>NC_052034.1:0-718125 GCF_015832195.1 Motacilla alba alba | reverse complement strand
AGGATGGTGAGGTTCTGGAGGATTGATGAGGAATACCCCGTACAGGTTGCACCTCTGAACAATGGACTCTGCTGTACTTTTTCTACCGATGGCAGTGTTCTGGCTGCGGGGCAAGTACAGACTTCTTTTGCTTTCTAAAATATGAAGGTAACAGAAGAGATTGAAAACAGTGGCTCAGTGTTCTGAAAATCTTCAGTTGTGACTTGCAGCCTGGTGCTTCTGACTGGTACTGTTTGTTTAAACATGCCTGGAATAGCAGTAAAATCAATCAGCTGATAAAGTGATTTCTTATCTTTAAAAATAAATATGTGAGAGACCCAAAACACGAGGATTGGAAGAAGCCCATCAGATAGCCGAGGGCAGTTGTTGTGTGCTAGGTGGCACAGCAGTAGCTGCTGGGAGATCTCCCAGTGCACGGACAAGTTGCTTATTGTGCTGCTGTAGCTTGAAATAGGAACCGGAGTAAATCAGGATCCGGAGCAGCTGGAACTGAGCACCAGCAAGTCCCCTAGCTAGTCATGTGTGTGTGAGCTGGTATCAGGCTGAGCTGCATCACGTGGAATAACCTGGAGGGTTTTGTGGTTTTGTGCAGGACCCAGGATGGCAGCGTGTTCTTCTGGGCAACCCCGAGCCAGGTGTCCAGCCTGCAGCACCTGTGTCGCATGGCCATCCGCAGGGTGATGCCCACCAGCCAGGTCAAGAACTTGCCCATCCCGGGCAAAGTGGTGGAGTTCCTTTGTTACCAGATTTGAGTTCTTTGAGAAGAAAACAGAAAAACAAAACCAACAACTGGGAGGTGGCCCAGCTGCTGAAACTGGCTACAAACACTTTACAGAATCCTCAAACTGTACAGCCTTTAAGCTTAAAACTCTACAGGTTTTCAAGAGCTATTTAAAGTGATAACCTAAATACTATTTTATCAAAATGCCTGACAGGTAATTTTTTTTTTTTACTATTTATAGAAAACACAGTAGAAGTATTCCTGGTGTTCTCAATTTTCTAAAATGTAACTGTGAAAACATGTACATATATAGACATAAGCTGCTACATGTTATCAGTGTACCTTTAAAAATTGCTTGTATGATTTTTCATGTGTCTCATGTATATATTGCTTCGGTAGAGCCATGATGCATCTGAGCTGTAAGTGGAAGGACAGCTGTTCTGGCACACTGAGGTAGGAAAACTATTGACTTACAGAGCAGTTAATCTTCCTTCTGTACAGTGGTTGGGGTGCAGAAAGAGCTCCCCAGGCCAGACTTTGTGCTAGTTTATTTGTGAGGAGGTACAGCGTGGCAGGTAGAGAGCAGCGTGTGGGGAAGGGCAGGAGGTTAAAAGGGGTGCAGCGTATCTGATGTGACCAGGACCCTGCCTGGGTCAGCTGAAGGCCTTATGCTCCATAGCAGCAAACCAGGTGAAATTTCAGTATTGGGCAGTGTTAGAGAACTATTTCCTTACATTTCTGAAAATCTGACTACTGTATTTTTGCCTGATACTGTGTCTGTAATGAGAGACATTTGCAGACTCAGTTTATTATCCTTTAACCCTATAATATCTTTTTGGGGGTGATTATTGGTTAATGGCCAAAGATAAGCAAAATACTTGGTTTTGCCTTCTGTTATTTATCTGTACCTGCAGATACAAAGAATGTATGCATTGCATAAAATGCCTGATTATATATATTTTTGTTGAATTTTGTATTAAAAACTTGTATAAAAGTTTTCTGGTATCTCATCTGGTGACTGATTTATCAGCACTGTCTGGCTGCAGCATTCCAGGCTGAGCTGGTGAGGCCTGGCTTGTGCTCCCAGACAGATGCTTACAGAGCTCTCCAAAGCCAGGACAGTGTTATAAGCATGTGTGAGCTGCAAATCTGCTCATTTAAGCACCTTCATGAGCTGAGCTAAAAAGCTGGGCTTGCCACGAGCCAGTTTCTGCAAGATCACAGTTCCAGCCTCGGATCAGCAAGTAGGACTTCAGCGTGGGGTTTTGCAGGAGAGGCTTACTGAAGGGCCCCTCAGGTTGTGTTCACCAAAAGCTCTGATTTATGGAAGTGGAGGAAGAAAACAACACCCCAGCTCCCCCTTTCACCGCCTCTGAAAGCTGCCTCTCCCAGCTCTGTTTGCTCTAACCTTTCTCCCAGGACACAGATGATAGTGTTAGACCAAGTACACAAGCTTTCCTCATTAGTGAGGCTATTTATAATAATGTACCACGTTTACGAGCCTCTTCCTGCCATGGTGGGACACCACAAGGTGAGGCCTGATCCCCAGCATCCCCAGCAGCTCCCAGCTGTGACCACAGCACAGAGCTGGGCCCTTCAGCAGGGCGAGCACACGCTCCTCCCGGTTCAGTAACCCTGTCAGGGGGAAAGGGAACAAGCAGAGGACAACACCATGGGGCTACAAAAGAGCTCTGTCCCCACAACCCATCCAGGCTGGCCCTCAGGTGGGGGCAGGAGGGCTCGGGATGCAGGGACAGGGGACAGAGGGGCCTGTGCCTGAGGCACTGCCTGCAGTGGCTGTCTGAAATGGTGATGGAGAGAAGCAAGTCCAAGAGAAAACTGGAGCTTCGGCCACAAGGAAGTTTCTCTGGAATGCTCTGACAACTCTTCATTTTCCACGTTCATAGGTGGCATTTCAGTTGAATCATGACTGAATAACACTGCTAAGTATTGTGTGGGGTTTGTTGTTTCAGTGCCAGATGAGGGCTTCCACTGGAGCTCTTTAGAGCTAGGGTGGATGAATCCCGTGACCTTTTCCTTATATGTTACAATGGTCTCATAAAGGGCAGGGGTTGTGTCGGATCCCATGGGAAATCTGGTAGAGGTGTCAGGCAGAAGCTGTTCATTCCAGTAATTATTTCAGATTAGAACCACCTGAGTAAGGCAGGCAGGGTTTCTGTGGGATGCTGGCTTCTGCACAAGGACAAGTTTGTTTTATAAACACTGCTCCACACCCAAATCACACTGCAATGAGCTGGATCAGAACAGCCCTAATTATTGATGTACTAGAACCAAAAGAAAGCCAGAGTAAACTTCAGATAAGTCATGATAACACTGTTAGTTATCAGCAAGGTTATGCCTTGTGTAACCAGCTGATTCCAGACAGGAGTTCTGGGGCAGATATCATTTATTTCTAACATGAGATTAGGAGCTCCTGAATGCTCACTTTGATTACAGCTAGCTGAGTGCTTTGTTGCATCAAGGAGAAAAATATTTATTTACAGGCTCTAATAAGAGTTGCTCCACTGGGGTTCCCTGACAGAAATCATAACCCCTCTCCCTCTCTGGGTTCACTTCTCAGCCTGTACAAACTCCTGCTGCCCCCTGCACACTAACGGGAGGAACTTCTCCCATTTAATTGGAGAGTTCTGCGCACTTCTTCAGGTGCCTGACACTTCTCAATCTGCTTCCTGATATAACAGCAATTGTAGTAAAACTCTTGGGCCAGAATAAAGGCCAGGATGGAAAATTTAAACTGAAATTAGGTGGGGAAAAATCTATCAGTGTACATTATTAACAGCATGATTCAAACCTGGGGCAAGTGCCCAGGAGCCATTAGGGTGTTTTGGTATTTATTAATTATGACCAGCTCCTTGTGGTCACTGCAGAAGGAACAAGTCCAGAAGAAAGACTTAAAATATTGCTTCATCTTAATTGCATCAGAGGAAAGGAAAAAAACCAAAAAAAAATTCCAAGGTCCACTGCAGATAAGAGCAGTGAGAAGAGTTTGGGCAGAACTTTGGTCCTGATGTGGCATGTCACAAGACTGAGGTACGTGTTTGCTGCTGCCCCAGTCCAGAGAGCTGTGCTGGTTTTGTGAGGTCACTGGCACGGAAGGAAAAGGAGCAGCTGAGAAAGTCCCCTCCCTACCTTCCAACAGGTCTGTGACACAGCCCCAAGGCCGCCTGGCCTCTAAGGGAGGTTTGAACTTGCCACGTGGTTTCCTTCACGCTGAGCCCAGAAGTTCAGATAGTGCTGGTACTCCAGTGAAGCACCTGCAGCTGGCACGCTCTGAGAGCAAACAGGAATTAGGGGTGGCATGCTTCTGTGATTGTATAAAGCAGCACTAAATCTGCCTGCACCTTGCCATTTCTCTGACCTCAGTGTCTCATAGATGAATTTGATCTGCTGCCTAGAGAATCCTCTCCTGACTCTACTCCAGCACAACATTCCAAATAAAAAGAGTCCACCACGACAATAATCTGAGCAGTAACTGACCAGGCTCTAATAAAGCTCATTCACAGCAAAGGCTTGCAATAAAGCAAGGGAAGTTTGGGGTGCACATGTGTGTCTCTGTGGCTTGATGTGGGGGTGAGTGCCTCCATCCATGCGTGTCTGTGTGTACCTCCCTGCCAGGGGTTATTCTGGAGCCTGGGAAAAGCTCAGTGCTTGCGCAGTGACAACAAGGCAGCAACTGGGAGGGCATTCACCTCCTGGGGGAAGGTGCAAAGACCCCTTGGCATCCCCAGGTTTATTGACTGTGTCCACTGGATCATGAGACATTAGAGAAGCTGGAAGTGGACCCACCTGCTCACAGGTTTGTGTTGGGTGTTTGTCTTTTCCTGTGGAGCTCTTTGCCCAAGGAAACTCCCCTGAGCAGGGCTCCTCATACATTGTCTGGGAGGACATTCTGTGCACTGTGGTGTGGTGAGAAGGGTTTCCTCTTTTTAGTATCACTTCTGTCTAGTAATTCATAAGAAATATGATGTTGAGGGGTTTTTTTCCAGCCTGTTTTTTTCTTGAATGTATAATAGTTCTTGGCTTCAACAGCAGATATTATTAACTACTGATTATTCAGAAACAAACCAGTATTCTGACTAACCAATTATCTTAAATCACACTTTAAACAAAACATAACTCAGTAGCACTTATGGAGAAAAATAAGGATAATAACTTTTGGAGTATTTATGGGAACGTGGAAATGTTTGAATCATCTTAATTTGTGCACTACAGTAGCATCCAAACCTTCAATAAAGAAGTCTCTCTAATCCAAACAACTCCTAAGTTAAACAGACAAGAGGCAAAGATGTGAGCAGAAAACATAATCCCTCACTTAGAGGTAAATAAAGGAGGCACAGAAAGGGATTCTAAAGAAAACTGTGGCCAAGGTCAGAATCTGTTTTTCCTCCCGATGTGGTCAGAAAGTCCCTTTGGCACAGGCCTATCATGCTTTCCAAACAAATGTCAAATGTAAATGTAGTTCCTTATGGTCAGTCTGCAGGGCCTGCTCCAGAGGCTTGCCTTCATTCAGGCAGATGCACTTCTGCTGCTGCCTTGATTCTTTCTGCTCTCAAACTCCGGTCTGTGGTTTCACACCGAGTACCAATGCTCTTAAATGTTCAGTTTCCAGAGCAAAGTGATCTGAGCTGAATCCCTTCTCAAAGCAAGAGGACCAAAATTCTGTTGTATTTCCAGAGAAATGTTTGAGAACGAGAACTGTAATCAGTTCTGTACCACAATCCAGAGGTACCAAGGCACCACATTATTTTGAGGGCTCAGCATCCCCTGCTGCCCGGGGAGCGAGGTGGCAGTCCCGCCCCAGCCGCGATCCCGCGGGCATCCTGAGAGCTTCCACTGTGCCAAATGGCCTCGGCTGAGCGATGGGCAGCTCCTCCTGGAAAGCTGGACTTGGTTTGGCTTGCTGCTGTACCCTGTGCCTGAAGAGAAAGGCCTGGGAGGGCGGCAAGGGGAGGGAACCCAAACCCATCCCCAGACCCCGCATCCCGGCGGGGGCCCGGCAGTGCGGCGCCCTCTGCCGGCCACGCGCGGCTCTGCACACCTGGGCACGCACAGCTCTGCACACCTGGGCACGCGCGGCTCTGCACACCTGGGCACGCGCGGCTCTGCACACCTGGGCACGTGCTGTTCTGCACACCTGGGCACGCGCGGCTCTGCACACCTGAGCACGCGCGGCTCTGCACACCTGGGCACGCACAGCTCTGCACACCTGGGCACGCGCGGCTCTGCACACCTGAGCACGCGCGGCTCTGCACACCTGGGCACGCGCGGCTCTGCACACCTGAGCACGCGCGGCTCTGCACACCTGAGAACGCGCGGCTCTGCACACCTGGGCACGTACAGCTCTGCACACCTGGGCACGCACAGCTCTGCACACCTGGGCACGCGCGGCTCTGCACACCTGGGCACGCGCGGCTCTGCACACCTGGGCACGTGCTGTTCTGCACACCTGAGCACGCGCGGCTCTGCACACCTGGGCACGCGCGGCTCTGCACACCTGAGCACGCGCGGCTCTGCACACCTGAGAACGCGCGGCTCTGCACACCTGGGCACGTACAGCTCTGCACACCTGGGCACGCACAGCTCTGCACACCTGGGCACGCGCTGTTCTGCACACCTGGGCACGCGCGGCTCTGCACACCTGGGCACGCGCAGTTCTGCACACCTGGGCACGCGCGGCTCTGCACACCTGGGCACGCGCGGCTCTGCACACCTGTGCACGCGCGGCTCTGCACACCTGGGCACGCGCGGCTCTGCACACCTGGGCACGCGCGGCTCTGCACACCTGGGCATGCACAGCTCTGCACACCTGAGCACGCGCGGCTCTGCACACCTGAGCACGCGCGGCTCTGCACACCTGAGCACGCGCGGCTCTGCACACCTGGGCACGCACAGCTCTGCACACCTGAGCACGCGCGGCTCTGCACACCTGGGCACGCGCGGCTCTGCACACCTGGGCACGGCGCGAAGGCAGGCTCGGAGGGCAGGGCGGAGCGAAGCGGCTCCTCCAGCCTGCAATAACCCCGCGGGAGCCTCTGCAGGGGCATCCGCAGTTTGGCCCGGGCTCGGAGGGGACATTCCTGCAGCACCTCCACTCTGCATCATACCAGAGCCTTGCTTCCTGCTGCGGGTCGAACTTGTCAGCGTTGGAGAAAGAAAATGAGCTGGGTGGGAGTTTCTGTCTCATCAGGGTGCTGTGCTCGTCAGCGGGAGCTGCCTGTGTGCGCTGCAAGCGGCAGCACCGAGCATGAAAGAGTTCTGCCAAGGCTGGGAGACAAACCTCCGACTTCTTTTGTTTCTCCTGCTGTAATTAGGAAGAGCCAGTGCATGAAACACAAGGAGTGCCAGAAAAGCAAATAAATGTAAGCCTTTGATGCTTTCCTTCCCTGAACACACACCTCTGTCAGCTCCTTAGTCTCTCATCCCTTCAGAGGCTAAAGGTCAGAGGGGCCCCCTGTGAACTGCTGCCCTGGGAGAGGAAGAGGAAGGAAATGACAAATTAGCTCGGCTTTCCAGGCCTGTCTTGATCCACTTGTGTGAGTCACCAGAGCGTGACAGCAGTGGCTGCACGCTGGCGTCTATCAACACTCGCTTTCCTTTTCTGAGGCTGCTCATGTGACATCTGCGGCCGTGTTTCCCTGGGCCCCTGAACAATCCTGCAGCTCGCTGGTGGGGCACTGCAGTCCTTTTACTGGGAAGTGTCACCAGAGTTCCAGCTAAACCTGGTTATTTTCATCACTTCTGGGAAGACCGGACTGATTCCTGGCTTAAGGAAGAGTGGGAAAACTGCTCTTCTAGCAAGTAAAGATGAATTGCTTTCTGAAATTGTCCCAAACACAATAAAGCTGCCAGTCACCACTTCACAGGCTTCCAGCTTCAGAACAACTTTGTCACACATAGATGACATTTTGCTAAAGAATTGAGGCTTTGTTGCAATTTCAACATCTCCCCAACCCGAGCCTTGCAAACACCATCTCTCGCTGCTCCAAAGCTAACAGCTCCTTTTCCAGCACAGCAGATGTGGGAAAGCTGGATTTCAGACACAGGTAACTTGATTGCAGTTCCATCTCTGGAGTGAGATTCCTGTTTCAAATAGCCTTAACTTCGGGGTGCCTCAATTCCCACTATCTTATGGATGAGCTGTTAAATACCTGCATTTTTTCTTTCTGGAGTCCTGAAGAACTTCCTTGTTTTTTGATATCAAAGTGAAATCTGAGGATTCCATGAACCCATGTAACTCCTGGCACTGGGGCTTTTAATTGCAAACACTGCAGCACTGACTGCAGATGTGGAGCTCAGAGCTGCATCTCCCTTCTGACACCACCTGGACCACTGAGGAAACTGCCCAGTGGCTGCTGCAGGAACAATGGCTTTGCTGCTTTTCAAGGGATACCATCACTTAGGCTCTGGAATCAAACACTTCCCGGGGATGGAAAGTTACAGCTGTGGCAAGGAAGGAGTAGGAAATGCTGCAGTGTGAGGAGGCAGCGGCAGAGCTGGCAGGTGGGAGCGCAGGGTCTCTTGGAAGGCTGCAGTGAAAATGTTTGACCCCGTGGGTATCACACCCACACCCGGGACAAGGGGCCTCTTCCTTGTTGACCGAGTGACCTCAGGCAGGCTCTCATCACACCCAGCACTGGTCTCTCTGCAAGCTCCTGAAGGGAGTGCACTGGGAGGGGCTGCCCGGGGCAGTGCTGATGGCCAGGAAGGCAGCTCCAGGAACAGCAGGTAGGAAATGCTGTCGTGAGCCCACACACAACACAAGGGCTGTTCTTGGGAGGAAGCTAAAGCAGAACTTTACCAGGAAGTGTTTTCAGACTTCTGTCACAGAGATGAGGACAGTTAAGAGAGCGGTGCCTGAGTTTACAGTGCACCTGAAACACCTGAGGGTGCCAAAGAGGCTTTTTTGGTGCAGGACAGGCAAAGGCACGAGAAGGGAAGGGACCTTGGGTGACCTGCACGGCGTGCACTGTGAGTCATGGCAAACGCTGAGCACCCGTGCCTTGGACATTCTCACCTTCCATTTACTCCTGCATGCCATGACCCTCACGGCCTCGTTCATAACACATCCGAGCACCACCTGCTTTGATACCAGGACACCTCTGGGAGCCAGAGAAGTTCTGGAATACGTTTGAAACACAGAGGAGCTGGGTGCCTGACCCAGAGTCACACAGGGAGCGTCACACCAGAGATGTAAGCACAGCTTTGCTTGGTTAAAACTGCAGCATGGAGGTGTGCATTTTCTTTAAACCCAAAGAAATGAGGCTGCCTGCTGCGAAGAGAAGGCAGCATTTTAATGATGCCCTCTTTCTAAGCAAATGTGCTGAGTATTTGGTAACCCTTAACTTATTAATTCAGAAAAAGAATTAACAAGACTAGCTAAACTACTTCATCTACTAATAAAATGTCAAGACCTATGGAAGACACTGCTCTCCTGTACTCCTTGGCGTTTTTTATTGAGGCACAATAGTGGTCTCCACCTTTTTTTAATTACTTAGAACTTTTGTTTCTGTTCTTGTGCTCAGGACTTGCTTGCTGGGCCAGAGAGCTGCCGTGTCTACTGGAGGTCAGTTTCTTTAAATAAAAAAGTAATCCAGATCCATGTGGGATTACAGGGCACGAAATCTCCTCATGGCTAAGCAGGGTCAGTGTTCTTGCATGGCAAAACTGCCCTGAAGTTGCAGTTTGCAATGAAACACCTGGCTCCTTGCTGGCTGCTGAGCTGTCCCCAGCACTGTGTGGGGGTGAGCTCAGCACAGACCACGGTCCTGCCAAGGGGGTGTGCTCCACATCCCCCAGGATCCCCCAGGATCCAGCAGGCACTGAGAGGAGCTGTTTTAATGGTCTGGCAGAAGCAGGAGCTTTTTGCTCAGACTGAGGCTCAGCAGAGGCACTGCTCAAGTGATGTTCAGAACACACTTCAGGAAGAATCTTCCCATCAGGGCTCCCCAGCACTGACACAGAGGGGCTTTAACTGCAGGGTCCCCCAGGGTGCCACAAAACCCTGGCTCCACAGGAAAGAGGGGATGCCAAGAGTGCCTGGGGGCACAGGACAAGTGTGCATTGTGGCTGCTGAATGACACATCTGCCTGCTACAGTCAGACTCCTGCAGAGCCCTGCAAGCGCTGACAGCTGGCCACCAGCCTGAAGTGACTTCAAAGAGCTGAGCTGGGCCCAAGAGACCCAACATCCTCTTCCTCTGAGCTCGCACAACACCTGGGCTTAAGCAGCAGCCACCCCCACGGGCTCCTTTTCCAGAACAGAGATGCTCTGACCTACACAACAGGGGCTCCAGACAAAGCTGCACCACGAACATCAAAGTCAATTTCTACTGGCAACTGAACCTTTGAGGAAAGTAGGATACTGCAATGCAGGACATCAGCAATGATTTCAGAATAGCTGTGTTTAAAATAAAAATAACAACTTCAACAGCAGGAAAACAAGGAAGGGAAAGACCTGAAACCAAAGTTCTCAAACAGAGACTATGTTACTGCACAGGACTCCAGTGATAACACCCAATCCCAGTATCTCATTGGGATTGCTACTGTGTAGTTGAGATGGTCTGAGGTCACTCCCCACATGTACCTCCCCATTTCAGCTCTCCGCAGGGGTGGATGGGTAGGTGGAAGGATCGCTACCATTCCCTTCAGGTTGCTCTCAATCACTAGGAATGAATTTAGTTTCATCCCCACAACCAGAAACCAAACACTCTCACCAGCTGTGAGAGAAAGCAGATTTGACAAAGATTTATGCAGTAAGTCTTTTAAGAAATCATACACACCTCTGCTATTTTGTAACACACACAAGGACAGGTTTTAAATGTTTTGGGGCAAGAATAATCATCTTGTTCTGGATCTGTCCCTAACTATATTCCTTAGTGATTCAAACAGTGGGGAGGCAGACCACAACTGAGGCTCCTAGGGCAAAGCCATGAATAAATGCACAGCACAATGAAGGGCAGAATATTTAGGTCCATAAATGACAGGCCCACAGGAGATGCAAGAGGCTTGTGTAAGCAGGCCTCGATGTGAGGGGAGCAGCTTGCATTTGCCCCCACTGTAAGTGTTCCTGAGCATGAAACAGCCCCCGGACACCAGGGGCGAGAGGACAGGGAGCACAGGGGGCACAGGGGGCTGGCTCAGCGTGGTTATGCTGCTATCATTCTGCAGGACTGCTCTTGATCTCTGCGCACCAAAAGCATGCAGGTCCCTTATCTGTGCTGCCCGCGGCTCAGCCGTAGAGCAGAAGGATCTGTCCCCAGGCTGCTCCACAGAAATCACATCCCTGGCCGCACGACTCCCTCTCCCGCAGGCGGCGGCTCGGCCCGGGGAGCACCAGCGTGTGAAGTTAATCTAACGAAAGTTAATCTAACGAAAACAGCTGTCTCCGGCAGGATTACCGATTTTCGTTGCCTGCCATGCTCCGCAGCTCCCGCGGGAGCCCCGGCCCCGCTGCCCGGGCCGGCGCGGCGGCTGCAGAGGGCACCAGAGCGCCGGGCAGGTGCCGCTGCAGCCCGGGCTGCGAGGGGACGAGGGACACCCAGCGCGTCCAGAGAGGCCGGGCAGCCTCCGGGGAGCCCCCCAGCCCGTGACCGGGTACCCCGAGCCTGCCCCGTTACGAAACGCCGCTCCAGCCTCGGGACCATCTGGCATCGCTGCTGCCGCGGAACCAGAGCCGGTGCCGCCGTGCCAGGAGGAGAGCAGGGATTTACAGCCCCGGGGGACCGGCTTCATCTGGGCACTGGCTGCACGCCAAAACAAGTAGCAACAAACACATTGGCCCAACCGGCTCAGTTTCTTACTTAAGTAATTTCCCGGACTGGGAGAAAATGTAGAATTGCACAATGTTCCTGGGCAGCTGTTTTCTCCCTCTTGTGTCACTTCAAGGCACAGGGGATGTCACTAAAAGTGGCATCAAATGCTGAGTTTCAGGTGTGACCGTATCCTTTGGCTTCTGATAAATTCAGTGAGTGTGTGTCCCTCTCTGGCTCACGGGAGCATGCTCTGCGTGTAATTGGGGGAGAGTGGCATAAAAACCACGCCTTGGTTTGGGCAGAAACAGCATTGGTTTAGACACAAGTCAGCTGGGAGCTTTTGCAAGACTTCGAGGCACCGGATGAAGTCCCCAGGGAACAGGAAATAAGCACTACTCTAACATCAGTGCTCCTTGTTTGCAGCCTTCACTGTGAGCTGGCATGTGCTCTGAAACTCCAGTTACAGCTCAGAAGTGTTCACACTGCTTCGTCCCAGCAGCTTCAAACAGCCCCATTCTGTGCGAACATCGGTGACCATTTTACTGTGATTTCCAAGTGCTGAGACCTCAGCCCGGCACCACCCAAACAGGTCAATATTTCAAATTTTCACCTGAGTTTAGCAGACAGGATCCTTCATTCCCAGTGACAGAAAAGCTGCATTTTCCCTATGACCTCATCATTGCTCTCTTCCTGACATCACTGCAGAACAGTTATCTGAGTAACTCGAGAAGCCCTCCAGGGCTGGGTTGTTGGGGTTTATTTTTCCCACTTTTAAATCGGTAAGAACTCCATTGTCGCTACAGATAAGCAGCCATTTGGGGTTATTTGAGTGCAAACTGCAGATAAGAGAGTGTCTCCTGAAGGCTTTTGTTGTCTCTTTTAGCCAGCAGCTCTTTGTTTCTCCTATCTTTATGTATAAGCTCTCTGAGGCTGTTCTGTGTGTGAGGGAAAGTACAGCGATCACAGCTGCCTCCACGAGAGGTTGGGGAATCTGTACCGCCCTTGGACTCCCAGCCTCAATTTGCAAGTCTCACTTCCACGGTGAGCTGGCACAACCTTCCCAGGGCAGTACCTCAGCCTTTCCCAGAACTCCTGCAGAGAGGGCTGAAGGCTGGGCAGGTTCTTTACTGGTGAAAGCTTCTCTGCTACAGATGTCTGGGAACCAGGATCCCTCCATGAGGAAAATGGGTCCAGCTCCAAGAGCCCTGGAAAACGCCAATTCTATGAGCTTACAGCAAGATCCATGGGAAGAGAGCCCTTCGCCCTCTGTGTGCTGAAGTAAATGGGTATGGAGGCTGGGATCTGGCAAAGATAAAAGGGATTCCATTTCAGTTATAAGAGTGAAATAGTACTGCAAGCTGGAGAGAAAGTTTTAGCCGGCCAGGACTGATCCAGCAGGTTCTGATTCCAGGATTCAGCCTTGTAGCAGCCATTGCACTCATGAGTGCCAAAGGCCATTACAACTCACCAACTGAAGCACATCTTCCACAGCCCAGGTCAGGAGGATTTAATGTGTATAATCACTTGTTTTCTTCCTCTTTGCCAAATAATGTCAATCACAAAACTGGTATGAAGAGCTGACCTACAAGCATTGTTTCTGTGTGCAGATAAGCTTCTGCTGGAGCTGCAGCATGATACTCTGCCTTTCTTCTCAGTTTTTGCAGCTCTCAAGAGCAGCAGGGAGGTGCTGTGACCATCCAGCACCCATCTGGAGAGCCCAGGTCAGAGTCTTCTGTGACACCCCGAGTGCATTCCTGTTCTTTGCTATCACAGCCCCAGGTAATAATCAGAAGGGAGTGCCCAGTCACGTGAGGGATGAGCCAGTCCAGCCTGTTTCCTGATTTTCAGGGTGAACAGTTTCTTATATCATTCCACACTTAGAGAGCATTTCCCAGATGGAACAGCTGCAGTCCAGTTTTCAGCTCTGCCAGTAGCCCACAGCTTCAGGCAGACACTTTCCTGCCTGCCTTTCCCAGGTCCTGCAGGACTTTGAACAGCACTCATGTCAAAAGGCAAGTTTAGAGCTTGCCTACTAGGGCTTGCCTCCAAAAAGTACTCTACATAGGAGTCATCATGATAAATTACTCCTAATAAAACAACCAACCTCCTCCAAAACCTTGTGAAAGAGACAGTTAGGTAAGATCTATCAGCCCCAGTTTACAAGGAGATCAGAAGATCACCTGTGAGATGTACCCAGAGCTACATGTGGCACTCAAGGAGGAGGCAGCCAGTTCTGCTTTCCTCTCCTCTGCTGTCCTCTCCAGAGTATGCTGCCTCCAAACCCAGCCTTTGGCAGCACAGCCTCTCCTCTGAGCCTTCTTTTCTTCATCTTTCTACATGGCAGATTTTGCTTCTTTAACATGCAGGAAGAGGCACCTGAGCTGAGGGGCCCACCCTTGTTCCAGGCCACTGCACCACTTACTAACCCCACCTTGCATCTCGGTGGGGCTGTCTAGGATGACCACTTCACTCTAGAAAATAGATACCCTGGGGGAACAAAATCCAAACCTAGCAGGTGTTTACTATTTCTGCATCTCCTGGTACTCTCACTATTTATTCTTATGGTATATTTTCAATTTCTATGCATTCAACTACCTCAATCCATGTACCTCAGAAGCACCTGTTAAAACGAAAGGGTTAAATACAAACGGTGTGTGCTGCAGGTGTGCATTGGGATGACCTTGCTCAGTATTACCCCTCTCCATTATTCACAAGCTCCTACCAGTCTGCTCTCAGCAGGGATACCGTATGTGGGATTAAAGGAAGAAAGGAAACAAGGACCAAAGTCAGGTTTCCCTGGCAGCACAGTTTATGTGCCTTCCTAATGTGCTGCTTTATCTGTCTAACAGAATAGCAATAGCTGCTGCAGAAGAGAAAAATAAATTATGCCTTAATTAGGCACTTCTTGGTTGCTTTTCTAGTGTCCCCAGGGAGGCAAGGCTGTGTCATTCTAACTCCATCCATTTAGGAAAAAACCCCATGTACTCTTGGGACCCTTGGGAATATTCTGGAAGGCACGAAAGCTCCTGGCACACCCAGCACACTGCAGTCCATGTGGGGATTTTTCACTCGCCCAAATGCAACCCTCTGTGTTCTTTTCTCAGCTCAGCTGCTAATGCATAACTTTACTTTTCCTTCCCCTCTGTAATTCCCAATTGATTCTCTGGGAGCAAAGCTACTGTGTTTGGGAATGTCAGATTGTGCTGACTGCAAGAGCCTGGATAACCTGACTGAGGTAACAAGCTCCAAACAAAGCATTTCTAACGGGAAAGACGTTGCCGAGAACCTTGCTTTGGTGTCTAATCAGCAATGAGTCCATGCTACAGCTTGGCCCTTCCATTGTAAGATTATTTTCCCCAATCAAGCAGGGACTTAATTATCACTAATACCTTTACCCTTCTATGATATTTGTTTGAAATAAATTAATACTTTGTTAGGGAATCACACAAGCTGCCTTGCTGTACCCAATGCTTTCCTACAGGCAGACAGCACAGCATGTGGAGCAGAACTCTGTGTGCCCCAGCTCCATGCTGAGAGCACAGCCCACCCCTTACCTGCACGCCTCACGCCCCAAGACAGTCAGTGGTTTGGACTGGGAGCTGTCTGTGGAATGACTAATGCAATCAGAAGCCAATCTGGATTAGTCCCTCTACACATCACTGTGTGGGAAAAGAAGTGCATTAAGCCTGGCCCGCTAAAAGCTGGGTCAAAATGCTCTGACCACATCACAGTAACAACACTTAACAAGGGAAAATGTCTCCTGTCAGAGGCTATTCCCAGCCCTCCCTCACTGCTGCACGGAGCGAAGCAGCCGGTTTGTTCTCCTAGCACAAGCTGACCTTCTGTGCAGCCAATATCTGAATGGCATTGTCTGAGGCGAGGGAGCTGGCAGCACTGAAGGATGCAGGCCCGGGAGCACACCTGAGCGTTAGCACTGCTGAGCTGGGAGGCTGGGGTCCTGGCACCCCACCTTTGGGCTGGGAATTCTTTGCAGATGGCTGTGTCTGCTCGGCAGAGGGCAGAGGCAAACTCCACCGGGGACTCCCAACAGCTCTGCCCTATGGCAGAGGGGAGATGTGAGCACAAAGGCAGCCGCAGCCCGGAGCTGCTGTGTGCCACATGGGCCAAGGCTCATGAGCGAGCTGGGCAAATTCCCTGAACAACTGGTGATGGGGGAACTTTCCCGGTTTGAAGGATACCAGAGGGGTCAGGATGTGCAGGGACTACAGGGAGCATTGGCTGAGCTAAAATTCCCAGCCTCACAGCACAGGTGAACAGCACCTTATTTTGAAGACATCTAGGACAACCAACAACCGCTAAAATTCTACAGATGTCTCATAGCTTTAACATCTACATAAAATTATTATCAACTCTTAACATCCTGATTATCCTTCATGAAAATACTTGGATGCTTGTGGGTTTGATATTTCTGATTTCCCATTTTAAATGTGAATTGTTTGGGGTAAATTACAGTGTTTATGGTTTGAGGAGAGATGTTTTGTTTCCTGTTTTGGTAAAAGACAGGTAATACAATTGAACAAGGCTCTTGAATTTGGAGGAGTTTGCAAAGGAGGTTCATGGATGGATGGGAGCTGGAAGCATTCTACCTAATAGCTCTGACCACAGTCTCATCAAAGGGGCACCACAGTGAAGCATTAAAGTCCAGTATTCTAAGTTCTGCTAAGTTCTGACTTCACTAAGCTCAGTGAATATGTGGAGTAACTCCACTAAGCCCACGGATTCATGTTTTATTATGCCCATTGTAATGGGCAAAATCTGACCTTTTGAAAAGGCTTCTGGGAAGCGCAGATGTGGATCACATCGACCCCTTTCATCTTCTAAGTTTAATTCCTCAGTGCTCTCCATGGTTTAAATAGACATGTCAGACAGAGGAAACATTCTCATCTCTGGTTCATGGGGGAGGCAGACAGACGAGATGATTTGCCCATGGCTATACTTTCTAAAAGAGCCAGGAACTGAACCAGACTGGTCCAGTCTCAATGTCTCAACCACAGGGTCATCATTCCCTGCCTTGAAATGGTTTCTGAAATCATGCACTGAAGTATGGATATGGACTTCAAACTAACTCTGTGCTTATGCAACACTCTGAATACAACCACTTTCCTGCACCGAGCCCTCTGTCCTTATTATGATCAAGCACTCTGGCCTTGTCAGGCCATATTCCCCCTCAGAACCAGTGGGACCTGCCCCCTTTGCATGGCAGAAGCAGCAGCCAGGGCCAGCTGCCTATTCCTTAGCTGCTGAATTCTCCCATGTTGCACTCAGAGCAGGGTAAAACACCCAAGCTGCTGGATCAGAGAAAACTAAGCTCAAGTATGAGGGAAAGTGGTAAGGGTTTACTTTGTCCTTTCCTGTCCATTTGTCTGCCATGAATGCAGAAGGTTTCCTATTTGGTGCTGTGGGGTAAGAGAGCCAGAATGTCCAAAACTTTGGCTCAGCTCCTGCCAGCATTCAAGTTCTCTTATCTTGCTTTCGGTGCAAACTATTTCCAGAGATGGTGCTACTGAGAAAGTCAATGGCTGTGAGGAAACTGAGGAAGAAGAGCGAGCAGAAAATCAGGAGACTGAATTCAAACGCTGTCAAGAACTGGCCAAGACCATTCTCTCCTCAGACACTCCCAGCAAGATCAGAGTGTGCACTCGTGCAGAACTGGGGCAGCTGAGCCTCAGCACGCTGGCAGTTACTGACAGTTTCTCCTTTCAAAATGAGAAACTCAAGTCAACAGTTAACAAAAAACTTACACCCATTTGATTTTATAAAGACTTTTACTGTGTTTGAGTAGACTGCAAGTTTGTGGCTCACTATTTTCTCTGGCATCACCAGAAAAAGGTTTATCTGCCTGTGTGTTTGTTCTTGGTGGGGAGTTTGGGGAGCATCTATCTCCTCTGTGAGAAGTTAAGCATATGCACGTAGCTCTGAGCCCCCATTTAAAGGAAGATTTGCACAGTCCTGCACAGAAGGTTTGGGCTACCATACTCCTCACACTCATGCTGTGCATGCTATAGCTGTTAATTAATGGGTGCCCTAAACAGCTTATGTATGGTATGAGTGCCATAATCCACAGCCTGAACTGTACGCAGAGTTCAAGCAGGGATTAGGACAGTACATGCCCTTAAAGGTGAGGTGACTTTCAAGAGAAAAAATAAGTCAGAAATATTTCTTTGCTGAGAACCAAGGTGTACAGAAAGAGCCTAAAGGTATTTTAAGGACATCTTTTTTTATGTCTCTCTCACCTGACAGACTCCAGCTGGACTAAAATTGTTTACTATTTATAAACACACCATCAAGTGAAGACTCCTGTACAAATGTCTAGTGACTGTCCACACCCTAATGGGATGGGAGCATCATTCTGTGAATATGAACAGAGCCTTGCTGGCATCTCTTCACGCCACCACAGTCAAGGCAACAAAAATTTGCAACTCTCAAGGGCTACAAATCACGACACAAACCTCCCTTATGGCACGAATTTGGCCTACAAACTGTCACAGAATAATAGAAGGTAGTTTTTTTTCTTTAACTTCAGAGCTAAGGCTGCAGATTCTTCCTGCTGCTTTTGTTTTCTTTGTAGTCTAACCTGCCCTGTCCCTCCAGGCTTTGTTTTAAAAACCTGCAATTGTCCAGTGATGCTCAGTCACAGTTTCTCTGTGTCCTTCAGTATTTTCCTCCTAAACTTGAATTTCAAGCCGTTGGCTACCTTGAGACCTGACCCAGTTTTACTCAGCATGGCACACAGAACCCTTGTTCCCAGGGACTGACACTGACTTGAACAGAGCTCTGTGCACAGCTTGCAGCTGTGGTCTCTGGAATACAAAATGAAAGGAAAGGGTTAAGTTTTTTAGCTAGTTCTGAAAAATAGGGTGCCACTGTGAGACAGAATTAAAATGAGAATGAATCCAGACTGCAGTTCTTTAGGATACACAGGGTTTTCTATAAATCTCATTTTGCATCTTCCCTTCAAAATCCCACTCTGTCTTTAACACATATCACAAGTATTATACTGTTCTACAGAATCCTCATTAAGCATAATTAAGCAATGTCATGAAATCTAGTAGATCAGAAACCAAGATTTTCCCTTTAAATATGTTTCTCTCCTAAACAACTTAGCACTACTGTAATCACTGTGAACAAAGAAAAACTGCCAGACTGTAATCAGCACACAGCAGGGATGGGTCATGGACACATTTATCTTCCTTCTCACAAGCCTCCCCTGGATAAAGGAAATGCCCTAATACTCAAGGCATCTTGGACACCAGATGGCTGATTATTGGACATTTTATGAAGAGGAAGGAAGTAAAGAGAAACAGCCTGAATTTTCATGGTACTGCAGGGATAGGGGAAAGGAGGGTGGAACAAGGACTTAATCCAAAACGTACGAAGACGCTGATTTCAAAGGACTTTGAATTGGAAGGAACAAAAGATCTGTGTTTGCTTTTCCTTCTGCAGATTAATTCTCAACTCATCAAGAGCGAGAATGATTGATAGTTGCATAAAATGTCCTTTCTATTATCATACTCTATGGACTTCCTGCTGAGCTATTTTTTTTTTGCAGCGGACAGGTTTAAGTTTCTAAATATTCTTCAGAATGTTGCAAGCTTTCTTCAGACTATCTGCAGGTTTTTCACAGACCTGGTTTCCAAGAGCCTGACTCAGTAGAGCAGGAGCAGGGTCTGAGGCCAGGAGGAACAGCAGAACACACAGGCAGCTGTACGCAGAATTCCATCTCCAGTGAAGGAATGCCACAGGCAATGCCCCTCAGATGCATCAGGGCAGTCCCTCCACTCATATCATTTGGCCCAGCCTCTTTCACAGTGTCTCCATGTTTAGAAAGCTCTAGAAGTCAGCTCCTTCCATTTTATCCATGGCAGAGTTCTTGCAGCTCTTCTAAAACAGAGCTGTCAGTGCATGCAAGCTTGCCCCAGGGACCACTGAGAGCTACAAGACATGCACCAGAATGCTTCAGAAAAAGATATTTCCTGGATGTTTCACAAGTGAAAGATGGCAATAGGTCCTCCCAGGTCCCACCATGCACAGGAGAGGGATACAGCCATCAAATGTGCAGGTGGATCTTGGGAAGAATGTGGATATTGGATCTAGTGGTCTTTGTGGTGCTGCTCCTCCCATGGAAAGGGATGTGGATTATCCAGCAGACCCTGATGATCCCAGGACAGCATTCCTGCAAGGTATGTAATGAGAGACATAATGTACTGCTTGAGAAATGGCTGTGGTCACCCCGCTCGTGAGGCACTGCACACACAGCTGTGGAGGAAGGGCTGCAGAACTCGAAAGGAGGCCTCCCACAGAGTAGGACAAGAGCTGGTGCTAAAATCTCCACACAGAAGTGGCTGCATCAGGAGAAGTTTGGTTTGTTTTTTGTTTTTTTTTTCCTTTTACCAGAAAAACTGGCATTGATTCAGAGCTGCCAACAGACATAGGGCACGGGGGTGGGAGGAGTTTGTTCTCATTTTGCTAATCAACATTAGTCCGTTGGCAAAAGCCCGAGCGCAGGACAAGCCCCAGCGGGGCGTGCAGAGCAGAGTCTGGGCCCGGGGCCCTCCCAGAGGGCTGTCACATCAAACGGATCCCAGGCACGGCGATAATGGCAGCCCCGATTAACCCGCCCAGCTCTTCTCCTCTATTTAAACACCAAGAAAGGGCTCTGGGGAATGAAGCTAATAGCCATGTGGAGTCCCAGCTCCAGAATCATAATGATGGACCTGGAGCCTTTTCTCACCCAGATGAAAGAGGGGCTGTTGTGCTGCAGTTCACAGCGTGCTAATGACAAACACAACTAAAACCTTCAGCCTGTTTCAGACTCAGGCCTGTAATCTCCTTATGCAATACACTTGACAAAGCTCTCTTGTGGAATATGAGCCTGCTTTTTCCACCACAGTATATACCCCCTCCCTCACCAGACTGCGTGCTACTGGACTTGATTAATTTAATTATTAATTAATTATTTTTACTCTGAGCGCATTTAACAAAATAAACAGGTTATTTTGCTGCAAATAAAACAAACATCAGGAAGCTCTGCTTGCAGGGATATGCCTGTCTGAGGGGAAGAGCAGCAGCTCACCTGCTGCATTGTTCTGAGAGGTAAAGCTGCCTAATTATTTTTTATTCTCCTTGTGTTGTTTCATTAACCAAATATTTGTCTTTTTGCCTCACACACATATCTAATGCCAATATACAAATTGCACAAGGGGATTATGCCAGCATGAGTCAATCTAGGGTGTGTTTATCCTTGGAGAGACATAAGCCTCTGTTTCTAAAGGCGGGTGTTTCTTATCCTTGTTAGACCTATGAATATCTTTCGCCAACAAAATTTGTCACTTTTCACTGTTGGCACGTCTGCTGCTAGAACAAACCCCACAAGCTGGCAGGGCTCCAAGTGGGGTGGGGGCTAAAGCCTCTGGGCCTGTAATTATTGAGTATTTATATTACAGCAGAGCTCAGAGGCTTCTCGCTGAGATTCAGGCGTTGCCGTGCAAGCAGAGAGTAAAAGACTCTTCCTGCCCAAACAGTTTATTTTATTGGTGATAAATAGCAGACAAAAAGGCAGCACTATTGCAACACAGCTAATGCTAAAGAAAGACTGCAAAACCCACGAGATTACTCTAAAAATAAATGTTGGGGGTTTTATTTGTTTTATAGACAACTAAAATTCTTATGTTCTTAAAGCTAGAAAGTTTCTGGTTGCTGTAACAGCTGCAATGCTTGCTTACTCACGTGACTCCAGAAGGTAAGATGAACGCTCAGTCCTCCTCCTCCCAGACCCATCTCAAAGTTCCTTTCTGTTGAAGGGGAAGTGAGCAGGGGGTTGGTGGTGCTTAGCTGCCAGCTGGGGTTAAACCACACCTGTCCACAGAAAGCACTCAGTGAAGCTACATAGCAGTTTCTTGTGCCTTCCACTTGTGGGGCAGAAATTCCCTCTAGATCACCCAAAACCAACTGTTTTCCCCACCCATGAAAATTATTTTTAAGAAGAGGAGTAGTGTTTCATTTTCACATTTTTTCCTCCATTGTTGTCAGCACACAGTTCAGTTTCCTGTATCTATCCCTGACTCACTAGGATCCACCACTGCCTAACCTGTGGATTTGCTGGTCCATCCCTTGCATTTGACCGTGCCATTTGACACAGGCAGCTGAGCAGGAAAAATCCATGGAAGAAGCGGACTTGGACTAAAACTTTTCTTTAAGGTGAAGGTCACATCTTATGCTTGTGTGAACTGGTTTGGCTCAGATGCAAGCCATGGAGATAGCTAAACTGGGGAATGGTGAGGATTTGTTCCGGGAACACCATCTCTCCATCCTCACTTTCTCTGTATATCCTAACAAGAATATCCAGCAGCATGTCTAAAAATAGGACTTAAGTTTCTCAGCTTCCCAGCAGAGGAGCATGCCAGAGCTACTGTGTATTCCTGTGCTGTGCCGGGGAGAGGAGTACTCCTATGGCTGTGTAGGAGGAAGCCTTTGAGGGGAAAATCACCGATAATAAAGGCCTCTTTTATCTGAAATACCTAACATTTCAGCTCTTCAAATCCCAACACTGCATTTTCTTAAAACAGGTCTCTATTATGTGTTAAACACATCAAATAGAGCAATTCAGTCTCATCATCTAAATTCAGTGTTGTGATGGCTGAGTGAAATTGGGGCAAGATAGCTAAAAAGGTAATAGAGGCTTTTCATACAGGCAGCATGTGAAATGCATCAGTGCTTTTCTTTCTTCAGGAACAAAAAAAGGGTATTTTTCCTCAGTGAGCTTATTTTTCTGAGTCCAAGACCATTGGACCAGGATTTCCAGGGGTGCTTAGCAAGGTTTGGGCTTTATTGAGGTAGCTAGAACCTGATCTGTGTGGGCAAGAGAGATGGGGGCAGTGGGGAAGAGAAATCCCCTCAATCCTTAGGCCAGTGGCTTAACCAAGGACTTACCAGTTTTCTCCAATCCAGTTCAGGCATTCCACGTTTTGTTGTTGTTTTCAAAACTATTGTTTTTTGACACGGTGGCAAAAAAGGCCACCGTACAATGACATGGACAATGTGGGTATGGTTCACTCAATTAAAGAAAAAAGCAGTTGTTTTACTCTGGAGAAGAATGCAGTCCTTATGTCCACCCTACATAAACTGTACATTAAAAGAAAAATCCTAACAGGTGCATCAATAAATGTGTAAAGTACAACGTGAAATATGTCACTTCCTGGAATCTCTGGGAAAAGAGCTCATTCAGTCGCTCACACGGTCCTTCTAGCACGGCCCAGCCATGGTATTTCTATTTTCAAACCCTCTGATAAGCAGTGCTTTTACCCCATCTCCTTATAGACAGAAAGCTGTGGTTTCAGACAACTTAAACTACCAGGAGTGCGCACAAAGTCTGCGGTGGAAGAGCAGCCTGAGCTCCTGGGAAGGGCGCCAGCCCCACAACCTGCGAGGCAGCAGCGATGCTGAGCAGGGATGGACGCAGAGGCAGTGTTTAGTCAGCACATTCTTCCCGCAGGCCCAAGGGCAGCCCTGTGTGCTGGACTGGAATGCTGCCCACGGATGGCAGCCGGGTAATGAGGCCGGCACTCCCAGCACACAAACACTGCAGGGAATGCCAAGTATCCTGTGATGCGCGGCCCACAAGTTTCCTAGGTTGCTTTCTTATGCAATGCGCTCGGCCTCTTGTCCATAAGCAAATGGGTATTCTCAGGTGGGTACGCAGCAGAGAATGCCTACAAGAACAAAATCCTGTTAATAACATTCCCGAGTTCCACAGTCACCTGTATTTGAGGATTCCAACCTGTCAGAGTCCTAGAAACTAAAAAAAATTCCAGTGCTAAACTTCCAGTGCTCCTGAGCGCAGACAGGGTAGATAAAGGCTTTTTCACAAGGTCAGAAATATGGAGGTAATAAGCAAAGTTACTTTCCCAAAACCACAGGACTCATCAGATGGCAAACTAATTAAACCCTAATCCAGCAAAGCCCTTATTGCGTATGAAATTTATAGCATGTGAATAATGACAATGAAATCAAATACTTAACCTGACCCACATTCTTAAGAAAATTACTAAACAGCATATGCCACACTACTTGATGCAAATCCACACAAACTAATGTGGATACCAGTATTTATTTAACCATGAGAAAAACAGCTCCGTGTCAGCTGCTTTGCCCTGCTCCACTGCCTCATGTCCTAAATTCAGTTTTGTTTGTTTTTTTTTTTTTCAGGAATCTCCCTTCTGTATTGCCACACGTGGCTCAGATGTCATTTAAGCTTTTAAAACATGGTATCAATTTAGTGCAAATTAAGGAGGCTGTCTTCTGTCAGTAAGGTACAACCTAACTGCCTCTCTGGATCCCTCATGTCAGATGGACAGTCCCAATTCGAATAATTGGGAGATGAGTTGTTCCTGCACTGACAGCTCCAGCTCTGTGCAAGTCCATCAGACAGGCTGGATATGAAACCGAATGTAATGCAGTTACCTGGACTATTTTTCTCACATCTCCACTGTGAAAACTGAAACCACCGCAATTCCACAAGGACATCATGAAGTTCCGTCGTAGTCATGATAGGGATGAACCCACACACCTATCGCAAAGCTTATACTCACTAAAACATGTTTACCCTAATGCCCGCTCACACCTCCCCGGGGCTGGGCAGGCCGCCCTTGCCCCGGCCCTGCTTCCTCCAGGGGCGCGGAGGGGAGCGGAGCCGACCGCGGCCTCCTCGGAGCGAGCTGCGAGCCCTGGCATCCCTGAGGGGAGGCTGAGGGGAGGCTGAGGCGGCCGCGGAGAGGGGAGAGACACGGCGAAGCGGGAACTGAGGGCTGAGGGACACGCTGAGGGGTGGGAGACACGCTGAAGGGTGAGGGACGCGCTGAGGAGTGGGGGACGCGCTGAGGGGTGAGGCGGGAACTGAGGGCTGAGGGACACGCTGAGGGGTGGGAGACACGCTGAGGGGTGGGGGACACGCTGAGGGATGAGGCGGGAAATGAAGGCTGAAGGGCGCGCTGAGGGGCGAGGGACGCGCTGAGGGGTGAGGCGGGCGCTGAGGGGAGCGCCCCGGGGCGGCGGCGGGCGCTGAGGGCGGCGGCGGGGGCGGAGCGGGCGCGCTTGCGGAGCCCGGCGGCCGCGCATGTACCGCGCGGTGATTGCCCGGAGAGCGCAGCGGGGCGGGCCGAGCCGGGCCGGGCCGCCTCCCGCCCGCCTCCCTCCCTCCTTTCCTCCCTCCCTCCGCCGCTCCCCCGCCGCCGCCTCGCCTCCCGGCCTCCCTGATGCCGAGGGATGGATAGAGCGGCTGCCCTGCGAGCCGCCGGCATGCTGGAGAGGAAGGAGCGGAGCGGCGGCGAGGCGGCGGGGCCGCGGGGCTTGCCGGCCGTGCGGAGCACGCTGCAGCAGTGCGGGCTGCTGCAGGACCTCATCGACATCTCGCTCTCCAACCTGCGCGGGCTCCGCACCAAGTGTGCCGCTTCCAACGACCTCACGCAGCAGGAGATCCGCACGCTGGAGGTACGGCGCGGGCTGGCAGCCGCGGGCGCCGCAGCGGGGCCGCGCTGCCGCCTCTGCCCCGCACGGCCGGGGCTGCGGCCGGGGCCTGCCGCTGCCCGCCGCCCTGTCCCCTCGGCACCGCGGCCGCGCCGCGCCCGCTCCTTCTCCCGCGGGCCGAGCGCTGGCGGCGGGGACAGCGGCGCCCCGGCCCCGCCGCGGAGCTGTCAGCGGGCTCGGCGCTCCCGGCGCGGGGCCCGCCGCCCGGGGAAGCCGCGGGGCGCAGCGCGGTGCCGGCGGAGCGCGGACAGGTGCGGGGCAGCCCCTCGGGTGCCCCGGGCTGTCGGGCGGGTGCGCGGCAGCTCCGTGCGGCAGCGTGCGGCCGCCCCGCCGCGCCCCGGGGCCTGTGCCGGGCTCCCGTGTCCCTGTGCAGCGGGATGCGATGCGAGGCGCGGTGCAAAGGTGACTCGAGGCTCGCTGGCAGGAGGTGTGTCCCCACACCGCTGTCCTGGCGCGCTCGGAAAGCTCCCCTTTGCCTCAGGTCCTTGGTGTTTGCTCCTGATGCTTCCTGCCCTCTGCTCCAGGCCTGTCTCTCTATCCCTGGCTGAGTTTCACTGATCTAATCTGATCCTCCTTTTCCCTCTGTTGCTGTGGCTCAAACAGCATCATGGACTGGGCTGGAGAGATATTCTGCTCTTTAGAAAGATTATATGAAATTCTTCAAACACGAAACATGCACTGCTGTGATGCTCTCAGAGAAGAGCTGGATCTGTATAAAAGTCTGTATAAGTACATAGGAAAGGAAAGTAGATGTATTTTTCCTTAGTTAATTTGACCTTTAGAAACTTAAATAATGTTTCCTTTTACCTTCTGTGCAGGTAGTTTTGCTCTAAGCAAGCAGTCCTCTCCCGTTCCCTTCTCTGATTTAAGTTTGATGTAAATGCTAATGCTCCTCTTCTCTACCTGGTACTGGAGACAGTGGAGCTGGATAGAGCGTTAGGCTCTTTAGGAAGAAAGGATCATCGTAACACTGTAACTGTAATAAACCTACATGCTGAAAAATCCATCACATGAGAAATGAAGGTTGGGAAGAAAACCATGAAACAATAGGTGGTAGGTAGCTTTTGGCACAGCCTCCTGGAAATCTATCATTCTTCCTTTATTCTTCGTCTGACTTTTTTTGTGGTTTTGGTTGGTTGGTTGGTTTGTTTTGTGGGGTGTTTTGTTTTGGTTGGTGATTTTTCCCCCAAAATTTTTAGTACTCTTCTTCCTCCTGTCACCTCTAAAAAGCATCCAAAAGGCTATTCTTTGTGAAACAATATTTCTATAGCCTTTTGGCAGCCTTACTTGAGGGCCTTTTCGATGCCCAAACGATGCCAATCAACATCATTTCGGAAAATGATCATCACTATTTTGCTTGTGGACCTGTTCTAAAAGAAAACCTTTTATTCACAAAGTATAAAGGCCTTTTATGATCTTGAGGCTCTTCTCAAAGCAACAAAAGCTGTTTCTAGTGATAGTTGTTGAGTGTGTGCACACAATCCTCTTCAGCATTTATCTGTTTAAACAAATGGGTGCCACAATCGCCAATGATCATAAAATTTCTGTTCAGAAGAAAATCTCTTTGATGTACAGTCCAATATGTGATTTCCCTGGGAGTCCAACCAAGTGCTGGATCTCTGCCCACACATGGAGCTGTGGGCATGGGTACAGACTCCATGTTCTTTACACTGTTGGGTTGCCTGTACCAAAATACATGTCGGGCATAGCCCGAGTCTTGTGCTTGACTGTGCCAGGCTGCAGTCACAGAGCCAGACTGCAGGAGCTCAGGGTCTGTGTTTGCTTCCCCGAGCTGTTGTTGCTTGCGGTGCCCCTAAGGGAGGTGGGCCCAGAGCTGTGTCAGGTACCAGGTGGAGTTCCTGTGCCCTGATTCCTGTGCCAGCAGTGCCACTGTGGCCGTGTGCCTCTGCCTGTGGGGTCATGCCAGCACAGACATGAGCTCTGGTCCTGGAGGGAGCTGGCTACTGGTGGGTGGACTCTGCAGGCAGCTTCTGAAGAGCCTAGAGTGCAGCTGGGAGCTCAGAGATCTCCCGGGCCTGCTGTGCTTCCCTGGTGGCCTCCACAAGTCACCAAATGGCTCTGCAGGTCACGATTAGTGTCTACTGGTGGTGCAGTGCTGTGAGCCACATCTGCACTATACATCCACATCTGTACTATACACATTACTAGTCCTGAACTGGGAGCTTGTCTAGGCTGGGGCTGAGCTCTCACAGGGCTTTACTTCTGCAAAGACTTCAGAGGAAAAAGAATTGTGAAAACTTAGTTCCATTAATGTAACTGGTAAAGTGTGTGGCGATGTGTCGTCGCCAGGCAAAGAACACCAACCTAACCAAGGGCACTTGGGCTCAAGCTTAGCTCCCTCCCCACTTACTGCAATGCTTTAATTCCTTCCTCATTCTTCTTGCTTGTAAGGTGTTCTCAAAATAAAACACATGGTAGATAAGGATTTCAAACTGGACCTTGGCAGGTACAGATAAGCACTCACGGTGGCTCAGAAGAGTTCAGGGAAAACTGAGATACAGGAAGGAGAGGAAAGAAAGGGCTGTGGGAATTGCTTGCAAAGGATGTGTCGAGTGTAATGTGTTACATGAGCTGACCCTGTTTCAGGGTAGGAAGGCCATTTCTTAGAAGGGCAGGGATTTTCCCTGTAGTGGAAAGTAGGTTCTGTTAGTTTGGTTATTAGCAGACTGGGTTCTTTGATGCCACGAGGTCTGGTTTGGGTTTTTTTAAGTTTTATATCTTCTGCCCAATAAGTGCTTGAGAGTTTTTCTTTTTACCCAGTGCTGGTCTGTGCTTTCAGTTCTGTCCTAGCATGTTTACTCACTTCTCGAGTTGACTACAAAACTGAAATGGAAAATAATTGTAATTTTAACCCATATGTAAGAGAGCAAAAAAATGTCTGCCATGCAGTGAGCATCCAGTGTGTTTCCAAGCATCCTTGGAAAGAAATAGCTCTGTCAGTCTTTACCTCTGTCCTTACACTAATCCCTTGTATGACTCAAATTGGTTTTGCAAAGTTAGAAGCGTATTATTTTTAGCTGTATTTCTTTGTGAAGGCAGTATCTTTCTGGATTGATTTCCCTGGCTGGGAAACTGCTGGTGGGACTAGACATCTGTGGTGAAGCACATCCAGCTTCCAACCAGAGCTCAAGCCAGCCTGCTGGAGGTGAGCAGGAGAGCACAGTCGCAGGTGCTGGCAGCAGGAAAGGTTCCTGTGGTTTCTCAGCTGGAAACAGCTGGTTTGGTGAGCTGTGGGAATCCCCAGACTAAGTGGGACACCTTCCCCCAGCACCCCCAGTTTTGGCTGCAGTGAAGATGAGGGAGGAAGGCTGAACTGCGAGACCTGGAGTGGATTTAGACTGCAGATGTGTTTTCCTTCTAGCTGGGTTCTTGCCTCGGAAGAGCTGACTGCAGTGGCTCTGGCACGGCAGCTGCCTCCAAACTGGTTATGGTGGGAGTGTCGGGGTGAGGCAGTAGCACACATTCTGAGTTCTGCCTGCTCTTTGGGAAAACTGTCCTCCTGGCTCTCTGGCCAGACTAGATCCGTGATAGAGACACTCCTGGCCCTGTGTGCAAAGATCAATTTGGCTCCTTTCTTGGGAATGTCTTCTGTTCAACACCTTCAGCAAACAGAGCACCAGATCAGAAAGCCTGACTCCAGCTGGGCTGTCTCACAAATAAGTCAGTCTGCTCTCCACAAATCAGTTGTTCAGTGGCTGAATGGTACCTGTGGATTAAATCTGTTTGAACTTGCGTTGGCATTATCTCAATTCATTTGGCAATTTGTCTAGAAAAGGCTTATCTTACCAGGCAATCTCTGAACAGAAACAAACGATTTGAAAATGGGGGGAGGCATGAGAGAAGAGGAAGAAGGATTGTAATAGTCCACACTTGCAAACTGGAAATTGGGCATGTGGTATGCAAAAGGGAAGGACAACTGTGTTTGTAAATTGGAAGCAGTGGGAGTAGTGAATTTTTCAGGCCAAACTGCAACCTGTAGCCACATGTTTATGAGCTTTGTTCAGCTGAAAAGACTTCCTTTCCCAGCAGGTCTTATGTAAGAGAAGAAGAAAGTCTCTTACTTCATCTTACTTTTTGCATATATGCAACACATTTGTTTTTCTTAAAGTGTCTTTTGTTTTTTTAGGACTCTTTCTCCTTTGTTAAATTTGTGCACTTCTTGTACAAGATAGTCTTCAGCAGAGATTCTATTTCACTTGGAAGAAGGGAAGACCATATATTATTATCTAGTCTGCAGGCATCATCTTTCCTTTGTGACAGTTATGATCAGAATTTCCACATCATAATGGAATTTAGCACATCTCTTACCACTGATTTTATATAAACGTTGACACAAAAACTCAGCAGCAGGTTTTTTTTTCACTTACCTGGAGTGCCCGGGACAAGCTCTGGTGAGCAGGTTTTCAGCAGTATGAAGACAGGACAAGGGACTCTTCACTTTTGCCTTGTGTTGGATTCCATGGTGCGCTGATTGGGAAACAAGAAAGGAAGTGTCAGAGTAAGGCTCTGTGCTGCCTTTGCCTTTCTAGGGCTGCCTGTGCGGTCACTGGTAACACAGCATTACTGCTGCTCACCCTGCTGCAGCCCTGGAGCTGCAGGGCAGGAGCCCAGCACAGCCTGGCTGGGAGCTCTGTCTGTCTGTGCCTGCGCACAGCGACAGGAACGCACAGCCTGTGGTGCCACACAACTTCTAACACAGAACTGATCTAGTCAGGGAAGTAGCCAAGCTGAGCCCCAGCTGTGTCCAGCTGAACTCCTGCTTGTGACCGAGCTTGCTGAGATCCCACCTGCGCAGACCTCGGGCTGCTACTCCAGTTCCAGTGCTGGGAACTGCACTTCACCCCAGGAAAGCCCCGATCAGTGTTCCAGCTGCGTGCTTGAGACAGATGTACAGCAATGAGTCAGCAATGGGTACACAAATTTATCACCTGCTATGGTCATAAATAGGAGCACTTAACAAAGAAGTCAGGTGACATACCAAATTATTTAGGGAATAGTGTCTGTTACAGTGATATTTCCAACTAAGTGTAATCTATTAGATGCTTGAGGGATAAACCCTCACGTTTCTTTTAAGATTAATATTTCTTACCCTCATTTTCAGCTTAGAGGGAATTTTCTTTTTCTTAATAAAAGGAAAATGGTGCTGAATGCAAGCCTGGCTATCTCCCACTGTTAGGGGTTGGAGAATGTATAGGCTGGATTACTGTTGTGGCGAAAGGCACAGAGTGATGTATGGATGATCCTGACTCAGCCAGCTCTCAGACTTCCCTCCCTGCTCATTTCTCACTCCTGTGGAGCAATCCCACGCAGTTGACACTACCAGCAGCACAGAGTTGCCACAGCAGGCAAATACAGGGAACAGAAGCTCTCTGAATCTGGAAACACACCTGCTCCAAAAGAAACGGGGAGTTCTTCCAACACATGACTTGTGAGCAGTTGTGCATGGAAGTGTCATGGGCATTCCTGCTGCTTGGTGGGAGTCTGCACCTAGTCAGACTAGCACGTGATTAGGAAACAGTTTGCATTCTGGCTTAGCAGCCAGTCCTCATTGGCATAGCCCCTGAGATCTAGGACAGGCTCAGTCCCCAGTTGAACTAGATAAACTCTGCTTTGCTTGTGGGAGAACAACTGGGAGGCACCGAAGTTTACAGGTGGTCAGAGAGGCCTTTTGCCTTAAGCCAGAGCTGCACAGAGCTCCTGTGCCACCTCCAGATCCCGGAGGCGTGTCCCAGCCAGCCCTGCTCCCACTGCACACCTCCAAGGACGTGAGGTAATCACTGCTGCAGCTGTGGTGTTCACTTGCACCTGTGCTAGGTGACAGTCACCTGTTCTGTGCTCTGCTCCCTGTCCTTGTAAAACTGCTTTTTGCACAACCTGTTTGAAATGAACCCTGGAGCATTCCTGTGGTGGAAACTCAAGCCTTTGCTTAGGCCCTGCTCTTGGGGTTTGAGGGAATCACAGCCCAGGCTGATCATAGGTGTCTGGTGTTTATCCTGCTCTAAGTGCCCCACAGAGGGCTGAAGTCTGAGCTGTTGGGGCTGGAGGCAGATGGAAGATCCAAATCTCATTGGACTTACACACCTCAGCTCAAGACTGTTCAAAATCTGTCTTTAAAGGTAAAATACAGTTGTCATTTGTGTATATATTCTAAAGTGAGCAGAGGCCAGGTCTCTCATTCCCTTCTTGCCTGGTTCTGTGTGCAGCTTGGGGAAGCAGGGAAGGATCACAGGACGCTTAAGCCCAGAGTAAGGAATCACGCTTTGGTCGGGGTTATGGAGTGCCCCTGATAGGATGATTAGTAGTTATCCCACATGGAAGAGCTCTAATAGCAGAGCCTGTGAGCTCTCTTTAGAGCAGTAATTAACGTGGCACTGAGGAATGCTGCTGGGATGCAGCAGATCCAGGCTCTGATCTGGTCTGATCTGATGCTGCCAGAACAGGTCACTGACCCCAGTGTTCAGCGTGCAGCCAGGAGCCTCAGGGCTGGGGCCTTGGAAATCTTCAGAATCTTTTTGCAATGAGTTTAGTACCTTCCTGCCCAGTTCTGCTCTCCTTACGTGCTTCTGAAACGTGGGTTTGTTGATTTATCAAAGAACTTTCACTTCTGTTTGAAGCAACCTAAATTTGGAAAGGAAGTCTTGAGCTCCTCGTTGTTGCTGTGTATGGGTTATTGTTGAGGCCTCCAGGTTCCAGTGTGAGGTTTTATTGATAAACTGAAGAGAAGAAATAATTAGTAGCTTTTACAGATTGAGAGCTGCACATTGATTTTCGGCCATCAGCAGTAAAAGACACTGCTAGGGGAGGTGATGGGTTTGTCAGTAAGTGCAGTCATGGGGAGATATGTGTCCATGCCCCTCATGCTGCCTACAGTGCTCTTGGAGAACCTCTTCACACCTGGTTCCTACCAATTTTCTAGCAACATTTTTCTTCTTCCAGAGCAGTTTTTCCTTTTTATTTCTAGAGTAACCTAGAGGATTAAATCCTGCTTTGAAATACAGTTACGTAGCTCCTCTGAAATAAGCTGAAGTAGGGAGATTTTGGTTTTTAAAGCTTCCTGACTTTTTTTGATGTCTCCTTAAAAACTGTTCTTTATCTGCCAAGCAAAAGACTTCAGGCCTTTTGTCTTTATGAGCAAAACTGAAACTTTCCACAGAGTTCTAGCTGTAATTTCCCATAATTTCTTTAGACACAGATCTGAGTGGCTGAGGCCAGCATCAGCTAGTAGTATAAAACTCTGAGTGCAGATCAGATGCAGTGTTTTTTTCCCCTCATTTTAGTGAATTCTGGAAGCTATGCCCTTGCCTACCTTCCCTTGTTTTAAGGAAACGATTGACTAAAATCCACAGGTATTGTTCTAAGGGGACTGATCTGTTTGGGGAGTTCTGCACAGGCCTTCAGCCTTCTCCAGCCTTCTCCCTTTGGAAGAAGAAAGTTTTCAGGTTTCTTTCCTTTTTTCTGTGAAACACAAGGGTGTCTGGAATAGCTCGGGAAGAGCCAATGTGAGCACAAACACCAAAGATTCTTAGCATTAGTTCACACAGCTAAGCTGGGAGAAACCCCAGAGCAGATCTCGAAGGGCTTGTCAGTCCCATTTGTATTCACACAGGGTAATATGTGTGTTGAAACTGGTTTGGTCTTGCTTTGTGGATCAGGTGTGATATTTGTAGAACCACTGGCTGACTGCTACAGGCCTGATTTAAGCACTGCTGTACTGGTAGCATTTTGTCTGAGTATAACAAGGCAGAGTTTCTGTGGGATGTCTCTCCATGCAGCCTAAATTCCTGAGCCTTTAGCAGTCATGGCTAGGGACTAGAGTGGAATCTGTGGAAACTCATGCTGAATGTGCCTCTGTAGCAGGAATTACCCATTCACCTGTAACTGACTGGGCTTTATCAGTTCTCTCCTGCCAGTCTGTAACTGGAGGGGTGGCTAACTCAGCAAGAGCTAGCTGAATACTTCTGCTAGGGTGACATTAATGTTTAGTGTTTAAGTCTTGTGGAAACTAAATCTACAACACACTGTGCTGCCAGGGCAGGTTCCAGTTCCACTGATGTGTTCTTTTCTTATTTTTTTTTTCTACTGTGCTATTCAAATTGCCTCAGTTGCTAAGAATAACTAGTTTGGGGTTTGAGGTCAAGAGCTTTGCAGTGGATGGACACCTGGCAACATAAGATTTCAAGCTGAAGGCAGTGGCAGCCCTGCAGTAGTGCAGTGCTGGCAGCAGATGCAGTGGTGGGGCAGTCCTGCTCTGAGCTGGAGTCCTCAGGAGTGTCTGGGAGTTCCTGCAGCTCCTCTCCTCAGTCAGCCCAGATGCTCGTCTAATGAAGGGGCAGATCCTGCCTCTAGCATTTTATTAACAGACTTTTCAATGTCCTTTGAACTGTTGTGCCAAAACAGGACACGTTTCTCACTGTTAGAGACTACTGCTGTACACCAGAAGAGGAGTATACCACTGCAGGGGAGCTTGCAGAGACCCCCATGCTCATTTCTGGCTGTCTTCCTTATGCTAACTTAGCCAGGACTAGCTAAATCCCACTAGGCTTAACCTGCATCCTCTTTCCAGTTCTCTTAATGTAAAATGCTTCTGGTTCTTCATCTTTGCTAGGCAGGGTGTGATGTCCTGCTGCCTGTGATGTCCTGCTGCCTGTGATGTCCTGCTGCCCAGTGCCTCCTGCCTGTGCCTGCAGGCTGCAGTGGCTGTGTCCTGCCTGTCCCCACCCTGCAGTGGCTGCTCAGCTCTGCCTCAGCACAAGGTTTTGTCCTCTGGCTCCGGCGCTGTGACAGCCTCTCAGAGGCCCCACAGACACGGCTTGACTCAGCAATTTTCACACCTCTGGCTTGATCTTTCCTGCAGCTGTAAAACCAAGGTGCAGAGGGGAAGGGGAAACACATGAGGAAATGCGTGGTGTGATCCCTGCCTCTCCCTTTCACTCCTCGTGGATCCTCCACAGAAATAGGCTGGCTCAGCCCTTTCAGTCTTCCTGTATTTCTGACATGAGGAGCCGTGTGAGGTCTCTGCCATTGCAGGCATGGCCCCTTTATACTGCAAAGAATAAAGTCTCCACATGCAGGCTGTATTTTACATGGGGGGTGAGCAGCATGGTCTGTCAGCTTCCCTCACAGAGCCTCAGTGGTGTGGGAACAGCATTAGTGAGCTCTGCAAGTCTCTGCATTGCTAGAATTCTTTAAGAGTTCTTCTAAGTGCTGAGCCTTCAGCCTCTTCATGCAAGTAGCTGTGGCTCTGAGATTTATCTAACCTCAAACTCTGGGGGAGAGAACAGGGGGAAGTTGGAGAGCCATCCTGATGCATGAGGAATTTTGAAATTTATCAGTAAGAAACACTCATTTCTTTGGGAAAAATAATTTTGGGAGCTTTTCCTCTAAGATGACTGACTGACTGCAAACAGACCGTAGCTTCTGGGAGGTCAGGGTGGGTACCATGGCACAGCTTTGCTTTGATCTCAGGTAGCTGCACCAGGATCACATTTAATTACTTTGAAAGCCTGTCTCTGAGCAGTAGATTCTCTTCCTCCAACTGGGATGGACTTCATTATACAGAGGACAAAAGTCTGTGTTTTCTTCAGTAAGTTCTTGTTTTCATGCAAAACTTTGAACTGGGTGATAACACATTTGAACTTTGGGGCTACTTTAGATTTATACTTGGCTCTCTGATTTTAGTTTTATGTTCATATCTCTTCTTAGATTTGAGGTATGAAATAAAGCTCTTTTCTTCCTCAGAAGTTGAAAGACATGGAAAATCTTCTGTGAGCTGTGTTGCTTTAACTCAAAGCACATATCATTCCAGCAAGGTAGCTGTTACATTCCTATAACGTATTGTCCAACTATTATTTAATCAAGAAGACATATATTTCACAGCACAGCAGATACACAGCTTTAAAGCCAATGGCCCTGCAAAGCCCATAGTGTTGGCTACCAAGTACTGTCCTCTGAATGATTTTCTCATGTTCCAATGAGCTTCTGCTTGCCATCTGCCCTTCACACAGTCGTCATATCATGTCTGTTCTTTAAAAGACAATTTAATTAGATCTTCTTTCAGTAGGTTTTAATCAAGTGTTATGGGGTTGCTGGTGAATTATTTACAGCCGTATCACTTGATGGAACACTTGGTCTGCTAAAGGTATCATGTAAGTGACATCTGTGGCAAAGAGTAGAGCTGGCTTTGACCGAGAACCCCACTCATGTTCCTTGGGGTTGTCCAGCTGACATCAGATGAAAGTTGGGTTATGTGAGCCCACTTTCCTGTACAGGAGGAGCAATTGAATGTGACTGTACTGAAAACAAAGGACTTGAAGCCGTTTAAAACTAGGGTAAGAGCTGAATTTAGCTGTAGTCTCTGCTGGCTCAGTTCTTTTATAAGTGCCTTTCAAGGCTGAATACCTTAAACAGCATGGCCTTGACCCCCACTTGAAGCTCCAGCTATTTAAACACAAGTACTGTTGTACTGTCTTCAGACTTGGTCTGATGTTAAAGTGTGTTTTGAATGATCAAGGGACTAAGAAACAACACTCACATAGCAAAGGATAACCAACTGAGAAAGTGGATATTTTTAGAATACAGAAGGATTCTTTCTGTGCCTTATTTCACCTGACTCTTGGTGGAAATTCTACAGTTACAAGATAACCTTTCATTTTTCATCTTGTTGAATGCACGTTTCAGCAACATTGCTCTTTTGCCAGTTCAGCTCCCATTCTGATGAGACAGCCCCAGCATGAGGCTGACATCCACCCCAGCACCCCTGGAAGTTTATAGCAATAACTGTTCAGCTCTCTCTTAACATCCAGAACTGACACTTAATTGTCCTTCTCCCTTTTGAGCCATGTATGTGGCAAGAAATTATTAAATGATGCTCTCATCCATAACATGCAAGTGCTGCTACCCACGGCCTAAATAATATTCACTGTTTGTATGAAGATTTAATTTGCTCACATCTATCTGGGAAATCTCTGCCGATGAAATGATTACAGGAATGCTTTAAAGTCCAATTACTCTTAAGCTCCTTCTCTGAATTTTTAAGTGCTTGGACCTTTTCCTGGGGCTGATAGTGAACTAATAGCACAGCTGGCAATCAAGAACTGTATTTAGGAAAGCGACCCCTACCATTGCCCAATCCATGCGTTCTTTCAGTGGGTAAGTGCATCTGTTTGACTTTAGGGAATGATGTACAGGGAGGTCCTGGAAACCCCCAAGAGACCAATAGAGAATTTAGCAGGTCATTGTAGCTCGTTGGAGATCATTGTGTGTCATGAGCCTTTTGTGAAGGACAAGACTAATTTACAATTTAATTGTGTTGAAATCCTGGATGTGTCAGCATGCTTCACAGGCTCCTCAGAAGGGACAATAGGGTGAGAAGTTGTGTACTCTGCAGTTCCCTCTGCAATAAGAGGGACACTGCCTACATTCAACCCATGCTTTGATCCTTCCTCATTCTCTAGAATGACCAAAGACGAGGAGGGAGTTTTTAATGTTGGCAAGTGAAAGCTGAGTAGTTACAGTCTCGCTGAGAGGAACTGAAAGCAGTCGGCCTATTCATGAGAGGCTTTTCTAACTTCTCTTGGCAAGTAGCAAAGGCAGACGCGTTTCAGAGAAAGTGCTTCTAGTCCTGATTTTATTTAGTGTTTGGGCCAGGACAATGTGGAAGTCGGGATAAGAAGGGAATTAACTGCACCTTTATTGCCCTGTAATTCTCATATTGCTGCTGCAGATGGCCTGGCTGGGAGACAAAGGGAGCCTTAGCATTGCTTATCTGGGTTGGATATCTGGGGCACACACCTGACAGGTTACCTTCGAGTCTCAAGGTTCACATTCAAGTGACACTGTTGGCTTTAGAGTGGTTCCTCTCCTTTCAGCTGCTGTGGAAGCCACAGGTGTTTTCCTCTCTCTGTCTGCCATTGCTGTTTGTTGGTTCCATATGGATCATCCCTGTCCCGAGCCTTGTGCAGCTACTGGGAGAGCCTTTGCAGCAGAAGGTGCTGCTCCATGTCACTGAGAGCCTTCCCCTCCCCCGGGTTGGGATATTCCTTGTGCAACGTGATCTAACCCAGAGTGGCTGGGAACTGATGGTCCAGAGTTCATTTCCAGTTATTATTGTAGTAGGGAGTCAGGCTGGATCGAGGTACTCATTTCCAGCACAGACCATATACCCTTTGAAAGCATAAACAACCTCTAGGTCAGTTTTACTTAGCTTCATACACAAGGGTTTCAGCTAAACAGGAAGAGCAAGCAGGAGCTGAAGCACTGCAAGAAGCTGGTTCAGCACTCATCCATAATGGACTAAGGTTCCTTTTTGAAGTAGAAAAATATATACATGGAGGACTAAGCTCTAAAGCAGCAGTGGGAGCTCCCTGTTTTTGTCTTTTGAGCTGGTCATCTTAACTGCAGTGCCTTTTTCTCGTCATCCAGGATCCTACAGAAGCCCTTTGTAGACAGGATCTAGGATAGCTTTGAGGCAGGCATGTTCAGAAGTTATTGTCATGGTCTCTTAGAGAGACTGGAGATTAAAGGGGCTGAACTAGGTGAATCATTACCCTCAGAGTATGAAGTTGTAGTTTTGGGGAGCTATGCCTGGTGTTGTACAGACCCAGCAGCAGCAATCCATGTGTAGCTGCAGCCAGGATGGGAGCACCAAGTTAGCAGCAGTAAAGCCTCCCTCAATTGTGCTTTGCTGCACGCTAATCCAGCCTTCTGTTGAGACTTGAGGCTGAAAAGACACTTTGCACAGCTCAGTATCTGTATGTGCAGATGAGACTAACTTGTGGTGGCTGGCTGTCATTGCCCATTCCAGCTGAATTTGTGCTGCCCTGGGAAATGGGGCTCAGGCAGCTCATGGAGCAAACTGGGGTCAGAGGCTGTTAAATTCAGAGTGCACTAGGGCTGCACAGCCAGTGGGAAGGGGAGCCTCTGGGCTGGACAAACAGGTCACACAGGTTTCCAGAGCTCTGTCCTACCTGAGCAGAGCTCCAAGGCTGCAGGAGCTGGATGCTTTCAGGTAGGAGCAGCACCAGCACTTTGTGAGCTAAAACTTTGGCAGAACTGAAGTTCCATCAAGTACTAGAGTGTTTAAGCTTAGTTTAGCAAGCATCCATCAGAATAGTCAATAATTTGACTTCTTTGCAGTTAATAATTAAGTTCCTCCTACAAAGCACCACTGATATAATTAAATTTAGTTTCTGACTCAAGATTAATAGTTTCACTTGGTCCTTGCTATAGCCTTTCCTTTAGGGAGAGCCCAGCTTGGATATGAGGCTCTGACCATTTGTGCCCTCTTTAGGGAGCAGAGGTCACATCCTGCTCTGTCTCTGTAGAGGTGACTCCTACACTCCTGCTCTTCCTGTTGCCTCGCTCCCTCTGCCCATGGCCCTGCAGAGTAGCAGAGGAGTAGGAAGGAAGAACTAGTCCAGTACAAAACGTCACTGAACAGTCAAAGACACCCAGCAACTGGCCAGCAGCTTTGAGCAGAGTAGAACACACAGCTCATCCCAGTAACTTCAGAGCAAAACCAGGGAAAAGGCCATAAATGAAACCTTTCTGCAACACCATCTTCTGTCTCACAGCCTTTCCCCACATCCCACGTTTAACCCAAACTCCTTCAAGTACTCCTTCATTCTCACTGCAATTGTACTGCCTCCATCAGCGGGATGGTCCTGGGCTTTCAGAAGGGATCTGCACAGAGGTTTGTCTGAGGCTGTCACGTTCCTGAGCTTGAGAGAGCAGGAAGGCTAACCCGAGGACATGGAACTGCAGAGAGAGGGGGCTTTGGACAGGAGCTGGTGAGAACATTTGTTTGCTGAGAAGGAAACAGAGCTGACCCCCGAAGCAGACTCGCTGGCAAATGGCATCCCAGTCCTGGAGGGAAGATAAAGCTCATACAGTGCACTGACACCACTTTACTTTTTAACTGTTTTAGGAGTCTCCCCTAGAGCTGAGCTGTGGGGGACCCAGTTAACCTGGCAGCTGAATCTCAGTTACACTCACAGCTTTTCCAGTCCTGTGTTTTGTGTCTCAGTGCCTGTACACAGTACTCTGGGAGCATTCTTGATAACTGGTGAGCAAACTGAAAATCTCTGATCCCACTGCATGGCAGAACATACCAAAGCTTTTCTTTTTCCCTCTTAAAATCTTGTGTTAGAGGTTCAAAGCATTTTGAACAGAGTGGAGTTTAGTGTATTTTGTTCTTCCTGACAATCCCAAAGTACAATCTCATAGCAGCTTGTTAAAATAAAGCTGTTTTGCTGTTTTAAAAGAGAGAATGTGGCAAGTTGCCACATTCCAGTTAAGCAATTTCCTATAGTTGACTTTTTTTTTAATGCACGTTTTTTTCAGCCGTGTCCCTACTCTGTTTTCTCTGCAAGAAGACAAAATACCCCAGACAAGACAGAAGCCCCCACCTTTGTATTAATACTTGAAGCAAACTCCCCTTCCTGAGTCTCACCATGAGAACAGAACATGGAGCCTTGGCACGGGGGACTGCGGTGTATGTGGCCAACTGGAATTTTTCAGAACTGTGGCTTTTTTTGGAAACAGCATTTTCCTTCATGGGGGTAGATCTGCCCTCTTTTACTGCAGCAGCCCCCAGAAGCAGCTCTGCGCTGGCGCGGCTGGGAGCCTGCCCTGGGGACGCGGGGCAGCGAGCGGCCAGGCTCGCTCCCAGCGCCAGGCTCCTCCCGGCTGCCCCATGCGCCTCGCTGAGTGCTGGGGCTGGACCCGTGTCCTGCAGAACTGGGGCTTGGCAGGTGCACGCAGAAACTGAGTAACTGATTTAGGAACATCTGCTGAGTAATTGAAAAGGAAGAGCAGGCAAGTCCTCAAGGTAATGAGTAATGCTACAGCTTCCTATTTCTGGGTGACTGTGCTGAGTCCTCTCCCTTTCTCTTTTCAGCTGAAGGAAATGATTGGCAGTGGCTGTGCTGAAGAGGCAAGACTGGACATGCAGGGGCTTTGCAGGCAGGCCATGGAAATGGTCTCCCGAGCCTGGGCAGCCAGACTGCTTCTATTGAGCTCCCAAATGCCTGTGTTTGTAACCTGACCCAGCACAAGGCTCAGCTGTACTGCTGGGGTAACGGGCAGCACGGGCAGGACCTTGTCCAGCATTCGGGGAAATCAGGGCATCTGGAAGTTTCAGATAACTTCAGTGTTCTTTGAATGAGATCACAGCTGGAAAGCTAATAATAATGTGCTGCTGATTATTTGCACTTTCAAGATTATACTGTAAACAATCTAGTTGAATTTATAAATTTCCTTTACCAAAACACAAAAGAGAAATAAGACTATCTATGAAGGAAGGATGGAGGTAAAAAGGTTTTTTTTTCTTTTTGTTCAAGACATTTTTGGATTCAGAAGCTGACTCTAAAGCTAGACTGCTGATACTCAGGGAATTCTGCTGTTTTGTGTGCTCATCCTGTGATGGCTGAGCACTGTAAGTTTTGCATTTGTGGAAGTCCTCAGAGCGACTGAGCTGTGGAAGGACAGCTTGTGCTCTATTTTGGATCAAGCCAAGTATTAGGAAAGCTGAGTGTGGGCACTGACTTTGTGCCTGTGGGACAGGTAAGAAGCTGTCTGCAGATCTGCTGGATCCCTTAGCCATTTATAGGCCTTCACTGTGTTTCTGGCTGTGGTATTCTGGAGGAGTGCTAGAAAGAATTCCTCCCAGTAGTTTTACAGCACACCTGGCAGGAGGTGTAGTAGAGTAGCAGTGCATTTAGTGTCTTCCACTGTCCAGATGTGGCATTGCAGCTCTCTACAGCATTCTCAGGGTCCAGGATTTTCAGTAACACCTAACCTATCCATGTTCCTGTTGGAGAGATCAAGGTGAAGTACTGTAAATGAAAGGAGTCGGACAAACCCATGAGTGATCTTTGTACAACGATGCAGAGCTGCTTGGCTGCAGTGAGAAATCTCAGCTCCTGTGGCATGAATTTGCATCCAGCACTCAGAGCTGTCCGCTGGCAGGCAGAGAAATACAACACAGAATCCCTTTGTGTTTCCCCTGCTCCTTGGGAGGAGAGTATTTCCATGACACACTAGCACACGGGCTGTTACAATGGCTTTTTCTTTCCTCAGCAGTTGGGGTTTTGTGTGTTTCGGGTCAATGTGGCTCAGCACAGTGAGTCCCTCCTCTGGGCTGAGCAGGGGCAGTGGAAGCCCTGAACCCAGAGCCTGCTCAGCTTCTCTGCAGCACATAATCCAAAAACATCATCTGAAACAAAAGGGATGTAACTCAGCACAAGGAATGCAAGGGGGTGATGAAGAAGTGTTCTGAAGAGTATTTCCTAAAGAGCCTGTAAAACATGAAAAGAGAAATGGAATGAAAGCATACAAGTATTTAAATAACATTTTAGAAATGTTTCTTACAGGCTGATGCTCTGGATTTTTTTCTGAATTGTGGAAGTGATGGCAAATGTGGGAACTTTGCTGCTCTAAAGGCCTTTTTCCAACCCCCAACTGGGGCAAAGATGTCAGGCTCGGATTTTTCACAAATTCTGCATAAAATAATTTTTGGACACAGAAGCAAAATGCTTAAACTCTGATTCTGAACTGGCACATTTTCTTCCATTGTACATTTAATGCCGATTTTTATTAGAAGAATATGTTTTAAGAACTTTAGTTTGCTTCCATAGAACGCTTTGAAAATGAGAAACTTGGTTTTAGCCAACTGTCACAATACACTTCTCTTAAATGAACAAAACCAAAGGAAAACCAGCCCCAACCCCAACCTCCTGTTCTGCTTAGGTACAGAGACAGATGTGGTGTGTGAAGTTTCTGTGGAAATTCACAAAAGTAATGGATGTTGTACCTGCCTGAAAGATGCTGAGCTTGGAGCTTGTTATCTTTGTGATCTTTTTTCAAGTGTTGATTAAAATCTTTCCAGGCTGCTGTATGATGCCAGGTAGCTGTTGCAGAACTGTCTGGTGTATGGCCAATTGCTGCTTATCAGTCCCCTCTGTATTTTTCCTCTTACAACTATTACTGGGTCAGCAGCTGTATTTTCCTCTACTTTTTAAGTGGGCACAACATGCTGTGGGTGAAAGTCTCAGGGTCGTAAGAAAAAATGTTCTTTTTGGGGTTGGCAATCTGGGTTCAGGTGTCTGCACTCAAAATCCTGTATTTGTATTTAACTAATGATAGAAACCCCTCATGCGAACCAGTAAGAGAGAGCCCCAAGGAGATTTTTTGAAAAACAAAATGTGAGCAGTGAGCCATGGCAGCTTTCTCACTCAGTGTCTGTGAAAAGAGAAATGTGACCCCAGTCCTTGCCAAAATAGCTCAATTCTTTCTAGCAGAAACCCAATAATTGGGAGCATTTCAGAGAATACAGTTTCTTAGCTGAGATTTCCCAGGGTGCAGAGACAGAATGTCTTCAGCTCCAGGACCTGCAACCTGCTCCTACAGAGATTTAACACTTCTCTGTGTAAACCTCTTCCCCAAAGCCCAGCCCGGCAGCAGTCTGGGGAACTGTGTGTGCCATGGAGGAGGGAAGGTGGACCTCTGGAAGTGCTGAATAATTGAGTCAAACAAGCAGAGGATTTGATTTTGTTGTGTTTTTGTTTCCTTCCCTGGGTGTGCTAATAAGCCTGACTGCTAATCTGTCTCATTCCCCAGCCAGTACGTGAGGGAATGGTAGAGACTGGAGGTTTATGCTTGTATTTTATTGAGGCTACAGAAAAAGAAATGTGTAGGACAAAAGGAAGATCGCTGGGAAGGCAGGGGAAGAAAATGAGAAAAAGCCTTTGGGATTAGGGACACCATCCTGGGCAGTAAAATGCTCCATTGAAGGAGCTTGATTCCTTCCAAGAGCTCTCAGTTCTGTGCTGGGGAGTGTTCAGACCTCATCCAAGGTGTTTGCCTTGGAGCTCACTCTGTGCCAGCTCGGGGTGCTCAGGACCTGCAGGATGAGGCTTGCAGTGAGGAAAGGGAAGTGCAGGAATATGACAGGGATCTGCAATTAGTCATTCGCTTCCTGGCCTTGCTGAAGGAAATGTCTGGCTTTATATTGTCTGCTGTAAACTCTCCTTTATTTAGGCTCTGAGTTTACACATGCACAGCTTGTTGGTGTCTTTATTTCCACTTCCTGAACCATCAGCCAAATATACCTGAGAGTTCTTTCAGAGATGTGTGAGAATGATTAGTGCCATCATAAAAACTATGGAGGATATTTTCTGTAAGGGCACTTTAAGTTTTGAATTTTACAGAGAGATCCATGGGCTGATCCCCAGAGCATGGCCTGGTGCTTCCTTTCCAGATTCTGAGCCTTCCATGGTCTTTCTCCCTGTCACTTGCTGCCTTCTGCTGCAGTCGTGTGAAAGCCCACAGGGGTGGGGGGTAATTGTTTTTTTAATGGGAGGAGAGAGCCAGTGGGTTTGCCCGGAATAACTGTAGAGAGAGGCAGAGTATCAATGTTATGTTTGGGCTGCATTTGCCTCTGTACGGCTTCACAGGGCTGGACAGGTACTTGTTTACCTGCAGTACTTGGAGAAGCCTGTGTGATATTCTTCACTGCAGGGCGAATCCGTCGGCCTGCTCGATGGCCATGCACACACTCCGTGAGGGATGGGAAGCCTGAGCGGGTCTGTAGGGCAGTGTGAAGTGGCAGTGCCCTTCAGGAGAGGCTCGGGGCAGGAGGAGGGTGCTGTGCTCCCTAGGGAGGCACAGCTAAGCCTGATGAAGCGTGGCTGAGGTGAAGAAGCATGCTGGGTGCTGGAGAGCTGTGAGCTGAGAGGAGCAGAGCTGCAGATCTGTGGCAGCAGCAGGGCTGTGCTCAGCAAATGGCAAGTACAGTTCTTAGTCTTGCAGAATGCTCTCAGTCATTCTGTTACACTTGTGTGTCCTCGGGTTGCAAAGGAAGGGGGAGGGCTTTCATTTTTAGTGTTCAGTGGGTGTGAAATCTTTGATCTGTAAGCAGAGGACTGTTCCTGTAGCTGCATTAGGCTGGAATGCCTCGCTGGGATGAAATCTTTGAAGAGAATTATGTTATGAGGCTCAGGGAACTATTTGATTGTGCAGTTTCATCCTCCCACTCTTGGCTGGGAAGGCCTCAACTGAGTGTTTACGGCCTCAGTCGCTGGGATTGTGAAAAAGAGAAGAGGGGAGAAGAAAAGGAGTGGTATGTGGCCTCCAAGTGACCCAGAAATGATGCTGTCTGCATCATTTGACAAAGCAGAAATAACATACTGCAGTGTTTGGGCAGTGGCTATTGTGTCAGCCTCAGGCATGACTGAGGGTTCAAAGGAGAATCCATCCATCTGGTGTTCCATCTCTCCCTAGCCCTCTGCCTCTCTGTGCTTGTATTTACCAGTTTCTCCTAAGGCTTCTCCCCCCCAGCACACCTTGCCTGCACATTTTCCTGCTGCCTTGTGCTGGCTCCTGTTTTGCAGGGTTTGTTTAGCAATGCGTTGAGAAACTATTTCCTTTTCTGTGACAAGTGAGCCCAAAGTCCCTGTGCAGCACAGCTGGGTCCTGCAGGAGCAGCAGGGCTGGCACCAGGGCTCCATGGTGGGACTGCCACCCGGGGGCTTGTTCCATCCCTGGCATCCTTCTGACACCCTCTGCTTTTCAGAGTCCCTGCTGCTGGGAGCCACTGGTTAGAGCAGAGCACTGAGAGAGCTTTCACGGCTTCTTTTCAGAGCTGCTTCTTCACTTTGTGCAAATTATTTCAATCCTTCTTCCTCTTTCTTGTTTTTAACAAGGTGCTGCTGCATGGGGTCCTTTGAGTACATTGATGTTCCTGAGGTGTTTGAGGCATTCAAAGCAGTGTCACTGTTCTGCAGCCAGTCTTGTTCGAGGGCCTTGTGCCTGTGGCCCAGCACAGCAGTCACCTGCAGACCTGGAGCCTGTGACTGCACCTGTGTGATCAGGGCAGAGGGAACAGCAAATGCACCCAAGAGAGCAGGAGCTCTGCTACCGTTTCAGCACAGCTAAAACCACAGAAACCAGGCCTCCCCTTTGGACAGGTGTCCTGCTCACTGCCAGGCTTCTTGCTGAGTGAGTCAGCTGGGTTCAAGGAGAGAATGAGTTCCACAGGCTGCAGGTCAGAGGCTGACGTGTAAGTGAGCCCCTTTTTTTTCTCAGATGCCACCTCAAATAAAGCAAATGACTTTGCTGCCAGTTATTTCTCTGTAATATTTTGTCTGATACCTATTTTACCATGCATGGCTGGTGAAAATACAGGTCACAATATCATCCTTTAGTAGCTTCAGTTCTATTGGCTTTGAGGGCAAAGCCATGTGGGTGACAAATGGAGTGACCTTATTTTTTAGGATACAGATAATTCCTTGAAGTGTTTTGCTTCTTTTCCTCGTACTTTGGATCCTGTACAGATCCTGTGCTCGCCTTGGAAAGAGCTGTTAGAATTTCATGCTGATCTCAAGGTATTTTGGAAATTTGTGAGATTGTGAGACTCTCCAGCTGAATCCTGTATTATGTGACTGTTCCTAATGGAAGCACAGATGGGAAGGATGGTTTTCTCTGTGGCTGAACGAAGTGTTCTATGAACAGGTTTGGATCAGATTTCACTGCAAATTGAGCATATGTCATGTGAAAAGGGTACAGACCCACTCTCTCAGTTTAAGCAAGCAGATTTGGTTCTAAACCAGTCAAAACCAGGCAGTAGTTCAATTCTCCCTGTACTAGAAAGGGAACACTTCACACTGTCATCAGGTATCTTTATACCTACAGGCACAAGGAGGAGTTCTCTGAGCAGAGGGGGAAATGAGAATTTCTGAGGCTGCAGTTGGTGCTGGTGATGCTGTGATCAGAGGCTGATAACCATCCAGATAGCTGGGGGCATTCAGATGAGTCAGCTGCTGCCTTGAGTTCACAAAGGAGCAGCTCAGCGCTCTGTGGGCAGAGCTGCAGGCACGGTTGGGCTGTTGTCAGCTGAAGAGCCCTGCAGACCCTCTCACTGGAGCAGAGCTGGTCTGGATGGTTGGCTGCACAGCACAGAGAAGCCTGTCCTGTGCCTGCGGATCCCTGCCAGAGCTGAGCCTAGAGCTGTGTCCTGTGATCCCTGGCTCCTGGGTGCACTGGGATGACCTCGGCACTCTTTCTGTGCAGTGGTTCCTCAGCCCTGTCGCAGTCCCCTCCTCAGACACTTGTCCTGGCGTATTCCTTGGAGACCCCTCTGGCCCACGCCAGTGTGCAGGCTCAACAGCACTCTGATCACACCTGAGATCGCCTTGATTCCTGCTTTTGGGGAAGGTTCTGCTCAGGACATGCTCAGCATTGCTGCATTTCAGTCCCAGCTGGAGAACCAGCCAACAGTTCTACGTCTTCAGTGTTTGCTATTTCCACCAGTTTGGCATTCCCACACGGCTAGTGTGGGATCTGAGGCACTCGTTAGTTCTGTTGTGCTCCTCTCTCCAAACCCCACAGGGGCAGGGCTGCTTTGGAGGCCGTTTCCAAGGCAGATCCTGAGGCAGAGCAGGCACTGAGCCCATATTTCGAGTGGCTGCTGTGGGTGCCTCGCAGGGGAGGGGTCGGTTCCTTGTGTGGGCACCTGCACAGGGGCTTTCTGAGCTCCCCAGAGCCCAGGCTCTGCCCCAGCTCTCAGTGTGCTGTATAACAGTGACATCCTAGGTCTTTTCCTTGCATAGATCTACCCCACTGTACCCTTTTTTCACTTTAAACTGGATGACTTTGAGAAAGTGCCCTGAAGTATCCTCACATGCTGCTGCTCTCCCAGTAGCTGCTGAGATCTTTATCAGTTTCTCACATGGCTGCCAAGCATGACTTCAGAGACAAATTTGGTCCAGTTCTGACCTTTTGATGTTCTCTTCAGTGCTCAGGTGGCCTGGAAGGTTTTTTCGGTCTGACATAGTTTGTGTATATAGTGGCACTGGGGAGAATAGGTAAGAGTCAGCAAAAGGTGTGAAGGGAATGCACTTTCACTGGATGCCTTCTGATGACTCATCTGACTTTCCCCAGTGCCCCGTGCAGATAAACTCCAGCTCAGAAGCTTTGTCTTCTGTTTGAGGAGGCAGAAATGCAGCACACTCTGATCCTGATCCGGCCAGTGCAGTGTCCTGCTGCCCCAGGAGCTGCTGGGGTGCTTTAGGGAGCGCTCCCTGCCCTCTGGGCTGGCTCTTGGCAGGAGGTTAATAGAGGAGTTCCTTCCTGATCAACTCCTGTCTGAGGCAAGATAGATGATTTGCATTTCTCTTAACCACATGCAAGAGCTGGGCCATACATTGATCTGATCCTTTTAAAGCCTCAGCCACCAGCTGGGTAAATTGCAGGGCAGGACTTGGTTGTGGCCTTGGAAGTTTCCGTGTAAGCTCATGTTTATTGTCTCCTCCAGTGCTGCCAGGCTCCCTGAGATTTCATCTCCGGGCACAGGAGCAACGGGATCTGCTTTTGACCATGTGCTTGATTTGTTGATTAAATCATGACAGTTGTTTGTTTTGGGTATTGCAAAACTCCTCTTCTAAACATTGCGTATGTTTCAAGTCAACAAGAGAAGTTGCAGGCTTCACTGAGCAGATTATAAGTTTTGTGAAAGTGTGAAAACATGGCATTTGGTTGTGAAACGTATGATTGAATCAAACTGGTCTCCAACTGTTGGTATTCTGAAGAAATCTTGGCTGGCACCCTGGTATAGCAGAGTCCTCCCCCTGCCTGTCCCCACGTTGTTTAATTTATAATTTCCATTCTCTGCCATGGTTTCTTTTTTTTTTTTTTTTTTTTTTTTGTCAATTGAAAATTATTATTTTTGCTACATTTATAGGGTATTTCAAGATAGGCAGATTAAAAGCATGAGATTAAGCCACAGAAGGCTTCAGAGAAATGGGGAGTCTTCTGGCCTTTGCTCCTTTTTCCATGTTTATTTGGATCAAGTGCATTGGATTCAGACTGGGTTTTGACCAAGTGCAGAAGCTGCAATAGGTGTAAGTTTAATGCCTTTTAGTGACTCTGGAACAAGATGCCACTTTTCTAAACATGAATAAAACATCATCGACAAGAAGCTTGGGGAGAGCTGACCCCCAAATGCATGAAACTTGATTTATCTGGCTGGACAGAATAACTATTAACATTCTCTGACAAATGAAGAAGCTAGAATGTGAGCTCTGATCAGTTAACTAGAGGTCAGAAATACTTGGGCTGCAGTTTGACTACAGAATTCTTCCAGCTCTTCCTTCTAGTATCTCCTGAATTCTGCACCCCGATATCAGCGATCTGGTTTTTCAAAAGCTTTTCTGTACCATGTCTGCAGAAGTGCAGCTGAAAAACTTGTGGGCATTTGCTTTTTGTTTATTGTCCTCTAACGTCCCAGCTGTTGGCTGGAGGTCATGGATACGGGCAGGCTTGCATCTCAAGAGATCTGCTGTTTATTTTGCAGAAATAAATAAAAAAGTACAAGCTTGGCAGTTTTCTCCTAAACTTCTTGGACCTGCTTCTCATCTGTGCTGTAAAGGGATCTTTTAAAGGCACTGTAAGGAGAGGAGCATGCATCCAGGAGCACCTGGCAGCATGTGCCCTTCTCAGAGCAGTGAGAACTGGTGTCCTGGCCCCCAGCTACACCAGGCAGAGCAGCAGGGCTCGCCCTGGAATCAGCGATGTGCTCCAGCTGCTCTGTATCCTGTCTCTGTTCTTGTCCTTTCCCATCTCTGTGGGTTCGAGGCAGTTGGAGTATTGCTGCTTCTGGTGTGGGGTTTGCCATTTGTGATGAGTAGGACGTGCCATTTAGCAAGCAGGCAGTGAGTAGCTACTATTGGCTTTATCTCTCAGTCTAGTTTGTGGTTGGAGACCTGTGTGCTGGTTGTGGGTTTTTACGTGCGTCACTGAACCAAGAAATTTTATTATATTCTCAGAAAAGGGTTTTGCAACAGCTCAGCTATTAAAGCCAAACCATGTAGTTTAGTAAAAAGTCTGGGCAGGAAACAACAAAATGAAATTCATCCTAGGGGAGAAGCGTGGTGCATGTAGGCTGGGACGAGAATGCAAATACACTATTTATAGGACTAGGGGAAAACAAACTTGGACTTGAGGAGTAAATGCGAAAGAGTTATCTGGGAAAAACCAGCCTTGGCCCTCTGAGACACTCAGACCTGTGCTGCCAGAGTGCTTATCCATTGTGGAGAATTTGTTACATTCCAACAAAGGAGAAAAGCTCGACATTGAAATCCATGCTGCACAGAGTCCCTTCCAGCAGTGTCCTTCAGGAGTTTATGCTGTGGATGACGCCTGGGAAGGGGCAATTCTTGAGCCAGTATTTTTTAAAGCAGTACCAAAAACAGCTGAGGCTGGCACCTGCTCCAGCAGGATGAGCAGGCAGAGCTGCGTGCAGGGAGAAGGGGAGGGATGAGTGCGTTTGTTCCTGATCAGACAGATCAGGTCAGTGGCAGAGCCAGGAGTGCAGCCCAGCTCTGTTCTCTTACTCACATGATGCTTCTGGAGTTACTCTGAGGCTGGCCAGGAGAACTTCTGTGGGGAGTGCAAGAGCAGTGGCTGTACCTCAGCAATATCCTGCCTCGAGCAGCGTGCTGTCCTCGTGACACTGCACGCTGGAGTTGGATAATGTGGGGCACACACTTTCTGTATAGTTTCTTTTACATAATTTGTGATTTTTCATTTATAAATAGATGCTAAGCCCTCCTTTCCTTCCACTGTGGTTTTTGGAACAGATTTTGACACCTCCATTGCCTGCAGTTCCCTGCTTTATTCTGGATCACGTGCTACTCTTAGGGCATTTGCCTGTAATTAGTGTTCCATATAATGAAGTGTGGAGCTCTGGCTTTACAGAGTATGCTGATAGCTCATCTTCTTCCAGGAAAAATAAACCTTGCCTGATGGGAGATCCTACACTAAAATAACACATTACAGTCAGACTGCAGAGCCAAGCTGCTGCTTTAGACACAGGCCCATCAGGGCTGGCTGTACCAGTTCCAAAATCATCACTCTGCAATCTTGCCTCTGTCCCTAGGTGCTCTGCAACCCTGAGGCGTTCCCAGGAATGGGGAAGGGTGAGGTGAGCCGGGGCAGCAGCAGCAACATCCCCACAGTGCCCTGGGAATTCCATGGACTCACAAACACGCTGAGCTGTTTGCCTGGGGCTGGATGTTGTGGTTGCAGTTTGTATATCAGAACACATATCGTCATTGGCCCTTCCCTCGAGTGGCCTCTGCAAAGAGACAAGGCTTGGGTGATTTCTGTCTTCCTTCTCTTTTCCATGACATAGCTATTGCACAGTTGGGAAGCTGTTTCTCATTTGTGTAAGCTGATTTTTGGCATACTGGGGGCTGTTGAGTCTACAGACTTCCTGCAGTCTCTTCTCTCTGCCTGTCCTGAGGGGCCCTTGTCCTTCTACTCATCCCAGCCTGCCCAGTGTCCGTGTTCATAGAGGGGAAAAGCACACTGAGAAGAAAGAACATTTAAACCAAGCCCCGAGCAGGAAAATCCCTGGGACAGCACCTGCAAGCTCCTTTCTGCCATGGCAGTGAGCAGGAGAGCTCTGTGGACAGGCTGCTGTGGGAAAGGACGTGTGACAGTGAGAAAGCAGAAGGTCAGCACTGAGGCAGCCCGTGACACGTGTGTGCCCCAGCGTGCACAGGGCTGCCTGCAGGATCCCAGCTGCCTGCAGGATCCCAGCTCCCCTGCTCCAGAGCCAGGGGAACTCAGGGCAGGGCACAGCTGAGGGGCTGGTGCAGAGAGAAGGCAGCCAGAGCACAGCCAGCAGCAGCCCCTGCCCGTCACAGGGCCCAGCACACGTGGCAGGGACAGAGCCCCCGGGCCCTGCCTGGCACACAGCAGCGTGGCAGCCACCGGGACCCAGGCACTGCTGAGCCCACGGCCAATCCCTCCCGAGGCTGGCCCTGCCCTGCCCTGCTCTGCTCGGGCCAGAGGAAGCAGAGCAGGGTGGAAAAAAGGAAGTGCTGTCAGCCCCTTTATGTAAAAAGAGGTACTGAGAACGAGTGGTTGGGATTTCCAGCTCATTGTAGGGCTGGTGCTCCAAAGCCGTGGTGGGAAGCTGTGGTGAAAAGGCTCCTCTGGTTTCAGCAGGGGTGGTCAGAGTGAGAGTGCAAAGGGATGGCTGAGTTTCTAGGACATGGCAGTCCTGGATTGCCTCTCCTGGGAATGGCAGTGCTTTGCATTGCTCTGGGCATTACAGGAATTTGAATCACTTCCGTATTCACAGTTTTTGATAAATCTCAAACTGCATGGCACTGCTGTCAGAGTTTGGTGTGTGGGCAGGGACAAACTTGTTACAGCTGATAGTTGTAAGGAATACGCTACTCATAAACCATGCTCGTAACTAACTTCATAGGAAAGCACTTAAACTGTAAGAGGAGACACATGATAATGGTCAAAAAACCCATGTTTTTTCCTTTACATTTTTAGTCTGATCATGTCCCAGATGCTAAAAATTTGTTGACTAAGAACATGTTTTGGTTTATAAATCATGGATCAACTAACTTGCTTTGAGGCATTGTTTTGTTAGGAAGGTTTTGAAGCTTAAGCCTCCCTCATGGGAATGTGTGACACAGTGAGCAATCTTTGGAGAGTATTTTCTTTTTGATAAGCAAACATAAGGCACAAACAATACTCCGTTTTGCTGTTTTATTCTTTTGTGCCTAAAGTGAAGAATTCTGTGTAGTGCATTTGCCACGAGGTGGTCAGGTGATAAAAGCTTTGGAATAAAACTTTAGAATAGAAGATGTGCAGAAATCATCTAGTCCAACTGCCTGAATTTTTGTTCTTTGGAGTTAGCTGGTTTTAATGTTGATTTTGTAATAGAAATGCCCATCAGATAACAGGCCTCGGAGTCTTTGGGTACTTTGGCTATTCCTGCCTCAGAACTGCTGTTGATGGGGGTTCAGAGCAGGTCCTGCCTTCTGCTGAAATGCTGAAGAGCAAAGATGCTCAGTGTGAGGAAAATGCACTGCCCGGATTTCCCCGAGAGCTCATAGGAGGATGTCACCTGTGTGTCATGAAAGAGCCCTGCTCACAAGCCAGCATGCCCCGCGTACAAGCACGGCCTGGGAAGGGCCAGCCCGAGCCGAGGAAGCTCACAGTTTGTGTTCTGGGTCCCCAGGTGAAGCTGATTGACTACATCCACCGGCAGCGGCAGTGCAAGCTGAGCGTGCCCCTGAGCGACCGCACGGCCGAGCTCAACAGCTACCCCCGCTTCAACGACTGGCTGGACATCGTCAACGTCAGGAAGGAGGTGGTGCAGGTAAGGAGGGGACACAGCCCTCACAGAGCCCTCCTGTCCCTTCAGGACATTCCCAGCTGCCTGCGGGGTCTGAGAGCCATGGCAGGACTTAATCACTCACTGCCTTTTTGATACTCATAGTACTGTGCTGCACTGTGTTCTGTGTCCAGCATTAGCCAAAACAGACCATTGGTACAGTCTCACACACACATGTAGAGCTCAGTCCACTGACAGCTAAATAAGGCAGAAAAGGCTTTTTCTATTCTTTTTTCCCATTTTTGCCACTGCAGGCCAGATCACAATGTTCTTATTCAGTTTTGTTTGATCGCTAAACAACCAAAATTTTTCTTTGACCTCAGCAGGAATCTGCCTGGGTCAAAAATTCCACAAATTTTCATGGAAGTTATTCCAGCTTGGTTCTGATGTAACTAAGTGGTCTCTGGTGAAACGGGATGGGTTCAGGACCAAGTTGTTCCTTTTATTTCCTACTGTTCATTTTGAATGTGGTGCTGGTGTTGCCTTCCAGCCCAGCGAGGTTTGGGTGGCGCAGCCGAAGGTACAGCAGTGACAATGAGAGGACAAAAGCAGCCTGTTGCTGTGGCCAAACTGCCAGGCTCCCAGCTAGTGTTGGTTTCTAAGGTTACTGGAATTGCCTGAGGCTAAAAGAATGTCTTTGTAGCTCTTTTATAAATCCTTTGTGATGCCTACAGAAAGGAGGGGGGAAGAGGTGAAGGAAAGGGAGGAGGGAGGTGGACAGTTCAAATCTGCCACATCCTGCTAATTCAGGAAGCAGAGAGAGTTGAGACTGCCCTTCTGTATGTGTGGCCACTAAAAGGAGTGAACAAATTCGGGTTTGGTTTAAGGCAGAAAGAATTTCCCAGATCTGTATTATTGTGATTTGTGCTCTCTTGCTGTCCCCTCCCAAGCAGTGTCCAAAGGAGTGAACTCTGTTCCCTCTGGGACAGAACTGTAAGAAGTGTACAAAGCACTGAAATTCCTCTGGGATTCCAAATGTATGGTTATCATTCAAGGGTTCTGCATCCATTTCATGCTGCAGGCTGCTTCTGTAGCACTTGTGTTAGCTGGACAGCAGAACTGCAACACCCTGTGGGTCATTAAAATAATTTCTGAGTAGGCATGCTGGAACAGGCTGTGAGCTGGGGGAAGTGGAAATAGCTGGGCTAATAAACTAAGTGCTCTGCTCTTGCAGTGGTTTTTTTTTTTTTGGTCCTGTTATTTCACTGCTCAAAAAATAGCCATGCAGCCACTGTTGGTGTTGGACACTGACAGCAGCACAGTGCTGAGAGCTGTCTGGGATGAGCTACCTTTCAGAAATGTCTCAGGTATCATGGGATCATTCCTGCTGTTGTTTAGATTTCATACAGCATGTTGAACTGCATTTCAGCTGAAAGCTTTCAAAATGGAAATCACTGACAGAAGGAGCTTTAATAGGTTAGTTATTACAAAATCTAGAGGGGTGTCCTGCTTCGTGCACACTGCCTGTGACAGGATGGGGAGGAGCCTTTGCAGACAGGGTTGAGCAGGTCATGCTGTGAAAATGGGACCCTTGAGTGGTTCTGGCTCTGTGCTACTGGGAACAGCTTCCCAACTCTCAGATACTGTTAGCTCGCTGTAAAATGGAAATAGGCATGCTGGGTTTCCTTCTTAAGGCTTCCAGAAAAATGGTGTAGAGAGGAGGAAAACTGCACAAGTGTCACAGTGTGATCACGTGGCACACAGCCCTCTCTTCTTGTGCCTTTTAGGCTCTGAAACTAGTTGGAGAGGTTGCCAACTACCTGTGGAGTCCCAGAAGAGCTGCCTCAGAGCCCTGCCCGGGGCACCTCTGAGAGCTGAACAGAACAGCAGGTCTGGCACAGGAGGAGGTGCAGTGGAGGGCTCTCTGTGCCTGCTGCCTGTCAGCCACAAACCAGGAGAAAGGCCTGGGTTGATTGGGTTTTTGCTGTTTTAAATGGTTCTGAGTCCCTTTGCATTTCTAGTGCTACCAGAGGGAGTATTTTCAAGACTGTGCTAATCTGTGACATAACACTGTTGAAAAGCAGCCTAATTGCAGGAGTTCTTTAGCTCAGCGGTGAGAGGAACAATGCTCTGTTTCTCTGTCTCCCCTCCCCTCCCCTCGCTCCCCCCAGTCCTCTCCCAAATAAAGCTGCCATGCAGGGAAGCACAGAAGCTCCCAGGCTCTCCTGTCAGAAATAGAGCAGCAGCTCCAATTTAGAATATCTGCTGACTCCTCTGCTCCTGAGTGAAGACTATTTTTGCTCAGTGACTTGCTCTAGACATTGTGAAGCTCGAAAGCTCTGGTGATTATAATTGCTGGGCTCCTTTATTTCTTTGAAAACCTATATTTAAAACGAGAATAATGACTGCCTGTAAAGTCCTTTAGCTCTGGAAGAGATTGCAGCAGTAACAATGCAGTGCTTATGGCGCTGGGCAACAGCTAAAGCTGCCGGGAGCACGGACAGCAGCGAGCCGGTGACGCTGCGCCGGGTGCGCGGGCTGGGCTGTGCCGACCTCGCGGGCCTGCAGGTAGGTGGGCACTGCCAGCCCCACCTGGGATCCTCTCTGGGAATACACGCTTCCGAGGGGTAAGGGAGCTTGGGACCCCCGCCCCAACCTGTGCTGTTTCTGTGGCTTCGTTACTGTTCCTCTCATCAGCCGCCAGACAGATTTTTATCATAGAAAGGGGTAGCAGGCTCTGCTTTGGAGCTGGGCTGATGTGGTGCTGTAACTTGGTGTTTAATATTTTTCTAGGGAATGCTGGAGTCCTTGTTTTTGCTTAGGAGTTCTAGAATCTGATCTGTTCTAGAGATTGATTGATTAATTCTAGAGACCGATTATATGTGTAGCTTAATGCCAAAAATGATGTATGAATGGTTAAATATGGTGGGATGAAAGTGAGCAAAGAGGTACTTGAACTGAGACGTAGAAAAGGCAGGGCAAGGAGCCTTACAGACAGAAGGTGTGTTCATGCTATGTAGTCATCTTGAGTGGGTAAAAGTTGCTCTGAAAATGGTCCTAGAAAAATACATTGATCTGGATTGTCCTGCTTGCCTTGGGAGCTGGAGTCAGGAACTGGAAGGGCAGTGGGAGGGAAGGAGGATGAGAACAGAGTGCTCTCTGCACTCTTGAGCTGATGGAAGAAGTCTCTTGCAGAGCTGTTTACTGGGTTCTGAGCTTGGAGTACATCTGCGAAATAGAAGAGACTAAAACAAATTCTGTTGGCTTATTTTCTTCAACCCAGAAAGCGATTTTCTCTGCCTTTATCACTGTGCTTCCCAGAAACCTAACTATTGTATTTGTTCCCACATGTAACTTGTCACTGTCTTAAAAACTAACTTAAGAACAGAGTCATCTTCTTATCATCTTCTGAAGCATGTCTGGGCCAGCCCTGCTGGTGTGGAGCAGGGGTGCCAGTCAGTCAAGCTTGGAAAGCTGTTTTTAGAGTGGGTAACTGTCCGGCACAGGGAGGGGCACATCCTGCCCCGGGGTCTGGCCATCAGCAGGGCTGTGTCACCAGGGAGACTGGGAGCAGGTGGAACGGGGCTGTGGTTGGGGCTGCTTTCAGGCTGTTCCTTTTGGGAACGGATTTGAGTCCCAATGGTACCCTTGTACCCTTTTCTGGGATCCCTGCTGCCTGCCTGTGAAGCCCATCCCCAGGCAGCACTGATGCCAAAGAGCTGCAGAGGACAGGGGCAGGGCTGGGCACTGCAGGAGCAGAGCAGGAAGGGCTCATGCCATGAGCAGGAATTGTCTGCCAGAGCCTCGTGCTGCCCCTGTGGAAATGCCCCTGCCAGGGGTGAGCCACGGGCGTGGGGCTGCTGCTGTGGCAGAGGTTCTGTTTGCACAGGGTGGCCCAGCTCGTAGCAGATCTGTCACTGGAGGAGCCGTGAGGGGTTTTTGTGAGTGCATCCTTTGGATGGGGGATAGAAGAGGCAGATCTGCCTATGCCTATCAGGTTTCCCCAGCTGTATCCTCTCATCTTTTTCTGTCAGCATATCTGCATGAACAGGCCATGAGGACCGTGGCTGTTTGTTGGGGATTTCCATGGGTCTGGCAGCAGGAGCTCTGCCTGGCCAGCCAGATAGCAGAGATCCTGGATGTGCTAATTGTGTGTATGCAAATTAATTCTGTCCTGCAGGCTTCCTTGAGCTATAAAATTCCTTCAGTGTTCCAGCTGAAGGCCCTCCCCAGTGTAAACAGCTCCTGGGGGATAGTCTCCACCACTGCCAGGGCTCCCCTTCCCCGCCAAGGGCTCAGGTGCCCCTTGCAGCTTTGGGCACTGTGAACCCTCCATGGCTTGAGGTCAGCCCGAGGCATCTGCAACTGCTACACCTGTCTGCCACAGAAGAGTAGTGACAGCAGCTCTCCCGTCCCCAGAGAGCCAGCTGGACAGAATGCCCTGAGCCTGTCAGCTCCTCTCCAGCCTCTGCTGTGAGGTGGAACAGCGAGGAGGGTGATGTTAGGTGGAACCATGGCCTGTTTATGCTCACAGCTTAATGCAAGCTGGAAATTTCAATTGAGAGGCTTTCCAGAATGCCATTAAATCTCCAGGAATTTAATAATAGAGCAATTTTTCAGTACTTTCATTGCTGGGCACCAGAAAAACACTGCAAAATAACAACTAGCAGGCACAAGATGTTCTTAAGAGCATCTTTACATGCTTTGCTTAGAGCTATCAGTGGGAATTTAAGCACCTTATGTAATGGGCTTTCTCTTCTAGCATCTGCTGCTTCACGGGAGGATGATTGGAGAGGGAATGTATTGATTTAAGAGGAGGCATTTGGGGCCTTGACAACTGTCCAGCTTTACAGGAAGAGCTGTGGCTACTGGGTCGAGGAGCAGGTCAGGCTGATTTTGCAGAGTGCCCGCAGCAGCATTAGCTACGTAGGCTTATCTGCAGGGTGGAATCTTCACCAAAAATAACCCCTCCACTGTGTTAGATACCAGCATTTTTGCCATGTTTCAGGGATTTAAGTTGGACACCAGACAAGATTAAAGACTGTTGTGAACTCCTCACCCGGACTAATTGGGACTGACCCTTGGATGGCTCCTTGGATGCAGTGGTACTCACGTTTCTCTCTTTAGACATGTGCACCATGAAGTGCAGTCTGTGTCTGATAACAGGAGGGCTTCAGGGAACAGTCCTCTTACCTGTTGTAGGGAGGAATAATTTCCTGCTTTGGACTTTTTAGCATCCCTTCTGCTGAGCAGTGCATGGTTAGGCTTTAGATTTTGCTGGCAGTTATGAGGTGCTGAAGATAGAAAGCAGATTCTGTCTTCTCCTGCTTTTTCTCTGTTTTTAAATCTGACCTTATTAGTAGAGTACTGTCTGAATAACTTGCTGCTCTCCCTGTCAAGACAAGGTGTGCCCAGGGAGGTGGTGTTGAGCTTGGTCCTAATGCAAGCCTTTAATCTGCACTTTTAAAGCTGTTTTTTAAAAAATCCTCAGCACCCACTGAAGAAGCAGGTAAAGACAGGTCAGCTGGACCCACATTTCTCACCCTCAGAGGTGAAAAGTTGGAGTAACCCCTGTGCAAGGGCCCAGAGCTGCACTGAGGGGCCAGAGCCCCCCAGTGCCCCTGAGCAGGGGCCCTTCTCCCCCCGCTGAGCCAGGGCAGCAGCAGAGCCTGTTTGAGAGCCACCCTGAACTAGTGACCCTCCTCACTGTCACAATGCCTGGGGGGTGACACTCAGCCAAGGCAGAGCAGGCCAATCTTACAGGGATCAGGTTGACCAGTTTTATATTAAGCCACCACATATGTGCAGCACATGAGTGGCTGTTTAAAGAAAGCCTCTTACTTCCCCTCCCTCCCCCTCTTTGAAGGCTTATTTCTTTTGTCGCGTGTCATGGGGGCTGGCAGCAGGTTCACAAAGTCTGAGCTCTCCCAGCTCAAGGTCACTGGGATTGTTTAAATATAATCTCCTTTTCTGTACTTTCTACTTTCCTATAACTTGCTATTCTGTCTTTCTAAAATTAAACTGCTGAGCAGAAGAGGAGCTTGGGCTTTGTGTGTGGGCGCAGTCCCCTCAGGCAGGGTCTGTGTGAGAGCTGAGCTGGGCCTTGTGGGGACCACCACACACCAGTCAGCTCTGGGCACAGAGAGACTGTGTCCTCCAAAGGGATGGGACAAAGGAAGGATGCTCTGACACTTCTGAAGTGCTCAGTAGCTTGGGATCTTAAAAAAAAAAAAAAAGGTTTTCTCTGCAACCAGGAAGGCTTGACTCCTTGATCCAGCTTGAAGGGTGGTTCCTGCCACAGAAGAGGCATTGAGAAACCAGATCCCCAGCCATGCTGCCACCCCAGCTGGGCCTGCATTCCAGCTACCACTGGCTGTGGTGGGAAAGCTCTGCACTCCCCAGGAAACCTTGGCTTCTTCCACTTTGCCAGCCAACTTACTAACAGCTCTGATGAGTTCCTGCTTACATGTGTGCATGAAAGCTTGGGAAGTGAGGGGGTCCTGGGTGAGGGGACTGGGGAGCTCCTGCTGGGATCTGGAGTGATGCTCCTGCCTACAGCAAGGGCTGTGTTGTTTTCTTAGGGGAGAATGGTGAGAGAGGAAATGTTTGAAGAGAGTTAAAAAATGGCATCACTGTAATCCCACTTACTCTAACACCATGTAACAGTATGAAATAGGATAAATGTTTTTGTAAGACATTGGCTTTTCCTTGTGCTTAACAGGGCAGCATTGGCTTCCTGGCTCCAGGAGCACCTGGGCTGGGCTAAAAAGCTGTCTCCATGTCCCACTAAACCTTGATCCCTGTTTGCCCCTGTCCCCTTTAGAGTGCTGGTGTCCCCCAGGGCTGAGGGCCTGGTCCTGCATGGCAGGACAAAGCTGTGAGCTGCCAGGGAGAGGAATCCAGGGGGTGCTGAGGAAAGGACTGACTGTGAGAGAGACTTGGTGCAATTCTGGTGTGACCAGCCCAGCTCAGCTGGGGCTCTGTGTGAGCAAACTGTGCTGCCTTCATGCTGGGGTGCTGGAATTGTAGAAACATGTTACAGGTCCAGCTCTGAGCATCTGGATCCCTGGGAGTTTTGTTTTTTTGGAGTGTGATAGCAGAGCAGGAATCCCAGGAGATTAATTTTGCACTGTCTCTGTTCTTTCTGAATTTTATCCAAGTCATTCAGGAACAAGATTTTGGGGGCAGTCTTATGTCCTGCATCATGATGGTGCAGATGTGCAGAAAAATGAACAATACCCAGCATCAGTTGTATGTCTGTGCTTTTGTTATTCTGCAAAGATTAGTTGCAGGGAAAAAGAAAGAAAGTCTACCCAAACTTCATTGAACTCTGGCTCTGCTCTGGTCCTGCTTCGTGCTTACTGCTCATTTAAATTCCTGTCCTCCTGTTGAGTCAGCTGTGTTTTGTGTTTCATCCAGTTCAGGGCATGTGACAGAAGATACAGGATGTGTTTCTTAGACTTCTGCCCTTTCTTAATTTATTCTTTTTGTTTGCTCCATGCCACAGTTACTAAAATTGGAAACTCTTTGTGTTGCCACCTACAGAGCTCCAAAGGTTGGGGCTGTTGGGCACTGTCACAGAAAGCCCTGCGTCAGCTCTCAAGCAAGTCTGGGTTAAGACAGATGCAATTGTTAAAGGACATTCAGCACATTCACGTTTGCTTTGGAGTCGGAAGTGGCGTTTAAGGACTAGAGGATTCCAAGCTTTTTGTTTCACCGAGCAGTGACACACACTTTTGAGCTTCCCCTTCAAATAAAGTTCAAAGCCTTTTATATAGTTTGATTCCAGGAGTCGAAACTTTAGGATAAAGGCCAAATATTGTGAAATTTGTGATCTCATTGTGAGAATAGGCAACAGGGAGGTTTGTTTAGGCAGAACTTTACAGGGAAATTCCTGGGTAACTGGGCTAAGTATATCCTGGTTTTGTTTATTAACCACAATTGCTGCAGACTTACACTGGAAACATTTGAATGGGGGAGGAGAGAGAGACACACAGCTCAGTTCTGTGTCAGGAAATACCAGATCATTTTGTGTTTTCCAGGCTCTTGTATCTTTTGTGTCTGCCTGATCTGAGCCTTATCACTGTGGGGCTTTGGTGTATTAAGATGTAGAAGGAGTTCTGCACAGATATCTCTCCAGGCAGGATATGGGTAAGGCTGGTTCTCTGGTGAAGGAAAAACTGCTTGAGGAGGAGGCCGCTATCTTTCTCAAAACATTTCTTTTTTGCTCAAATAAAGAAGTAATTTTTCTCACTGTTTCTGCTGTTCACTTCAGTACTGAAAAGCCAAACATCCTTATCTTACTCTTTTTCAAGTTTTAGACCTGTTTTATTTCTGATCCTATTTTTAATGAAAAAGTTAGGTTTCATTAGCATCTTTGCAAAAATTTTCCACAAGGGGAGGAGTATTTTGATCCCCTGTAATCCAAAGTGGAATAGCAGAGGATGAGCAGTCCTGGAGGTGCAGAGCACACTCACACCCCAGGCAGGGGAGAGAGCAGCTGTGGGCACTGCTGGCCGTGCCAGAGAGGGGCACTGCTGAAGGAGTGAGCCGTGAGTCAGCCCAGGCGGTGAGACAGTGCCACTGCTGGAAGCACTGACAGGTGACACTCCTGTTTGTACACAGGGAGCAACAAAAGGGTCTCTCTTGCTTTCCTGCAGAGAATACCAGAGGAGCTGACCCTGGATGCCTTACTAGAAATGAATGAGTCAAAGGTGAAAGAAACAATGAAGAGATGTGGAGCCAGAGACGAGGAGTGCTCCAGGCTCAACGGGGCCCTGAGCTGCCTGCGGAAGGTGACGGAGTCAGGTACACACTGCCTTGCTCTCCCGTGGCACTGGGGTCCCAGCAGCCCAGCCCTGCTGCTGCCTTGCAGACACTGTTTGGGGATGTTCTGTGACCAGCCTATGGCTCTGGGATGTGCACTGATCAAACCTGTCTAGAGCTGTCAGCTGGGTTTGGTTTGGACATCAAGTCAGATAAATGAATGGAAATAATGTATGTGGAATCCTCTCCTACTCAACAGAGTATATCCTCATTAACTCTTTCTGTTCAGAGTTGTGTCTAATGCTCCAGTTCATTCTCCATGGGTCAGTACACATCCTTGACTTACTTAAATACAACCAGATTCCTTGTAGGTGATGCCTTCCCAAATATTGCCAGCTCAGAGAGAAACCTTCCCCTAGCACTTCCACAGGCACTGTAAAATCTGTTTGTACAAGAGCCTCTCCCAGCAGACTGGTACTCACATGCACCACATCTTTCTTTGTAGCAGTTATCAATCTGTCACTGAAAGGTGATGTTTCCTGTTGGTATTATGACAGTTCATCCATTTGCAAATGGTAAAGATTAGTTAATGGAAAAAATCAGCGAACAGCTCAGTCTCATGTTTCCTTTTTCTAATCTTTCTTATCCCAGGCTGTCAAATATTTCCCATCCACACTGTATAAACCAGCCATTGCTCAGGAGTTATGGCATTCACCTCTTAGAAAGAAATGGCATTTTTGAAAACCCAGGTACATGTCTCTCAACAGCTCAGATCAGGCCCTGTGCAGAGTTTTCGCAGCCTGGGGCCCTGCTGAGGCTCAGGGGAGATGACTGCCCGGTGAATCGGGCACCCGGAGCCCTGCCCGGGAGCCCCGAGCGGCCCCGGCTCCGCAGTGCGCTCCCTGCCGGGCCGTCTCTAACGCCGCTCCGTTGCGTAGGAGGGGAGCCGAGGGACGATGTGCCGATGGCCCTCCCCGAGCGCCGGGACAGCTCCAGCTCGCAGCCGGACCCCGCCTGGTCCCCGTGTGCCCCGGCCAAGGGCAGCCAGCAGCAGCCGCGCTCCGCGTCCGCGACCCCGCCCTGCGAGCCGCCGGCGCCGCTTCACGGGCCCTGTCCCTCGGCAGAGAGCCTGCTGGAGCCGCTGGTGCTGCCCGCGGCCGGGGGCAGGCCCAGGACTCCGCACAGCATCACCGTCACCCCCCCGGCCACGCCGCAGCCCAAGCGCCGGCACCGCCTGAAGCCGCCGCGGACGCCGCCGCCCCCCTGCCGCAAGGTGTTCCAGCTGCTGCCCAGCTTCCCCACCCTCACCAGGAGCAAGTCCCACGAGTCTCAGCTGGGCAACAGGATCGACGAAGTTCCTCCGATAAAGTAAGTTTCCTCCCGGCCTGAAGCTGGGGCTCTCCCCGGCCAGGGCTGCCCTGTGCGGGCAGGAAGATACTGGCAATGCAGCAGCCTCAGGAGCCCGTGCAAAGCCTGAGGTGTCTGCAGACCTGACAGCACGTGCTGCAGGCAGCAGCTCCTGCTCTAGCAAACTGCCTACCTGGCGCAGGAGTATCAGTGCCTAAAACAATATATCTTCTCTTCTTCCTAGGTTCGGTAAGAGATTCTCACAGGGGTATCTGCAGTGCCTTGCTGAGAGAGAAGAACCTGAGCTTGTCAGCTCCCTGTTGGCCGTCCTTGGGCAGCCTCTGGAGGTTCTCCACGGGCCCTCCTATCCCAGAGCTTCTGTTAACTGAGCAGGAGCTTGGCCTGCCACAGAACCGCAGGGTTTTACTTGGTTGCACCTGGTATTTTCTAAGATGACACAAGCAAGGCAAAGGAATACTGATGTTTCAAGGGTTAAAGCCAAGGGGGGCTTATCTATGACACCTGGCACAGATGCCTCTTGGTACAGGAATTTCACATCTAGCCATTTAGTGGCTTTGGATATGCACTGCCCAGTGTCTCTGCAATGAAGTTAGGACACGTGTGTGCAGCTTTGTGAGGAGCTGCTGGAATGTGGGGTGTTCCCTCTGTGCTGAGGAGCCTGTTCATGTGCTGATGGCTGGCAGGAGCAGGGCTGGGTTTCTCCAGGGCCACTGGGAGTTCTAGCCATCCTGAGGTGTGCCCCAGACACAACCTGTAACCTTGGAAGCTAATGCAGAGAGATTGCAGCAGCTTGGAAAGTGTCCAAAAGTATCTGAGTATTAAAAGCAAGTCCAAGCCCTGCACATATAGCTAATGCCCTTTAAAACAAAAATCTCAGAAATTACTTTCAGAAATAGAAAGATTGTAAAATGAAAATGCCAGCAGAAATGTGAGCATTTCCCTGGGGAGAGCGTGATAATTGGTGCAATAAATGAAAAAGGCATTGAATAAACTCAAACAGAAATGAAGGATTTCGGTGCTCCTCTTCAAATAGACCTCTTGGCTGGGGTGAAGTGTCTGCTGTGGGCTCTGGTGAGTCCCGGACAATCCCAGACTGGTTGATATTCATTTGGTGAGGATTTAACCATCTGACCCGATGTTCACAGCCTTCTTTACTGCTGTGCTGGGATTGTTTGGATGGCTCACTAGGCCAGCAGCATTCCTCGGGAAAGCAGCTAGCCACTCCAGCCTTTTCCAAGAGGCTGGGGATCACAGATGCCTTTAGGAGCTCCCTGGACTAATGATAAAAAAGACTGTGGTGCCATCTATGGTCAAGTGAGGAGACTGGCTGTGAGCCAGCCCTGCTGCTGTGCTGACACTTGCACATTGGGGTTTGCCTCAGATGCGCAATATTTCTGTAGATTTCCTTCAGGAAATATGCCAAAATTCTGAGTATTGCAGAGTTTTCAGGAAGTTATGTGCTCTAACCACTGTATGCTGGTTTGGCATTTGGAAGTCTAGCTCTCCCTTTCTGCACTGAGCTCACATGTATGTTTTTATTCTTCTGGGTCCTGCTGGCCCTGCCTAGAAAACTGAGATAATTTTCAGTGAAATAGAATATTCTGAAATCTACTGACTCTGCAGGAAAACTGGGTGATGGCATTTGTGGTAAACCAATTGGGAGTGAACCAATTAGGAGTAAAGTCTGACTTTCCACTTTAAGAATGGCTTAGACCTGATTAGATGGACTTCTGTAATCCCTAAATGTAAAACATCATGATTTTTCTGGTCATATGGAAACAGATACAAGAGCAACTTCACAGAGGGCAAATCGGTCTGAGCTGTGCTCCTGTGACACCTCATGGCTGGAGGTGCTGACCTGGGGCAGTGACTGCCCCAGGTGTGAGGGTGCTGGGTGGTGAGCACATGTCAGCAATGCTTCCCTAAACCCTCCTCTTGTTCTCCACCAGAGCTCTCCCAGGGATCCCCCCAGACGGTACGAAGAGACATTGGCCTGGCTGTGACTCACAGGTGAGCAGCCAGGGACTGGGGCTGTGGCTCCCAGGTGAGCAGCCAGGGACTGGGGCTGTGGCTCCCAGGTGAGCAGCCAGGGAATGGGGCTGTGGCTCCCAGGTGAGCAGCCAGAGACTGGGGCTGTGGCTCCCAGGTGAGCAGCCAGGGATTGGGGCTGGCTGTGGCTCCCAGGTGAGCAGCCAGGGACTGGGGCTGGCTGTACCTCCCAGGTGAGCAGCCAGGGACTGGGGCTATGGCTCCCAGGTGAGCAGCCAGGGACTGGGGCTGTGGCTCCCAGGTGAGCAGCCAGGGAATGGGGCTGTGGCTCCCAGGTGAGCAGCCAGAGACTGGGGCTGTGGCTCCCAGGTGAGCAGCCAGGGACTGGGGCTGGCTGTGGATTCCCAGGTGAGCAGCCAGGGAATGGGGCTGTGGCTCCCAGGTGAGCAGCCAGGGACTGGGGCTGTAGCTCCCAGGTGAGCAGCCAGGGACTGGGGCTGTGGCTCCCAGGTGAGCAGCCAGGGGCAGAGCCCAGCACCCCAGGCAGGGCCGTGGTGGCACAGGACTCTGAGATGGGTTTGGGGTCAGGTTGGGTGTCTCAGCTGTCAAGTTCAGCTACCTACAGATGTTCATTTTCCCTCTCTTGTCTCGGGTAGGTTCTCCACAAAGTCCTGGTTATCTCAGATTTGCCAAGTGTGCCAGAAAAGCATGATGTTCGGGGTGAAGTGTAAGTACTGCAGGTGAGCACACGGGGATGGTGTCCTTCAGAACAGCCTGGAACTGGACTCACCACAGCCTGCAGTAACTCGTGTCTCTTCATGTGATGCACTTTGGCAGTGGCATCATTTTTTCAGTCCTTCTGACCTGGCAAAGGGATGCTCTGGCACAACTCACACTTGAAGTTGGCAGCCTGACACATGAATGAACCAAATTTGTTTCCCTGCTGCAGGCTTCCTACCTCATCCTGGGCAAATCTTGTAGTGGGAGCTGGATCCCTAACTAACAGCCAGGATATTAATTTTTGCTTCTCTTTTAGGCCTATTAGTCCAGAGGGCTGAGATTTTACTACTTCATGGTTGCTGGCTGAGAGTCAGTGGAAGTAACTCTATTAAAAATAAATCAGATGCTAAGATGTGTTTGTGGTTTCATTAGCCTGAATAATGGAATTCTCCATACGAATGCCTGCTGCTCTGGGGCTGAGCATTCCAGAACTCCTTCTGAGATTAGCATAAGAATTACAAATTAAGGGTAGGCTTCTTCTTTTTGGGAAAGAACAAGTTGCTATTTAACATGTAATGGTTATCTTTCAGATTAAAATGTCACAACAAATGTACTAAAGAGGCACCTGCTTGTAGAATATCCTTCCTTCCCAGTAAGTAATTTTCTACAAATTCTTGGCACTTCAATGTAATTGATGGTATGGAAAGAATAAAAAGTCTCATTAAAGCTGTTTTTCTCCCTTCTCCAACCTGTTTTTCAGTAACAAAAATAAGAAGAACAGAGTCTGTCCCATCTGATATCAATAATCCAGTAGACAGACCCACAGAACCCCAGTTTGGAACTCTCCCCAAAGCACTAACTAAAAAGGTACGAGGTGGCTGAAGCCTGTCCAGAGTGCCTGGGGAGCTGCAGTAGGGAGAGGTTGGGTCTCACTGGTTGGAGTGAGAGCTTTCACTTTGCAAGGCTTGGATATGAGACCTTTTGTCCCTGTAAAACAGGGGGTGTGCAGAGCTCCAGGTGCTTATTCAGCAAAGCAATGCCACGATCAGGCCTGGGATCAAGTTCCCTCGTGTCCAGCAGACACTGAGGGGGACTCCTCCTTTCTCTTTATTGTTCTCTCACGAGTGTCTTTCCCTGCTTTGCAGGAGCATCCACCAGCAATAAACCACCTGGACTCCAGCAGTAATCCTTCTTCTACAACCTCATCCACTCCATCTTCTCCAGCACCTTTCCAGTCTTCCAACCCTCCCAGTGCCACGCCGCCCCCAAACCCGTCCCCCATGGGCCAGAGGGACGGGCGGTTTAACTTCCCAGGTAAGCTCCTCTCTGGCAGCAGACTCTGCAGGAGGCTGACCAGGAATTCATAGGGACTTGCAGGTTTCTGAATGCATGGTTGTGCCTTCAGCAAGGTGAAAAGTGTATCTTATTATCTGATAAAATGAAAATGTCTTTGTTACAAATTTTTAAAGGGTATCAGCGAGATATCTTTGCAGGAAACAGATTATTGAGGAATGTTTCTCCTTTTCCTTTTTGGAAAAGGACTGAATAAAAAAGCTAATTTTTCTCCTCCTTTCCCCTTTGTGCTGTACCATGCATGCTGCCTGCAATGTGTGCTCACCAGGGGCTTTCAGTCAGGAGAGAGGTGCTTGCTGAAGCAGGCTGTAAAAGTGAGAACTGGAATGAATTACTTTACCAGACCCTTCCAAAATATAACCCACAATCAACGCCACCTTTTAACCACTGTCAAGCATGACTGGTAGAGAGAAAACCTTCATACCCCATGGATTGAGAGCCCCCGTGTGCAGCTTTAACTAGAGCTGAGAGGGGCAAGTATCTCTGACAAGGGCAAAGATCTAAACAGTGAGAATAAATGTAATTTCTTTGTTCTGAAGTCACATGGTGCTCAGTAGCTACTACATCTGGCCTTCAACACTGCTGAATTTTGCATCAGCTTCTGACCTGTGAATTCAAGTTGCTGTTTGAGCCTGCTAAAAAGGACCAGAGGCAGGTCAGTGTAAGGATTCCACTGCAGCTATTTTGCAGTGGGACAAACTGCTCAGATTCACTGAAAAAAAAAAAAAGGCGGATAGTTCATGAGCTTCAGCTTCGGTGGGGGCACCTCTGCAAAGCTGAGACATGGGAGCACATCACATCACCCCTGATGTGGGCCTGCCTTGCACACTCCTGGGCTCTCCCTGTGCTCCTGCCACTGGGGATCCAGGTGTGGTGTTTGCCCACCAGGCTGTTTGAGAGAGGTGGCACAGCTTGTGTTTGATACCTGTCATCTGTCAGGGCCCTCCCAAATGCTTCTGCTGAAATTCCCCCCAGCAGGCTGATAATCCACTAATCTGTTCCCAGCAGTGACCTGGGACTAATTCATTGAATGCACACGAGGCACTCACTGATGATCCTCTAACTTGTTTGTGTTGTTTTGTTTTGTTTTTTTCTCCTGGTATTTTTTTCGCTGTTCCTTTTTTACAAAACCCCAATTAATTAAAAAGCTGCCTACTACCTTCAGCATAGACAACAGTTTATCTTCCCAGGTGAGTTGATTGTTTTAATTCTACTAACCAACTTCGACTGCCAAAACATAACTTGTTTGTAAACCTCTGCATGCTGCCCAAGAACAATCATTCTGCTTTAAAAAACCTGTCTGCAACAATCCAGACTTTCTCTTATCTCAGTGTGTACTCAGGCCTCTCTCCCCTAATCTGAGGTGTGATGTGATTTATGTATTGAGATGGAACTTTGAATATTTAGCTGTAGAACATTTGTTTCCTGCTGTGGGATTCTAGTCACATCCATGTTCCTCCTTTCTAAAGATTCACTTTTATGGCTCTGTGCCTGGCCAAAAGGACTTTACAGACAGGTGGGGGAACTGGAAGAGGACTGGGCTCAGCCAACATGCAGGCATAGGAGAGATGAGCAGTTTTAAATCAGTAAAAGTATAAAATCACTTTGTCTGTGGTTGAGTTTATAATTCCTAAATAAGAAGCAAATAGCTGCTATTGCAATGTTAAAACTTGCAGTTTATAGGAGACTGAAGTGTAGAAGATGTATCATAACTGTTTCTACTTTCCCAGAAATTCCCAGTCCTGCACAAACAGCACAGCTTCCAGAAACTGCTGCAGACACTAAGTAAGTAGAGTTTTAAATATTTTCATTTGCACAGCATTTACCTGGTAACCAAGTCAGTCCAGAAATGCTGTGTTATGGCCTAAACCAGATTTAACACCTGAGAAGTCCCAGGGTAACTTTAGTCACTGAGGGTGATGCTGGTATTGCCAGTTTTACAAAGCTGAAAATGACACTTAACTCTACATGGCACACTGAGGAGTCCAAGCCTTTAATATCTAGTCCTGGTTGTGTGAAGGGTCAGGTGAAACAGAAGCTGGAGTACCTTGAGGGGCACAGCACACTGAGCTGCAGGCAAACAGCTCTTTCTGGATCCCAGTTGCAGGGCATGGAAAAGCTTCCAGCCTGCATTGCCAGCTGCTCCACTGCAGGTGTTTCAAGGGTAGGAATGGGAGCATCTATTCCTGGAACACAGTGTAATAACAGAGCCATGCCCCTGCCAAATCAATTCCTGCCACTTAATTATCAAGAATCACTTCCAGTCTTTGTCCCTCATTTGCCAAAGTGAGCTTAGAGCGCTTCTCTTTTACACGGAGCAGGAATTGTATTTTTCTCTGCTTCTGTAACTGTCAGGCTCTGTTCTGTATTGGCTTCTTCTGCTCCCTCGTGGCAGCAGGGCCCCGTTCCCCAGCGATGGCAAACGTTGTTTTCCCTGCTTCTGTTGCAGCGCTGCCCAGCAGCCGGGCACGGGCGGAGGCGCGCGGGAAGCACAGGTGGGTTTGCTGGTTTGCCCCAGGGGTCTCTGGAGCAGCCTGTGCTGCTGGGCTGGCTCTGCCACCCCGGGGGGACTGTGAGAACACCTGTCCCTTCCCTTGCTCCGGACAGGTGGAGGAGCCAGAGGCGAGTAAGTCGGAGCCCGAGGACGATGAGGATGAGGTGGAAGATTTGCCCAACCGGCGGCCGCACCTGCAGGGGATGATCTACCGCAAACCCAGCCAGACCAGCGTGTACCTGCAGGAGTGGGACATCCCCTTCGAGCAGATCCAGCTGGGGGACCCCATCGGCCAGGGCCGCTGGGGCAAGGTCTACAAGGGCAAGTGGCACGGGGAGGTGGCCATCAGGCTGCTGGAGATCGACGGCAACAACCAGGATCACCTCAAGCTCTTCAAGAAGGAGGTGATGAACTACAGGCAGACCCGGCATGAGAACGTGGTGCTGTTCATGGGAGCCTGCATGAACCCTCCTCACTTAGCAATCATTACCAGGTAAGGAGAGAGATCTTTCTGTTGGTTCTACTAGATATGTACTGTAGAGCTAGCTAATACTGTTGTCATATATAAACATTTCCTGTAGCTTCTGCAAAGGAAGGACGCTGCACTCCTTTGTGAGGGACCCCAAGATCTCCCTGGACATCAACAAAACCAGGCAGATAGCACAGGAGATCATTAAGGTAAGAGCTTGTTATGCCAAGGGAGCCACTGGTAGGGCCTGAGCCAGAGCTCAGAGCTGCACGCAGGACTGGGAGCTGCTCCCTCAGCCTGTCCCCACACCTTCCTGCACAAGTCCCACAGGGGCCCTGTCCCCGGTTACAACTAATCCCTGACACTGGAGTTAGGAAGAGGAAATGTACTAGAAAGCAGAGTATGCTTGGGAATAATAAAACCCCAAAAACATTTCAATCTCTGCTGTGTTTCCCAGGGCATGGGGTATCTCCACGCAAAGGGGATCGTACATAAGGATCTGAAATCCAAAAATGTCTTCTATGACAATGGGAAAGTTGTGATCACCGACTTTGGATTATTTGGAATTTCGGGTGTGGTTCAGGAAGGAAGGTAAGTGGAGGTTTCAGTGCTTGGTTCCAGCTCTGGAATGACAAATGGTCAAATAGGGAAACATTTCCTGCAGTGCACAAGAAGCATCCATTGGTTTAGTACGCACTCAGTTTGCATTGTGCATGTTTGCTTTGTTCTCCTTTTGAGCAGAGTTCTTCCTACAGTTGCAGTAGCACAGCTAGAGAGTTTGGATCAAGACTCAGAGCACAGAACAAACAAGACCTTGAGCCCAGGAAGGGGCTCTGAGTGTCAGGCTGACATGTGACTATTCGTTAACATGGCAAGAAAATTAGAAACAAAACATCACCAAAAACATTGGAGTAAATAAAGCCAAAGCATCAGGTGCAGCACTGATACAGCCTCCACGCCAATGTTTTAGTCCTGCTTCTTTCTTTTGGACTCAGGAGGGAGAACGAACTGAAGCTGCCTCATGACTGGTTGTGCTACCTGGCCCCTGAGATTGTCCGTGAGATGGCCCCAGGGAAAGATGAAGACAAGCTGCCTTTCTCCAAAGCTGCAGATATCTATGCCTTTGGGTAAGAAAAGAACAGCCAGGAGTACCATGAGAGCTTGCTGAGTGAGACTGGCTACTGGCCTAAGCCTTGCAGTCAGTGCTCCCCTTCTCTCAGACTCAGGATTCCAGCTGGGACACATTTTCCTCACCTATTCCAAAAGTCATGGGTGGAAGGGGTTTGCTGCACAGCTCAGCTGAAGCAGCTGGAACAGTACCAGCATTGGGTGCTTTGTCTGTCAGGGGCAGGCAGAGGCCTGAGGTGTCTGTTGGTGTTGCAGGACCGTGTGGTACGAGCTCCAGGCACGGGAGTGGCCCTTCAGGACCCAGCCTGCAGAGGCTCTCATCTGGCAGATCGGCAGCGGCGAGGGAGTGAGACAAGTCCTTGCCACTGTCAGCCTGGGCAAAGAGGTCAATGTAAGTACCTCAGGAGTCCCTCACACAGCTGCTTGTCAGGGAGAGAGGGGGCTGCTTCAAGAGAGTTATTGCACTCAGAACTGGAAAGAGAAAGGGCAGCAGAGAGAGCAGATGAGAATGGGAGACCAGGTTAAGCCTGTGCCCGTAACTCTGGTGCAGAAGTGAACATCCCCAGCACAGGGCGCTCTTGGGTTCTGACAGTGTCCAGGCCCTCTGTGAGCAGCATCTGCCTGTGCTCACACGCATCCCAGTGCTCAGACAGTTTTCTGGTCTGCACAGTTGACCCATGAACCGAGATAATGAATCACCACTGTCCTCTGCAGGAAATCCTCTCGGCCTGCTGGGCCTTTGACCTCAGCGAGAGGCCCAGCTTCACTGTCCTCATGGAAATGCTTGAAAAACTGCCAAAATTGAACCGCCGGCTCTCCCACCCAGGGCACTTCTGGAAGTCTGCTGAGTGAGTACCTGCTGCTGGTCTCAACGCTGATGCCATGCAGTTTGCTGACTGGTGTCATTTCTGAGCTTTATTGGCTTTCCTGGGGGCTGTCAGACCTGACAGGGTGGGAGCGCTGCTCCTCTGCTTCTCTAGTTCCTGGGAAATGATGTGACTAAGCCAAGAGCCTCAGACAGTTCATTTCCTACTTCACCATATTCACCTCCCTGCAGCAGCTGACTGATCCCCCTGTTTGTGTCAGAGAACATCCACGACAGAATTGGGAAGGGCCCACACTGACCCCAGCGGGGTCAGAACTTCCCCTGTGATGGTAATGGCAGTACTGCCTGAGAAAGGGAAGGACCCAGGAACTGTTTCCCTCTGAAGTGGTTCAGACTGCATGGGTTTGAGGCCACAGACACATCTGTGCCCATTCACCGTGACCTTGGCTCAGTGTTTCTTGTCATCTCCTCACCTGCTCGTATTTACTTTCTCTTTGTTCTGATGTTTAACCCGCCCCTTGCCTTTCTATCATCCTTCACCCTCTTCCTGCAACACCTGATCAGAACCACCCAAGCTTGACACAGGAACTGTCGTGGCAGTTTGGTCTCTGCTGGGTGTGGGGCTTTGGAGTTTTGGTTGAAAATTCTGCCACTTCTCCTGTGCAGTTTCCCCCCCATTTGTACTGGATCCCTGACTCACCAGTGATGCCCAACAACTTAAACTGCAGAAAGCTTCCCCCAGACTCTGGCCTCACCCTCACACAGAGACCATGCACAGAGCAGTGGAGCTCCCCCAGCTCACCCAGACCCTTTCACACACTGCACTAACCCCTGCTGCAGCCTGGTCGAAGCTGTACAGCGTGTAGTTCTCAAGGGCTTGCTTTAAATAACTGAAAACTAACTCTCATGGTGTCTTTTTCCCTTCCCTCCCATATTTCTTTGTAGGTTGTAGCTACTGGTGCAATAACGGGCTCCACCTTGCATGCTTCCATGTGTCGTATCCTAACCGGCAACTTGGACAATCACCTTCCATTAAAAAAGCAAAAACAAACCACGAAATTAACCCATGGACATAATCAACACTTTATCCGAGTTCTCCTCTCTGCCTTTCGCTTGGTGTGGGCTGTAGCTTCAATAACCACTCCTGTCTGTGAGACCTCCCTGGCTAACACCGGGCTGCTGAGCCTCGGAGCCGCGGCGGCCGGGACCCGCTCTGCCTCTCCAGGTGCACACCGAGGCAGGCTGCCTGTCCTGCCTGCAGCTCGGGGCTGTCCCCAGCCTGCTGCGCCTCGTGCGTGTCCCGCCAGGCCCCCAGCCCCTCTGGGGCTGTGTCCTTAGGGCCGAGGTGACAGGGACATTGGCACGGCACTCGCGCCGCAGACCAGCAGGAGCTGAGGCCAGGCTGGTTCTCCCTCAGGCACAGAGCCAGCACGGGAGCCAGGGTCAGTTCTTGAGTGGGAAGAAGGATGGTCCTTGCTCTGCTTGGAGCAGCTGAGGGTCCTTTGCCCCTGAGAACCAGGCTGGGGCAGTGTTGGGGCAGGTCTGCGTGGGTCAGCTGGGATCAGCTGTGTAAAAGAGGAGCAAAGCAAGAGCACCCTTCAGCTCCTCCCCTTGCAGATCCAGGCCTTGGAATGTTGCAGTTTGCTTCTGTTTACATCGCTGGGCAGCAGAAGGACTCAACCTAGGGGCTTGGCAGAGTCACAGCTACCACAGCAAACATGTGCCTTCTAGAAAAGGTCTTTTTTCTCTGGTTTGGAGGGGAGAGGACAGGGACAGAGGAGAGCACACACCAAGGGGGGTTCTGCTGTCTGAGGACAAGCTCCCCATCATTCCCTGAGCCTCCTCAGAAAGCTCTGAGGTGAAAGTGCTGCTGGCTCTGCCAGCAGTGTGAGGGCAAGGGGAGAGACCCCTTCACATATTTGTAGAGCCTGGGGAGGAGCAAATGGGTTTGGGTTTGTTCTGTTGGGGTTTCTTAGCCTGTTCATTTCCTTATCAAAACTCCCCTTTCTCTTACAAAGAAAATTCTATCAGTTTTTCCTTCCCTTCTACTTCAAGAGAAGCAAGTGCCCACTGAAAACCAGTGTGAGGCTTCTGCCCTCGGTAGAGACCTGGGAAAACTTCCCGCTCCTCCCCGGTGGGCAAATCAGATTGTGCAGTTTCTCCCCACCGATAATGTTTGCATGAATAACTTCATGTGTTTGCTGCTGAATTACTTGAGCATCTCTTGGGTGACCTGAAGTGATGCGAGAGCAGAACCAAACTCATTTCAGCTCCTGTGGTAGGGCAGCAGCTCTGTGAGATGAATCATCAGTAACTGTTTCCCCCTCCCTTCTCCTCTCCCTCCCCACTCTCTGCAGCATTAACAGTAGCAAAGTTGTCCTGCGTTTTGAAAGATTTGGCTTGGGAATCCTGGAACCGAGTAACCCCAAGCTGTAGCCCGGTGTCATTGTGCCCGTGCTGGCTGCCTGCTCCCACACGCACCAGGAGCCCTCCCTGGCTGCTCCACGCCGAGGCTGGTGCGCCCCACTGAAGACCATCAGCTCAGCCCGTGTGCTGCCCGAGCACCAGCAGTTATTTAACAATGTTTACATGATACTTTTGTGTGAACTATATTTTTTTAAACATAATAAACAGTGAATCAAGTTGAACTACAGCCATTCTCAAACAGCACTGAGAAAGAGCTGAGCTGTTCCTGGCTCCTCCTTGTGTCCGTGGTCAGCGGGAGCTGCGCCGTGGCTCCTGCGAGGTGTTGGCCCTGCAGAGCTCAGCTCTCTCCTGCAGGCAGAGCCCAGCCTGGGCACTGGGACTGCCCAAAGCACCCTCTGTCCCAGCAGGGCTGCTCCAGCTCCGGGTCAGTCACCCTGAACTGGGCCACACCAGAACACAGCTGCTGCAGGTAGAGTCTGCCATGGGGGCTGGCTCTCCGTTAGTGACTCAAGTGCTCTTCTCCACAGAACTCACACTAAAACCTGCTCCTTTCTCCTACAATCCAGAGGAATTAAGAACTGCTGGCCTTAAAAAATAAACTCATGACTCGTCACAGCTCTGCACAGGGACCAATTCTTCTTTTGAAGTTCAGACAAAGTTTGAGTGCAGGGAAAGGCAAGAGAAACAGGACGAGACAAAAGCTGTCCCTAAATAATGCATTAACTAAGGCCTTGATGCACAGAGTGTCACAGCCCCTGCACACACACACTCATACACACACACACACACACAGAGTGTTGCCACTGCCTACAGTTGGCCATGACTGGGCTTGCAAGTTCTTTGTTTGAGAAACATAGGACCAAAGCAGTTGCTTTGAGGAAAAAACCCTTTAAGAATAACAAATCTTGTAACCAAGAAGGCAATATCTGGGCCTGGAGGCTCTGCCTGACCCCAACACCTCTAACTTGTTTCAGAGGTTAGTTTTAAAACCAAAAGCCATCCCCTCCTGCAGTGCAGTGTGGAGGTTGTGGAGGTGACAGCCAGTGAGCACCCTGAGGTGACAGATGCATCATCCCCCTTGGAAATCAGTTACAGGCCCAGTTACCAGAGGCTCCCCTTTCCCAGCATCATCCCCGAGGCTTGGGGAGCTCCCAGCCCTCTGAGCAGGCGAAGCACCAGCTCTCAGTTTGGCTGCCCCGTGTGAGGAACGACGTGGCACAAAAGCTGAGTTCTGTTGAGCGGAGTCTCAGTCCTGTGTGCAAGTCCATTGTAGCCTCTTACAAGTGTTACAAAGACTTTTTAAATGTGTCTCAGATCAAAAGAGAAATGGGTTTGGTGTGGCTGGGCACTGCAGTGCTGTCCTGATCCCTGTCCCCCTCGGGCTCTGCTGTTCTCACTACCCGTGTGTCACCAGCCTGAAGCAGAAGTTGTTTTCCCCCAAGTGCTGCTTAATTAAGAGCAGCAGAACAAACCCAAAGCAGGGAAGAAAGGTGCTGCCCCTCGGCTGGAACCCTGCGTGGGCTTCCTGCCTTAGGGAGGGAAGGGCAGGAGCTGCTGCTGGATGCAGGCTGGCCCTTGGCTCAGTCCGTGTCGAGGGCAGCAGCAGCTTCGGGGTGCTCCTCGCTCAGTTTCTGGGTGCATAAAGCAGGCCCCGAGAGCTGGGACACCCAGAACCTTCTGTGTGGGATCAGCGGCCCAGCTGTGCACGGGCCCTGGCTCCTTGCAGCCGCAGGCTGACCCTCGGTCCCCCTGTGCAGGTCAGGCCGGGCGGAGCCCGTTGTGCCCTGGTCAGGGTGCTGCGGGGCTTGTTCACAGCCTGTCCTTGCCGGGGATTGGGATCCAGCCTGTCCCGGGTGCCGTGTGGGACACCCAGGAATGGCCCTGGAGCACAAAGCTCGTGCTCTGCCAGGGGCCGGCAGGGTCTGTGGGGAGGTTTCAGCTCGGGCCAGGCAGGGGCACCCGGCCGAGCCCCGCGGGGCTCTGGGCTCAGGGCTCGGGCACACCAAGCACGGTCCCGGGTTGTGTTTGTGTCACACGTCCTGCCCCGTGGAGCCGTCAGTGTGACGATGCCGTGCAATGCTGCTACAGGAGCCACATGTCAGTAGTGAATGTAAATGGTCGTTACATGGTGAACATGGACACGTTTTCTTTTCAAATGTGATGTAAACTTTGTACAGTACAAATTTTTTTTTATATTTTCTATGAACTGAGTGTCTTCCAGAATTGCTATTAAATTAATTACAAATTGTTAGAATTAACAGCAGTTTCTGTATTAGTCAATGCAACCAGGAAAAAAAAAAGAAAGAAAAAAAGAGTGCACTCTAAGCTACTGGAATTCTGGATGTGTAGGAATCTTTTCAGTGAATAAATCTTTGGTCTGGATAAAGCAAGTGTTACTGAGTCCTGGTTTGACCTCTCCCTCCCACTGACTGTAGGCCCACAGAGACCCCCCAGCTCCTCCATCCCCTCTGCTCCCTGCCCATTCCCTGAGGGACACCAGGTGATCTCCCCCTGCACGAGTCCCTTGCAAGTACCGAAGTTTTCCCTGCTGGATACGATGAGTCAATTCTTTAATGGGTACTGAAACCAGCACGGGGTTTTCTCGGAGCACTGAGCTGTTCAAGAAGCTGCTTCCCCCCCAAAAGCAGCACTCGAGGCCGTTCTGGGGCCCCCAGCACCTTCTCTGTCCTTTGCACGAGGTCCTGCCACCGCCTGCCACCTGCAGAGTGGGGCAGAGCTCCGCCGGACAGAGCCGGCTCTCCGCACTGCCAGGGCAATTAGCGCGTGTTAATTAACCCCGGGAAGGTTCTGCTGCTGCCAGCAGCTTTGTGCCCGGAATAACGGCGGCTTTGTGCCGTCCTGCCAGGAATGGGCCAGGGCATCATAAAAGCACAGTTTTACATCTCACCCATCTTATCTACATCTCACATGCAAACAATAAAAAGCTTAAGATAAGTTCAGCTTTGTTGTCTTTTAGAATGTATAAGAAATAATAAATTTAATTCTCAGTTGTACTTGAAGGGCAGCAGTGTTTCATTTAACAAACCAAACCACACAAACTCCATTCCCCAAGCACAAAGGCTCTGCCCTAGCTGTGACTGCAGCAGTTTGATGTTTCCCTGCTCGGAGCTGTACCCCAGAACTGCCCCAGGAGGCACCAACAGCGGGGTCCCTCTGCCCAGGGAGAGCCACAGCAAACAGGAACAGGAGCAGCACACACAGCCCAGCAGAGACAGACCCAGCACAGGGAGCCTTTCCAGCCCCTGCCAGCTGCACTGCCACACTCAGTGGCATTCAGAGCCCCCACACCCAACAGGGACATTCCACCAGCCCAGCTGGGTGCTCGACAGCAACACCTCCCAGAGCAGGCACAGAAATGGGGGCTCACTCAAAGGAGACACCAAACAACGACTCACAAAGCACAGCTCGGGCTACAAATGAACTGACTGGAGCTGGATCTGGGAAAGCTGGACACACCACGTCAGGCCTCATCCTCAGAGCTCAGCCTGCTCCTCCCAGCCAAGGCAGCAGCTCCAGCCCTGGCTCCCACAGGGTTACTGGGGCAGGCAGAACCCCTCTGCACATGGACAACGTGACACAGCACCACCAAAACACCAAGGAGAAGAAAAAGCCTCTCACCTACCTGGCCTCACTGTCTCCAGAGCTCCTCAGCCTTGCACATCACCCCAACACAAACAGCAGCTGCCAGACTGCCCCCAGACCTCTGCTGTCCCTTATGAGCCTCAGGTGTCCCTAACAAGCCTCAGGTGTTCCTTGTGAGCCTCAGGTGTGCCTTGTGAGCCTCAGGTGTGCCTTGTGAGCCTTAACCATCCCTCATCCCCCAGCCCCCAGCTTTCCTGCATTTCCCTGATGCAGGGCCCGACCTTCTGTCACCTCCCTGCACTCATGGACTGTCCACACGTTCCATTCCTTTTCCTTCAGTCAATAGTGCTATGAAAACCAGGCTCCAAGAATATCCCAATGTCAGACTGCTCCCCAAAGCTCAGGAGTGCACCCTGTGCACTCAGGGGTGGAGGGGAGCCAGCAGTGCTCCTGTGCTGCCAGCCCAGGACTCGCCCAGCTGCCCCAGCTCAGCCCAGCTGCCCCAGCTCAGCTGCCCCAGCTCAGCTGCCCCAGCCCAGCCCAGCTGCCCCAGCTCAGCCCAGCTGCCCCAGCTCAGCCCAGCTGCCCCAGCTCAGCCCAGCTCCTGGGGTTTTACCAGCACCCAAATCCAGGTACACAACCAGGCTAAGAGCAAGGTCTGTCTGCACCTCAGTGCCCCGGCACACAGCCTGTTCTGGATGCTGCATTCCCTTAAAGCACATAAGTTTGGTTTAAATGTCAATGCAAGTCACTGATTGCTTCAGAAAGTGTTCACCTGTAACTCCCAGTCCATCCCAGCCCAGGGGGGAGCACAGCCACCTCAGCCCAGTCCCAGCTCCTATGGCTAGGGGCTGTCCTGAAGCACGTGTGAAACACACTGTTCACACACAGCACTGCTGACCTCAGAGCCTCAACTCTGCCTTCATCAATTCCAGCTCCTGGACATGAGGGATGGCAGGAAAATCTCACCTTTTAAATATGCTCATATTTAATTTCAGAGAAGGAGCTATTTCTGATGTAACTGCAATGCCCAGAAAGAGCCCAAGTCTTGGTGCAAACTCACACTTGCCTGGCAGTAACAAAAATGCAGAACTGCTGATAGGCAGACTGCAACTCCTGAGGTGCCCTCAGCTCAGGGAGGAGCCTCGGCTGGAGCCAAACCCACCAAACCCTAACCCTAACCCACCAACCCCACCTCACCAGAGCCTGAGAGCTGCTTGTAACCTCTGCCTTTGCAGGCTGGAGCCAAGAGCAAGAGGCTCTCTGAGCCACACGCTTCGTCTCAGTATAAAGACAGATTTTATTACAAACAAATCAAGTAAACCAGAGCATAGAATTCAAATGTACAAAGTGCTTTGGAATTTTTGGAACCTTCCTGCTATAGGCTCTGTAACAACAACAGCTGATGCTCGTGTACCTGAGTCCCACAAAGCAGAATCCCCACTGCTGCCTGCTGAGCAGACACCTCTGAGCTGGGGGCAGCAGGAGTTGCCACCTGGGGACCAGCACATTCTCATTTCATTTGCAAACACTGCTCCAGATCCAGGCACGTGGCCAGACAGCTCCCAGCAACACAACCGTGCATTCACTTGCTTTCAAGTGAAGGTAATATGCAAGTAAACCAATCTGATATAAATAAGGTAACAAAGATAAACAGTGCATTTTAAAAAAAGATTTCAGCTCTAATTAACTTAGTACAAAACTGTAGATTTTCCTTGTGTGTATAAAAACCACCAGATTATATTAGCATAGATGGTATTAAAAAAATAATTTGCACTATTAAGGTAATGTATTAAAATGTCAGAATAAATAGCAATAAAAGTTAAATTTAATATTTTACTTAATTAAGGCTGAGGTTTAAGAGTCAAATCCTACAATCCTATACACATGCATGATAAGAAGGAGGATTTGACTCTTTGTTTTTTGAAAATAACAGCAAATGTGCAAGTATTGTCTAAAACACAAGTGGATTTGTTCTTCAGCTGGTGGGTTGCAAAGCTCTTTTGACTTCATGAGGGAACACAGCCCCAAATATATCTTCATGGTATCGCTTCTGGCTCTGCAAAAAGAAAGGACACCCAAGAGATGAATGAAATGCTGCCATCAGTTCAGTAAAACGCCTTTTGCATTTGTAGCACTGGTTCTGTGATTGCAGACTTTTGTTACTGCCAGTGAAAGGGAGCTCCCTGAATCCCCCTGAAATGGCACAAATGCACCAGGACGAGTTCTGATATCAGGAGGGTCTGAAAAAGCAGCAGCCACAGGCACTGCTTTCTTAGTGATGGGCCCACGAAATTCCCGAACTCACTTTCCTCTGTTGGTACAACAAAGCCTCAAATTCCTGGTGCTCCCAACACCCTGCAAAGCTGATCCCCAGGACCCCCGTGCAAGAGCAGAGCCCCTCTCACCCTGACCCAACAGAGCCGCGCTGGCACTCCGGGGGTGCCAAGCTCACACCCGGGAGCTCACGGCAGCCGCAGCACCTGAGCCTGGCTGTCCCCACCCGCCGGAGGAACGGCCTGCGGTGAGAGCTACCTTGAGCTGCTGGAAGCACTCGTCGGCCTGCTGCGGGCCGAGGCGCAGCGCCCGGGCCAGCAGCGCCCGCAGCTCCTGCGCCACGTCCCGCGCCATGCGCACGTCCCCGCACACGTACACGTGGCCCCGCTGCTGGAGCAGCACCTCGCACACGCGGGCCTCCAGCTGCCCCCGCAGGATGTCCTGCACGTAGACCTGGAACACAAAAACCATCAGCACACCGGGCTCCTGAAAGGCTGCTCTGGCTGCTGGCTCGGTCCATCGAGGGGCTGTGCGCCAGGGCTCTGAGCGCCCAGCTCTGTCCTGCACCACAGCAAGGGTAAAAACGTCTTCAGGTTGCCCTTTACAAGCCCAGATTTGGAAGCTGGGCCTGTCTCTTGATCAAAGTTGAGCAGACAAAAACTCTTGCAAAGTCTTACAAGCCAAAGTCTCCTAACTGCCAGGAAAGCTAAAAAGAGAATAACTTTTATTCTGTTGTGTTTTTTCCCAGTCAAGATTCTTCTACATAAAATTAATTTCCATGGTCACTGTGTCATTGAAATGGGGAAAAATGGCCAGTGCCAACTCATTTCTAACTCGTGGGCTAATCAAATGCTGCAAAATACAAGGTTTCTGAAAACGTTCCAGTTCTAGTTCCAAAGGCTGTTTGCACTGGATGTGCCTCTCTCTGGCAGTGAGGGGTTATATTTATGGCACAGCTTGCTTGTGCTGGAGTGCACAGGGAGATTTTCCTTCATTTGAAGAAGCTCACACCTGCTCACACTACACTGAAGCAAAATGCTAATTTTTTTAAAGATCAGAGGCCAGATCTTAACTTGAGGGATGATTCTGGAGGAGTTAACCCTTAAAGAACAAAGGAAGCAGCCTTACTTTCTCTTGGCCAGGCAGTCTGGAGTAAGCTGTGTAGATATCTCTCAGGACTCCCCTCCTCTTCATCTCCTCAGTCTCCTCCCTGTAGATGTGATCCAGGTCTGGCTGCCGGCAGCCGAACAGCAAGGTCATGTCCCCTCCTCTGAGCCCTGAAACCCGTGGGGGACAGTGGCAGTCTGAGTGCCTGGGGCAGCCACTGGCACACAGGCTGTGCCCTCCAAGTCCCCAAAGGACCCCCGCCCACGGGAATGGTCCCTGGGGGATGGACTGGCTGAGCCAGTGCAGTGCCGATGAGCCTGGGGGTGCTGATCCCTGCAGGGCTCTCGGCTGGCGTTTGTGGGTGCCTGCAGGACTGGGGGTGTCCCTGGGCCAGCTGCCCCGGGCCCTGCAGGTACCTCTGTGCTCCAGGTCATAGAGGCGCTGCAGCCAGAAGCTCCTGAAGGGAGCAATCCCGGTGCCCGAGCCGATCAGAAGGCAGGGCTGGCCTGGCTCCTCGGGGAGGTGGAACTCATTAGCACTAAAAGACAAGAATATGTTAATTAGGTGGCTGCTTTCTGACTGAAACTCATGTTCAGTTGCTGAATGACTGAGCACAGCCCAAGCCCCCAGTGTGGAAGCAGCAGTGGGGCTGAACTGGGTGCTCCTGGTTCCCTCCCCTTTTCCTGCTCTGCAGTGGGGAATGGGGCCATAGCAAAAGAATGATTGCAGAGTTTCCTAATGATGTGTAATTTTACTAAACATAAGGCATGGTAAAAGATCTCATCTCTGGAAGACAGGGAATTCCCTCTCTTCTCAGGCCCAGCTGTTCCAACTTCAACTCACCAATCATGTGAACATTTCCAAGGGAAAGCCCCCCAAGAAGCTGAACTACGAGCTGCTCTTACTTGTTAAAGTTGCTTTACCTGCGGATGAAGCAGGGAACGGTTTCATCGAGCTCGACCGTGTTCAGCCACGTGCTGCACACTCCATGGTGCACAGGCCCTTCTCCATCTAAAAGAAGCAGAGCAATGCAGAACACCTCTGACAGCACCCAAAAGCCCTCTGTTTTTAAAAAAGCACACTTTATACTTAAAATTACAGCTTTAAAATACATGTATGTCTAGTAATGATTTATAAAACATGGATACACTGATGATGGTGCAGGGTTTTAGCAAATCTTGGCCCAGGAGGAACACCTGCCCTGCAGGTACTATTCTGCAGGTATGACAACAAATTCTTTATTACAGATATTCTTCAAGCTGTATGGTAGACAGGTTTTTTTTCCTGAACCAGAATGTAGTCTAAATACCATTTAATTAAGAGAGAGATGAAAACAACAATTCATTACCTCTTGTCCTGTAGTTTACAACTGCAACTGTCAGATGAATCTCTCTGGCTGTCATGTCACAGGAGGAGCTGACAGAATAGTACCTGGGCTTCAGAAGTGGCAGCTGAGTCAGCAGGAAAGCTGTGGAGACCTCAGCAGAGGGGAACTCCTCCAGGACCTCCAGGATGTTTGGGCTGTTGTAAAACTTCCATTTATTGTATTCTTCTGTGCTCTAAAAGCCAAAAGGCATCACCACAACATTACCAGGTCATGCTGAATTCAGGAGAGCAGGCATACTTCAAATGTCACTTATAAATAAGATTCCTGCTTCACATTCAATTAAATATGCAGGTAACAAAGAGTCCTCAAAACTTTGCCAGGACCAATACTGGGGTTTCCTAAGAAATAATTTAATTTTGAACACAGAACCCCACTACAATGTTCTTAGACACCTGCTCTCTCAGTGAGGATGCAGAAAGTGAAGTAGAATCCATTTCTCTCAGGGATGTGCTCCCTGTCATGGCACATCCATGAAATTGTGTAGCTCCAGCTCCTGACCCCTCCCCAGCCTCCCTGAACCTGGTAGGAGGAGCCAGCACTCACCACACCTGTGAGTCATTACTTAAAGCCACATCCCTCTGACTCTCAGGGTAGCAAGTTCTCTGACAAAAACATCTACCAGCTGCCCTGCAGCTCCTCCACATGCGAAGTGTAAGGCTTCAAGGATGTCTCATCAGAAACCACCGTGAGGCAAGAGAACCAGGCAGGCAAGTGACCCACCCAGAACCACACAGGAAACACCAAATGCTGGCTCCCACACCCGAGCTGAGCCTCAGACCCCTCCTTCTCTCACTGTGGCTGGCTTTCTAAGACCACAGAACAAGTAACAGAGGCATAAAAATCCATCACTACAAAAATTCTTAAGCTTCTGCTACAGAGTCAAAGGGCATCAGAGGGCCCAGTGCAAACAAAACTCCAGCCCTAAGGCTCACCTGACACAGCACCTCCAGCCTCTGCTTGTCTCCTTCTGCCCTCACCAGCTGGGAGAGTTTTTTTAGCAATTGTTGGGAGGGTGGAGTAGTGATATCAAGCAAGTATGTCAAAGCCTGGGGTAGTGTGCAGGCTGGAATCTTTTTGTGACTTGCCCAATACCCACCTGGAAATGAGGGAGAGAAAAGGACACTTAGCAACACCTGTGGTATTTGACAGCTGTAGAGCTTTGCAAAACTCAGTGTCCTTCAAAATACCCCTTCAGTGAGGATACAGCAGGTCTAGGCCTCTGAAAGAGGTTATTGTGAGGTTTTGAACATTTTGTAAGGGGAGGATCTGATACAGAGAATTTCATGACAAAACACCACTTGGAAAGGCACAGTCTTTCATTTGGGGAAACCATCTTTCTGTGTTCCAGAATCCTATGATTGTTCCTACTAATATGGGAAAGATGGGCAGGACATATATTCTATTTTAGGACTTCTACATGTATCAATTAGCAAACTGCTGATTAATTTAATTGCAGTCAATGGCCAATTCAGCAACTGAATTACAGCGTCACCTCGGGTACCTCTGCAAACCCTGGTGAAGCCATGCTTTTTCCAGAAAGGGCAAAATCAGAACCAGGAATTGTAAGAATAACTAAAAAGCAGCAACAAAATCCCATTGAAACCTGAGAAAAGGATCATAGAATTAAATTCAGTCAGCAAAAATTCTTAGGAATTTTAAAGGAGTCTGTCCAACATACTCTGTTGTTTTGTCTAAAGACCCAGCTTACCATCAATGCAGGTTTCAAGCCTGACAGTCTGATCAGCTGGAGGGGCATCCTTGACTCGTGCAATAATGCCACGGACCAGCTCTGCCTGGTTGCCCGGGAAAATCCCGATGTGCTCCCCGGGAAGGTAGCGCACCTCCTGATCGGTCTCACAGCGAAGCTTAACCAGGATGGTGACACGACTGCATAGCAAAGACAGAGAAATGAGACAGATCTTGGTTACACTGACAGGATTTCCCTTGGATTGCACAGGAAAGGAATAAATGTGCAGTGGCACCTGGCAAGGGCTCCCTTGTGTTCATTACCAAATACCAGACCAGCTTAGGGCTTCACAGAGACTTAAACAAATCAGAGTCCAGGCATGAGAAGTACTTGTATCCAAACAAACAGGTGCTCAACTTCTGCCTGGATCAGCCAGTGGAAGTGCTGCCCCACTGCAGACTGCACAGCTCACGTGCTTCTACTAAGGACAGTATAAAAATCCAATATCTTTTCTAATAACTGCAGGGAGAAGATGTTTATTACCAGGCACTTCAGATGTTTAAGATTTTAGTAAAATGCAGTATTGCAATATTCAAAAGAATGAGGTAGCATACCTGGACTTTGAACTTTGAAGATTCTGCCTGAATTTCAGCTTCATGGGAATTACATCCTTGGCATGAATGTTTGCAAGAGCTGGTGAGAAAAGAGGATATGACTCTTGGTAACTCTGTGATTAGTTTTGTTTAAAATGTCTTCAAATAATATGCAGAGGAGAACTGAACCACGCTTGCCCTAGAAGGTGACCAAGCACCAGTCAGTTGAGTGTGCCCCATTCCCTGACTCAAAGCAGTTCATCTCAGCTTTTGTTCCTCTGGGGCTGCACAAATGAGTGACAGTTCCAGTGTTATTGTGCTGGAAAAGATAACTAACACAATGTCAACCAGTGTGCTTTTAAATCTGACCATGTGCTTCATTATATGCATTCTACCATCCAGCAGGGCCACGAGCACTTCTGAGAAACCTTCACAGTGCAGCCCCTCTGAAGCAGCAAAGGCAGAGGGAGGGCAAGGTGGGAGCAATACCTTTAGCCAGGTCCATGGGCTGGGACTCATGCACTAGCCTGTAATTGGTAGGGTCCCAGCTTTCCTCAGAGGTGTAGATCTCAGGCAACTGAATACTGTGTCTCCCACGGACGTTAAAAATGTCACAGGCAGCCTAGATAAAAAAACCACAAAAATAAAGGCTATTCACAGTAAAGAAAGTATTCTTAGCATTGTCATAATCCTAATAAGGAGCTATCAGTTTCACAGATTGCTGGTTTCTAGTGTCTCTGGTGTGTGGGTTCAGTGAGTTCAGTAAGGTTCACTTTATAACAGCATAGCCAAAAAAGATCTACTGCAAAATATAAATATGTTTGATGCTACACTTGTTCGTACTGAACATTCCATTATTCAAAAGGGTTCACACAATTTTGTGTGGATATTAAAAAGTAATAGAAAAGGGACCCAGTTCCCTCTCCTTGTTAGGCAAGCAGAGAAGAGGGGAGTTCCAAATTCAGATATAAATTCAGATGTTTGGTTTCCTTCATTTTCCCTCATTTTTATGGGATCTGAACTAAAATGAATGGATGAGTGACTAGAATATGAGATGTATTTCTATATTCACCTGGAAAGCACTGACTGCCCAGCTGCGGAAAGCTTCTTCTTGCCCATTGAGTTCATCCCCTTCACCCACTGGAGTGAGCTGGGAAGCCCCGAGTTGGGCCAGTTTTTGGTCAATGGCATGAGCAAAGGCACAGAACTCTGGGTACATGCTGGACCCCAGACCAAACACAGCATACCTGCAGGAGATGAGAAGACGATTGCAGTGTTCTGCTGTATGGAGTGCTAAAGGACTCAATTGCATGCAAACCAAACAGCAAAGTATTTTTACCTAATTTTATTTCTCAACAGTTTCAGTCTGAGCAAGGAGTCCTTCAAGGCCTGCATAAAAATACATAAAATACTTAAGGTTAGAAAAATACACTGATTTAAGACAGAATACTCTGATCTGAAACCTGATCCATATCTTCCTGAAGGACATGAGATAAATGAAAGGTTTGTCTTTGGCCTTTGAGCTGAGTCTCATACACACTTCTGAGGGGAACATTACCTTTCCGTTACCTGGAGAATCTCCATTTCCAAAAGTGCTAGTAACCACTAAAAGAAGTGTTTCTTCTTCCAGGTCACAAATGTTGTACTCATCCATGCACAGGATCTGGAAGGAATAAAGCTCATGAGAAATTGCTAGCACACATAAGAACTAGCCTTAGATATCTCAGATGACTGCTGACCAAACTCACATGGCATTATGCTAAATTAATACAAAATCAAAGTTCTAGTCCAACTCGTAGAACATTCCAAGCACAGGTTTGGGGAATGGAAAAGCCTGCAGAAGCCAAACTCCTGTCTCCACGAGGCGTGGCTGATTTGTAGTGCTCACCTTGGTGCTGAAGGCACAGCTGAACAGGCTGCACAGGTTGTTGGCGAGCGTCTCCGACTTGCCCGTCTCTGTCGCGTAGATGACGGTGACCTTGGCCCTGGTGGCCACTGCCCCTCGCATGAGTGAGGATGCAAAGAGCACAGCCCTGGGGAAAGAACAGTCACACACAACTTTTAATGGAGCTACATGAATTCAGGTTGATTCACAAACAAGCTAGGAAAGACTGAGCTTGAGCATGGCTTTTCTTGGAAGATGGTTCAGAAGCAAGATGCTTAGAATGTTATCTCAGGGTGGACAGGTAAGGCTATGATTCAAACCACTCAAGTGGTCCTTATTGTAATAATGTTTTTAAAGAAGTAGAGCAGAAACATTACAAGAATAGAATAGTTGGACAAAGCATGAAGAATCTTATTTGAACAACTTGCTTTGCCAAGACGCTAAACTTTATTTCTTTTTTCCTTGGCCTCCGGGTCTCATCATGCCACACATGTGTTTTCCATGCATCCACCTATTAAAAAAAAAAAGTCATGCTTTAGGTAAGGAAAGCAAAATAGTAAATAAACAATTTGTGTATCTTTAAGGGGCCAGATGAAATAGAATCTGTATATACAATCCACTGCGTAAAATTATGGTCTCAGTCTCTGTTGCATTAAACTTCATTTTACTTAAAGCCAGAGAATTCAACAGAACTAACAACACCTCCCACATAAAATAGCTCCTGCCTGCTACTTCTGAATCATGTCTAGTGACCTTCCATGAACCAGGGCTTGGCACCCAGACTCCCTCAGGTCCCGTATCGCATCTGCCCTGCTGAGCTTGTCTGCCAGAGTCGGTTTTTCTTTTTGATGATGTGTACCTGGTAGTAATAGAAGGGAGTGAGGACATAGTTCAACATCTCTTGGTGGAACACGGGGGTTATGCTGCCTGACATGGGAGGCACAATCCACACCCAGTCTGCCGGGCAGCCGCCCCGCGCGCGGTACTCGCTCTGCATGTACTTCAGGAAGGACTCCGAGGCCGAGTGGTGATCCATGATGGTCACATTCTGTTTCTAGAACAATGGCAAAAAGAAAAGCATGCATTAAAAACCCTATTCTGCCCTTCTACCTGGTGTAGCTGAAGTAATCCTCTTGCTCTGGTCAATATTTCAAGGACTTTACTCAGAGTAAAGGGAGTATTTATGGGGAATAAATACTATCAGCAGTTACTGTAAAGATACAGATTGAGGCGCGGGCCTTTGATTAAGAACTCTTAGATCTTTTCTTTAACATCAGCATTTTACCTCTGTAGCACTGGGAGTGCATGTTGCAAAGGCTCTGACTCACTTTTACCCACTTTTCATATTGTCATGATATGTTAAACTGGAATTGAAAATAAAATATATTAATCCAATGGCTTTACATAGGTTTTGAAATATAGATAAATGTGTTAAAAGGATGGAAAATCTTTCCCTTAACTTCCTTTGCTTCTTTCTCTTCTTCTGCCTTTACCTGTGAGGAAATATGGATTCCTCCACTTTCTCAGGTGAAAATCAAGAATAACTCTATTGGAATCATAATTGAGAGAAGGGAAAAAGGCACAGTGAGTGCTCAGTGTCTCTCGAGATCCCACACTCAATGACTTACCTGGAAGCTGTGAAGCACAGCCACATTGATCTCTACAACAGCTCGGTCCTTCCATAATGATGACAGTTTGTTTGTTTCCAGTCCCATTCTCCTCCCTACCTCCTACATGTGATAAAGAGAGAGAAAAGGGGAAAGCAACTTACTGTATGGAACTTAGACCCCATGATTTCTCAACCTCATCAACTTTGTATCAGGAAAAAGCTGTGCAGAAGAAGAAGGGGAAAGAGTCAGTCTCATGCTGGGGAAAGTGATGGCAGCAGAAACAGAGAGATTAAAGGTAAACTGGAGTTTTGGAGTTCTGTTTCTTGAGGACGCTCCAGCTTCACAAGGCAGGAAGTGGTTCTCTCCCATCCCAGTGAACACAGATAGTGTCTCTTTTCCTGCACCGAGTTCCCTCCCCTGCAGCCAGCCCAGGTCACCTTCAGGACGTTGTAGCGCTGAGCGTCACAGAAGTCGCGCACTCCAATCTCGGTGCCCATGTACCAGCCATTGAAGGGGCACGCGGTGAACTCCAGCCCTCCTGCCTCCAGCAGCATGCTGGCCACTGCAGGCAGCGCGTACCACTTCAGCTCCAGCTCCTTAAACCACTCGTACCTGCCCAACAAGCACTTTGAGTTATTATTTGTGTGTCTCTTCCTCGAAAACCAGAAAAGCCCAGAAGATAAAGAGTACTGATTCTAGGAGGAACCCCTGGACTGGGGGCTGCAGAAACTCACAGCAGTGTTCAGTGCAGAATTTGGGTATCACCAGCTACAGGAACTGCAGAACCATATTACAGAGTACTGCAGTCTGTAGGCCAGTCCCAAAGCAAACAGAAAGAAAAAAGCAATGAGAGGAAGGCAATAAACACTGTTATGAGTGCAGTGTTACATGTGTATTACACTAGCACAAGAAATTAGGATTTTTAAGATCCTGAATATAATTGAAATGTAAATTGGGAAAAAAGTTTTCCAACAAAATGGTCATTTGCTTCCTTAATTTAAATCTCATTTCACTGTTGTAAGAGGCATTTTATCTTTCAGGATGATTTACCATCATTTCATCCTGACAAAGAACTCATAAAACAACTGCCACAGGCACAGCCCAATAACCTGCCAAGGTGAGGCAGAGGCAAAAATGCAATTATCTAAATCTTGTGTGCTTACTTTGGATGCTCCATTGGCACTTGGAGGACAATTTCTGGAGGTAATTCAAATATTTCTGGGTCTTGGCCATTTGCTTGGAGAACAAGTGGAAGTACATCAAAGCGGCCATACTTCGGCTTCCACCCAAGCTCGATGCACAACTGCAAATACAGAAAGCACATTTTGTGTTCTTTTCAGGTTTCCCCTCCAGATCTGAAGACAAAAGAATTTTAACCCTCTGAAACCTGCTGAGGTAAATTCTAAGTGAAAAAGGTTCACTTTGCCATTCAAACAATGTTGACCCATGCTGACAAAGTACTGGTTGTGTGCCTGGTTGTGTCCCCTGACAATATCAGCTTACCCTGTTTTGAGATGGAGGGCAGCACTTCTGTATCAGAGCTGTAGGAAATAAATTATTGTTCCAGCCTGCTCCTGGAACTTATGGGGCAGAACATGCCATTCACTCCTCACCTCCCTAGCCCTCTGCATGAACGTGCGAGGAGGGAGCCCCAGGGAGGTGGGTCGGCCAGGATGGGAAGCAGCTGCAGGGTGAGTTTGGAGCCGTACCTGGGTGAACTCCACAGTGGCAGGGTCTCCAAGCACGGAGCCATCTGGCATTGGGTAGCCAGCGTAGCGGATCAGCTGGCTGTTCCACACGCGGAAATCGTGCCGCCCGTCCGTCCTGGGCGGGAACACCGTGATGGCTGACCTGCCCGGACAGAGAGCACACCCTGAGCACACCCTCACCTGTCACACAGAAACTGGGACCAGGAGAAAATGTTTCACATTTCTAAATGAACATCAGTCAAAATAAAATCATTCATCCTCTTTACCCACCTCCCCAAATCTTCAAGTCATCTCTTTTCCCAAGGAATTGCAAGAGGTTTTGTAACATCAGCCATTAAAGTAATAAATTTCAAGATGGTTGATGGAACGCATGAGAGGAAAATGTAAGTACCAGGAAAATTAAGAGCAGAGACAAGTTGTCAAAATGTTTAGATAGACCATTTCATGTGGTTTTGATGCCAGATCTGGATGTGATTTTTGTTGTTTAAAATTAAAATTAGAGACCTACCTTATATTGCCATTGTTTGTGGCATATTGAATATGATGACAGATATGCTCGAACATTTCCTTGGCTGTTTTACAGTCCCGTGCATCAAACACCTGTGTGTTTCCAACAGAAATGTAAAGAAGAATACAAATTTTGGAAAAGTAATGCAAAGTTGTTATTTTTCCTATGCACTTAAGGAATGGAAAGGTTGTGGCTCCACTAGGAAAGGTTCTTTTTTATAGTTCTTATATGCATCATTTTCACCCATAGCAACCCACCAAGGACCAAAACATGTACTGGGTTCCATGACACACCACGCTCACACTCACACTCACACTGCCACACATTTTCATTCAGCCATGAAGCAGAGAACTACCAAGAAACCAATCTCCTGATACGGACAGGAGGGACTCCTCCTCAATCCAAGCAGTGACATGTTCTAGCAAAGGCAAGGCCATTCTTCTGAGGCACAGCAGAGGACTATTTGGCTACAGCTCAGGTGTAGATCCACAGCTCACCTGCAGGTTGGACCACTGGATTCTCCCGATGCACCTGGGTGCATTCCTCCAGGCCTGCTTGGCAGCAAAGGTCAGCTCATCCTTTGTCAGGTGGTAGGTTCCTGTTGTTTCTATCTCCTTGGTCACTGCTTCCAGCCGGCCCAGCTGTTCTTTCATTTTTGGCCTTTTGAACAGGAAACAGCCATGAAAAGAAACAATGAGAATTTCATTCAAAGTGATGACATTCTCTTTATATTTTGCCTTCATAATTTAAGACTTGTCCTTATGGAGTGCAAGTACAGAGCTTACTGGCCCCATGAAGAAACTAACACACTAGAAATTTAAGTAGTGACACCATCCTTTCACCACTCCATACATGCATGGATTGGCCGCAAGCTATTCTGTGTAAGCTTTTGGTTTAAAGTTGGATTTTCTAGATGAATTTGAAAAAAATCACAAGGAACTAAAAAACAGAGAACAGGTGAGTTTCAGGGCACATGTAGGCTGAGAATGACTGTCCTCTCAAAGATCCATTGTGTTTACAAGGCTACAGCTCTTCTGAATAAAGTAAGTAAGATTTTCATTCCTAAAGGGAAGTGCTGAGCAATTCCTTTGTCAGGGAAACCAACTCTAAAATTCTTGAATTTGATAACAGAGAGGGAAGTCAAAACATTAGAAAATATTTATCATAGCAGAGACAAAAATTGTTTTGTTGTCTTACAGACAGAATGAAAATAGCCTGCACTGTCTGAGAGTTTTCACATTTTCAGCAAGATGAAAGATCAAGGGCAAGCATATGAGATAGTGTAAATCACTGTGATCAAACAGCCATGAGCAGAGACACGGGGATATGCAAATGCAATAGGCTGGTGAGGACAGCCTGTGTGTAAGACAGGGACTTTCAGAAAGATTCAGAGGGAAGAAAGATTTGAAACGAGTTCAAAGTGTCTAATGAAGTGGCCATTATGTGGCTGAGTCCCTTTGAAAGTTTGATAATGTTTTCTAATGGGATGAGGAAACACTGAACTGTTGCCTGAAAGCTCATCATGTGGAATGTCACTGCAAGCCCTTGGACATCAACTAGCTGTTCCAGCATTTCCTGCAACAAGAGGCCTCTGCACCATGGCTGTTTTTGTGAAAACAAACCCCTCTCAGAATGCTCAGCGAGCTTATGCTGATAGCACAGAGCAAGGGTGAGAAGCAACACTGGCCTTCCAATCTTGGCTAAAGCCTTGAGAGGAACACAGAGAAAAGATACTTGGAACAACACAAACAAAAGGCATTATCCACACTGAGACTGATCTGAGGGCAGCTAATCCCAAGAAAACAGAAGGTAATGCTCTGGCAGAGAGTCCACAATGTACTGGAATGTAGCACACTCCAAAGGGATGGAGCTGAGGAGTGCATGGTGCAGAGTCCTTCCCTGTGTTCCCAAGATCTTGGGTTGGCAGATGGAGCACATGAGGGGCAATGACAGCTTTATCTGGCATTTTAAACAGTCCTTATGTATTTTTGAATGCATGCTATGTAACAGGAGAGTTACCAAGAGCTGTGAAGAAACCAAACCCTGCTGGAGGCTCACAGACACACAGGTAGGTAGAGGATTTTATACCCAAAAATCAAGCTGACTTACTCCTTAAATGAACTATAATATTGCTTGAGGAAGTCTATTGCCTGAGGTAGAAGATCCTCTAGTGGAACTGGCCCATCTCTGGTACCTCTCACCAGGCCCTTTGGGGTCATGAGTGACCCTTGGCAGGCTTTGGTCTGGCAATTGATAACCTGAAAAACAATCAAATGTCAAAAAACAATGTTGCAGTCTGTGTATTTATGAAAACTCCCTGTTCATATTTCCGTATTTTACCTCTTTTGCAGTCAGGTGTAGTGTGTCAAGAAAGCTGGATCCATTTTCCAAGTTTCTTACTTTTACATGTCTTGGGCATCCTGATATTTGGTTTGAAACTTTGACATCATTTGGAGGGAGATTCTGGGCAGAGAACAGATAAAAATGCATACTGTCTTCAGACCTATTGAATATATTTCAGTTTCATTTTAGATTTAATGTTAACATCAAAATATTTCAGTTTAAATTCAAGAAACTAGATATAAATGTCATCTGCTCCAACATGATTATTTGACTACAAAACTAGTGACTTAATCTACTTTGATATGAAATGGGGGAAAAAAGTATTTTTGTTCTAATCAAACAGGGTCTGCCACTGTAAATACCTTTATAATTTCAGTAAATCCTCTGAGTATCTTTGAGCATCATAGTCACAGTCTCAGGAAAAACAGTGAACTAATTTTAGAGACAGGACAGGTTTGTTACTAAAGGTTTTCAAAGGTATGTAAAGGAATCAGGCATCCCAGTCCCCGTGGGGTCAGCTCTTCCTTTGAGTCATATCAGTGCTCCGTTTTTGCAGAAAAGAACTTTCACCCAAAGATGTCCCAGCAGTCCTAACCTCCTGCAACCACAGCCAGACCCCTCAGGAGAACGTGGAGCAGTTGTGAGCAGCAAGCACCACTCATGTGAACTGTTACCATCAAACAGTGATGCTGGGAACAGACCTCTCCTCCCTCACTGGGCTTTGCTGAAGCTATGATAGGCAGCCTCTCCATCTGCTTCTTGCTGGGTTTGTGCAATTTGGCACCATCCTTTTCTGAGCTTCAACAGAGAGAAAGAAAAGTCAGTACAAGGCAGCGTCCTTTGTGTTAGGCTTTGCTTTCAGCAGGAGCAGGAGATGCTCAGTGCTGTCTCTGGAATGTGTCCTGAGCCCACAACCCAGCCGTGGCAGTGGGCAGGAATCAGTGGTAAAGCCACAGTGCCCCTTCCCAGAGCACTGTGTGGAAGGAAAGGAAGGAAGGCAGGGTATGAAACCTGAAATAACTAACACCTTGAAGACTGAGAAAATTAAGATGCATGTGCAATTTATTGTCTACAATGTTGTGTATGAACTGCATCACAGAACTACTTCACCAACTTAATTACAGTATAAATAATCGCTTTGCTATTTTTGTGGCATACACACCTCCTGAGACTTAGAATACATGAAACCATGTTAGCACACCAAACAAATTTAAGACTATGAAAGAGAGAGCAAGATGATTTATATCCTCAATGACTGTTTAACTTCAACACAAGTGTTTAATGTTCATTACAAGTTACACCATCCAGAGACCCACAGTTCTTTGGTTAATATCAGTATTTTGGAAACACATTACGGGTTTCTCCAGGACCCAAACCACTTAATATCTTCCCTTTTCAAATCAAAGATAAACTATGAAACCATTTAACCAGGATCTTACCCATGGATCTTCCTATTTTTCTCCACGTTGTTGTTGATATCCTTCTCTCTGGGGTACTGGCTCCTGGCAGCACGAGATTTGAACACAAACTGCCACGGGCACAGCATTTTGTATGGGTTTTTTTGGTGGTTTTACTTCACTGTGCTGAAACCTTGTTTTGTGTGATGTGGGAACACTTCTAAGGACATAAAAAAGCCAACAAGGTCAGTTTTTACCCAAGAAGGCAACTCCCTTTTAGAAACATCTTTCAGAAACTCACCAGCCTAACTGACCTAACATCCTGTGTTAAAAATGAAAATTGCTCGATTCTTAGGATAGTGATACTAAACCCAAACACTTTGTCAGTGTAGTGTGCAGCCATGTACTAATCTAAAACACTGGCAAGAGGATTTCAGATGACCCCATGTCGTGTAAAGCAGCAAATACTGGTGTCAGAGCAGACCACAAGCTCAGAAAAGGGATGTGAAATGTTGCTGTGTTAATCAGGCAGTAATGAAAAAATCTTGCTCATATATGAACCAAACCATTTTGCAGTGTATCCACCTGCCAGAGACAAACAGGATTCTGAGGCTCAGGTCTGTAGTTTCTAAGATCTGCAGCACTCATTTCCATGTAACACATAGCATTTACATAAGAGTGTACAAAGTTTATGCTATTCATTTTAACATACAATTTCTGCTCGTTTCTGAACATAAGATGGATTTTGTGCTAGGGAAGGTGTGACAGAATAGGAAGATCAAGCCAGTAAATTGCAGGGTTAGAGAGAATTAGCCCCAGCATTTTAATCTGGTTCATAACAAAAATCAAAACCTGATGTTTCCAAGAAGTTAGAGACAAAGGGAGAAAACAGACATTGTCACATATTCCTTTTGTAAATTCTGTCTTATTTTGATATTTATATTACTTTTACAGTAAAATTTAAATTTATGCTGGACTCTGAAGATGCTGTCTGCTGTAAAGTTACACAAGAAGAGAAATCCATCCAACTGTCTGTGCAGAAGCTGCAAGGTGTTAGGATTGTTTACTACTCCAGGTGAGAGAAATAATGTGTAATAAGCATTTCTCTGCAGTTACAAAATAGGAAAAAAAATCTAAATTACTATTCTGCAATAAAAAATGCAATGATGTGCCTATGCAATTTTGTAAAATACAGGGGGAAAAGAGAGAAGGAATGGAGGGGGGAAGAAAAGAAAGAAACAAACAAAGAAGGAAAGAAAGAAAAAAGGAAAAAAGGGGGAACCTCACACAAACATAAAAAAATACACAGGGAGAAAAAGGAGGAAAAGGAAGAAAAGGAGGATAAGGAGGAACAAGATAAAAAATAATAACAGGAAAAAAGAAAGATAATAGTAAAAAGAAAAAAATCAGAAGAAAAAGCAAAACCAAAGAGAGCAGACTCACATTTCCCTTGACTGGCACTCAGAGCAAGAAGCTGCCTTGTGTCCTGCCCAGTGGGGTTCTGTGGGTAGCACTGTCAGTGTTAGCAGCTACGTGCACAAACCTTTAAATCAGCAGAAAGGAGGGACAAAGTTTTCAGAGCAGCTGGACAGCTTGGAACTAGAGCAGGAGACCGAGCCTGACACTTTGCTCCTAATAGACAAAAAAAAGATAGTTTGCCATATAATTAGTTTGCCTGTGAGCGGCAGTAAATGACAGAGTGCACACCTGGACATGGTGCTTCTTACCTTGCTTTTGTGGGAGGTGTCCCAACCCTGCCAGCAGAGACTCCTCTCTCTCAGAGCTTCTTGCCTTTCAGCTCTCAGACAGGAGGCCTGAGAGGCAAAAGCATTGCCTCCCAGGAGGCAAAAGCATTTTATAGTGCAGACCATGTATGCAAAATAGCTCTGAGCAAGGCTGGACATGGATAGTGCAACTGGGGATTCCCCCGACTCTTGTCCTGTCCACTTGGATAACAGTGTGTGTGGCTGCTGTGTGAGCAGCATTACACAACTGGTGTGAGGAGGGAGGCAGCTCCTGCTGCTGTCAGCACCTCTTCCTTCCCTCGGTGTGCTGCAGCCTTGACTCCTGCTGGTGCTCCTGGAAAGGCCAGGGTATCACACCAAACACTGTTTGGAGCCTTGCACACAGAGTTAAGATTAAAAGAAATAAATGCTGAAGGGCTCCTTACATCTTTTATCCCTGCGTGGCCAGTCTCCAGGCACCCTCCTGTACACCACCCACGGCTGTAGGAAGAGAGTGAGCAGCTCTCTTCAGGAGAAATGTTCCAGAGCTGTAGAGCTTCACAGTACAGGCCAGGAAAGCATTTAACCACGTGCTTATAACTAAGGACAGGCATTTTAAGTTTCACCTACACATACTTCCTTACTTTTTATCAAGTTTTAAAGGATCTTTCTCAATAGAGTATTTGTAGAATTTCTTGCTCTCCAGAGCTCCCTGTTCTGCCTGTTGCTGCCTGTGAGATTTGTCCCTTGGTGCTTTTCCAGAGTATTGGGAATACTGCAAGGAAACTGCAGCTTCCCGAAGTACAAACCATTCCCCCCATGGTGTATGTGGGAATACCAGAGGGACAGCTGGATGAGGAAGATGGGATGGCTGAGCTGATTTTCAGTATCAGACAGCATGTGGACACGTACCTTTTACAGAACCAGGCTTCTCCCTGCAGTCTGGAAGGCAGAACCCCCTCGGGACAGGGCTGGCAGCAGTGCCCAGTGCTGTCAGGCACCTGCAGCCCACGAGCCTGGTGCCAGATAATGCCCCAACAAGGATTTTGACCTGCCTTATGTGTTTCTGATATTATGTACGGCTATTTTAAGGAAACTGTTTACAAATTAAAGATGACTAATAAATCTGCTGAATAATGTGAGCTACATTGATAACTAGGGAAAGATTTACAGTTGCTGACCAAAGATCTACAGAAATGAGGCATAAGGCAGCCAGAGAAATGAGGAAATGTGTGTTCTTTTCTCATCTGTCACTCCTTTACTGGGCAAGCTTGGGCAAGGTGTTTTCTTCTCTCTGTGTCTAGCTTCTCTATTTGAAAATGAGTATTAGATGATTGTGTAAAGCATTTCTAGAGGCAAAGCAAGTGCTGTGCACACGTGTTCATGCATGAGATCCCCTGTATGCATCCCATCCAGGATTGCCAGAGATGAATCTCTTGATAAACAGACCTGAGTTTTCTGAGCATTCATCTGCTTGGCTTTATCAAGCCTGTGCTGCTTAGCATCCACTGCTCATGAATTTTCACAGTTGGATTTTTCTTTAATGTGGTGCCTTTCTTCTCACCAGAATTAGCAGGTGAATCCCTTTGTTTAAAATATTCCAGTCATCAGGCAGATGTAATCAGCAGGCAGAAACGATGTGTGAGAGCTGTGCCACTCAATGCCATGCCAGAAAATTCTGCCTTTACATTATTTTTTTTGCATTTGCCACTTTGTAACAGGGTTTAAAAATTCTCTTTTCATCCTTTCCTTTCTTATTAACCTCTTTCTTCTATAGAACATGGGGAATCTCAGTGTCTGGTACTGGAAGAAAGATCATATCTTAGTAGAAGTTTATTTGAATTCAGTGGGTTCTAAGCTTTTAGTATTCACCCTCCTTATCTCCCAGTGTTTGGGACTGCTGAAATCTAGGAAAGGTCATATAGGGATTGGATATGAAAAATCAGATTTGGGATAACCAGAGGAGGAGAAACATCTTAGGATAGAAGGAATCCTTGTTAAAAGGACTGTCTCAGGTACAGCCATTTAGCGAACTGCTTCATCACTCCAGTTTCTCAAATGAGACCTGATTTTTTACTCACTTGAAATCAATAATAAAACTCCCTCTGTACAGTAAAAACAACAGAGAACCATTCAATCCTCAGGTGGATCAGAGATTACCTAAACAAGCTTGTTGGGCACTCCTTCTACAAATATTCTACAGGGCTTGGAAGATATTTCCTCCCGAAAACCAGTTCTGCCCATTTGAACGGACACTTCTTCCTCTGCCATATCAGAGTGCAAAAACTGGTTGCTTTCCTTGCATTAACTTTGATGAAAGAGGTGCCCTTTCAGAGCAGACTTTGACCTATTCAATGCTGTCATCTTGACTTAAATTTTGTTTTGCTTCTGAGTGTCTGATGGTTTGCAGCTTCAACAATCAGCTCTCTGCAATCTCCTTCCAAGTGAGTCACATTCTGTGTCTGATATTATAATATACACCCTATCTGCAAGATTCTGCACGAGCTCAAGCAGTCACATTCCTGAAAACATTTACAAATCAAGCTCTGCTTGTAAGGTTGCTCCTCTGAGATCCGGGCATTTTGAGTCTTCAAAGAACTACGACACTGAGGCAAAGCTGATGACAAGGAGGGCTGATCTTCCCAACTTCATGGAACCCAGAGATGTTCAAGTGTCCCAACATTTCACAGGCTGTCAGTGAACTCTTTCTAACTCTCTTTTCCTAACTATTGTCTGAGCTGTCTCTTGCAGCAGTGCTGATGTGACAGCACACTAAATACAGTACTGCAACCCCTGTAAACACAGCATCTCAGATTTGTTAGAACTACCCTCACATCTGGTGGTTTCTGACAGAGATACAATTAATAATAATAACTATTGCTGTTCCCAAATATCTCCTCTCATTGACTACTGTCAGTCATCTGCTTTTACACTGGTTTAGTATTTGTTTGGTTTGAATCTTTGTCCAAACTTTGCAATGGCAACTCTGGTTTGGTTTTTTTGTTTGTTTGTGTTCTGATTGCTGACTATTCCTTGAAGGACTTTAAGATATTCACCATTAACTGTAGCCCCTTCTTCATTGGCTTCTTTATTATTTCAAAATGTTCCTGACAAAGTGGGGATAATAACTCTACAAAAAGCAAAATAAAAGATCCAGGCCTTGGCACTTGAATAAAAGTAGGATCCCAGCCCAGTCTGGACTGTTTTTCATTTTCTGCAGATTTAAGGGATGTTTAAAGCAGCAGTTTAGTGTGGAAAGAGCAATGTTTTGTTTACCATGTCCTGCTCTCCAGTGGAAGATTGAATGTCAAATGATGGCAGGGCAGGGTGCAAAATTTCCCAGCTTGACCATCAGGGCGAAAACGAAAGTTAAGGAGTGCTAAATTTGCAGAGACGTGCCAGTAAACCCATCCCTTCCTGTCTACTCGCTGTCAGTTAGGCCAAACTCAGACATGCAGAAAGAACAGAATTCCCTCATCAGTCACCTCTCCAAAACTCCCAGGGATGAGGAAGTGAGGGAGGACCAAGGGCAGTCAATAGCCAGACTTTGTTGTGCCTGGCTGCACGTTGGCTCAGGCAGAAGCAATTGCTGACACCTCCTGACTCACCCCTGAGATCCTCAGCCACAGCTGCAGCAGCAAAGACAAAACTACAGCAAAAAAAGAGCAAAATAGCAATTAACAGTTGACTGGGCCTAAACCCTGATGTCCTGCATGTGCTGTCACAAGCTAGGCTGTGTCCTGCACTCCTGGACATCATTTCACTACACTGAAGATGTCCCTGTGTGGAGCACAAGGAAAAGCTGGCATGTGGATCTGGAAAAGGTATAGAACAGTGTTTGGTACTTCTGCTCCTGCAATCCATGCCTGTCACAGCAGAACAGGAAAAAAAAAACAACTGCGAGATTACTGTGTGTAAGAAGAGTTTTATGATTGAAAAATTACAGTGAACTACAGAGCTGCAAATGTCTTCTTTAGTAAAAGAAAGAAACTCCAGTTTCAGTAACAGAGCACTGGCTGAGGCCAGTAGAATCCCTAACCAAGGACAGGTAACAGAAGAGATTTGAACACTGGTTTTGAAAAAACAACCCATACATTTCTGGGCCAAAATGAAGAACAGAATACTGAAGTATAGAAGTAACTTGAGTTCTGAATCTAAAAACCTTGGTGTTTTTACTCCAGAACACACAGCAGAGTTGGAACAACTTCAGTACAATGTATGTGCTTCTCTTTATTGGTGACCTCTGAGTATCCTTTCCTTACACCTGCCTTTATCTACTCAGCTGTTTCCTGCACATTCAGGTGTCACACTTTGGACAGTGGACCTTAGTCTACACAAAACCAAAGCATGCTGACCCGCTTTCCATGTTTCCTGAGTGGAGACAGGGGTTTTCTCAGGTAATTTTATGGCTCTGCTTTATCTATAAACACCGTTTTACTACCTCAGTTGTTTTTAAGGACTCCTTGCTAAGCACTAGTTAGGCCAGTCTTGCCTATGCATGCATGACTTTCAGTGTCTGCATGAATTACATCACATCTTCAAAACTTTCCATGAGAGTGAAATTGCCTCCCCTCTGTCCTTCCCCACAGGGAAGTGGTGCCAGAGGGTGTGGGGTGTGAGCTTATAGCTCCTTCTCCAGCAACTATCCACCTCCCCTACTAAAAAAGACAATTTCCATGGCACATTCTTCAGAGTATTTTTAGTGAGTTTTCATTGATTTGGAGCTTCTAGTCCAGCTCAATTGGTTCTCATCTTCCCACCTCTGCCAAGAGCCTGGCTCCATCTCCTCAGTGACCTGAGAGCCACTGGAAGGCTGCTCCTCTTCTCCTGGCTGAACAAGCCCTGTTCCTCCAGCCTCTCCTCATCAGGCAGCACCGTGCCCCAGCCCAAATCACCTCGATGGCCTCCCCTGAGCTCACTCCTTGTGTACTGGAGACCCAAACTGGACTCAGTAGCTCTCCAGTGAAGGATGCAGATTATCCAATGGTGCTGCTTTCCTTCTCTCCTTCTCCAGGAATTCCAGGCTAGGGACATGCTATTTAGCTTGGTTTTCATTCAGGGAACAAACACGCTGCTGATTGAGACAACTGTTGACCACAGTGACAGAGAGGATGGACTTTGAAGCTACATTTGGAATGGGGGACACCACTTGGGAGCTTGAAAAGTCACTGAAAATACAAAAAAGAGATATGGAGGAATATGTGTTGACAAGGTCAGGTTCTAGCAAGTGATGGGAGGCTTTATGGAGTGGGTTAAGTCTCAGGGGTTAATCTATAACAAACAGTCTTAGTACACACATCAAAGGATTGTTACAGATTAATTAGCAGGTGCTATTATTAGCCATAACAATTTTTGTCTCAATTTCTGAAAGGATAAGATGCAAACCAATTACTTCATTCAATCTCAATGTTTCACCCAGCTCTTGCAGAGAGGGGTATTTGGACCACAGCCTCCAAAGCAAGAGGAGCTGATGCAGAATGTGTATGTAATTTACAGGACAGAAACAGCAACTTTTTTGGTCAAAAACATGTTCTTGCCTCACTTTGTTTTTATGATGATTACTTTTGATTAAGTCATCTGAAACCTGGCAGAAGGGAAAATAAAGGGGAATTTTCTGTGACTTACAACACTGTCCTTTAGGTTTGGGCAGCTCAAGAGACCTCTCTCACCAGTACAAGCTGAAAGCCACTATGACACCTTCTTCTTTCTTCTCATGTACCAGCTTCAAAGACTTAATTGCAATCTGAGAATTCCCCAAAAGAACACACCGCTCCTCTTCCTAGTGGTGTTTTTGGGGACCAACAGTTTCTGTAGTGCATGAAGTGTCAAAGTCCTTGTTCAATGTAACATCTCTGATCCCGATTTTCTCCCATGTTTTTGCTCTTGAAGTCCCATTTCTTTTTAATGGAAGAGCAAAGCTGCATGTGTGGAAGACACATGATTCCACATTCATAAGAGAGAAATCCTTGCTGGTAATGTCTTCATTTGGTAAAACGACCATTGCAGGAAAGGTGACTTCTCAAGTTCCTGCCACCTTTTGAAAAGGATGTAAGAAATGACAGCTTGTGCATGGTTTTGGTAGGGTCTTGCAATAAATTCCTACCCAGCTGGATGATAATTCTGCAGGAAAGACACCACCCCATTCCTGACTAAGCAGCAAATGGAGTGCACTGTGGAGAAGGAAGGACCCAGGCCAGTGGAGAGACAAACAAATGAGCACAGCATAAGCCACTGCCCAGCAAACCATCAGCCCATTTTAAAACAGACTGCTGGATTTAACACTGATAAAGTTGAAAACAAGAAAAAAGGAAGGCAGTTCTTCAGCACTAAAGGCAGCAGCAGAATTTTTAATATTTATTTTTCCAAAAGAGCATATGAAAAGGGAAAAGAAAGCAATTAATTAGTGGACAAAAAAACCTTTAAAATTCTTTCTGCCTTCCCCTCACATAAAGTGATGCCTTTGGGCCCAGATTCCAAGCTGATTTAGGGAGGATACATTTGCCTTCAGCATCACACCCACCTCTTGAACTTGTCCACCCAGGCTGCTGCAGACACTGTGTTTTGTAGAACTGAAAAAACAAAACTGTTTCACTTTTAATTCTGGTAACCATGATTGAGCACAGGCCACTCCTCTGAGTATTCCAGAAGTGCAAAATGGTTTAAGATGGTGAACACTACTGAAGTCATGGAGTGTACATGGGAGTCTTTGCCTTTGATTCCAGTGGCTTTGGCTCAGAACCCAAGAGCAGCGTGGAAAGCAAACATTCTGATAAGCAATATCCAGACTGCCTTTGTTAGTACAGACCAAGACAGAATTTGATAGAGCACGAAGGCAAGATTGGTGTCTCCCATTTAACAGACGGTCCCTATGAATTCCAGAGGTTCTCATGAGTGTTATGGAGCTCTGTGGGGCAAAGCTACATAATTATGAGCTGTGATTTCTTTCAGATACTTATAAAATTGAAAACACTTCCTCTGTAGTAAATAAATAAGGCCCTCCCCATGTAGTGCAATAAAGAGAGCAGATTACAGGTTCAGTACTGTACCCAATCTATTCCTTTCAAAGACTCATTGTTACATCAAAGGGTTTGTGGTTCTGTTCCTCTCTCAACCACACATGGATTGCATTCAAGTTACTTTTTATGCTAAATACCACTCATATTGTGTACATTCTTTGTATATTTATGCCAGCTATAAAATCTGCACCGTTGCTTATGAGGATAAGGAAGTTAGAGTGCAGAGACTGGCTCTCCATCTCAAATTTCACAAAAAACCCTGGATGCCTTTTCACTGCATTTCACCAATTAGGAATAACCACACCTGGCATAGTGTCACCATGACATTCTACAGGCTCTGTTCTGTCAGTCGGGAGCAGGATTTGGAGATCTCGATATTTTTAAACCATGTTTCTGAAATAGTTGTAAAATGATCATTACCATGTCATTACCCCCTACCTCAGAGCCATGCTAGTGGAGAGTAAGCAATTTCCTGCTGTTTGTGCCCTGAGTCCCAACCTGTCTGTGTGCCTTTTAAAGGTCTCCTGAGATAAGCACCTCAAAGGCAATCTGAGAATTACCTTTGAAATCTTGGCCAGAAAGCTGCAATGTACTCTGTGAGATACTTCCAGCTAGGGAAAGGACAAACTCAACAGAGCTCTTGGGGGAGAGAAAGCTCCAAGACCCAACAGGTGTCTGCATTCTGTATTGTAAACTGTGGTTTAACACAGCATTTCTGTGACCTCTAGAAATGGGAGGGGAAAACAGAAAATAAAAGAGAAAGCAGCCCTTGCAGTTGCACAGTTGTGGAAACCAAAATATTCTATTTTTAAGCATGAAAAGTCAGTCCCCAGATTGACTCAGTATAAGGAAGGTGGCTCCAAAATATACAACCTTTGCCTGTGCCCACCATCATGACACAATATTTTCCAGACTAACTTCTGTTTGACATTTGTTTTCCTTGTTCCTTGTTTCACACTAGCTGAGACACAGACCACTTTTTGTAAATGAAATGACTGCTAAGAAATTGAAGCAAGACTGAGAAAATCCCATATCCTGTGTGATTTTATTTAATGCAGAATGTGAGTCAACCTCATCAGCCACAAGAATTTATTGTCAATTTTGCATCTTTTAAAATCCATTCTGTAGAAGGGGAGAATATTAATCTAAACACCAGCAGTTTTAAACTCCTCTCAACAAGAATGAATACCAGAGATGGTGCAAAATATAAGGTGTAACAATAAAAAGATATTAAGTGCAGAGTTTTTTAACCAGATGATGCTGAACCCCAGCAGAAGGAAGCCCAAAGGTAATGAGGCCACTCAGTCTGAAGTTGTGCAGCTGCAGCTGAAAGAAAATATTTTATATAGGGTAGTGACACAGCCTCAAGCTGTGCCAGGGGAGGTTCAGGTTGGACATCAGAAGGAGTTTCTTCACAGAAGGGTTGTCAAGCATTGGCAGGGGCTGTCCAGGGAGGTGTGGAGTGCCCACCCCTGGAGGTGTCCAGGGAAGGGCTGGATGTGGCACTCAGTGCTCTGGGCTGGGGACAAGGTGGGGATTGGGCACAGCTTGGACTCCGTGGGCTGGGAAGTCTTTTGCCTGAATGATTCTGTGAAGCACTCAAACCAAGCTGGCTCAGAAGTTGCTGATTAAAAAACAAAAATCAAATGAATCCTTTTCAGAATGGACTCATGCAGAACATGAAGGCAGATTCTTCTGGGGGAAAAGTCACCCAGGTTGATAGTTACAGAAGGGGTAAGTTCAGTGTCCACAGTGAGGACAGCAAACAGCAGTTCCAGAACGTTCCTCTTCAGACTCTACAAGTGCAGTGAGCAATGCCAGGGACCTCTCCCCCAGTGACAAACACTGGTAAGCTCTTAGGTGCAAGTGACAGATGCCTCCCTCTGCTTCTAAACTTTTACAAACCTGTTTTAAATATCAAATAGTTACGAGGAAAACAGAAAATAGTCCTCAAAGAACGGGGATTTTTTTAAAGTTAATGTGTCTGCCCTGCTTAATCACAAGCTGAGAGGAGTACTTGATGATTGGTGTATACTTCAGTTAACACTATTTCATAAAACCTGGCTTGACAGAAGTATAAGATAAATTAATCAAATAATACAAAAGTTGAAAGATGCACCAGCTGGCTCGTGCCCCAGCAGAGGTACATCAGCTCTGAGCAGCAGGCAATGCTGCAGGAAAGGGACAGACCAAGTGGGCAGTGCAGGTCTGTGTGTCAGGGACTTGCTCTGGCCAAGACACTGCTCACCCCAAAGCAGCCCTGTCTTTGGGGTGACACTGAGGGACATGACATTGTGGAGCATAAAGCTCTAATGACTCATTCTTACAGTTTAAGGTCAGGGACTCTGACAACGAATAGATATTATGATACTGAGTATTTAAGACTCACAGATGTGCTGCCTGTTCAGTTTGCAGCTTATCAAAGCTTTATATGAAGGCACAATTTATAATGCCACATTAAAAGCTTTTACAAATAAGAAACTGTTTCCTCTAAGTGAAAGAACATTATTTGTTTCTCCCAGAAATCGCGTGCATTCCTCTTCCTTACAGCATCACAATAAAGATTACTTCCTTATGAAATTTGAAAATGAGCCAAACACCACAGAGGAGAGATTTTTGTTTAGCATCAAGTCCTCATGCTCAGGTGTCCCTGAACAAAAAGCAATGCCTGTAACATAACCCACCACGTGGGGAAGTTTACAAAGTGCTAAAGAATGATTTAAAGACTATTCCATTACTGACAAATGGTGCTAAGCAAGGCCTGGCCTGGGCTGGAAATATTCTATTCAGTACCCACAGGGCTCAAATGACTTTGGTGGCAAGTTGAATGGAAATCAGTAACACTTCTGACACAAGAATGTGATCAGAAGTGTATTTGTCTCTGGCCACGTGAAGGGCAGAATGGATATTACATAAAACATGAATTTACAATCTTCGTACCAAAACCTGAAATGAATAAATAAATTTAAAAAAATAAAGAAAAAAGAAAGATTTTCACTACACAGGAAGCTTCTGCATGAGGCTCCAAGGCTGGTAATGACCAAAGTGGTCTTTACCATTTCTCTGTGGACTTAAGAGCAGCAACATAAACACTAAAAATACACTGACCAACCCACTGCTACTGCTCCATCTTTCGACATGTTGCTTCCATATTTGTAATGCACAGATTATTCACATACAATTTCAGCTTTAGGTTTCCAAGGCTGTGTATACACAAAACAGAAAGTATAGCACCAGTGTTGGTTCTGGCCTTAGACTGGATGTGGGTAGGTCTGTAAAGTGATTTAAATTATTAATTCTCCATACTTCAAGAATGTAAAGCATGATATCACTTTATTAATCAGAAGTCTCCCACTGTCTTTCCTTGTCCTAATGTTTGTCTTGCTCTTGCATAACAAGCCTCCAGTGAAACCTTCACTACCTTAATCAAGAATTGCCTGCACACAACATTTGAACTGTTAACTTCACTCAACTCCTAACTGGGGAGTACCTAGGAGAAGTCATTGACTCAAGATCCCACTGGAACCAGCTGCAAAAGTGTTTTGGCAATGTTTTGGGGTTACTGCAATCACCTATCAACGCCCATCACTTACCAGAACTAGCACAGAAATGGGTTCCTCATTGCAGTAAAGGAAACTGAAGCCTATGAATACACTTGTTTCCTTTTACTGACATAATCCCTTGTTCTGTCAGCAGCCTCACGAGCATCATGAGTTTTAAACTCTTCAAAAATAATTACAGAACCCAACACAGCCTCATTTATCTGCCATCTTTATGGTCAGAGATTCTGGGGGACTGAAAATGGGAACACAGGTGCACCAGGGTATTTGGGGTTGCTATTTTCTACCCAACTGCCACAGCAGAACCCGGGAGGACGCTGCCTGTGACCGTGCCTTTGTCACCGAGGGCAGTAATTGCCAGCACCAAGGGAACAGCTCTTCAGGCTCAGCAGGGCTGGGTGGCAGAGAGCTGCTCAAACACGGGTGAAGAGAACACTGTGTAACTCTCAGGTCAGGCAGGTCAGTGAGTGATAAATTTGGACAACTCCAGGGTCAAATGACTTCTGAGCAGAACTTTCTGGAATAGTAATGTTGGTCGGAAGTACTGAAGCTCTGCCCCAAACCCCATTCAGAGTTCAGGTTCTCATCTACATCTGGGTTACTATAACATCTTTGGTCTCAAATTATGCTGCTGGAGAATGGAATTTGTATAATGTCTTGAAAACATAAAAGCCTCAGCTCTGCAGCTGAAGGACTCTTCAGTCCAGTCCTTACAGAAACATGTCTGAGCTACTGGGGTTACTATTACAAGGATGTAAATAGTTGTCAGCATCGTATCTCCTCACCAGCAGGAAAATTACTTGTATTTTGAGTAAATAAAGTTATCTTTGACCCTATTAAAACTCTTTTTACTTTGAAAACCAGATTACGTTTGTACCAAAGTCCTTCAGACATCTCCTCATGCCTCCAGCTGAATCACTACTGTCAAAATACTTAGTGATGATGTCTCCTGCCTCACCAACCATGTTGCCCGTCTGCACCCTACTGAGAATTGAATGCTCTGTCACTTCCAAAGCCTACAATTCACAGATCCTGGTCCTTCATATTAGTTACATCTACCATACCTTTGGTCTGATGCTCCCATATCCCAGCTGGCACCTCAGACATCTGGAGCTGCAGACAAGCCATGGCTGTACCTTCCAGCTCCACGGTCCTTTCCCTCTTGAACTAGCCATAAATTAAATAACAGGCATGTAAGAATGATTTAAACACATGCAATTATCCTTTTAGTAACTGAACAAAATATTACATCTCACACTACCAAAAGTCAATTGAAGCCATGGAGGGTTGTGATCACTCCACATTTAAAGTTCAGGAAACTGCCATGCTTCCATACACTGTTAATCCCACTGTGTCTGAGAGCTTTTCATCACTATTGCAGAGATACAAAATTCAGTGCATCTCTGTGCTACAGACCACACACACAGAACAGACCTGGAGAACAGCACAGGTCACCTGTTTGCTGGTCTTGATCAGAAGCAGCACATTCAGAGAGCTTGTATCAAAAATGCTTGAGCTTTTTTATTAGTGTTCATACTCAATATTCCTTGTCAACTACCAAGGCTGAAGCTTTCTGTGCTTTACCTTGCACAAAATTATTTTGAAGATTTAAACCAGAATGGCTGTAATTTCAAAAAAAATGTATCTAGGTAGAAAGACAAGTGGCTTTCCTCACATGGAGAAACAGCTGCTCTGTAGAGAAAGTCTATTACCTTCCTGCTTTATCTGAAGTTAAGCACAAGGCTGGCTCCAGCATAATACTGAGTGTGATCTGGTGCAGAAAAGGACTTGAGGAGGAGAAATAAGGGGGGTAGAGAGACAAGATGAGAACAGCATGAAGGAATAGGTAAAACAAAGACAAATTAAGGGTGTTAAAGTTAAGGGTGCATAAGGGTGATGTGAAAGACACAGGAGCAGAGAGAGGAACAGCAGTGGCGATGGCAGTGTACCAGCGAGCAGGAAGTCCAGGAGAGGAGGGCTAGCAGAGAAAAGGAAGTTTTGGGATGCAATCCCCGGTGCCCTTCAGCGGCAGCCCGGTTCCGGGCGCGGCCCCGCCGAGCTCCCCTCGCCATGGCGAGCTCCCCGCTGCCGCCCTGCCCGCGGGCCAGCGGCGGGGGCCGCAGCGCCACCTGCAGGCGGCGCGCCGCAGCTGCAGCCGGCACCCTCCGGGCCAGCGCCCGCCCCGGCACGCCCAGCCCCGCCCCGGCACGCCCAGCCCCGCCCGGGCACACCCAGCCCCGCACCGGCACACCCAGCCCCGCACTGGCACACCCAGCCCGGCACCGGCACACCCAGCCCCGCCCCGGCACGCCCAGCCCCGCCCCGGCACGCCCAGCCCCGCCCCGGCACGCCCAGCCCCGCACCGGCACACCCAGCCCCGCCCCGGCACACCCAGCCCCGCACCGGCACACCCAGCCCCGCACTGGCACACCCAGCCCGGCACCGGCACGCCCAGCCCGGCACCGGCACGCCCAGCCCCGCACCGGCACGGGACACGGACTGCCGGGCAGCGGACACCCGCTACGTGCTGCACAGCCCTCTGAGGCCTCCGAGCTGCAGAGCAGGGCACTCTGAACACCGACCGGCCCAGCAGAGTGCCAGCCGTGACCAGCGTCACACACACAGGGCATGAAATGCTCAGACCCCAGATCCTCGGTGACTGTTGCAGGGAAATCTTGTCCCCAGAGAACCAGCACCAGTCCCCAAATCCTCGGTGACTGATGCAGGGAAACCTTGTCCCCAAAGAACCAGCAGAACCAGCATTATCACACACTGCTAGGGTTGATCCAGGCCTAACAGTATAATGGAGTAAGTTACTCAAACGTTAGGCAAGCTTGGGCTTTAACTTAGAAGTTCGTGATTATACAAAGCAATTTACAAAATTAAATTTCTTCAGCATTATTAATTTAGCTTCATGACATCCCAGTGAAATATAAATTATTGTATTTATATTATCCAAGACAAAATTTCAGGCAATAATTCTAATATAGTGCTGGGCTTGACTGCAAGTCCTCTAAGGATGTTTACCAATGTCCTCCTTGGTTTCATCCTTCCTCTTCTACTCCTGGTTTTTATACTGAAAAAAAAAAAAGAATTTTTTTTTGTGGGAAAGAGGACATCATAACTAAGTAAAAGTTCATACCAACAAGGATTTACAACTCTTCTTCATGGTCCACATACATTTATGTCCATTTTCTTTAAGTTAGATTGAAATTTGGTAGGCTTTCCCTTTGCAGTACAAAACAATAAATCAGGCACAGTTATTGACTAGATTGTACCTGCTGGGATTTGGTTACTGCTAAAATATCATAATCTGGGACTAATCTGTGCTTGCTCCCGTAACAATTCTCATTTGGATTTCATGGACTGGCAGAGAGAAGGACTTAACAGTCACTTAGTAAATTAAATCAGATATTTAGAGAGAAAGTTGAACTTTTGACTTGTTTCATTACACACCATGTTAAGGTATCACACTGCCCAGCCAGGCTGAAATCCCAGGAAGCACAGGTGACTCTCAGCTGTCTAATGGAAACCATCTCATCCTTTCATCTGAGAAAGCAGTCTGACAGCACAGGGGCAGATCCTCTGGGTGACAACTGTGCACAGGGGAGCCCAGCAGCACAGCTGTGCCCCTGCGTGGTCTGTCCCCGATCTCTGCAGCCATGGGCAAGGTCTGAGGAAAAGCAACAGCAGTTCATGTAAACTGTCTGAGGGTAGATGCTGTTAGGAAAGCAGATGATGCACAGCAAGATGTGGCTTGCAAAATGCTGTATTTTAATTTTTTCTCCTGCAATAGAGTGATACTAGCCACCACTGCTGATATTTAATAGAGTTCTACACTGAAACGAAGACTTATACAGAGACCAACCTAAATTGTTACTGGTTCTGAAAAAACCCCACCATTAGTCTATACTGACTAAGAGAATTTTTAAACAAAAAGTGCCAATCACAGATCCTTCTGGCTGGGTATTTCCTTTCACCCAGACACTTCAACATCCAGGACAACAATTCGCTATTCAGAACTTGCTTTTAAATATTTTCTTCTTTGCTCTGAAACCAAAATGCAGACAACCCGAAGCACTTACTTTATTCATCACCCAGTCAGCATCTTCAATGGCTCTCTTAATGATCTGCTGGATTCGCTCAGGATCGTCTTCATCAGCATGGACTTTGAAACTCTGCAACATTCCAAGCGTCACTGACTTGTCAACACAACAGTTGTCAAAATAAAGATAGCATTGAAATATCAGAAAAATATTTGTTGCAAATAAAGTGTTGGTCTAAAAGGGTAAATCTGCACATTGTAACACCTGGCCATCCTCTTTCCATAACAAATCTGGTCATATGGAATTTCATGTTAAGTATTTTACTCCTTTCATACATCAACAAGAAAAACCCCAGAGAACTTCAATTCAGAACAATTGAAATTGTCTGGTATGTCAAAACTAGAAAGAGGACAACAGATGTGATCAAAGGCATGACATTACTTCCATATGAAGTATAGAATATGAACAGTCAGATGAGATTTAACCCGGTGGGGGGGATATATAAATGACTGACATGGAACCAGTAGGTTTCACCATAAAATATGTGTTTATGGAGTAAGTAATGACTGTTCACTCTCTTGACTAACACAGGAATTAGAGATGAAAGCCAAGAAAAATAGGTTTCAGATTCAAAGCAAACAAAAAGCAATGGTCCTTCACGCAGCCCCACTACAGCCCTTCAGACGCACCAAGGTCTCAAGGCCGCAGGGGGGCAGTTTGGGTTGGTTCAGCGGCAGGAGAGCCCCGGGACGCACCTGGCGGATGGCGTGTCGGTAGTGCTGCCGCACGGGGCCCGCGGGCAGGCGGCGGCAGCAGCGCAGCAGGTACCGGTACAGCTGCACCGAGCTGCGCACCAGCTCCGCCTCCGGCAGCGGGGCCATGGCCGCGGCTCTGCAACACAGCGAAGCACAGCACCGTCAGCGGCACCGCGGCACGGAACGAACACCCAGCCACAGCACGCAGCGAGAACGCGGCCGGCACGCCGAGCTGGGCAGCGGAACCCGCAGACACCTTAGAATCAAGCCCGACCCGAAATGAGAGAGAACTGCCGAGTTTATGGACAGGCGGGGCTGGCTGTCACTGCTCGAGGGAGGAAAGCACAACGGGCAGAGCTCACCCCAGAGGATCACTCGGGGGTGAGAGCAGCCCCGTGAGACACAGTGTTTACAGACAGGCTGCCGGGTGACTGTCGCTGAGTGCCCAAACCTGGATCAGCCCACAGCCAGGATCCTTAAAGCCCTTCAAACTCCCAGTGCTTTCCTCGAGCATCCCTAGGAGCTCATCCACATGGTGTCTTTATAGAATGGGGACGCTCATAATGGCTACAAATGCTGCTGGAATTTAACAGTATTTCCTGTTTTGTCATTCTGTCAAGAATTTCAAGGCTTCAGCTGGAACAACATGGATAAATACGGGAGAAGACAGAAAGAAACATTGTTAGGTTTGAAATTTTACATGTATTGGTAACAGCAACAGGAAAAGAACAAATCTACCAAGTTTCACTTCCATAACTATATTTACATGTGTAACAGTAAGTCCGTCCAAGTCCTATAAAGTGCTAATCAAAGACTGTAAGTGCCTTGTCATTTAACAGATGGTTGCCATCTGCAAAGAACTAAATTAACATTTGGAAAAAGGCACTTTTTACATCATTACTCTTAAGAATAGAAATAAACAAACAACTGAATAATGAAGTAGGTGCATGCCATTGTTTTAGCATCCATTATGATACCTACTCATTATTTGAAATATTTTTTTCCTTTTTCTTAAGTAATTTGAGTCCTTTAGCCGAATGTATTTCAGAGTACACCACAACAGCTATTACATGGGCTGTATATTTGCATAGACCAAATCTTGTTGCAGTGGGGAAAATCTCCTCTCCCTGCACCTATAAATGCCCATCATAAAGGCGTCCAAATACTGCCAAGCTTCAACACATTCATCTCTTGTTTCCTTCCCATGTTTTTTTCTGTAAAATATCCTTTTCTCTTTCAGTGAAACCTATGCTGGGCATCAGCTCCATGCATGTTTGGTTTGGATTAATTTCACTTTGGCATTCAAGCAGGGGAGGTGATTACACACCTGACAGTCAGCTGAGAGATCCCCGCTTCCCCTACAAGCAGCAGAAAGATAAGCAACTCCAAAATGTGACTCCTAACATATAGACTGAATTATTCCCTGCCCTTCTCTCCATGAGAGAGAGAAGTTTTTATCATCCAACAGAGAAAACTGGCATATGTAGTTGGATTCAAATTGATCTGAACCCAAATTTAACTTCACACACGTTTTTTGGGCTATATTCTTGGCTGGTAAGAATTTGTATAATTCCACTGACCCAACCCTGCATTCCACATATTCCCACTTAATACAGTGAAACATCCCAAAATTCAATACAGATCCCAAAATACACTTTGGGACCAGAGCCAACTTGTGAAGTTGTTTCTAGGCTTTGATGTGTAAACTCATCATATGTCACTGTGCTCTAATTAAACCTAAGTGGTGCAATAGATTTCCTGTCACAAATGCAAAGATCCCTCATGTGCTGGGACTGTCCAGGACAGCTTGCTCCAGCACACAGAAAAGCAGCTCTGGGAGAGAGGAAGGAACCAGTCATGGAAACATATGGATATGGAAAGATGAAGCTGATCAATGGAATTGAAAATGTTTCACTATAGATAATTAGGAATTTTCCACTGCAGTAATTTTTCATAGGAAAATGATGAGCTGTTGAATTCAAATTGTGTGACAAATACATTTGCACGGATAATTTTTTTCATCCTTCACCTTTCATAAATACTGGACTTTCTAAAAGGTTTGAAGATGGAAATTTTTACCCCATCTATTATCAAACTTAAACTTCTATGAGGCTCTCATATTCAAATTAAAAAAACAAACCACCTGAGTTCTGACAGATTCACAGTTCCAAAAATGCTACAAATGCTGTGATATGGGCAAGCTTCACAGGGAAGTTTGTCACTAAAGATCTATGTTTTCCTTAGGATGTAACTTCATCCGCTGAAAACTTCACTGGAAATCTACCACAGCACATGGAAAAACTTCATGGCTGTTTTGGTAAAGTGGCTGTTTAATAATAAATAATCTCACGACCTGCCCATTGTGGAGTTCTAAGATACTGGTGCCCTGTACAAGCTCACCTCAACAGGGACAAGATCCTGACAACAGGTAAGCCACCCTCTGCTCCTGTGCTCCCGATGCCCTGGAGAATCTGCACAGCCTCTACTGTGATTTGCCCCTTCCTTGGCACAAGGAGGACAATGAAGCACAGTAAGAATCTGCACTGTTGCCTTTTGTTCTGAAAACATCTCCCCTTGAATCCCACAAATGTTACCAGTTTTATCTGCCACGCAAAACCCCTCAACCTCACAAAATCTGGCTATAATCCTGACTAATAATGTAAATCTCCCTCTGGTAACTTAAATATCGTGCACAGCACAACAAACAAACTATCTACACCAAGAACTGTTGAGTCAGAAATAAAATAATCCACTAATTGTGCTTTTCTGGAATGGATGACTGTATAATGTCCTAATCAGAAGGCTGAAATCACATTTGCATTTAGATAAAGCCTCGTTCACAAAGAGACAAGTATAAAAGGAGACACTGAGACTATTGTGGCATTTCTCTGCATTGCATAATCATTTACATTCCTGATAATGATATTCAGATAGTGAAGCAAAGGCTGACCAAAGCAAATTAATCTTCACTCTGCCTTAGCAGCTTTGGCAATTGACCCCGTGCACAGCAGAACCTGATGAAGCTAAGATGACACTATGCCACTGCTCTCAGTTTACTTCTTTTTCCTGCTATTGTGTTTTTCAAGCAAATCCCCACAGTTCAACAGTCATCATCCCAATCCCCCCTAACTAGTTAAACAGCCACCAAAGCTGGGCTCCAGAGACTAGCAGTGTTAATTAAAGGACTGCGAGAGTTACCTGAGCTGTTGCTGTTTACAGGTTGGCTCCTCCCTCCTGCTCAGCCCTCTCTTTCCCCAGCAGACAGGCTAGAGATGTGTTTTACTACTTTGAAGTATTACACCCTCAGAAGTCTTAACTCAGGAATTTATGATTCCCCATCCTCATCAAACCTCATGATCTCAGGAAAAATAAGAATGCCAAAATAACTAAGAAATTTGAAGCCTTTTGAAACCTCTTTAACCACAAAACATCTTAGTTCATGCTGTGACACCAGTCCAGGAAGGCACCCAAGTGAACTGCTGCTACCCAGAAGGTTCTTCCTCTTTGGTCACATCTGTCCTCCCTTCCAGGCTTCCCAGCTTCAGGCCTGTGAGTCCAGCCCCGAGTGCCTGCAGCAGGGACAGAACTCCCCACTCTGGGACACAGCTGCCCTCGCTGCCTGTGACACTGCCACACGTCCCCTCAGTCCCCAGTGGGTCACGGGAGCGCCTGGCAGGTCCAGGGCAGCGTGAGGGGCTCTGCTGCCCCAGGCAAACCGGCCCACGTCTGTCTGTCCATCCGCCCCTGGCTGCTCACAGGCACTGAGAGGCTCGGAAGGCTCGGCAGCCCCAGGCACGGCTGCCCCGCAGCCCAGCCCTGCTGTGTGGGTGAGCAGGGACAATGCTGCAGTCACTCCCAGCAGCCACGTCTCGCTGGCTCTCATTGAGGTCGCGGCGCTGATGTGATCGCTTCTGACGAGCCGGGGCCGGGCATTGTTGGGGTTTTGTCCTTTCTAAACACGGGATGCAAAGTCCCCTGCATGAGTGATGGCAGCCAGGCCTGTTCACTTCTGTTTCTGCTCCTCTGCCCTTTATGCTTTGATTGATGCATGAGGCAGAAGCAATGTCAGGTGGCTCTGCAGAACCATTTGGGGGGCACAGCCCTGAGGTGTAAAGTTCGCTTTACACAGTATTTGTAGAGCACATGAAGGGTTAAGAACTGGCAAATGAGATCCTGAAGATCTCTGTTGACAAGGAATCATCACTGCTAGGACACCCTTCATGCAGTTCTACAGCATCAGGATCAGGCCTAATGCTATTCAACAATGTCACCAGTTTAGAAATGTAATAAACTTATTAATAATAAACATAGAAAACATAATAAATTGTAAATGTAATATAAATACAAAATATAGAATTGTAATTGATAAAACTTGAGAATGACAGAGAGTGCTAGAGCTGGGCCTAATGACTACTTGTATAAATTAACCAAAGCCACAGGGCAGATGCCTTACTTTATGCCCTGGTTTGGTATCACACAGCACAGACATGCAATACTGCAAATAAACCACTCAGGCTTTTGCAATCCTACACCAATGAGGAAACATGCTGCCCATGCTGAGGCCAGATTACCTTGTTCTGTATAATTAATAAGCATGATCAGACTAATTAGAGTAACATTCTTTGGTGCATACTCACTAGTGAGGGACAGGAACCTTCCTGGTTTAGGTGCAATTCAAACTTCTCCACTTCTTTCTCCTGAATATGATTTTTGGGGCTTAAAGGAAATTCTGCAAGGCACGGTCTCAAAAGAACTTTTTCTTCTCAGCTCTGAATTGCTCAGTTCAACTGAACAAAATTAATTTTGTTCACAGTGGCCAAATCTGTACGTATTTACCTTTGGGATCATGCCTGAATAGGAATTGAGTTATCAACTTTAAGCCAAAACCGCCTGTTCATTCCTTTTTTTGTAAAGATTGTATTTTGAAATGATCCAATGCTTAGTTCCAGTTCAGCAATTGTCATTCTCCCAACTACTTCATGTAGTTAGTGCAACAGCTTTCTGGCTGAGGTTGATTCACCTTCTGAAACATCCAACTGGGCACCAAATAAGCCGCCACAACTGCTCCTGACAGACAGATACCCAGCTGGCAGCATAAGGCATGGAGGTGCCTTTGAAGGGCAAAACCATGCTGTCAGATTAATGACCACATTAGCTCTATGGGCTGTGGCTCAAACAAGCATGGGAAGAACAGTAAGTCTTACATAAGGTTTTGTAGTGGTTTCTCACTGCTCAGGAAGGACTGAAATTGAGTGAAGTTTATTTTACCATTATTCTTTAACACATGCTTACTTTGCTCATGCAATTCAACTTTATAATTTTTTCAAGAAAAAGTCAAGACAGTAAAACAAGGAGCTGTCAGTGCAGAAGGAGCTCTTCTTAGGAAAGTGCAAGAGTTGCAACCATCCCACCCAGCCCACAAGGGAATAAACCCTGTGCAGCGTGACCTCTCCTTTTCCTGCTGCCCCAGCACATCCCTTCCAGCCCTGACTGTGCACATAATCCCTGGATGGTGATGGTGGGGCTTGTGCCCTGCCCTGGGACCTACACCTCATCCTGGAATTGTCCTTCCCAATTCACATTATCCTTCACAGCAGTGTCAGGAACAACTCAATGTCTATTATTCCAAATCCACACCTGCTGAAATTTAGCATCTGCCAATCCTTCACTCTGAATCACAGTAATAATCTGAGCCAACCCCTTTCCTGCATAAACCCTGTCTGTGGTGGAATTAGACCACGGATGAATCTGCCCCACCACACTGAGCAGAATCCACGTTCCTGGGAGCAGTGTTTATAAGCAGCACTATTACAGGACGTGTAAGTCTGGGAGCCTTTAGCCTCTTAGGGGGATTGGCCCAGCTCACTAATCAGGGATTGTTTCCATACCAACAGCTAATCAGGGGCAGATCCCGCCATGTCTTCGGGACACTTCTGCGCTCTTAAAGCCACAGCTCAAGTTTTCCCCAAAACTTCAGTGTCACTCTGCAAGGCCTAGTCTAGCTCAAAGGCAATCTAAGGAAAAGGAAGGTGTGGGCAGCCAGAAGCTCTCACAAGTACAGACATCCCCAGAACCCTGCAGGACATGTGCTCTCGGGGGTACAGGGCTCACCCTGAACTGATTTTGCTCTTGGGGGTTCAGGGCTCACTCTGAACTGATTTTGCTCTCGGGGGTACAGGGCTCACTCTGAACTGATTACACACAGCACACCAACTCCACTGAGTAACTACATCAATTTAGAGCTCTGGCAGAGATGAAGGGGGGAGAGAGAACTCTTTTCCCTTTGCATTTATCAATACTCATCTGAGTGAATGAGCGTGGCAGGACAATTCTGAGTGGTAAAAGCATTTGATGGAAATGGAGCTGCCTTAGGTTTCACCCATGATTCTGGTTTGTTTACATCTGGTGAAACCTCAGGGAAAGGGGGATAAAAGCTTTGGTTCAATGGGAGTCCTGGTGGTAACCTCCAGTGCTAATAATTAACTCAATTATGCTGAATTAATTTGATATAATTATCGGTGATGAAGCAAAGACAACGACCCAGAGAAACTTTGAGAGACAGGAAGAACAGAAGTCTTAACAATACAAAATACCCTATTAATAGCATTTTTTTCCCCCCAAACTGAGTCAAAGACACAAAATGAGTTCATTACAGTCATCTGGCTTCACTCAACCCTCCAAATTACACCCATACCCCGACAAATAGCTGTGAAATCCAGCAAGTGCACTAGAATTACAGCAGGCCCTGATGAATTTGACAAAGCACTCAGCACAAGTGTCTGTCCCCATCCAATTACCTAAACAATGAAGATTTAATAATACATTTAAGAGATCCACAATGCTTCTCCCTTAACTGAAGATGTTAATTAAGAACACTTTTCTGTTGTACTGTTGTCAGTTGGGTGTTTTTTTTGAGGAACAATCTGGAGGATGCGGCTTATGGAGTCTTTTCATGTGCTCTGCACTTTTTATCTAGTATTTTCAGACTTATTCAGTTCAAAATAAACAAACCCCAACTATAAAAACCAAACATCTATCTTTTTCCTCCCCTATTTAATATTTCTGTGATTTGCTTTGAAAGAGTATTACAGAAATGCCTTCCCTGCTATGAAAACACACACATTTTTACTGAGGGTTTTTTAATGCTTATGTGTTCAAAAAGAAAAGAAAATGTCAGTGGAAGCAAAAATCAGATGTGGTTAAGTCTCGGGAGGTGGGTTAAATGACAATGAAACCCAAAGAATTCTATGCAAATTATTGCTGGAAGCATCACTGGAATGCCCCAGGACTGAGCCCTGCTGCCTCACCCTGCAGGAAGCACCCCTGGCCTGTTTCAGGGCCAGACAAAGCCTTCAGCACCCCGAGCCCAGCCAGGGAGAGCACCCCAGGCCCGGCACAGCCCCGAGGCTGCCCCTGCCCCGTGCAGCCCGGCACAGACCCCACACGCTGCAGGTGGGGCTGCAAAGGCCCAGGTAAACTTTCCTTGCTTTCTTCCCCTCCAGGGGCACTGTGTGCACGGATTTAGCACTACGGGCAGTACTTGCCCGTTGTAAGGAATTGAACAACTGGCAGCACCACTCTGTGAAACCAGGACCAGTGACATCCAGCCACGGGGACCTGGGTGCCTTTGCTCTCTGGCTTCAGCCTGAAATGCTGCTTGACTTACCCCTGTCACGATGCTGTAAATACACAAGTTTTCAAGCTTCTACTGCATTTTTATTATCCTTGGTGACAAGAATAAAAATATTACCTCTATCATCACCAATTGCTTCTGAAGAGAGATTCCAAGTACTTAGATGCAAGAAATGAATAATATTTTTCCAATTTGCTAAGTAGGTGCTGCTCACACGCCCCCAGATCACTTCCTCCCTGAGTTCTGCTGGTTCTCAAACACAGCTGATCTTTCAGAACTCGATTTAATTGCCACCAGGCTCTGATCAGACTCATCAGTTTAAAGCAAGCTCCATTACATCCATAATTTATGCATTTGTTTTCAACAGATCCTTTTGTGCCCAATACTAAGGGGGCAAAAAGGGTTTCCCATGGGGAAGATGCTGTTTTTTAAAGAACAAGTTTTAGAAAATACTATTTCTGTAGAGACACCACATTTTAAAGTGGCGTGAGGGATTTTTCAAAGGCTCTGACCCTTCTCTGGACAGCCACTCCAACTCTGTCTATGCCTGTTTCCTATGATTTCTTTCGTTCAGAGAGCTGAGTTATTGCTGCACGGGGAGACATCCTCGGGAAGGGGCAGGCAGGGAAGCACAGCTCCCCTCCTTCAGCCAGCACAGGAACGAGCTGTGGGCTCACAGAACCCCGTGCACCTCATGGCCCTCTGACACACAGGGGGGCCTGCGTAAGTGAGGAGCTCAGCAGCCCCTCCCTGCCAGCACCCGCCTCCCCCAGAACTCCCTCTGCCCACCCCCAGCCCTGCTCTGCCGTCACAGCCTTCATCTTCCCTTTCATGGATTTGTGCTTGAAAAAGCATCACTGCCTCGATTGTCTATTTTCAGCCTGTATTTAAGAAAACCCTTTGGTTCCATTTGTAGCCACATCCTGTCTCAGCCTCCCCCTCTTTTTGTTCCTAAATATAAGGCTGATGCAATTTGATGTGACATGACAAAATAGCACATTTGCATTGGCAGAAACTTTCTCTCAGCAGCAGTAATTAAAGGGAGTAGATGAGACATTGCTGAAATTGGTGTTTATTTAGCCTGGAAATAAAAGGCTTCAAGATGTCTTAAGAGGGATGTTCAAGTGTGTCACGACCGTGAAACTCATCAATGACTGCTGCCTTCTACAGGCTTCCTTTCTGACAAAGAAACGGTCACTCAGACAATGTCATTGATTTAAAGAGAATAAAAAGAGAAATCAGAGTTCTCTACACCATATTCCTAACCAGTGAAAATTATTTCATGTGTTTCTTGGGATTATAAATAGCACCAGGACACTTGTGGTTCCACGTAAGAGAAGGCCAGTCAATCTCTAACGTTAGAGCACAGGCTCTCTCAACATGAGAAGAAAACCAAGATCTCATTGACCACAGTGAGAATCAGGCACTTCAATATCTGAATTTTTGATCTGAGATGCAACAGCAGAAGACAGGTACTCATCTTCACCTACAACACAGAGTTTTGTTAATTGTCAAAGACAGAAATCCAGAAACAGCAGCCTGAATCCTGTAAGTTCAACAGGATTCACACTACAGATTAAAATCAATCTACAAAACTCATGAATTACTGTGTCCAGTTTTGCTGAACAGATGCACAGAAAATACCTGACAGGGTCAGGTAATGTCAGCTTTCTGTACTCTGTTCCATTATTGATGACAGCAGTAGAACACAGTAGTGGAAGGAGAGCAATATTTAGAAGTTGTGGGGGTTTTCTTGGTATTTAGAAGGTAAATTTAGTTTACTTAATCCATATGAAGAATTCAGGGAAAGGTCTGGAAAGGCCACAGGATTTAGCAGACATAATATGGTTTCAAGTGAAACTTCCTGCTCAGGAGCATCTTCCCTCTCCTTGTGCACACAAGGCTATTCTTTCAAACCCATCTGTGATCAGCTCAAAACCGGCAGCCCACGTTTTGAGCAGGCTCGTTTCCATCCTAACACAGATGGCACCAAGAACAGGGCAGGCCAGAAAAAAATCAGTTCGCATATTATGCTTCAGTTTTTATGGGTCAGATTACCATTCAAAGCCATCAAAATGGCAACCCATATGTGATGTGTCTGCCATCGGAACTGAAGTGATACACCATCAAAATCTTAACGGGGTTGGTTAGGCAGCATTTGATTAACCGTTGACTAAACTCTGATATTTAAAAGTAAAGACATTTTCCTTCCCCAAAATTTTTTTACTCTGACAGACCAATAAAATTGCTTTGGTGAGCCAATAAGGAAGGAAAAGACATTTTGCCATCTTCATCCCTGAACAACGGCATCGGCACGGCTCTCTTGGCAGAAGGGAGCTCAGCCTCTATGCCAAACATTCGCTTCCTCCGTGAGCCAGGTGCAGATGTTGGCTATGTCATCTGGTCCAACTTCTTTGTTCTACAAGCCAGGAAATTGTTCCCACAGCTTTGGGGAGAAAATGGGGATCTGAAGAGCTCTTTGCATGCTTTCACTGGTGGAAGAATATCAGGTGTTTTAAAGACATTCTTGCAGGAATAAGAAATGTGTCATTCCCCCCACTTGTGATAATTAACCCGCAGAGAGCCGTGTCCTGTGGATCCCAAAGAGATGCTGCAACAAGGTCAAAGCCATGGAATTCTGTTCCCAGCCTCCTACACATCCTCTCCTTCCTGCAGTGCCAGCTACAGCCCATTCCCTGCTCTAGGGAGGGCATTGTCCCATATGCTCCAAAGACCCTGCTGCCACAGGGACAGGTTTTAAAGTGGACAGGCCTCTTCTGGGAGAAGTCTATTGAATAGTAAAAGGTATTGGAAACATCCCACTATGTTATCATGGCACCTGGAACTCAACTGCCACCACCCTGTGTCACTGCTGCCAATGAGAACATTCTTCATTCACAAGTTTTTTCAGCCCTCTGGCCTCTCTACATGATATTTTGGTCAATGCTGAGACTTCAGGTGCATATTCTCAACCAGATACAAGACACACAATGAAAAATTCACTTACAGCATCCACAGTGGAGGAACTTTAATTATCTTCACAGATTAGGCCTGTCCAAGTCCAGAAGTAAGCAAGAGACCTGCAGAGAAGAATCAATTTTCATTATCTGTTTCTCCTCAACTCGCTCCTTGAAGTGCCATTAATAAAGCAGTGCTGAGAAGCCCATCCACAGCTCAGTTTATCCCTATGGGAGCTTTCACTTTCATCTGACCAGTTACATCAGACATGAATGTATGGCTTTAACAAGAACAGGCTGCTGCTTTCAGTCATCTACTCTGAAAAGCTTTAAAAAATATACCCTACAAAAAGATTTAGGTAGAGAGAAATTCTGACTGAGGAGAACTGACCCTTCAGTATTTCCTGGTAAGCGTTGCTGGAGGTAAGAAAGCATTTACCTCCTTTAAAGAGGCACCGTTTCTCGCACTCGGAACTCTGTGCAATGACATCATAATTACTTTACAGTATTCTGCACACAAAAAACTGAATTGGACCCAGGCAACAACAGACAGCACGCAAGAAACTGCTTTTTCTCAAACACACGATTGTATAGTGAGTAAAGCAAAGCAACTCGCTCTCTAAAGCCAACACTAAATGGTTTATTTAGAACCTCTCCTAAGTTTGTTGAAGTCAAGCAGATTTCTCTGGCTATCCAAAGACATCTGGATCAGGTTTTATCTCAGATCCTGTCACAGAGATTTTCAAAAACTACTTAAAACAAAAGTCCGGGAAGATAACGACAGAGACTCTGAACTGATCTGTTTTGCCTCCTTTTGAAAGACTCGAGTCTTTGAAAAATCTAAGGCAAAACTCTCAAGCACATTTACAAACACAGGGATCAAAGACAGCTGTTGCCACAGATGATTTTTTTTCCTCCAAATATTTAATAGCAGCAGAACTCGGTGACATATGATGATTGACAACAGCTTGGGATGTTCAAGTTTCGGTATCTAATGCCAGCACTTATATTTGCCCTCTGAAGGCCACATCAAGATGCTCACAGGCAGACTTACTGGAATAGGCAATGTGAAATAGGAACCCAGAAGAACAGATTCAACTTTAAAAGCTCATCCTGAGTCCACTGGCACTTTCTAGCTGTGGTACAAGAACTGAACACCAAAAGCTGCCTTGTTTTCATCCATCACCTAAATTTTCCTTTCTGAGAGCAGAGGACCTCTGCTAAAGATCTTGGCTGAGTGCTGCAGAAAGCACCTCTCATTAGCATTGTTAATTAGCACTTAGCAGATACACCTGCAGTTAGCTATCCCACCAGGACATTCACCATGCCCTTTCAGAAGTGCAGTCCTCTGTTAACTCAGAGCCAATGTAATACCCAGAGAGCAACACAATTAACTTCTCCTTAGGCTGATATTCAAACCAGCAGTTACTGCTATAATTCACTTAGCAGAGCATCAAGCACCTGGGCTCAGAAAGCTTTCCAAAGCTACTCCAAATACACCCAGCTGAGCTTTGGGAACACAGCGAAACAGTATCAGTTGCTCTGTTTCATTGTGCACTGATAAACAGTGCTTAAGGTCTAACTTGAATTTCCACTTTGGAAGTGTCTTTTAAAGAAGAGTTCATGTCAAACTTGAGGTTCCTTTGTGCTGCCAAAGTGTGTAAAGAGCACTGATGTAAATGTGAATTACACTCCTGACACAGTTACTAACTGGTGTAAGTTAGTTAAAGCCAATAATCTCCAACTTGCTGCCCTATTTTTATCTACTAAAAGCCCAGTGCCTTCTTGTGATCCTCCAGTGCAAAGCTGACCTGCAGTCAATCCCTTCTGTGCATCAGCTTGGTGACAAGATTCCTGCATGTTCATATGCCACCTCCAAAGAGCTGCAGCCTGGAACAATGGCTGCAGACCACTGGTGATTTTATATAACCTTTAAAAACAGATAATTAAATTCTAGTGTGCCTCTAAAACATGTTTCAGGAAAACAGGCTTACTTTCCAGGCACAGACATACTTCTGAGCAAAACCTGGGAGCCCGTGTTCATTCCTGTCCATGAGGGAGCAACAATAATGCTGTTCAATTTCTTATTTGTCCTGTATCATACATGCTCGCCATGTCCAAAAGGAATACAGAAATGCCATCTGTAAAGTCTTTACACTTTAATAGTGATTGGTAATAATTTATTGAAGGTAAACAGGTATAAATGTGCCGTTTCTAGCACGCTAAAACTTATTTATCCATTTGTCTTCATGATTTTTGCCCACTGAAACAAATTTCCAAAGTCACACAGATATTATTTTTCAGAGGGCTGCCAGTGCTTGTTCATGGGATGATGAATCCCATTCATTGCATTACATCCCTGTTTCTGTGTGCCACAGCTCTACTTCCCACTGCTGTGAGAACAGGACCAGGAGCAGAATCAACTGCCCTGCTCACACCTTTCTTCCCCAGGAACTGCTCAGCTTCCACTGGAGAAACACTTCCATAATAATCTGACCAGACTTCTCCCTGGTTTGTTTGCAATGAAAGAGTTAATATCTGTGACCCAAATATGGAGACCCATTTTAAACTTGCTGAAAATTGCTTTTTAATCCTAGCTCTCGAGGATTTCCTTTGAAACCATCTGCCATGCACGCTGGGTACTCTTTCCCTGTATATATGCAGGATTACTATAATATGGATTCTTTTGTGTAACTTAATACATTTCAGCATATTAAAAAATTAGTTGAAATTTCCATTCTCTTCTGATTTCAAGTGCCATTAAAATGACTGTAGAAGTCAAAACCACTGACAAAGCCAACACCCATCTTTATCTTATTTACTGCAGTATTTACCTTGCAATTCTAATATTTAGTCAGTCTGACACTGGCTGGGTTTAAGGAATAGTTATGAGTTATTAATATAACTAATGCACATGCTTCAAACCAAGTTCAAAAATTCTGCTGGATAGGACTGGATTTAATCAGGTGCTTTACCATGCTTAAATTTCCCATGCTTACTTTCAAGTCTGGAAGACACAACATCATCATTATTAAAGATCAGGAAATATTTCCCAATATTATTTCAAATCTATTGCCCAGCTTTTTCTATTTTCTTGCTATGAACCTTTATGCAATTAGTATATGTACTATTAAAATACAAAGAGAAAGAAAATCGTCACACCTGTAAATAAACTGAATTTTAAGATTGGCACACGCAACTATGTATATTTTAGCAAATATCCAAAACTTAAACCAAAGAAAGTATATTGCTTACTATCACAATAATCACAGCCAGAGTGATTGAAAATAGCAAACATTCAGCAAGCTAGATTTAGAATCAATTTATTGAATCAGCCTATAAAGAAAAAAAAAAATCTAGATCCCAGCACAATTGTCAAGCATCTTCAGAGTGAAATACTTTTTAAAAAATGTGATTTCCCTGCAAATACTCTGAGAACAGAAAATAAGGACAATTATTTGCATAGGTTTAATCCCATAATGTGACACTGATATTTCAGGAGCCAGACAGCCAGCAGCCTGTGAACTTCTTTGTTCCACATAAACACATCTCAGAGCACCAAACCTGTGCCTGGGCTTCCTGAGCAGCCCCGGGTCCTCGCTCACACGATTCATTTCACAGCCAGTCACCCAAGAGCTAATGCAAGTGAGCAATGCAGAATCCCCCTCCAAACCAAAGGGAGGATCCCGTTCCCTTTGATGCCTTTTCCCTGGAAAGGAGCTGTGTTAGATGGGATAAAAATATACAGGATAGATCTACACATGCAGCTGTTGGAAGAATATAGAGAGGAAAAAACAAGCAAATCATTTTGTTTCAGCAGTAACAGATGTTGAAGCATCATCCTGCAGACATGTTACTTTTAATACAATACTGCTCATAAAGTGAGGGGGGGAGGACAGAATCAATGCCCAATTACCCAGTTTTTTCAGGGTTTCCATTTTAATGAGCTTCCTGGATGATTCTGTCCTTTTAATTTTCCTCCTCTAATAATCCTACCAAATTAATTTTGTCTAAAACATCAGCAAAAAGAAAATCAGCTGCCTAACAAAACCCTAAGATTGCTGGTAGCAGGTTCTTAAAAATTACATGTTATACATCATTTACTTCTGTATAAATGCAGAGCAATTCCCAAGATCCTACAGCACTGCTGGGATTAGACCTGAGTGGCTGAAAACAGCCTCATGTCCCAACACATCTGCTAATGGCAAACGGATAGAAACAGACAACAGTGCAATGGCATTTGCAGATAGATCAGTGCTGGAAAAACAACCAAATGCAGAACAAATAGATTAAAGCCACCTTTCTGTGGCTAAGGGAGGGATTAGGGGAAGCCTGGCCTGCATTCCAGCTGCAGACTAGCCTGCTTTCCTGCCAGACTGCATCTGCCACTCCTTTACCAACAGTGGCAGTGAGTTCCCACCTGCCACCTGGCCAGCCATGTGAGGAGCCGGTGACACCAGGGGTGGCCGCGGGGCCTCTGCTGCAGCCAGAGAGCACAGAGCTCACATGCCCTGAATCCACCGGGCAGCACGAGCCCAAAACAGCCCTGCACACCCTCTGCAGTGAAGCGGTGCCCGGCCTCGCAGGCAAGGACAGGGCAAGCACGAGCAGGAGCTCCGGTGATGGCACCTCGACCTCGGAACAAAAAAAGTCAAGACAAACCCCCAGCAGCCACAGCTGTTTACAGAGCAGCTCCCTTACGACCCACTGGTCCCCCAATACCACAGGAATTAGTGATGCAGAACTAATTGATACAAATCTCCTGAGGGGAGAGTTGCTGCTGGTTATCTCAAGATGAGAAATTTAGTCCAGAAGGATAAATTGGACAGACAGCTGAAAAGCTTTAGTTCTCCTGGTAGGAAAGGAATTGATCTGGTAAAGAAAGCCCTTAAAGAGATATTATCATGTCAAAAAACAGGACTAGGAAAAACATTACGAGTCTTAAGACAACTGAGAAACCTCTGAAAACTGTGTTTATATCAGCACAGCTAATTATTCCCACCTTCACACAAAAGATGAAAAACTGAAGATGTCAAAATTTTAACATTTCTCCTAGTTAAACTTATGTTATGAATATAATTATGAAACTGCTATAAAAATCCCCGTTCTTCAATTAGTGATTTAATTTTTGCATCTAGTATTTTTACTTATCAATTCCCCTTCCACCAAGCTGAAGAAAAATAGAAGTATTCAGATATTCACAGGAATGTAAAAGATTCTATTCATGACTCTGGCAAAAGGTTGTGCCAGACTTTTCTTGATTAATTTTACTGCCCAAACCCTCAAATCCATCATGCATGATGTGACACAAAGCTGAGTTCAGCCTATCCAGGCTGAGGCACACCCCACCAGCTGAGAATCTCTGCTCCCCACAGGGGCCACAGCCACCCTGAACCTTAGACAGGGCAATTCAGAGCACCTCTACTCAACTTGTGGCTTGGCATTGTTTCAGCCACCAGCTTCCTCCAGAAACAGCGGGTCGTGGAGAACAAGGTCAATCAACACGTGACATATTTAAACAAGCAGCAAACAGCGATGCAACTCTTGGAAATACCCTGAGTATACCACCACACTGAGATTAAAATCATGCATTGCTTTTTGCCTGGAGAGGAGGAAAAGGAAGAAGCCTGCTTCTCTCCCCTCTCCAAAACCCATCACTTAGGGATGCTGCTCGCACAAGGACAAGTGCCTTGTGGTGATGCTTTCAATTCTGCACCTTCTAGGGAAGATAACACACTGTGCAGCTATTTTAAGAACATCTCATTCACAAAGGTCTCCAATTCCGTCTTCAGAGACAGAGACGATTTTCTTGCTGCTTCAACATCTTTACTGGCTTGACATTTGCTTCAGAGGGAATTCATTTGCTGTTCCAACATCAGAATGGAGCAAGAGCAGCTGCCAGGAGAGGGATAAAAGGAAACACTGTCGACAAAGATCAGCAGGGTCATTTCTGGTGCAAAGAAATATAGAACAGAGAGAACTGCAGAAATGACACTTTCTCCAGAAAGCAGCAGGGGAGAAAGATGTCCCCTCTGCCTCCTGCAACTGGTGTTTAGGAAGGGACTGAACAATCAGGCTTAACTTTGTAAATGACTAATTATTACAAACCAACTGTAAGCCCCTGAGCATTCCCACTTAAAGCCAAGCTCATGCTTAAATGCTGCAGTCAGCAAAGAACTCGCTAAGTCCTTCAGAACTCTCAGAAGAAAACACTTCTGGCTAGAGAGCTCTGCAGAGCACAAGCCCAGTGTTTAGGAGGTGACATTTCTGGGATGATTTCAAGCTGCAGTGCTCATCCTGACCATCATATCTGCATATGGAGCACACTGGACAGACTTGGGGCAGGGCTGTGATCCCACCACAAAAAACTGCTCTGCAAGAGCCAGAGGGGGCTGATGGGCCAGGGAGGCAACGCAGGTACCCGCAGAGTCTGATATCCAACGTCAGGGAGAAGCACAGTCTTGGATGACACCATCTGCCACTGACGCCAGCTGTCCCCTACCCCATCCCAGGCACATGATGCTGCCCTGCTGCACCATTCCATCATTTAATTGCTGTCCAAGGCAGCGCCACATTGCCACGGCGCTGCTCTCAAGAGTCACCCTGCCTGTTGGCCCGACAGCCTCACCATGGCTCACCTGCTCCCTTGGATTACTCGATTCTTTTCCCTTTATCTTATTAAAATGTTGCCCTGAGCAGGGCAGGGATTTGTCCCTCATTCCACAAGACAAGCAGATCCTGCCCTTCCCCTAGATGAAGGAATATTGCCATCCTTTCAAAAGTTAGGACAGAAACCTTTATACACAACCAAAGCTAAACCAAAATATTTCTTCCCCTGCTCCTCTCTGAATTTTATTAATGGAGGAATTTATTCTTTTCCAGTTTCATGGAGAAAAGGTTTTAAAGACAAAAACTCTGGAAAATTATTCCATGTGAAGAAAAGGGCTAACATCCTCAAACAGCAATTTTAATCCCATGACATTTCGTGTATTTGCTTATTCTGTTGCACGTTAGGATCACAGTTTATTTGGAGCGTGGTATTTATCTGACTAACCAAACCTGCTCAGATTCACAGGCATGAGCACCATGCTTCTGACACCTTAAGGGCTCCAGCATCAGGATTTATGAATCAAAGATTTCCAGGGTGTTACAGAACGCTGAGGACTGTATCTGCAGAGTGTTATATCAGGGTATGTGTGGGCTTGTCAAACACCCACAGGATAAATTATCAATAGTGCAGCTCAGAGCACCCCTTTTGTGGATCAGAGACAAATCTGTGCATTTTATTATGCTTTGTTCCACTTAATGTTGTTTTTTTCTGCATTAAAGGTTCACAAAACCCCTTCATGACTAAATGCTGAAGGACATTCACACACAACACACGATCAAAAGACTTACTCTGATATTTCAAGTCCTGTTTTCACAGCTAGTCATGTGGGACAAGAAAAAAATGCTGACAAGTTAATCTGGAACTGGACAATTACATTTTATATTGTTCAAGATACAATCTTTTTGTAGAATTTTAAGGTTAAAACATTGCTGAGGAGCATTAAAGAAACAGGACTAGCTGATTACAAAGTGTCTACCATCCCTTGCCTGCATGCAGAGCACTGTCAAAGAGATTATACCCCTGCAAACCAAGTGTCAAATCCCAGAGGAAAATAAACCTCTCAAGAGTCAGAAAATACTAAACTTGAAGCTGTGGATTTTCAGAAATGAACGCGTGTGAGCCCTGTGTTTCTGATGCACAGCATTGACTCCTACACGCAGTAACAGACCTCTGCTGAGGAAACAAAGGGTCTGTTAGGTGAGCACTTGGCAAGTTTCATGGTTTCCTTACTACCCTTCTGCTTTTTCCTTACACACACTTCCCTATGATTTAACTTGATCTAGTCCTCCTTAACTTTCACAGCATGAAGAGCCCAAAAAGCAGCTGAACCGAGAGCTCTTAAGTTTCACAGTGTGACAGAGGCCAGGGCCAGCAGCTGAACGCCTTCATGAAGCCAGTGTGCAAGGAAGATACACTGGTTTGGGTGGGCCACCCAACGGTGGCACCTGGCAGAACTCCATATGGGCACCGAGATAAGTGCACCCCTCAGCAGGCTTGCCCTCACTGAGCGGGGCTGCTGCAGCTTCCCAGGCAAACAGAGCAGCACGGCTGCAGTGTTTAGGGCCTCTGAAATCAACACAGTGGGGCCCAGATGTTACCAGCACTTCACAGATGAAGCTGGGCACTGCAGCTGGGAGTGATCTGGTCAAGGACTGCCAGGAAACACGTGCCAGTGCCAGGACTGCAAACCCTGCACTTCTGCTGCTGCTGGGAACCCACCGACAGGACAGCATCTAACAACACTGCCAGGGCTCTTCTGAGGCAAGACACTTATTTACCCAGCAGAGAACCTAAGGGAACAAACAGTTAAGGTGACACTGTGTGCTCAGACTTGACTAATGGCACTGAGACACTGACCTGCAAACACACTGAGAACCCAGCTTCCCATACAAGGATTAGCAGGCCACTGCTCCCTTTTACTACTTGAAAAGGTTTTGCAGAAGAGAGAAAAAGAAAACTCCATAGTGAAAACGTGTGGGAGAGTTTTAAAAGCCTTCCAGTCCTGCCAACACAGCCTTTTGTACCCACTTCCTTCCCTCTCCCCCACACCACGCCTCCCCAGAGCCGAGGGGAGGCAGAAACCAGGAGAACCCTTGGGGTGTGCCATACTCAGACCCAGCTTGTTATCAGCTCCCACAGAAACCTCAACCAGACAGCTACAAACGTGAGCTCTAAATAAGTATTCTGTCTCTTCTTCCAACAGGTAATATAAAATGGCTGTAAACCAAAATTTGCTTGTTTTTTTTTTTGTTTTTTTTTTTCTTAAGTGCAGACTCTGTTTTTAAAATTGGGACATGACAGCAAAATTCTGATATAATTCCAGACTGGACTATTAGTAACGGTGTTTCCAAATGCAACAGGGATAGCTTTAACAAAGGAACCCATCTTCAGGCCTGCAAGACTTTTCTTGACTACATCCTCAAAGAGCAGGCAAAAATTACCCAAACCCCACTGTTATAAAGTATCCCCAAGGTATCAAACCCATTTTTGCAAAGATTTTGCACTGAGGTTTTGGGACTCACAACAGGCTGTCACATTCATGCTCTCTCCTCCTCCCCTCACAGAGGAGCCCGATGCTGTCCGGTTTTCACAGACAAAGAGAAAGGACAGGTGACAGGACTGGACCCTCAGGGATCTGCTGGTGACACCTGCAGCTGTCCTGGCACAGCTCTGCGGGGCTCTTGCCCTGCCCAGACTGGAGCCAGGGGCAGCAGAGGGGCTGGCAGCCCTCTGCCAGCACAGCACGAGCAGATCCCCGCAGCCCCGACTGCCTCTCAACTGCTCAGCTCACTTACCTGAAGGAACCTCTTTATCACCCTCACGGTAATTTAACTCTACCACCATGGGAAAGGCTCCAGTAACCTGGGAGAGTTTTTCTGAGGTAAAACTATTAATCAGAGATGATTAATATTCACATGAGAAAATGGAAGGTGTTAAAACTGTCGAGTTTTTACCCACCCCTGTGTTTTAGGGAACACTGATGCTTTACCCAAAGACACTGCAGTCCCCAAGCATGCAGACTGATAGCGTGAGGGAACTAGAACAGCAACCAAAGAATATTTTGGCCCTGGTTAACACGTACCTCGCAGTGAGCCCCCAGAGCATGTTCTGAGCACGCTGAAGGGAGCCTCGCAGGGACTGCCTCGGGCAGTGGGCCACGGCCGCGCTGCTGGGAGCATCTACACCCTCTCATTAGCGGTTTATTTCCCTTCCCTGCCAAGGGGAGCTCACGCGCGGCGTGACAAGGTGCCACCACCTGCTGCCACAGCCCAGGAGCCCCGCTGCCCGCTCCGCATTCGCCGCTCCCCGGCCCTCAGAGACTCGAAAAACAGGCCCCGAAACCCCACAGACCCCCACGCCCTTCGCGGGCAGCCCCCGTCGGCCCCCCGTGCTGCGGGACCGGCCCTGGAGGGACGGAGCGGGCTCGGCCCGCAGCCAGCGAGACCCGAGGGCACCGTGACCCGGGCGGGAGCAGAGAGGGCACAGAGGGAGCCGCCGGCGGGCACCGGGAGCGGGCAGTGGGAGGCCCCGCAGCCCGCCCTCACGGCGGCTCGCACCCCGCTGCCCGCCGCCCCCTCAGCGCCCACGGTGACCCCGCGCGCGCCGCGTCCTCACCTCACCCCGCCCCGAGCCGCTATTGGCCACGGCCGCCGCCCGTCAGCAGAGCTCCTCCGCCCATTGGCCGCTTGCCGGCTGTGGGCGGGCGCAACGGCGGCTTCCTCATCCGTCACGCGGCGCCGCGCTCCGTGATTTGCGGAGCGGCGGCTCCTTCGCCGCCCACCGGCTCCGACCACTGGTGAGGGGAGCTGTCGGTCACGCCGCCGCCCCGCCTCCCAGTGCCATTGGCCCAGTAACCTCTTTTCGGGCTTTCGTTTCTCTTCATTGGCTAATTGGATTGGATGGGCGGCTGCGATTGGGCGAAAAGCGGGTCCCGGGGGCGGGCCTTGGCTGAGGAGCAGAGTCCATTGGCCGGCGGCCCGCTGTGAGTGGCAGGAAGGTGAGGGAGGCGGGGCCGCCCGGGGTGAGGGTTGTGTGAGGTGAGGGAATCTCGCGGGGTCTCGGCGGCTCCGGGCGCGGCGGCGCGCGGTGATTGGCCGGCGGGGTCACGGGGGCGGGGCCGCGCCGCGGGGGGGGCTCCGCACGGCCGCGCGCGGTGGGCGGGGCGCGCCGGGCGCCGCGCGGTGATTGGTCGGGGGCGGCTCTCGCGCAGCCCAGCGGGCCGGGCGCGATTGGCTGCGGGCGGCGTCGGGCGCGCGCCCCGCAGGGGGGGGGGAGCGCGTGCCCGCGGCGCGGCGCGGGGCGGCGGGACCAGGTGAGAGCGGGGCCGGGGCCGCGGCCGGGGCCGGGCGGGGCGGGGACCCGGGGCCGCCCCCAGACCCTCCCGCCGCCCGCACCGCGGGCCCCCTGCCCTCCACCCCCGGCCCGACCCCCCCCGGCCCGGCCGGCCCCGCCCCGCCGCGGGTCGCTCTGTCAGGGGCCGCTGCGTCCTGCCCCGCGCCCCCTCCCCGGCCCCGCGCCGCCCCGTCATTCATTCGCCACTTTTCGCCCTCCTTCGCCACCCCCCGCGATCCCTGTCCTGCCCGGCCCTTCCCTTCCTCTTTCTGTTTTTATCTTCTCTTAGCCCCCGCGCCCCCCTCTCCTCGCCCTGCGCCCCCCCTTCACTTTCTCTGGGTCCTTGTGTGTGTTTCAGGCCTTCAAGGAAAAGTTGCAAACTCCCGAGTTGTTGCTGCTGTGAGGGAGCAGGTGCCTGGAAGGAGGGAGCAGGTGTCTGGAAGGAGGGAGCGATGTAGGAGGTGCCCGGGCTCAGGGAGGTTCGGGGGACACATGGAGAGGGTGTGGGAATGGCAGGGCTAGGCTGGCCAGCCCTCGCGGGGTGTTCCGGGCAGAGGCTCCGAGCCCTCCCTCCGGAGGGAAGGGGGATTGACCACGGTGTTTAATTTTTATAACAAGAAAAACAACAAAAATAACCAAAAGTGAAGGAAAAAACCCACCCCGGCCCCACCCCAGCTGCCCAAGGATGGAGTTGGAGTAGCCAAGCCCGGCTGGATGCTGGGGAAGGGGTTGGCGCCCGCACACATGAAGAGACTCCCCGAGTTGTTTGGCTTCGCGAGGAGATAAGGCCAGTGGAGCTCCATGTTTTTAAAGGTGGGCCGTGTATGATGAAACCCAACTTCTTTTAAAGTGTAGCAGATTTAATTTTTATGGCCAAATGACAGCTTGACCCAGTTGTTATCCAATCAAAGGGCATTTTTTTGAATGTCTCTTTGTGGCACAACAGCCAACGCAAAAATGATGGCGGCTTACAATGGCGGTACGTCTGCGGCAGCAGCAGGTCACCACCACCACCATCACCACCACCTTCCTCACCTCCCTCCTCCTCACCTCCATCACCACCACCATGCTCAGCACCACCTGCACGCCGGCTCGGCGGCCGCGGTGCACCCCGTGCAGCAGCATGCCTCCTCGGCCGCCGCGGCCGCCGCAGCCGCGGCCGCCGCCGCCGCGATGTTGAACCCAGGGCAGCAGCAGCCGTACTTCCCATCCCCGGCCCCGGGCCAGGCCCCCGGACCGGCTGCGGCAGCCCCAGCTCAGGTACAGGCTGCAGCAGCTGCTGCAGTCAAAGCGCACCATCATCAGCACTCACAACATCCACAGCAGCAACTGGACATTGAGCCGGACAGACCCATCGGATACGGAGCCTTTGGTGTTGTCTGGTGAGTAGAGACAAAAGTGAACCGGTACCTCCTTGTCATTCTTTACCTGGTCATAACTCATCCTTGTTTTTGTCATTTGAATCAGAGTACGAGAGAGCTGCTTACTAAGAGCTTTTTTTGCTGGTTCTTCTCCGTTCTTAGAAAGTTGCTTCGCTTGTTTGCGTTGGCAGAACGAGGTTCCCAGTGGTGAGGAGCCACCTCTGACTAACAGCCCACCCTGCCGTTCTCTTCTGAGACAATACAGCTCGTTTATGCCCTTTCTGTGCCTTTAATTAGAGCGTGCATCCATGCAGCTAAGCCGTGCTTCCCAAAATTTCAGGTTAACAAATGAGCATTAGAATATTCATTTTGACCTGGCTTAAGAGTCAGAAATGAAAAGCGTATGAAAATGTCTTCCTTGTGCAGTCACCTGTCAAGATCTTTGTCTCACGGCGGTTTGACCTGCGGTAGTGCTGTGTGCTGCCTAAAACAGCGCAGCTGAACTTTGCTCCCCTCTCAAAAATGGAAATGGGATTTCCTGCCTCTCTGTAGCTCTGCCTCCGGCCCTTTTATCCCCCAGCTGCGTTTCAGAGGAGTCTGTCAGCGGAGTGGAATCTCTCCTAATGCATTTTGTGACTACCTCAGAGCCATGTGTGTAATGAGTGCCCTTCAGGAGCACTGGCACGAAGCTGGCAGCAGTGTGTATATATATATATATATATATATATATATATATATATATATATGTATTTGTATATAGATGTTTGTCGGCGTGCCCTATTCGGAGCTGTGCCTGGGAAGCACGAGGGCTGGCAGGGGGTTGTTCTGGAGAGCAGGCGTGTTGCAGTGCGCTTCCTGCAGCACGAATGCAAAGTTTGCAGCGTGCAGCTGTGCGTGGTGTCCCAGCCCTCTGCAGCATTCCCAGCCCAGCCTCTGGGGTGCCCCAGGAGTTTTGCTTTAGGCTCTGGCCGAGCTGCAGCTTCGGGGAGAGGAGTGGCCGGGTCACGGCGTGTGCCAGCGTAGGGAGGCTCAGGGCTCAGCAGGGCAGGCCTCAGGAGAGCAAAACCCCTTCTGCCTGCAGCCCAGCCCTTCAGGGTGGCCACGCATCACCAGCCCAGTGCTGGTAGCAAAATGGTGCTTTCTGAGAAGGCCGGGGGAGCTGCAGGAGCGAGGTGCAGGTCAGCGCTGTGGTTGCTCTGTGTGCCTTCCCTCGGAGCTGGGGAGTTAATTTAAACACCGAGTTCTCCCAGGCGGAGGGGAGCTGTTGTGCAGTCAGCACTGCCGTGCTCTGGCTGTGGTACAGCATTGAAAAGTGGGTGTAAAAGAATGAAAACTGACAAGGAATCTGCTGTAAAAAAATTATCTGAAGGTATTTCCATCAGTTTGTATCTTTTTTAAAGTATGGAGTTTTATAACTTAATTTGTTACAGTCTTTGCTTAAATTCACGTCGTTATGTAAGATCAGCCCTTTTTACTGGTGTTTTGTTTGCCTGTGCATTTCCCAGGTCTTTATTTTCCCAGTGCTGTTCGCCAAAAAACAGAGCGCAGAGAGAGATCTGCTTCCACAGTATTCATAGAATGAAAGGTCACGCTTGCATATTTAAATATAATATCATTAAGAGTGCTGGGGGGAGAACGGAGGTGTGGAGGGAAGGGTCTGACTGACATCAGGTAGGAAAGGCAGTGCCAAAAGCATCCACCCATGCCGAGCCCTGGGCCGCGCACCTGCGGCAGCACCTGCCCCGGGGGACTGTGCCTGCAGAGCTGCAGCTACAGCTTTGCTCGGAGGTAACAGCAGCTTGGGAAAGAGAAAACGACCAAGGGGGAGGGTGTTAGCTCAAAGCAGAAGCTGGGATCCCTCCGGCAGAGCTGGGGCTGCACTGGCTGAGGATGTCATTGGTGGGAGTGAGTTCCTCTTTGCTCACGTGTGTTTGAATTCCGTGGTCACTGCGCAGCTTTTGGTATTTCATGCTAACTTCTGCTGGTGAGTGCAGGCTCAATTTAGGAGTCTGTAAGCAGTAATTAAGCTGAATTTTAGTTTCATTCAAAATGCGGAAGAATGCCCGTGTAATTGAATTTTAGCTATGTGAGATAAAGTAAACACTGACTTGAGTATTTATAGTTTGAGGTGACTTGGACATGAGCAACGTGCACTTGGGTTCAATTTGACGCAGGATTCGCAAAGCCTGAGTGACTTTGGAGGAGGATTTGTTGTTTCTCAGTATCTTGTCTGAGCATTATTTGTGCTAATAGGTAACTGAAAAGTTATCAGTGCTTCTGAGGGAAAGGGATGCTATTCCATAGTCAGTCGAGGTATTTGCAGGAGTCTTTCATCTTCTGCTCTGATGTGTCACTGCTTTGTTTGGGAGGTACAGCTGACCTGCAGCTCAGCTCAGAGCATCAGACGAGCGATCAGCGTGTGGTGTTGCACTTCCCGTTACCTCACCCAGAGAGATTTTCTCTTGGCAGTTGAATTAGCATTTGTCATTAGTTCATTTGTCTCTGTTACTCGATGATGTTCGGGGTAGCTAATGTGCTGCTGGAGTTTTTCACTCGTGAAGAGCCAAAGCCTGGTGCTTCAGCACTTTGGTTATTAACCCCTGCTGCCGCTGGTGTCTGTGCACGCCCAGCTGGGCACCACTGCTGGGGAAATCTGCTGTCCCTGGCCCAGCATCTGCTCTGCCTGCTGACCTGGGACTGGGGGGGTGTTGCTGAGCAGGGCCAGGTGTGCAGGGACTTTCCCAGGTCCCTCAGGTTTGTTTCCCCACGCTCTGGTTTGGTGAATTGCTGCAAACCCAGTCATGTTCCTCGTTTGCCAAAACCAGAGCGGTTTGCTCTTGGAGTGTTCCCTGCTCTCATGTTCCTAAAGTGCTGAAAAAATCCAGATTTTAATGTCAGCAGCAAGCTCTGTGCCCTGTGGTTCAGACTGAGTAGGGCTGAGTTTTGGAAGTCTTGTGTCTGTTCCAAGAATGAGGAGCTGTCCTTTGGAGAAGTGCTCCCAGTTTTGCTGGGGAGACATGCTGCTGCCATCTGGTGGGATTCCTAAAAAAATAATAATAATATTGATAATTAAAAAATGTATTGATTGAACCTGCCAAGGCTGGTAGGTTTGAAAGGAGGGGTGAAGCCTCAGTCCCTGTGCAAGAGGTGCTGGTGCTGTCTCCATGCAGGGTTCCTGGAGCAGTGAAGAGGCTCTGAGCTGCAGGAGGGAGGTAGGGAATAAAGACTCTTGCTGCTGGTTCAAGGTGGTAACACTGCTGCTGAAATGTGGAAATGTCCTGTTGGCTGGGATATATCTACTCCAGTGGGATAGGAATGCAAGGTGTGGGGGAATTCTACTTGTCTTCCTTGTGTCTCTTAATTTTGAAAAGTTATTGTCGTTCATCAAAAGCTGTGGAACCAAGCAATCTCTCTTAATAATGTCAAATCCATGTTAAAATGCATCTCTGTGGGAAAGCTGTTACAAGTGACAATAGGAGAAAGTATTTGAATTAATATTTTTTAAATTCCTGATTTACCCCATTTGAAACTGTGTGTGTGGGTTAAAGTACTTGCTTCTAATCCTTTTTATTCAGGAGGTCACATGACAGTAGAGTGTTCTAGACAGTTTGGCTGTTGGTGTTGACACAGGACATCATGTTCAGGCTGTCATAACTTTAAGGGCAGAAATTATTTAGCCTTAATCTACTGTTCATTCCTGACCTGCGAAGGCCTGAAAATGCTCAAGTCATTGCTCCATAAAACCCCAAAGAATACTGCATACAATGGATTGTTGCCTGGACCCTGGAACTATTTTAAGAGGGTTTTATCCCAGCACTGATACTAAGCACAGCAGCAGGAAAGACGTTTCCAGGATAAACTGATAATCTCCCTTTCCTTTAAAGGAATGTGTCCTGCTGAGCAAGGATGCAGTGGGGATAATGTGTTTGGGATGAAATTGCCAGAATGTGTATTAAGGAAAAAAGGTGTTAAGGGTTCAGAGAAGTCTGAGAAGCGTCAGGAGAAGTTCCCCTTCTGCTGTCTGACACTGCTGAAAACCACAATGATGTTTGGCATAGTTAGTACTGTTAATGATGCCTAGGCTGGTAAGCAAGGAAAGTTTAGCAAAAGCTGAACATAGACATTTCTTTTATGAAATTCATTAGGACTTCTGGTGGGAGAGGTTTTTTCCTGAAGTTGAACCTGTCTGTATCATCTTTGTGCAGTCCCTCAAACCTCACCTGCTAGCAGAAGACAGTATTTGGCCATCAGGAAGTATTAACAGGTGGACAGTGGTTTGCTTTGACCTGTGTAATGTGACATTTTGTGTTAGTCTGAAGTGACTGTTTTGTTACTGCTGAGCAGAGCAGGTGCTGTTGTGCTGCTCAGGCAGCCCAGAGCAGAGGGCTGGGGTGCAGGAGGGCTCAGTCCCTGGGGCCCAGGGAGCTCCAGCCCCGGGGCACCATGCCCAGGGCACAGAGCAGGGGGCACAGGGGCCGGGCTTAGACCACGAGTTTTCCACTCTTTGTGTTCTACTTGAGTGGGTTCTGCTGTTGTCTGATGCAGATAGACACTGATTTCATAAGAAGGAGGCAGAGTCATTTTTATCCAGTTGTTGGAGGGAACCAGGAGGATGCCTAAGGCAAAGGAGGCAGCGCTGGCAGTGGGCACGGAGTAGAGTGGGGATGGGGTTTCACATTCACCATCACAGTGGAAGGAGCTGCAGGTGATGGTCTTAGATCCCTGTGTCAGTATTTTTTTGTAGGATTGCTTTATCTAAATTGGATTCTGACCTTATTTGTGAAGAAATGTAGTAGAACAATGACCTTATTCAGTTTTTTCTATATGGGAAGTTTTGCAAAGCTTTATGTGTTTGAGTGGTTGGGGCTTTTTTTCAAATTTCCTGAAAAGAAAAATTCTGTTAACATTTAAATGACTGTTTCCCAAATGGAGTGAATTAAATGAAATGGATATAATAACTCCTTGCATTCAAATTAGACGTTGGGATTAGGTGAAATTCTATCCAAGTAATATACGAGTTGTTCATTATTGTCTTGTAACATGATGCAAGAAAGAAGGAATGTGAATAACTTTTTTTTTTTTTCCCTCAAAGTTGGGCAAGGACCATTTGGGATAAATTAGTTCACTGTAAATTATGCCAAGGTCAGCGTCTCAGAGGTCACTTGAAATGCAAGTTGCTTTGCAGCACCTGCAGACCTTGATGTTGTTTGTATCCACACAGGACTGGATGCTGATAATCCAGTTAGATCCTGGTAGCATTCAGTGTTTTTTCTTTTTAACTCTGAATTCTGCAAATGTTACAGCTTGTGACTGGATCAGCAGTCTAATATTGATTTTCCAGAAGACATATTTCAGACGTTCTTTTCTCTCTCCCCCTGACTCTTTCATCTCTTTTTAAGAGGATATTTAAGTTGTTGAATTCCCTAATCCAAAACAGAGCTGTTGGTGTTTTGGGGGGGTGAAGGTGCAGCCCGAAGTGTGGGATCCCCCAGAGCAGGAGATGAAGGCCATGAAAGGCTCTGGGGGAGGCTGCTGGATGTGCCTGGGCTGCCTCATTTCTCAGGGAACAATGGGATAGAAAGAACAGCTTTGGGCAGGTGAAGTGGAGGAAGCCCTGGGGATATGTTTGAAGTGTTTTTTGATTACTTGTAATGGTTGTATCTGGGTCTCATGTATCTTTAATCCTCTGGAAAGTTCTGCCTCCTGGTCTGGAGTAGGTAATGTGCAGCTGTTCTTGTGAGCAAAGCTGGCTCAAAGGTGTGTCGTGTTTGCTTAAATGGAATTTGTGTTCATTAGTATAATTGGTGGTGTTTTTTAAAAGGTGTGTTAAAAATCCACAAAGAGTTTCAAGTGCTAGAAAATCTCGCAGTAGATGCTGTGAATTTTGGTTTATTGGTAGTAGAGTACTGCACCTGGTTTTGTAAAAGTAGATCCCTGAGTGAGGTGGGAGATGCTGAAATCAAAGTGGCAGATGGCAGGCAGTGCAAACATGTGTGAAAAGGATAGAGACTTCTGGGATCAATGCTTTGTTTATTGATGATAGTATTTGTTCATAATCAGCAGTAACAGGGAGAAAGTGGATGGGATGGGCACTGAATGGGTGGTAGCTACAGGTGGTACAAACCACAGCCATCAGCTGTCTAAGAGGGGTTATAAAAACAAATGTTGTTGTAGCAGTATTTTTTTAAATAATGTAGGTCACATATTTTATTTAATTTTTAGTTCCCCCACTGTCTTTTCTGACTTTTTCATCACTTGTGCCCATTTTTCTTATTTTCTGCCATTGTCTGTGGTGCTTGATATGAAGTGCAGCTCACCAACAGCATGCTGAAATGAAAACAGTTGTGTTTGGAGACGAGGGGTAAATTGTAGAAAGTAAATAACATTTCCCTGTGGAAATCACTGGAGCTCCATCCATTGTGCATTGCAGGAGGAACCTGGAAAAGAGCAAAGTCATCTCCTCTACAGAAACACGTGGCCTTCCTTAGTGTGTGCTGTGGGCTCACGGGTGGATGGGCTGCAGCCTGTGGGGGCACGCTGTGGGAGCACTTGTGATGGCAGCATGTGGGTCACAGAGTGAGTCTCACTGGGGAAATCCCCAGCTTGCCCATGGTCACAAATGCCTTAGAATCCCCGAGGTGCTGGTGCTTGTAAGGTTCAGTTTTGTACTGTAAGCCTGCTGCGAGCCTCGATCAATGAAGCTGTCAGCTCACCTTTCTAGGCCCACAGTTCCCTGGTTTCCCTACAAATTGCCTGGGGGGGTTTCAGTAATTGTGGAAAAATGCCAGTGGTGTTCAGGTGAACTCAGGTGTGTGAAGTGAGTGCACGTGGTGCTGTTCAGGCTGGTGTGGGTGCAGCCCTGAGAGGGGACAGGAGGGCAGGGAGCTGCAGGGGAGGACAGCCAGGTACCAGAATGCTGATCAGAATGCACCAGAACATTACACCAAACCTACCAGAATAATCTGGACTTCAGTATTTAAAGCTGCATCATCTTTTCTTCAGCAATCATGATGGATAAATGAAGGCAGACTTACACCAGCCTTGATATGAAACAACTTCCATGGCTACAGCTCTGGAACGTGGCCATGTACAGTCTTTAAAAGTGCCTAGTAAGAATTTGAGCTTTAATCTTGAGGGCTGTGGCAGAATCAGTGTGTCCTGGTAGTATCATTCTTTAATTTCCTGATGTGGTGTTTTTCTGTGAAGGCTTGGAAGCATTTGTGTGTGAGTGGAATTTTTATGCTCTTAATGCTGTTGGATATAACATCAGAATGGTTATAGCAGAATCATTGTGTAAAATACATATTCTCTTATTTCTTTAATTTTCTTAGAACATGATATGATGGTGCTTATGTGTAATTCAAAAAAAATAAAATGTTTTTCAGAGCATTCTGTTCAAAAACTCTTACAGGAAGTTTTGTGGAAAAGTGAAATATACTGGGAACTGTAGTAATCCTTGGACTTTAGAGGAGGATTTTCTTTCCTCCCTTCTCTTTTATATGAAAATACATTTTAATAGTTGCAAAAAAACCCCATAATTGCTCACCAGAGAAACTGGTGCTTCAGTTTCCTTGTCCTGGGGTGGTGCTGATCCTCAGTCTGCTCCTGGTTCGCAGCACTTTTCTCCATTATCTGGGTACCAGCAGGCGGTGCTCTCAGGGCTTGCTGAGTTCTGCAGCTTAGGTGGTGTCAGGGTAGAGCCTTTGCTCGGTGGCACCAGTGAAGCTGGGGATGGTGTTGAGCTGGTGGCCAAGCACTCGTTCAGGGTTTGAGCTAGTTTGTTACGCTTTTCCTGAAGAGTGCCTGACTCTGCCTTCTCCCTTGGCTGTGTGTCTGCAGTTGGCTGTTGCAGGTGATGCAGTTTGTTGTTTTATCTGATGTAAATTCATGTAACTATTGGAGAGTATTTCTCTGTGAATAGCCAGGCTTTCTCCATGAAGGCAGTGGCAGCTCTCAGCCAGGGGCAGTGCTCCTCCTGTGCACAGTGCTCAGGTGTGTGCTGGTGCTCTGCGGGCGAGGGAGGGGAGCCTGGCTTTCTCTCAGAACTATTCTGTCCAGCCTTTGCTGGTTTGGTTCCTCATGGGTTAAGGTATACTGCAGGAAATACAGAAAAAGTTCTGTCCCAGTCCATTCTGAGGGCCTTGATTGATGTAGGGCACTCCTGTCTGGAGTAGAGCTGCAGGTCACTGCCTTCTGAGCACAAGTGTGTCTCTGCCTTTTAACTGGGGACCTGCTTGGCTTCCTCCTGCCTTCGCTTTTGAAGGCCCTTGGCAGCCCATGTGAGACTATTTGAAAGCCTCAATTAGAGCTTTTTCCCCCCAGAGATTGCATAGTGACAGCACAAAAGCATTGTTTAAAGGCTGTTCTCCTCTTGCAGTGTAACTTCTCTTTGGATGTTTCTGTACGTTCTGCTTGGCTCGCTCAGAGCAGTCTTTGGAAGGAGGATTTCTTTTCAGGACAAGGAAGAGAAGGCATTATTATTTCTGGGCTGCTTGCCATCCATCTTTCTTAATTTTATCAATTCCTAGGCTAGGATTTTTTGGTAAAATGAAGAAAATAATTTCCTGAGCCTCTCAGTGCTTTCGGGCTCCCTTGTGCTGTCCCCGATGGGTTTGAAGCGGAGACCAGACCTCGTTGCTGTTGATTTGTAGCTGGTGGGTGTGATGGTGGAGCAGAATGACTGTTCTTGTTGTTGTTGTGGCCGGAGGAAGGGCTGTGGATCAGACAGGTCCCTCCCCAGAAGGTGCACAGAGCACTGCCCAAGGTCACACGTGGGCTGTGTGCAGGGGTGTCCCAGCGCCGGGGGGCTGCTCTCAGCTCTTTGGAAAAAAACAGAATAAAGACAGCCAAAACAGTGCTAGGGAATTGAGATACTGTTTCTGAACACAAGTGGGGAGTCTCCCAGTCAATTTGCATTTTTCAAGTCACAGCTCGTATCTCAATTGCAAGGACAGATGAGAATGGACCCAAAAATGGAGATCTGCAATAGTTTTGTCAAGGGCACGTGTCTTCTAAGTCGTTGTTCTCAGAGTCTCTGTTGTTAACATGATCTACAGGTAAAGACCAGGGGGGTTTAGTGCTTTTTGTTTTCCTGCAGTTCAGCATATGAAAATGGAAAAAAACCCCAACTACCAAACACAGAACCAACCAAGGCTAGTATAAAAATAATACCCAGCTTTTAAAGTGAAATGGCAGTGAGTAATGATTAGCATCTACTTTATTCTTATGTCTAAATTCAAATTGTTGGGGGCAGAAGCTCCCACATAATAATTGCTGTTAATTTAAAGGGACAGTGGCCTGCATGGTTAGTGCTCTGTCCAGTGCTGCTTCACCAGTGAATATTGATGAGCTGGAACAAAAGGATGTGAAATTAGGACCTGCTAGAACCCTCTTCAGGTTTAAATCTAAAAGCCATTGAAAATTGCCGTTTATGCTTTGGCAGAAAAAGAATTTTATCTTCCCCTTGTGGATCTGGACTGTGTGTGGAGAGGGGAGTGTCTGTGTGTGCTGGGGAATCCTTCTGTGTCAGTGACTAAAGCAAGACCAGCCCTGATCCTGCACTCTGCCACGCTTTGTGCACCACTGTTCTAAAATAGAATGTCCTGCAGCCACTCTGAGAGGCAAAAATGTATTTTAAAAAAATCTGTTTTACCATGGATCACTTGATTTAATTGAAGACAGTAAGAGTTCTACCTAAGAGCTTAACTAAAAGCAGATTTTAATTATGAAGTGGAAAGTACATTTGATTTGGTTTTTCAATTATTATAGATACCTCAAGGTATCAGAGTGCTTTTCTGAGCATATTTGCTCATTGATTGCACTTGAAAAGTCAGGATCAAGGACTTGCACTGTGCTTTTGCCAGCAGGGCTTTCACATCCTCACCCAAGCCTGTAAGCTGAGCTGAGCTTCCCTTCTGCCCCTGCTGAAGAAACAAAGCATGTATGTTCTTTAGGTTTGGGTTGCTTATTGTTTTCTGAAGCAGCTGAGGAAAAGTAGGTGAATGTTGACAGAATCAGGACCAGCTTTGACCTACTTGTGGCTTTTTTTCTGATCTCTGTCTTGGGCATGTCACCTTATCATTTTTAAGCTACTGTTTACTCATGTGAAGCCTCATCTAAAACATTGAGAACTGACAGGTGTTTGGTAATTTGAATATTAAATGTATATATCATCACTCCCACAGTTGTTCCCAAGGAGATTTTGTCACTTTCCAAATGACCCAGTAAAGGGAATTCTTCTGTAATAATTTTATTTCATCCTGGACTATTGTTTAAATTTTGAGTTTGAAGTATTTTAGAGTCATTAATTTCATTCCCCTGGAATTGCACCCATGGTAGTGATTCCATCTGTTATCACAGGGTTTTTGACAGGCTCAGAATAGAGAAACATATATTAGGCTTTTCCTGTCAGTTCATGGAGATCACTGGAAGCTAAATACAGCTGTGAAAGGAGGAGGTCGAAAGGGAGTCCTGCAGGTCAGACCTTGGTGTTTCTGTGGCTGGAGATGTGAAACCAAACCAACTGCATTGTATCATCAGTTAATTTGGTTTATAACAATTCAGGCTGGTTTTCTTCTAGTGGGAAGAGGGAGAGACACACTTTCCTTGAAGATCTTGTAATAGTTTGAACAGTTCTGTCAGATGACATTTTGTGGGTGAGTTTCAGAAGGGGGAAAAGGCTGAGGCTCACTGGAGCTGTGCTGCCTCCAGCACCTGGTACAGGTCACCTGGCTCTGGCACCAAGACATGGACGGGGTTGGCTGGCTTACCTGAAAATTTAGATTTTGCAAATTTTACAGTATTTCAGACATTTGAACAGTAGCCAAACGACCTCTCACAGAAATTCATCAGCTACATGTTGTGCTGCTGCAGACACGGAAGGATTTTGAGCAGCCTCGTCCCACTCTCAGCAGGCTGTTCACTCAGAGGTGCTGTTCACCTCTCCACTTTAGTGTGTCACTCCAATGTCTCCGGGTTTCTGAAATTGCCTTTTGAATCTATTGAAAAGGAGTGGTTATGGCTCCAGTGTAATTGAGACTGTCAAGGAAATAGGTGGAATTTTTACAGCTCCGTGAGACTTGATGGTATGTGACAGAGGATCATTCACTTCACTGGCCCATGGTAATGGGACACTGATGTGTCTTTAAATGCCCTGGCAATAAATAGAGGACTGATTTTTTACTTTTTTCCCCCTTCTTTTTTGCAAGGCTATGGGTCTTTCTTAAGTCTTCATTAACATGTAATAAAACATAATGCACTTCTTTCATGTTCCAAAAATATCCCATCTGAGACATCCTCTAGACTTTTGGATGGTAGAGGTTATTAATGTATTTATTTCACACTTGTGTTCTGGCATGTCCCTTCTGTCCCTGCAGTAATTCAGAGAAGGAATGACTGGGCAGGGTTGAGCACTTAGAAATCTTTACAGAGAAAAAAATGGCAGCAGTTTGCAATAATTTACGTGAGTGAAACGTGCAGAGGAAGCCTTAGGAAAGCTGAAATGCCTCATGTACAGCTACAGGGACACAGCTGTTGATGTGGCTGGGCCTTCACCACCATTGTCAGGCAGCCTGGAGGATGATCCTGAGCTGCCACTCTGGGAAAAGCTGCACCGCTCGTGTCAGGTGTGCTGCTCCTTTGGCTCCCAGCTCTTGCTGTGGTTTGTTCAGCCCAGAGCAATTGAGATGTCTCTGCTTAGTGTTTACTTTGGCCGTTGTGGAGTATTGGGCTTGGGAATTACAGCATCTTACAGGCTTAGTGTGTGTTTTAAGTAATATTTTAAAGTTTGGTGATTCTAACATCCATGCCTGTTCAAAACTAATAAAACACTGTTATCTAAAATAATTCTGGTAAAGAGAATGGAAGAGAAAGTGTCAACTACAAAGCATTCTGTGTTTCAATCTGTGTTCTGTATTATTCTGTAGAATACAGAATTCCTTTGAATAAGGAATGGGTGGAGTAAGTTGAAACTTGAAAGGTCAGTGAATAAGATTTGGCTGTTCCAGCTAAAAACCTTGATGAATGTTCATGTATTTATCATCACTACGGAATTTGGGGAGATAAATATAAATAGCAGTAATTCATACAATTAAAAGGCATCCTCAGCCTCATACATATATACCTATTTATTTGAATATTTATTACAAATACATCAAAGTCCTGAGGCTTAATCCTGAACCAAGAGATACAAATACCACCCTGGTGGAAGCGGGGAGCACTGCAGTGTAATTACTTTGAAGTACTGAGTTTCAAATATTTGTTGTACTCTTTGGTTTTTATCCTCCTCTGCTTTTCTCCTACATCAGGAAACAGCCAGACATGATTGTGGTGGAAAAAGGACTGGCTGGAATAGGACAGGCTTCCCCTGGACGTGTTGGGGTGTTGATTGGGATGAGGTGCAGAGCTGATTCTCAGGGATTGCTGTGCAGGAAGGAGTTGGGCAGCATTTCCTGCGGGTCTGCTCTGTGCTGGGAGGATGGCAGTGCAGGGCAGAGCTGCTGGGTGGTCACTGGTCGGGGATATGACCAGAGACCTTATTAACCTACTTTGCTCTGGAGGTGCAGAAATACTCCAGGAACCGTGCCAAGGCCTGCAGGCTTGCTGGACGTGGAGGGGAAGGTTTCTCATCTGGGCTTTTCTTGGTTGGCTGGTGGCAATGGGAATAGAGGTCAGTGAATTGGGGCAGGAATGTGCATGTTATAGTGGTATAAGCTTTAAAAATAAAGAAGAAAGATCTGTAAAAATGCATGGAGCTCTGTGTGATTATTGGGCGTGTTATTTATTTGTGAGCATCACATCCATAGCTGTGCCATTGGCTGAAAAAAAAAAGTTAAAAATGAAATTAAAAATGTATCTGAATAAATGCCATGTGTATGTAGTAATTTATTGTAGCTGTGGTTCATACAGGCAGTTGAGAAGTGAATAAAAAGGTCTGAAGCGGAGTCAGAAAATTTTGTATAAATGGGGAAATAAATTTGATTTGGAAAGCAGTTTCAATTTTAAGCTTCCATGAAGGAAGACAAATTAAACATTTTTAAAGATATTAGCCATAACAGTATCCCTTTAATTTTCACTCCTTTCTTTTAAGTAAGATACTCTGAATCACTTTTTGTTCAAGGAGACAGATTTCTTGCAGTAATCAGTTTTGCTTTTAGCTCTGATTTGTAAAGAATAAGTGATAATGGCACACATGCTGGAGGGTGTGATTAGAACCAACGTTAAAAGGCTTTTTTAGGACATGGATGGTTGGAAAAGGAGCTCTGGAGAGGTCTGGGTTTAGCAGGAGGGAGTGAAGAACACCTTTGAAGTCGCTTAACCCTTTCCTGTCAAGTACCTGTAAGTGGAAATGGAATCTGTATGTTTTCTTCAGACTCATGTGAAAGTTCTACATGAAATCTGTTAGCTTGCCTTCAGTCAGTTCTTTCCCTGAACAGATCCCACACCACTAAAAAGACCAGCTCCTGAGAATATGTGTTAGAAAGACTTTGCTATTTGGAGTAACTTACGGGTTTTCTTGAAGTGCCTTTGGGTATTTTTTGATTACTTTGCAGTATTCCATGGAGAATGTTGAGAAAACTTAATGAAATGCTGAGAATGCATATTGGTAGTCAGTTAATTAAATTGTCTTTTTGTGTAATCTTCTTAAGTAACTTATTTTCTGTTCAGTGCCTTTCCAACAAACACCAATTGTTGCTCACATGCAGATTCCTGCATGCAAAACCTACTTTACTTGCCAAAATATTAAGAAAATATTTAGCAGGTGGAGTGTATTTTTTTAGGCCCCAGATGTCTAAAAGTGTAAGAAGGTTTTACTTTTGTCTTTGAACACCTTCACCCAGCTTTTGTCAATCCAAATCAGCCTGCCCATGGCTTCTTGTCAGGCCGTCAGTTGTGTCAGGGAGCACTCAGACTGCAGCAGCTGATCCCCAAGGATGGGTGAAACAGGGAGCTGTGTGACTTGGCTTCTCTGCCTCAAAGTTAAATCCAAGTGAAATCCAAGTTTTGCTCAGTAGTATCTCCTTAGCTATCTTTTTGCAGTTTGCTTTCATATCATATCTCTCAAAGATTTTTTTTTACCCACGGTAAATATTTCATTTTAGGATCTTTGAAGTATTGCCAGCTGGAGGCTGCTACAGAGCAATAGTGACCTGAAAATCAACAGCACATCCAGTGCTTAAATAGCTCGAAAAATAACAGCTGTTCTTTTTGATAATGTCTTTTAACAATGAAACCTTATTTTTCCATGCTCGTGTGCTAAAAATTCTGCTGTCGCTAACAGCTCTGCCTCAGTGCTTCAGACTCCTCTGTGGGGCAGCTGCTGGGACTTTTTCTAGGCAGTGATTTACTGCAAGTTGTGGAATATTTTTTAAGTCCCCAAACTGCTGATGTGAATAGGTGGCCACACGTGTCAGTGTTTGAGTCTCGTGGGCCCTGCTCAGTTCCTCGGGGTGAGCAGGTATTAACGTAGCTCACAGGTGTAATTTAACAGGGAAAGGTGTGCTGTACCAGGGAATGGTGTGATTTAACAGGGAAAGGTGTAATGTGACAGGGAATGGTGTGATGTGACAAGGAATGGTGTGATTTAACAGGGAATGGTGTGATGTGACAGGGAATGGTGTGATGTGACAAGGAATGGTGTGATTTAACAGGGAATGGTGTAATTTAACAGAGAATGGTGTGCTGTACCAGGGAAAGGTGTGATGTGCCAGGGAATGGTGTGATTTAACAGGGAAAGGTGTGCTGTACCAGGGAAAGGTGTGATGTGACAGGGAATGGTGTGCTGTACCAGGGAATGGTGTGATTTAACAGGGAATGGTGTAATTTAACAGAGAATGGTGTGCTGTACCAGGGAATGGTGTGATTTAACAGGGAATGGTGTGGTTTAACAGGGAAAGGTGTGCTGTACCAGGGAAAGGTGTGCTGTACCTGGGAATGGTGTGATTTAACAGGGACTGGTGTGATGTACCAGGGAATGGTGTGCTGTACCTGGGAATGGTGTGCTGTGACAGGGAATGGTGTGATTCATCTCCGAGCTGTGTCTCTGGCCGGTGGGTGGGTGCAGGATCCTCCTCTGGTCATGGCTGTTCCTCGCTCCCTGGAGTCATCCTGGGGTTCTGTGTGCTTCCCTGGCTTGTGCCCCTCCTTCAGCCTCCCTGCTGCTGTGCCCGTCAGGGCCCCTGATTTCCAGTTTTATTGCTCCTTCATGGGGACAGGCCTCGTGCTGTAAGTTCAGAGCAGCCTTCCAGAGAGCTCTGGTCATGGCAGTGAAGTGAAGAGGACTGAGCACTGCTCTGCTGTAATATTTTCCTCCTTTTCCTAACGAATCTGTGGGTGGCTTTTCTTTTAAAAATTACAGCTGAAATGACTATGAATATCTCCTCTAAACGAGATTGTATCAGCTTTTGCATCTTTCAGACAATGTATGTACAGCCAGAGGGTAAAACCCATTAAAATGCCATGCTAATTGCATGAGTGTGTATGCTAAACCTCTCTCGTGAGAAATCCAGCCAAAACAAAACCTCACTCCTGATGATCCCTCTCCCAGCACTGCTGGAGGGCAGCCCAGGTCACCCTGCTGGCAGGACAGGGTGCACAGTGGCCTGTGACACTCAGCACGGCCTGGCTGCACACACAGGGAGAAAAGACTCCTATGAAATTAGAAAATTGGGGTCCTCAGATCAGGAATCTGGTTATCTACGAGGTTCTCTGCTGGTTCTCTGCATTCGCTGCTGGGGTGAGGCACCTCTAGAGAAACAGCTCATGTGTTACCCAAGAGCCCTCAAAAAGAGATTAATCCCACCTCTCCCTCTCCTTATTCACTTGGCAGAGGCAGCGTGGCTGACTGAGATCCTCTCTGACATATGCCTAGGCTGCCATTGTTCCTGAACAAGCGTCCGTCTGTCCTGCCTTTGTCTGGGGGCTGTTCCTGCTCGCCGTGTCACCGTGCCAGCACAGCTGTTTGGGGCCAGCCCGAGCTGCAGCAGCCCCTGCCCAGGGCAGGAACGCCTCACTCGCAGCTTTGGGCTGGAAAACTGACTTTGAGGCTACTAAAGTTAGACAGAAGACATTTGAATAATTTAACTTCCATCAGGAATTGTCACCGGGCTTCAGAAGGCGTTGTGTGCCTTGTTGAGCGCCGGCGGGTCAGGAGCGGTGTGGGACAGGGATGCAGTCTGTGATGGGAGAAAACACTGCTGTCCTTGCAGGAGGCAAGGTCACTGCAGGGCCTGGAACATCACCTTTGTCCTGGTGCTTGAACCTTTAGAATGGTCAATTGCTAAAGCAGCTGCTTTGCATAAAAACTCTGCCTCTGTGGATGCGTTTCTGTTTTTTTCCTTCAGTAAGACATCTGTTGCTAAATCCACGTATATATATTGGTTTGTTTTCTTAAGGATTTCACACTTAGGTCCTTATTTTCCTCACCTCTCCCCTCTGCTACCCAACAGTCCATGAAATGTTGTGGATCAGTTTTTGTCACGTTTTGGTAGGGCTCAGTGTTTTACAGAGAACAGAGCTTGGTCTCATGCCTGTGTGCAAATTTTATGTACTCAATCAAGCATTTCCCAGATAAGAGATTTGATAAGTGCACAGCCTCTCCCTGCCCTTCCACTTCAGTCTCGGGAATCTTGTGGGTTTGTGAGCTTTTCTAAGGGATTTTTAATATCATCCCATGCTCAAGTATATTTTGAAATATGCCAAGATGTGATTGATTGCAATACCGTGTGCTGCAAAAGTGGCATATTGGGATCACATGCCCTTGAGTATGAGCTGTGCTGTTTGTTTTACAGTGGTACATCAAACATGCCTGGGTGAGCAGCTGAAATGCTTGTGGGACCAGGTCACTTACATATCTCAGAGTAAGGCTTGCTGGAAAAGCCTGTGTGATTAATAAGAGTCAAGCAACTGAGCAAAAAAGTTCACTGACTAATAAGAAAAACTTGCAGAGTAATCCTATTAAATTCCCTCCCTTCTGGTAAGTCCTGATGTAAATTGATAGATGTTCTCTATAAACGGGAAGGAAGGTTTGTTTCCGTGATAGAACAAACTCCACCAGCAGTTTCCCACACCACCCCAAGAGCATTCTTTCATTATCTTGCTCCTGTGCAATAATTGCACGGGGCAGTCACAAACTTGTTTTTCTACCAGTTGAAACTACGGAACAATGTGTATGCCTTGACCTGGATTCAGGGAGAGAAAAAGTCACTGTTGGCATAGACTCCACCTTGAAAATTTGCCATCAGCATGGCAGAGAGTTGCTAAAGGCTTATAATGCGTAATTGAAACGGCTGAATGCCTGCAAGGATTCTTTGAGATAAGGATTGTCTCTGAAAACATTTTAACTAGAGGTCTGGATTGTGTCATTAATCTCTTCTGTAGTCCTATTACTTTTAAAAATTGTATTATTTCTGGTGTGATTAGCTTGCAAAGTAAATAGAAGGTGCAGGTTTTGTAAAGTATCTTTTTTCTTTGTGTGTTTTATGTCAGATTTTTTAAAAAGCTTTTTATATAGTTCTTAAATATAGCAAGACATGCATACATTATGTATGATCAGCAGAACAAAAGGGTTTCTGGTGGCAGGAGAGTGGCCCTGCTGCACAGGGCACCCACTGCAGTTCAGGGGACGCCTCCCATTCCTGTGTGGCCCCAGGGCTGGTCTGCTGCTGTCCCTCGCCTGCTCTGGTTGTGATGTGCTCCCCAAACGTGCTGGCCCTTTGTCCCAGCTGTGTGCTGGCCCAGCTCCCCTGTGTCCCTCCAGGGCTGGGCTTGGGGGTGGCTGCACTCGCAGTGTTCAGGGCTGGATGCCAGCTCGGGGTTGCTGTTCTGTGTCACTCCCAAAGGCATGGTTAGAGCTGAGCCATCTGCCTTGACACAAGATTCAATAACTTATTTTTTGCCCCATACCTATATATAAATTTTTGCTAAGTTATTTTTGGTTTGAGTCTTGGCCTGTGATCTCTTTATCCCCAGCTGCAGTTGGTGGTTAGTCAGTGGACCCTTTGAGGCTTCAGCAGTGCCTTGTGATGGATGGCTCCTGCCTGCTGGGCCCTTTGCTGCGGGATTCACCCGTGCTGGAATGTCCTCACAAAGCAGGGCAGGGAATTCAAATGTGTTCTTCTGAGAGCAGCAGTAAGTAAAGCTGCCTTTCTAGCTGTTCTCTCAATTAGCTCCTAGGAGATTTTCTGCTTTTCCAGTTTCTCCTGGGGATATGTGACCTGATAGCATATTGCTATAAATAATTATTTTACTAGTATCAAAGTAGGTACTGTACACAAACACAAAGCAACATTTTTAGCATCTTTTTTTGGATGCTGTAAATACCAGGTTTTCAGACAGGCTGTTTCCTTTCTTCCTTTCTTGTTTCTGTTCTTTGGAATGCAGGCCTGACAGTTCTGATCTTCAGAACTTGGATTGTTAGTTTTGTGCTGCCCCTTGAAGTGAAATTGCTGGTGAGTAGCACAGAGCTCCCAGCCCAAGGCAGGGAGGCGAGGAGCAGGCTGGCATTGCTGCTGCTGTGGGGGAAAGAGCAGAGAATTGCTTTCCAAATGGATACTGCAGGGGATCAGCACTTGTTTGTAAAAGTGGTTATTTAAAAGAAAAAAGAAACTGGTCATAAATGCGAACGCCACAGCAACCCCACTGAACGCCTTCCTCTATGAGATAATGTTTATGCTAAAATGTTTTCCTTGTAAAAATTTTAATAAATGAATTTGGAAGGGAGTTAGGCAAAGTTCAGGCTCTATATCAATAGGAACAAAGTGATGCAGGTTGTATTACTGTTCATGTGTAATTAACATTGATATAAGAACTTCAATTAAGGCAACTGGGAACTGCTTCATGGCTCTCCTTGGAGCTGGCGTGGACTTACTCAGTATCCCAAAATGTAGCTTCCATCTGAACTGATTTTGGTGAAAGCTGACTGTTGATTTCTGTGTCTTATGCAGCCACTGTTTTGTAGAAGAACAGCTGCAGAAAGCAAGTGGATCCAAAGTCATCAAAAATCCTTGATACCTTTTTGCAGTGACCTGCACTTCAGATGTTCTGGTTCCATATTTTAACATTTCCCTCAGTTTGGGCAGTGGGAGAGGAGTACTTCTGGTCTCTTAAAATAATTTATCAAATTTCAGACTTTGCCTGGAAATGTTTTGGGTTACTATTCTCAAACTGAATTCTCTTATTCTAGTTTAATATTTTATTAGAAGTTGGGAATGACCATTTTAATCTAGAATTGAATTAAAAGGACACATTTGAGGTCATCTGGTAATTCTGTGTGCAGGTATGGCACCATCTGAGGAGTATACATGAGTGTAGGTTATAGTTTTATTAGCTTGATTTTTAGACTAATAAAATGAAAATGTTAGCAGTTTTTAAGTTTCGTTTTCTTAGATAGGAACTATATAAGTAGATGTTTTACAGTAAAAATCAGATGTTTGTTTAAAGTATGCATTCAAAGCACCCTGTAGGGAACATTGGAATGATTCCTGTGGAGTTTGCTTTGACGAGGAGCTGGCTGTGGAGCTGGACACTGAGCAGGGACAGCCCCACAGGGGACGGTGGCAGCTGCTTTGGAGGACTTGTTATCCCTGCTTCATCAGCTGCTGGGCAGGGATGAGCCTGTGCTGGGCAGTTTCTGAAACTGTAATGTGTCAAAACCACCTACAATTCCCCAGCTGGTTCTGGAATGCTGAGTAATTGCCTGTTCCTGTGCCCAGGATGGGATGTTCTCTGTGACTAACCAGAGCGGTGCCTTGCTGGCGTGGCAGGGATTGGAAGCTGATTGCTGCAGACACAGCCTGAGTTTGCAGGCAGGGGATGTATGCCGACCCTGCTGTGTGCCTGTCTTGCTCAGGCTCTGCCTCTGCTGCATCCTGAGCCGTGCCAGCCCCTCGTGTGCCTGGTGGTGATAGGAACACCTTGTTTTGCAGGTGCCCCCAGGTCCCCCGTGCCCTGCTGTGTGAGCTGCAGCTCTGCAGTTCTCTGCCCTTCCTCACCACTTCGGGCAAGAGGCAAAAGTCCTGGAGGAAATGGGGAATACGTCATGGATTGAAAGACCTTTTCAGATCATTTTTAGCTGTGTTTCTCACCGTATAAACAGTGTGATATCACCTTTCCCAAGTTCCCCCTTGCCCCCTGTTTAAAACACAAACAGGGCTGTTCACAGGTGTCTGCCTGAGGTGTTGGGACTGACTTTGGACTGGTTGAATGGGTTTGAAATCAGATGTGGTACTTGGGAGTGAGGTAGATATCTGAACACTCCGGTCTAATTTTTTGTTTAGATATTTAAAACATGGACCTGAGGCATAAGAAGCTGCCTTGCATGTCTGCTGTTGAGGAGTCACATGAGAGAGAAAAGCCAGCAATTTTTAAAGGACAAATGTAGTTAGCAGGGTGCACAGCTGGATGTGGATTCTTCTGTGGGTTCAGCACTGCACTGAGATTGAAGTTATTTTGGTCATCCCAGTAAAAATATGCATATACTCTATTCTGTAGTGACATTTGAGAAACTCACCTTAAAAACTGGGATTGGGAATTGAGGCACCATAATCTCCTTGCTCTAGTTTTATGGTTCTCATTATAAAATTCTATTTTCAGAATCCAATTATTTTAAATTAAAATACTTGCCATGTGCAAAGCACCTTGTAATTCCTGAGCTACTATACTTGCATTCCATAAGCTGTGTGGGAGAAGGACCAGTACCACGCCTGTTTTACACTTGTGGAAGCCTGGATACCACGTGCTGTTGCTTCTCCAGATGTGATTTGGTGATAGACCAATAAATAGTCTTACACTTGCCAGTGTTCTGTCAGAACAGGATTATTAGATCTTTCACCCTCTTTGGAGAGGAAGAAGTGAGCCATAGAGCTGATCAAATCCAGTCTGGGTAACTGAGAGCGTTTTAATGAGGTGTTTTTGGGAGGTGAGGGGGATGTTTATCCTGACATCCACTGCAGGAGTTGATGCCACCATGAGCTGTGTGGCACTGCTGGCTGGCTGTGTGCTCCATCCACAGAATGGTCACATCTGTGTGACACAGGCTCTGCAGGACACTGCTCAGTGCCCTCACATTACTGCTCTTTTCCCTAGCAATGGCTTCGCTTTGTTTTGACTCACTGAGCTGAGAAGAATAAGAAACTTTAAAATATTCTTTTTTTTTTCTTTAGAAAAACTGTCTAACAGGAGTATGTGATGTTCTTTGTCTTTTATTCCGTAGGTCAGTAACAGATCCACGAGATGGAAAGAGAGTTGCACTCAAAAAGATGCCCAACGTCTTCCAAAATTTGGTCTCTTGTAAAAGGGTCTTCCGGGAGTTGAAGATGTTGTGTTTTTTTAAGCATGACAACGTAAGTAAATTCAAAGTAATGTAAGTAAATTCAAAGTAATCTTAAAATCTTTGAGAAAACCTAAATGTAAAATGGAGCTCTCTGTAACAGAAGTGTGTTTTGTTACAGAATATCTAAGACGCTTGAAGAGCTCTCTGATTTTACAGTGATCAGATTTTCTGGAAACTCAGATATTACTGTTACAAACACTGTAAAAATGAAACTGTCAGGAATCTAAGGATACTCATAATTTCCCCTCCAAAGTGTTTGCACACAGATAATCAGTACACTTCTGCCCAGCCTTGTGTCAGGCTGCACAGAGCTGTGTCAGCTGGACACTGTTCCTCCTGAGCTGCTCTGTCCTCTCCCCTTTGCTGGTCCTCTCCCAAACCTGCTTTAGGTAAAATCAGCCAGCTTAAGTTAAAACACTCTTTGGTTTGACCCATGAAATTTGAAGTGCATCTGAAGTTTGGGTGTTTCACCCAAATGTCATGAACCTTCCTAGGATAGTATCCAAATCACCACATCAAGGAGTACCTTTCTGTGTGAGAGGATGGGGAATTCTCTGCTGCTGCTTTTCTACATTTTTGCTTTTTTCTACCTTTTTTACCTTTTGCTTTTTGTACCACTGAGCTGCTTATTCAGAATGGGAACAACTTTGGGGTTTGCAGTTCCCATGTGGAAGCAATGAATCACAAAACTCTGAAAGACTTAAGGCAGAACAAAGTGTGATATCTTCTGCTTTTACATTTCTTTGCTGGAATTGCTTCTTTCAAAGATTCTATGTTCATATATATTGTAAAGAAACCACTTTTCATTGGATAGATAAATTTGTGCTTTCAAACTACTACTCAAACAGCTGGGAAAATGTCTTGAGTTAGAAAAGAGAGAGACATTGAACGTACAGAATATCTGACATGGTGGGTTATTAAATTTACATACCTGGTGAGACAGAACATTGGTCTGTCTGTGGGCTAGAGTAAAATAAAATAAAATGGGAGAAATGTGCAGTCTGTCTTTTTGAAAGGGATTTGATCTGGAATAGGCCTTGACCTTGTGTGGTGTTTCCTAGGTACTCTCTGCCCTCGACATCCTCCAGCCTCCACACATCGACTATTTTGAAGAAATGTATCCTAAATATAAAAATAGAACATCTGAATTGAGGCAGATGTGATTTTCATTAGCTGAGAAGCTGCCAGTGTGGGGTGTAATCTATGAGCTGGAACCACAGAAGCCTCGAGCCTGCGTGTGGATGGTTTTATTTCCAGAAGTGAACCTGCAGCATCCAGAACTCTGAGGAGGTGTTGGGGGTGGGATGGTGCAGGACTGAGCTGAGCTCTGATTCTACATGGGCCAGTGTGTGCAGGGAGTGTGGGACTGGCCAGCAGGCCCTGCTGCTGCTGCTGCTGCTCACAGGGATCCCCCAGAACATTTTTTAAAAACCATATCCAGTAATTAATCTCCTCTCAGTTATTAGTACTTTAGAAGACCTTGTGGTGATTCAGAGAGGTTTCAGTGGCCTGGCAGGCTGTGGCTGTCCTTGCTCAGCTCTGTCCTGGTCCAGAAGCCATTGCCCAGAGCTGTGTCCCGCAGGTGTTCTGTGTCACTGGTGCAGCACAGGTACCAGCTGCCTCTGGGGAGCTGTGTTCTAGCAGTGAATTTGAGGGGAAAACTTCGCATGAATGTCATGTTTTGGTTTGGTTTTTTTCCTTTTCTAACTTGGCTTGGGCTGTCTTTAGTTGTGAAGTAGAGAATCTCTGCTTCCTGGAGTACTGAAAAGTGAATCCCTGACTCTCATGGGAGGAGAAGTTCTTTGCCACTCCTGTGGTTAGGCTTGGGCAGGTTGGGTTTGTTGCTGGTGGGCCTAAGCTGCTTTTTTGTATGACCCACTTTACAATTAATGGGTGGGAAATTGTCGTTATTTTTAGGTAACCTGAACTTTTGAAGTATGGTTTGATCTATTTATATAATGCCTTGGATTCATTGGTGAAGAAAGTAGGTGTAATCAACGTGGTGATTTTAACCAAAGTACAGCACAGCTTGCTGCTGGGGAAGCACTTTATTTAGTTGAAAATATTGCTGTGCTGTACTGGGGTTTTTTCATATGAGTTTAGGTAAAGCTTTAAAATTCTGCTTTGATATTTCTTTCACGTGAAGAGCATATAAGTAGTCTTCAGAAAGTGGATTTTGGTTATGTGCACTAGTTCAATGCCCTCATTTAGAACAAGTCATATGAGTTATAAATCAGATCTAGGTTAAGGATTACTCCTTCCATGTAATTGTACAATCAAGAATATTTAAATGGGATAAGCTTATTTTTATGAGCTTAGCTACTGCCAAGTTTTGAATATAAAACCAAAGTGTTAGTTTCCTTCATGGCTAACTGACTTTAAGTCATTCTGAGTTGTGTTCTATAGGGCTGTCTTGTTTTATATTTTTAGCTAATTTCTTAACTCTGATATTGGCAACAGAAGACTATGTGTAGTCTTCTTTGTCCTTTCTTTTGAAATAATTACAATAAGTGCACTTAGGACCCTTAAATTCCTTAAAAGAGTGAATTAGTAAATGTTTTGATTTATATACCCATTTTTAATTGCATGTGTTTCTGCTTGCTGTAGTGTAAGGAGAATTACTTGAGATTGGTTTGAAGAGGATCAGGTAAAGATGTTCCATATTTGGGGGGTGTGGATGTCAAAACTTCTTTTGTTGGTCCACTGGTAGAGTTCCCAAAGATATCATAGGGTTGTTCCATTTTTACAGTAGGACATTTTGAACAGTGATAAAAGTGTAAAGAGCTGGAGTTGGTATTGAGCGATTTCCTTTGTTCTTTCCAAAGAGTTGTAGTGCCCTTTTTGGGGAAAGAAATGTAATAAAAGAATGACTAAAATGATATGAATGATGTGTTGCAAATGAGCTGGTAGAGTTCATTTCAATTATTCAGTGTTTCGTAGGTACCAGCAGGAATTGCAGTGTATTTTTTAAAGAGAACTAATTATAAAGCCACCTTAACATTTTAATGATAAATTAAAAGATTTCTAAGGAAACCAGTGATGAATAAAGGAATTTTAATCTAGTGAGATTTTTGTTTTAGGATGAAAATTCCTGGCAAACAGTCAGGTGAAGATGTAATTTGAATTCATAATGAGGTTTCCAGTCGAAAAATCTTTGTGGCCATTTTGGATCTTACAGGTATTGATGTTTTTGCCAATAACACCTAGTGCAAAAATGAATGACTGATAGCTCTTTTTTCCAATGACAAAACCTTCCACAGGTGGTTGCAATACTGAATTCAACACCTGCAGATCCACGGATGTTCTCCTCTAAGAACCATCCAGAGTTTCTGTAGTAACTTTTTGAGAACTTTGCCCATTGCAGTGGGTATCAGAAGCTGCTGAAGAGTCGCCGCTTTTCAGGGCTGGGGTCTGGAAAAGGCTTGAATAGCAGGAAAAGCAAAGCTGTGCAGTGAATTCTCAGAGAGGTGAAGGAGCTGCGTTCTGGTGGATTCTGAGGTGGATCCCTGTGTCTGTAGGGTGGAGAGGAGCAGGGTGAGGGGCTGCTGCAGGCAGTGAGGCTCAGTGCCAGCCCTGCTGTAGCAGCAGCACGTGCTCGCCCTGGGACAGGGTTTTCCTCTGATCCATTGCTGCGGCCAGTTCCTCTGGGCGTGCACCCAGACCAGCTGGGCAGGCACTGCCAGGCTCACTCTGAGCACAGAACGGGGTGTGAGGGGTGCACAGACCAAGTGAAGCACGGTCCAAGCCGCGATGAGAGTGCCACTTCACCGAGGGCACTCCATCCCTTTCTAGCGCTTGTCTGTCGCGTTACAAAATTCACCAACTCAGCAGGTCCCAGCCAGCAGAGCAAGCCGAGTTCTTTTGTGCCGCGCGTTTGCTTTGATAATTACTCTGAAGCAAATTGGTACATTTGTAGATCTAATTTTATACAGCTACTTAACTAATTACTGCTGTCAGGAGCAATTTCTCTCCGGTACAGCGCCGGGTAGCGGCGTGTTCGGCACCAGCGGCCGCCCCACGGCCGGGGCCCGGCGCTGGGGAAAGCAAACTGCAGGTACCTGTGTGAGGAGGGGCTGAGATCCCCGGGCTGGGGCCTCTCTTTGGCTCGGTGTCCCCAGCAGTGGCTGCTGCACGCGGGGTCCCAGCAGCAGGAGAGGCGCGTGGGCCAGCGCGGAGCCCGCCGCCGTCGGCGCTGGCTCAATTATCCAGAGACAATAATCAGATGGCTCTGCTGGGGTTAATGGCACCTCTGAGCCTGTCAAGGGCTTGATTTAATGCGCCCCAGACCTGCAGTGGTGCAGGTGCCATTTCAGGCCCTCATTTAATTTAAGCTGCTTTAGTTGGCATGGCAACTAGTTGAGACATCTGGGAGACATTATGCTCGGGATTGAGATTTAGGAGGATTTGTGGCGTAGCAAAACAAAAATCTTATCATAATAAAGTGCAGAGTAATGCTTTTGGGTTTTTAAAAGTATTTTGCATTAAATTGAATGCAAAGATTTGTTGCAGGTATAAGGTAAACCGCAAATTTTAAAAGTCTGGTATAAATATTTTAAAGGGTCTTTGCTAAAGGAAAAGAAAAATTAGAGGACTACAAATTATGGTGCTGCAGGGTTGGGTTTTTTCTTTATGAATTCTTTATGAATGCAATTTTAATATTTTTTTCCTCAAAAAGTTGGAGATATTTAATTTATGAAATGAGTTTTTGTGTGGTGTTCTGTTGGCAGATGAACCCTTTGGCCAGCAGGGATTTGGCTGGAGAGGGTTTGTAGAGCAACAGATGAAAGCAGAGCATTGACTGGGTAGAGATGAAAGAAAATGAGCATTCAATACCTGACTGTATCAGTTAACATGGGCAAATGTGTTTTACCTCCTTCAGCCACAAATGTGATAATAGCAGACTTGTGTTTCAAATGTGACTGCTAAACGAAGCTTTTAAAGCAGTAATGTTTTCAATTAATGCCTGTAGTTGCCCCAGTATTTATTGCGGTGATTTCTGTGTGTGTTATTGTTGTCCCACAGCCAGGGCATTGTCAGGAGGGTCTCCATCCTGTGTGCAGCTTTCACCCTGTTTAGTGCTTCTGAAACCCCTGAACACACACAGGCCCCTCTGGGAGCCACCTCCCCTCAGTCTCACTTGTCATTTGCCTTTCAGTAACTTTGTACAACTGCCTTGATGCAAACTCTCGTGGAGTAATCTGTTTTCTTTCACAAGCCATTTTTTATTTTCATTTCTGTGCGAATTTGACCTCTGAAGCAGCGTTCTTCTCTTTAACTCAATAGCTCTGACCTGTGGGAGCTCAAGTAAGTAGGAGTTAGTGAATGTTTCAAGAGATTCTGTGCTTGTTCTGCTTTTCCTTAACCTGAACTGCAGATATGTTGTCACTGAGTTGATGCAGAGTGACCTCCATAAGATTATCGTCTCTCCTCAGCCTCTCAGCTCGGATCATGTCAAAGTTTTTCTTTACCAGATTTTAAGAGGTAATTTTTCTTCCTCTAAATTTAATGAAAATTGTGTAGTAGAATTTTCTTTTTCTTTTTCTTAATGTTTATTCTCAAGACATTCTCATCTTGAATAAGCTTCCTGTAGGAACTTTTTTTAATTTCATATTTGAATAAATACCAAGCATGAGTTATTGTAGCTACAAGAGCATGGCACCCCTGCTGCCTTGAAGTGTTGTCAGGGAAAGAAAAGTCATGCTTTTAGAATCAAGGAACAAAAAGGACAGTCAGACTGAACCAGATGGGTAAATACGTGTAATTATATCCCCTTAAGGCAAAAATTGTTACTGAAAAACAGAGCAGTAAGAGGTGTCTGAAAATTCCAGTGTGGGGCTTAGCAGACTGTCCATGCCATAATCAGAGATGATGTTTTGCTTTTGATTTGTTATTTGTTGGATTTTTGGGGGGAGGGGGATTTTTATAGCAAGACTGCTGAATTCCTTTTTCTGTTTATTTTACATACTCCAAAATTGTACCCTGTCATTAAGTGGCTGAGTGTGCACTAGTGGCTGGGAGATACTCGTAGGAAAACTGAGGCACAGGCAAAGCCTCTGCTGATCAGGAGTTGCCAGACCTTCTGGGAATATGCTGTCAGCCTTAAACTTCTCTTGAAAGGGAAAAAAATTATTTTAATTTCCTTTAATATTTCAGGTCTGAAATATCTACATTCTGCTGGCATTTTACATCGAGACATTAAACCAGGGAACCTACTCGTGAACAGCAACTGTGTCCTTAAGGTGCTGCTTACATTTATTGAAGATGTTCATGTGTGTATGTAGTTAACTTTTAAACAACAAACATTCCGTGTGAACACTTGCCCTGAAAGTCCATGTAAATGGAAAAAAATCCTGCAGATTTTTTAAAAAGTAGAAATGGAGCAAACATCTGCCTTTCCCCTTTCCTCCCTGCCTCTCCCCACATCTCTGAAAGCAAGAGAGACACTTCCTGAGTTTGGCTTGGGTGGGATGTGCTGTGCCTGGGAGGGACGGGGGGTTCTCAGTGTCCCTGTGCTCCTCAGGGGAAGATGGCACCAAATGCCCAAGGCACTTCATTAACCTTGGGTGTATGGAATTTTGGAGGGCTGAGGTGTGTTGTACAGCTGTGCCAAACACAAAAATTCAGTGTTGTTTACAGGGATTTGCTAAGAGTTCTAATTGGCAAAGTTTGGTCTCTTTTCTTAACCCTTCTGGTTCAGGACATTTTTAACAGTTCTCCAAGCCCAAATGAGTAGAGCTGAATCTTTAATATTTTGAGACATGTCCTGAGCAAATGAAGTTTGTTTGAGTTGAAATACTCCGTACACAGAGGTTGGGTTTTTTGTAGAGCAAAGCTTTTTAATCTTTCAGATTATAAATATTGTAATGCCAACTTAAAATGTATTGTGGTTTCAAATCAAATTGTAGGAAGTTAAAATGGCTGTGGAACAAAGCAACTTAATTTCCTCCTATCCCCTCTCCCCTGGCTTAGGCAGTTACAGCAGATTATCTGTATTTAAATGCTGGTTGGGGATCCCCTGCCTCCTTCCCAGAAGGTTGCCTATTTGAAATGCAGAAGGTGTTTTGGTTGTTTTAATTTTCTTATTTACCTTCTCAATTTAGATTTGTGATTTTGGATTGGCCAGGGTGGAAGAGTTAGACGAATCCCGGCACATGACTCAGGAAGTTGTCACTCAGTATTACCGTGCTCCGGAGATCCTGATGGGCAGCCGGCACTACAGCAATGCCATCGACATCTGGTCTGTTGGCTGCATCTTTGCAGAGTTGCTTGGGAGAAGGATATTGTTCCAGGCACAGAGTCCCATCCAGCAGGTATCCACCCTCACCCTCCCTGCCAGCCTTCCCGCTGCCCCTGCCCCTGGGCAGAGGTGCACCTTGGGGAGACAGGGAGGGGCTGCAGCGTGGCCAGGGGAGGCAGTGGAGCTGGGAAGGGGCTGGAGAACTCCTGAGGGAGCTGGGAAGGGGCTCAGCCTGGAGAAGAGGAGGCTCAGGGGGACCTTGTGGCTCTGCACAGCTCCTGACAGGAGGGGACAGCCGGGGGGTCAGGCTCTGCTCCCAGGGGACAGGGACAGGATGTTGATTCGTGGTGGCTCGGGAGTGTGCTGCTGCAGTGGAGTGCATCCCGTGTCCGAGTGTCTGAGCTGTGTCCTGTGTGCTCTGTGCAGCTGGATCTGATCACAGACCTGCTGGGCACGCCGTCGCTGGAGGCGATGAGGACGGCTTGTGAAGGCGCCAAGGCACACATACTCAGGGGTCCTCATAAACAGGTACTGCAGCCCCCCAGCCCCACCAGGCAGGGCTTCCAAGGCTTTCTCATCCTGACTGAATTCCTGTGGCCTGTTGGTTGAAAACACCCGGCTCGGGCGTTTGCTCTGTGCCTGGGAACAGGGCTGAGTGGAGCACGGGTGGTTGTGGCGCTCGGGATGGGGGCTGATCTGTGCTGGCTCCACCTGCTGTGGAGACAGGGGGGCTTTTCACCAGTCAGGGGCATTTCTGGCTGCTGCCTTGGGGGGATTGTTGGACTTGATGAGCCAGGTGAAAGTCCCTTTCTAAGGCGGCAGTGCTTTGATACCTCCTTTGAATGAAGATGTTAAATTTAAGTGTTAGTACTGGCAAGAGACCTAAATTAAAATTGACAGTATAATTCATAAAGCCCTGGAGGGCTGCTGCACTGCCAGGATCAGGAGTGTGAGAGGTGGAATTCACCCACTGCCCAGAGCCAAGGGCAGAACCTCCAGCACCCCAAACCCAGAGGGTCCCTGCACACCTGAGCTCAGAGCTGAGCTGCTCAGGAAGGCCCAACAAGAGGCTGAAAGCTGAGATACAGCATTCAACACAACTGGAGTAAAAGTTAGCTTGGAAAAAGACACCAAACCGAAGGAAAAAGGCAGGATGGAGTCATTGTGCTGACTGGGCAATAAAAAGGGCAAATGCAATGTAGTGTTAACAGATACAAAGAAATGCTTGTGCAGGCATCTCTGGTGCAGGGATAAGGCTCTGTGACTCTCCAATAGGGTCATTTTTATGATTGCTAACAAAATTAACAAAATTATTGGCCTGTACTTGCTCCAGTAGTTAAGTTTGCATCATTATTTTCTGCATGTTGAAGTAATTTCTCACGTCTGCTCACTACAATAGTAGTTACCATAGAAATGAGCATTGCATGTATATTCTGCTTTATTATTGACGTGTGGGAGTTCTGCCTCCCTGGCACTTTGGATCCACTACATAAAGTTGTCACTCTTCCATTTCATGACAGGATTTTTTAATTTGAGCATTAATAACAGGAGGATTTCCTTCAGGTTTTCTCTGCCAGTTTTAAGTCAAGTTTATTTTTCTGCTGTCATGGGCTAGAAGAGTTGTGACTCCTAAAGCCAGTGTCTTATGACCCACAGGGTGGTGGGAATCCTAAAAAGCTAGTGAGGTGAAATGGTCTAAAAAGTTTCCACTACAGATTTAATGTCCTGTGGCCACAAAGTTGTAAGAAATACACTCTAAGAGTTAGTTGTGTGTGTGCTGGGGAAAACAGTGCTCATTCTCCCTGGAGTGCCATGGGAGCTGGAGTGCTCATTGCACCTTGGAGACAGGGGATACAGAGCTTCCAGGTGATGATTGGTATTTCTGTTTTCAACTTGAAGCACACTTCATGTTTGAGTGCAAATTCCTGACTTTTCATGTTCTGCAATGGAGCTTTTGCTGGTTGTAAGTGGTTAAACGTTTCTGGTTTCCTGATTAGGCTAACAGGGAGAGAAGCCCAAGTTAGAAACGGGCGATTGCTTTGTCACACCGACTATTTTTACTCGCCGTAGGTGAGCGCAGTGGGAGAGAGGGGTGAGGCATTTTGCTGCTCTGTGTAAAAATAGATTAATGCGAGAAGTTTCTGATTAAACCCCCCCTACCCCACTGTGTGCTGGCAAAATGGGTATTTACATACTCCATTGACTTTGTCACTTTGGTATTTAAAAGTTCAAGTGAATCATGTCCCTGGCAGCCTCAGGTGAGTGAGCTGTCCCTGTCCCTGCTGACCCCCTTCCCAAAGGAAAACCTGTGGGGTCCATCCCCTGCCTGCTGTGATCCCTCTGCTGTGGGACAGCAGGCCAGGAGGAGGAGAGTTACCAGGCACTGCTGCTTTATATTCCATAGGCTGCCCTGAGGAACCAAGGCTGGGAAGGGCTCAGGGCTCTGTGTGGCACTGCAGGGTTAACTTCGACTGGTGTCACTCTGGAGGTGTAATTCTTACTTACACTGGGAAATTTACAGCAACCCTGACATCCAGTACAGTCCTTCTGTCACTGTCAGTCAGCTGTGGATTGCCTGGGCAAAGAAAAGCAAAGTAATCCATAATTTGGGAGGGATTGAGATTAAAAAATGAACTACTGGAAACGATGGAGTTAATCAAACCCTGGAGCAGCTACAGCTGGAGTGGTGTCTGTAGAGAAAAATGCATAAAGAAAAGCAGCTTTTTCCAGGGATTGCACCTGAACTAAGGGGAGCAGGGATCAGTTGGACCTCGATTACGGTTGCTGGGTTTTGTAATGGTGATTATTGTCATGCTGGAAAGCGTTAGTACCACTTGTCCCCTTTAACAAGGAGTTTGTCCTTGCTGTGGAATAGCGCGTGCGGGAACAGGGTTCTCCTGCTGATGGATCTGACAGGACACTCTGTGCTTCTCTTCCTCCCATTCCCCCTACAGCCATCCCTTCCTGTCCTATATACACTCTCCAGTCAAGCTACCCATGAAGCAGTTCATCTCCTTTGCAGGATGTTGGTCTTTGATCCAGTAAGTAGGACTGAAAATCACCTCCAGTACCTCTGCTGTGAACGGGTTTTGTTGTCTGCTGCTTAAATGAGTGTTGTAAGTCAAGGGCTGCTTTAGCTGATTTCCTTCTACATGGCATTGCAGCACTTCTGGTCCATGAAAAAAGTAAAAATATCCTATAATTGGCCAATCAATTCCCCCTGGAATGGGGGTTTCACATTTCAATCCGAGTGGTCCTGGGAAGGAAGCTCTGGCAGTGGGAAGGATGAGGCTGTGCATGACTCATGCTCTTTTCCGAGCTGGGTGTAGGTAGCAGAACATCAGCTACTTTGATGCAGTTCTAATTAGGGACACGGGGGTGTTCCTGGTCTTGCAACACACAAAAAATTCCTCCTGCATCCCCAATCACAGAACAGGATCGTTTTTCCACTGAGCATCTGTTTTTCTAATGAAAATGTGCTGCTGTGGATTTTGGATTTCGTTTCTTGGGACATTGTAGAGAATTGTCACAAGAAAATGTGATATTGGAATTGATAATCTTAATTATTTCATTCCCACAGAACCCCCCCAATATTGCAAGTGTAAAACAGAGTGACTGCAGTGCAAAGGAGGAGGCTGGGGGTTGATGAAGTGCTTAGAAGCACTGCCTTTGGAGTGTATATTTTTTAAACCTTAAGATTGCTTTGCTGAGCAGAACTATGGAAATTAAAACAAAAAAAAATTCCACATTAAAACAAAAAAATTCCTTTCTGACTCCCTTAACAGTCGGAATGCTGTTTTTCCCAGCTTGTTTTGATTTATTGCAGGAGTCACAATTGTAAGGTTATCCAGAGAAAAAAGCCTTTGAAAGGCACGTTCTAAAGCTGTGTGCTCACGTTCTGGCCGAGCTGGCTGAGCTGAGGCCGTGCCACCCAGGCTGGTTCGTGAGCCTCAGCTCCCCTCTAGCGGCAGCTCCCTTCACACCACCAGGGGTTCACAAACGCAGGATTCATCCATGAGTAGCTCTGAACACAGCTCACGCTGCTCTCCTCCCTTTCCTTGCTGTTCCCAGTCCAAAAGGATATCTGCTAAGGATGCCTTAGCTCACCCCTACCTGGACGAGGGCCGCTTGCGGTACCACACCTGTATGTGCAAGTGTTGTTTCTCCACGTCGACTGGCAGAGTTTATACCAGTGATTTTGAGCCCGTCACTAACCCCAAGTTCGATGACACTTTCGAGAAGAACCTCAGTTCTGTTCGGCAGGTTAAAGGTGAGCAGGAGTTAACGTTGCACGTGCAGTTGTCCCTCTGCTCCAGCCTGCAGCGGGGGACGTGGGATGGAGCTGGGATGGAGTTGGGATTTGTGCTCTGGGTCCTCACAGTGACCCCGGTGCTGGTTTCTTTTAGGTATTTTTCCATAGTAGACACTGCAAATAATTCATTTTCACCAAAAGAACAGAACTGTAAGTGTTCTGAGATAAGGCAGTGGCACGAGCATGAGCTGACCTGCAGAGGTCTGTGGGTTTCAGACCTCAGCCGTGCCCATCCCTGGTGCCCTGTTCCTCATCCTTTTGCTGAAGGATGGCCCTGGGGAAGTCACTGTGTGGCCTTTTGGGGCTGTGAGGTGTGACCTCCACAGCTGTCCTGCAGCCTGGAGCTGAAGTTGAGCCATCAGATTTAGGGAGGCTGGAGCTTTTTTATCCTCCCTAAAATGTCCTCTCAGTAAGGGAAGTTCTGTTTCCCTCCAGTTGACATTGCATTTTCCTGAAGCCAGAAGTGTTAATGCTGTGTTGTTTTGTATTTTTCTCCCGTGTACAGAAATAATTCATCAGTTCATTTTGGAACAGCAGAAAGGAAACAGAGTGCCTCTCTGCATCAACCCTCAGTCTGCTGCTTTTAAGAGCTTTATTAGGTAACTGTATGTAATCACATCTGATACTAATTCCCCTTTATTAGTATATTTATAATTCAGACATCCAGAATGTTTTAGGTTTTCAGTTCCTGAGATGAGGAAGGGCCCATAGATAAAACCCTTGTGAACTGTATTTATGAATTCTTCTAGAATTAAGTAAAACATGCAAAAAAAGTTTCAAGTAAGGTTTTTGTGCAAAAGAACAGAAGTCAGACCGACACTGGAATTGGGAAGGTTGGCAAGTTGAGTTTTGGTTGTGGAGCTGGCATTGGAAGGAGGGACTGAGAGGTGAAGAAGCACAGATAAGGGATATTTGCTGTGGGGGCTGGTGGCCGTTGGCGGGCTCAGGTTGGGTTTGGGGTTTGCTGTCCCTGGGTGTTTGGTCCCCCAAGCAGTGAGGTGTGGCCCTGGGCCTTTGCAGTGAGCCCTGAGCTGTGAGCTGTGCCCCTGAGCAGTGAGCTGTGCCCTGAGCTGTGAGCTGTGCCCCTGAGCAGTGAGCAGTGCCCCTGAGCAGTGCCCTGAGCAGTGAGCAGTGCCCTGAGCAGTGCCCTGAGCAGTGAGCAGTGCCCTGAGCAGTGAGCTGTGCCCTGAGCTGTGAGCTGAGCCCCTGAGCAGTGAGCTGTTGCCCTGAGCAGTGAGCAGTGCCCCTGAGCAGTGCCCCTGAGCAGTGAGCAGTGCCCTGGCCGGCAGTGAGCAGTGAGCAGTGCCCCTGAGCTGTAAGCAGTGCCCCTGAGCAGTGAGCTGTGCCCCTGAGCAGTGAGCTGTGCCCCTGAGCAGTGAGCTGTGCCCCTGAGCTGTGCCCTGAGCTGTGAGCAGTGCCCCTGAGCAGTGAGCTGTGCCCCTGAGCTGTGCCCTGAGCAGTGAGCTGTGCCCCTGAGCTGTAAGCAGTGCCCCTGAGCAGTGAGCTGTGCCCTGGCCCTGCAGTGAGCAGTGAGCAGTGCCCCTGAGCAGTGCCCTGAGCAGTGAGCTGTGCCCTGAGCTGTGAGCTGTTGCCCTGGCCCTGCAGTGAGCAGTGAGCAGTGCCCCTGAGCAGTGCCCTGAGCAGTGAGCTGTGCCCCTGAGCAGTGAGCAGTGCCCTGGCCCTGCAGTGAGCAGTGAGCTGTGCCCCTGAGCAGTGCCCTGAGCAGTGAGCAGTGCCCTGGCCCTGCCGTGAGCCGTCCGTCTGTCTGTCTGTCTGTGCAGCTCCACGGTCGCCCAGCCCTCCGAGATGCCGCCGTCGCCGCTGGTGTGGGAGTGACCCGAGCGCCCCGTACTACTGAAGATGTAATGTAGCTTTCCACTGGAGTCTGGGATTTGCAATTCTGGAGGTTAATCATGCTTGTACTGTAATTTTACTAATGAAGTTTTAAATTAACAACCACTACTTGTACAATATGAATAATACTTAGAAATGTACTAGACTTTTAATCTTGTAAAGTGGTTGTGCTTTTAGAAGAAAATATTTTACCCAGAGTTGCACGTGTTTTATGAATTCTAGTGCAGCTGTGATGGCTCAGCTCAGAACAAACAGAATTGAACCAAATTCGGGGAGGTTTTTTCTTTTCTTTTTTTTTTTTTTTCTTTTTTTTCCTTTTTTTTTATTGAAGTGAGATTGTACAAACAGATAGACATACATTTTGATATTGAGCCATTCCTGAAGATTTTGGGTTTTCTAAAACTAAGGAATACAGAAAACTTGACTGCGACCAATCATGAAGTCCCTTTGGGTGGCTGTGGCCGTGGGAAGTGGCCAGGTCCCCAATGCCCAACCCTATAAATAGCTTCTCACTAGAGCTGTGATGGTGATGTGTGCTGTTCTAAAATCAAATGTTGTGAGTAGAGAGAATGAGTTTGTGACTAGGAGAGACTAAACTTCTGTTTCCTTACCCAGTATAAATATATATATATATTTAATCTATTTTTATTAGAAGTTTTTCTGCTCTTTCTTACATAAAACCCCCCAGCATGCATCTTCTATGTGTGTAAATAATTCCATTTATGGGCTAATTTCAGAGATCCCTGACATCATTGCTGTATAGAGAGAAACTAGCTTGCACATTTTAGGTCTGTGAAATTTTGTGAGAACTTTTTCCTGCACTGGACAGTTGAGAGAAAAAAAAAGAAAAGGACAAAAAAAAGCACATAGGGAATTCTGTTAATTGTGTTCGTGTCTTTAGGCAGAGCTGTGGAAGTCTTGAAATGTCACAGTAGTAAATAACTTTTATTACTTTTTGGCTAATTCTTTTTCTGTTGGAACACTGAATTCTGTGCATATGTATATATGAACACAAATTGAAGGCCTCTACCTCCTGGAGTATACAACTTGGTTTGTTTACCTCCACATGATTTTTTTTTTTTTTTTAAGTTTAGTGTGGAGACTTGAAACTTGAATGTCCCTTCCAACTTTTGTATTTAAAACAAGACTAGAAAATTGAAGACTGTTTTTCACCTGTACAAAGGAATACTAAAAGGTGGTCTTAAAATTTGAGCCTTGGTCTGGAGAGAAACCATGGTGTTTGTTATGGACAATTAACTGTTAAAGTTATTGTAAGTTATCTGTATTTAGCAGAGTATTTTCAACAAGAGTGATCTGAGCTGGAATTGGAGACTATTAGTAAGTTATGTTTGGAAGTTTTAACTTCAATGAAGTAATTATTTGCTGTGAAAGAGACAAACATTGAATAACTGAACAAAGATGGTGCAATATCTTTGTTTTTTATGAGGCTCACGAGAATAAAACCAACTGAAGCATTTCAATTCACTTGAATGAGAAACGTGTTTAATTATCGAGCCCCAGAAGACACTGGTATGAAAGGTAAAATCTCAGAGGTTGGTCAGTTAATGTGGCACACTTGCTGGTCACTTTGTAAAATGTAGATTTGGAGTACAGTGGTGAAAACATTAAATGTGACATTTGAGAAGGCGGCGGTGCTGTCGTTATTCCCTGCCCGCTCTCCCCCGGGCTGCGGCTCGGTCTCGGGGCCGTTTCCCGTTCTCCTCTGGGGTGCGGCGGGCGGGAGGTGCCGCTCCCGGGGCTCCCGCGGCTCCCGCGGCTCCCGCGGCTGTGCCGGGCCGGGGCAGGGGCAGCGGAGCGCGGCAGCGCCGGCCGGGCTGTCCCCGCCGGGGCTCTGCGGCTCGGGACCCAGCGGGGCAGGAGCCGGGCTGGGGGGGCGCGGCTGCGGGCACCGCCGGGGAAAGGGGAAAGAGCGGGGAAAGGGGAAAAAAGAACTGGGAAATGGGGAAAAGAGCGGGGAAATGGGGAAAGAACGGGGAAAAGAGCGGAGGAAGAGAGGGAAAAGGGGGAAAGAGCAGAGAAAGAGCGAGGAAAGAGGAAAAGAGCAGGAAGAGGGGAAAAGAGCGGGGAAATGGGAAAAGAGGGGGAAAAGAACGGAAAAAAAGGGAAAGAGTGGAGAAAAGAACGGGGAAAGGGGGGAAAGAGCAGAGAAAGAGCGAGGAAAGAGGAAAAGAGCAGGAAGAAGGGAAAAGAACAGGGAAATGGGAAAAGGGGAAGGAGTGGGGAAAGGGGGAATGGGGAAAAGAACGGAAAAATGGGAAAAGGGGAAAAGAACGGGGGAAGGGGGAAGAGAGTGGGGAAAGGGGAAAAAAGAGGAAATGGGAAAAGAACGAGGAAACGGGAAAAGAACGGGGAAAGCGGGGAAAGGGGCCGGGGCGGGGCCAGGACAGGGTGTGGCGGGGCGGGGCCAGGACAGGGTGTGGCCGGGGCGGGGCCAGGCAGGGGTGTGGCGGGGCGGGGCCAGGGCAGGGTGTGGCCGGGGCGGGGCCGTGTCGCGGGACGTGGCCGCGCGGGGCGGGGCGGCGCGGGCGCGGGGCGGGCCCGGGCGCGGCGATGGCGGCGGCTCCGCGGTGGCGGGAGCGGCTCTTCGCCCTCTATTTCCTCTCGCACATCCCGATCACGGCGCTCATCGACCTCCAGCCGCTGCTGCCCGCCGGGATCGCGCCGCGGGCCGTGAGTGGGGCCGGGGGTCGGGCCGGGGCTCGTTCCGCGGATGCGTGCGGGGCATCCGCCGGTTTGATGGGGCCGGGGGCGGCCTGCGCCCAGTCCCGTGTGGAGACATCGGGGAGGGAGAGAGGAACTGCGGCGAACGCGTGAAAGAGCGCCTGGGAGCGAAGCGGTGCTGGGGCCCGCGGGATGAGTCACAGCCGGGCCATTCATTGGGGAGGAGCGGGGACGGGAACGGGAACCCGAGCGGGAATGGGAATGGGAGAGGGAATAGGAACGGGAGAGGGATGCTGCGTCCGGCGGCTGCGGCCGATGCTGCTGCCGGGAGCTGTGACGGGGATGTGGCGGCCGCTCCGTGTCCCACGGAGGCCCCGGGAAGCGGTGCGGGGTCACTGCTCGCCCCGGGAACGGGCGGAGGGGATGTTCCCCTGCCCAGAGCGGGCTGTGGCTGTTTCACGGCTGCCCGAGCACATCCTTTCGGTGGGAATGGCCTCGCTGTCCCGCTGTCGCGCTCGGCACCGGCGCCCGGAGGCTGCGGCAGCGCGGGGCCGGTGCCACGTGCCCCGGCCGGGCTCCTGCGGGCCCGGGCGCTCTCCGATCCCGGGTTTCCCTCAAACTCCTGCCAAAAATGCAACAGGGAATTGTTGCCGCTGCAGGAGCAGGCATGCCAAATTTACCAATTTATTCGTAAAAATCTCTGGTTTTCTGGGTTTTGAACAAAATCATAGGAGACTATGAACATGATAAAGTCAATTAAAATAACAGTTGGATGGCAGATAATAAAGTTGGATGGCAGATAATTAGTTCAGCCCTCATCGTCAGGGTGCGGTGGGCTGTCACCTCCTGTCTGAGCTTTACAACTGGTGATTTGGTTTTTGCCATCAGAACTGCCTGGAGGATTACTCCAGTATAGGAACCATTTCCAATTAATAGTTAACCAGCAGATCTCAATGCATATCTCTCTGTTCAAAGTCCAACGTAAAGCTGAGCTGGAGTTTACATTTCTGTCAGGAGCTAAGTGTGACTGCCTGAGCCCAGCTCCTGGTGCTGAGCTGTTCCCCTGCAGCAGCCCCGGGAAGGAGCCCCAGCCCCGCTCAGGACCAGGGGCTCACACCCTGGTGGCTTCCTCCCACGGAGAACCACGAGCTCTGCCCTGCTCTGGGGGATGCTCAGTGACTGACTGTTGTTTTGGGTTTTTTCAGCTGACAGACCTGTTGCAGCAGTATGCAGCTGCCTTCAGGGACCCCATGATGCTGCAGCCCCCAGAGTGGTTCAAGGCGTTCATCTACTGCGAAGCCTTTCTCCAGCTGCCCTTCTTCCCCATCGCTGCCTACGCCTTCCTGAAAGGTGGGGGAGAACCAGGGTGACTGAGGGCATCTCCTGGGGGCACTTTTGCAGGACAGCTGCTGCTGTGCAGCAGAGAACGTTTCTGTATCAGATTAGGGGGTTTGAGGGAGGTACTGCGGAGGGCTGGGCTGCTAGGGCCCACACGAGTGTTCTACCTGAGAAAGCAGCACGGAATAAAGTTTGTCAGAAACAAAACCTTGTAACTACAGGCCTTTGTTGGGTCAGCCATTTGTGTAACCACCATCAGCATTTGACATCTGGCTAATTTCCAGGGCAGCTAAAGGTCTGGGTCAAGCCTGTGTACTTATTTTGTTACTTTAGATCTTTCAGGATCACCCCTTTGTTCTAAATTGCCATCAGGGAAGAGAAATTTCCTTGCTTCCTACCAGTACTGAGGGTTTTTTCTGCTCCCTATTCCATCTGAGTCATGGCTTACCCTGGCAGAGAGGCAGCAGTCAGTGCTCTGTCACCCGGAATTCTGGTTGTTTCAAAATACTTAAATACTGTTTTCTTTTTGCTTCTGTGCAGGTGGCTGCAGATGGATCAGGACTCCTGCCATTATCTACTCCACCCACGTGGCCACCACTCTGTTTGCCATCCTGGCCCACATCCTGTTCCACGACTTCTCCAAGTCGGAGCACGCGGGCCCGCAGACGCTGCGCGAGCGCCTGGTGCTGCTCTCCATCTACCTGCCCTACCTGCTGATCCCGCTGCTGCTGCTGTTCACCATGCTCTGCAACCCCCACTACAAACACGTGGAGAAGAGGAAAAGGAAGTAGCGGGCTCTGGAGGTCGTACACACCACACCTGGGCTGCATTTGGTTCCGACCCTACGCCGGCGGAGTCCTCTGGGACAAACGTCTCCCTCGTGTTGGCTGCAGCGGCTCTTCCCAGAGCACTGGCTGCTGCAAGGAAAAATGGAATTGGTCGGAGTGCACAGCCCTGCTTCGACCTCTCACAGCTCTGGCAGGGGCCTGGGCCAGCCTGGGGTCAGGTCTGTGCAAGGCCTCCCTCCCAGGAAAATGGTCTTTTAACCCTTCGATGTGTAACTCTGTGAGGGGACACACACACACTCACACTCTGCAGCTGATACTGTTCTTCCAAGGTCCCTTTTCCCAAGATGACTGTTTGGAAACCACTCAAGTAGGAAATCTGTCTTCCAACCACATATTCTGAAGAATCCCCAACCCATTACACGCAGATTTGCAAAGCTGTTCTTTTGAAGCATTTTAAATCAAATCATAATTCTTAACTTCCTTGCCCCTTCCTTTAAAATTTCCACTGCCTTTGCTCTGCTTCATTTTGATTAATTATAAATGTCTGATCAATGATAAATGTGCCAAAATCTGGATTAATGAATGCTTAAAGTTACCCTTGACAACCGGGAGTACTGCCCAGAGGATTCTGAAGTACTTCAGGAATTGTAACCAAGGAGTTGGAAATTTCTTTCTTCCCTAAAATCACTTCTGGTATGGAAATAAATAACTAAATGCATTAAACTGCATTCAGTCTTCTTCAGGGAATGGCTGAAGGAACTTGCAGTGACCACGAGATGGTGGAGAGTTCACAGAGTAAATCCCTGTGTAAGTTACAAGTGCAGACAGAAGCTCTGTGCTTGGGGGTGGTTTTCAGCTGGAGCCTGGTGAGGTGATGGGCCCCGGGAAGCTGCTCAGGCACTGCTGGCACATTTTATTCACCGTGTAAAGCTGAAGCCTTCCCCAGGCTTTGGAAAGGGCAGCATTTCCATACTGAAGTGCTATACACAAAATGCATCTGTTTGCACTTCCAGCATGAGGCTTGAGTTGACACTTGTGGTTGTAGTTTACAGTTTGTGCACTCCTGGTGTCACTGACGCTTGGAATGGTTTCCCTCATCAGTCTGGTGTTCCATCCTAATGATGCCCAGAAGAGGATTTGGGTCTCATAATACGACAGCCCAGAATGGACATTCCTCAGGAACAGTTCAAAGTTCTTAATTCTCATGTAGTTTCTGCTTTTTTTTTGTATCTGTAATTGGTCCATTCTGGAAATCATACATTTCTGTCTTTCTTTTATAATTCACAGAAAAAGTAACATAGGCAGATATAGATCCAATACTGCTGCTTGTGTATAAACCTTTACACTGAAAAATAATAGAGGAGGAGCAACTAATTCTGGTACAGCCAGGCAGTCTGAGAACAATAATTTATTTTCTGATTTTTATGAAAGAGCTGTAGATTTCAAAAAGCGACACAACAAAGCACCAGTAGCATTAATTCAACTGGAATTTGAATTAGAACTAGTGACTGTACAAAACTGGTATAAAATCAAAGGCCAGAACAGTCTGTGCAGCTGTGAGCTGTCAGCCCTTCTTATTGCCATGGGACACTCAAACCGAGGTACAGCCCCTCCAGTGCACAAACCATCCGCACTCCTGCACAGGGGAAATTGCATATTTCTGGAATTCTCAAGGTTCTGGAATGGTCAAGTTTCCGCGTGAGCTGGTTTTTATCTTGAAATCCTCTATTTCTGGAAAATGAACTGGTCGATGAATTCGTTCTGGTCCGCTTCGATTTTGCAGAGAGTCTCGTACTCGATCCGGTACCTGCGAGACAGAACAGGGCCCAGGACCCCCGTGCCAGGTGGGGCAGGGCAGCCCCCGGAGCTGGGAGGGGAGCTGGGCTCCCTGTGTGAGTCACCTGAAAGCAGCAGGTGCCTGAGTCACACACAGCAGCTCTATCAGCCAGCTCGAGGCCGATGCAGGTGTCAGAGTTCTGCACTGCCCCAGCCCCTGCTGCCTCTGTTCAGCCCTGGAGTCCTCAGGGATGAACCTTCTTTGGTTCCCTGCAGGGCCTGAAGGTAGCTCCAGGCCTGTGGCACTGCTGCCATGTGCTCTGGCCAGGACACGCCTTTGCTGCACGTGGGGCTGTCGGAACCAGCCAAGGGTGCCACAGCACAGGCAGTCAGCCCTGTGTCCACCCTGAGCCTGCCCAGCCTGCACCACACCCCAGAGCACCGAACACAAAACTCACCTTTCCAGCTGCATCTTCTTCTCAGCTATCAAAGCCTGGAGCTGCTGCTCCTGAGCCTCTCTCTGCTTTGCAATCGACTTCAGCAGGTTCCGTGCCCCGATGGCCTGGCAGGACAGGGCAGGGATGTGTGGAGGGGTTTTGGTTAACTCCTTTAGCCCCTTTCCCTCCCAGCAGCTTGACTGTGAGGCATTTCAGCCATGCCAGCAATAACAGGGTGATGCTGTGCTCCTGAGGGGCTGGTGGGAGTTTGGTGTTCCCCAAACTCGAGGAACAAAGTCAGTGACTCCTCTGGACACACAACCTGGGCACTGGTGCTACAGCCAGACAAGCTCAGGCTACCAGAGGCCTCTCCTGCCTCTGGAGGACAAGTTCTACCAAGACGGAGTGATTAGAAAGCACACGTTCTGTTTCTGTGCAGAAATACAGACAAGCAGGGAGAGCAGGACCAGTTCATGTGTGAGCAATGTGACACTGTCATAAGTTTCATTAATTCATCATTATTGATTAGTATTATCATTAATATCAGTTTTAAAGGCCCAGTTAATCCCAGGGAATGCCAGCAGGACGCTGACAGAGAATCGGTGCTTCTGCTGTAAAGGGAGGGAGGGATAGAGAGGCCTTAGGACAGTGCACGCGGGAGGCGAGGAATTTACTGCACAGTACCTTCATCTTCTCACTTTCTACAGCTTTGGCCAGTTGGTCAACGAGCTCAATCAAGCTGCCCACTATGTTCTGAAATTCTGCTGTTTCTGTAAAGAAAAAAATCGTCAAGCGATACCCAGAACTTCCCTCACGAGATCTAATGCTCCTGCTTTGTCGTACAGTTTTTAGACGCGGCTGTACGCTTAGAGTTTACAGTAAGCAGGAAGGTTTTAGCATTCGGGCCGAATCAGCTGAAAGAGATGAGAGAAGGCATGAGGTGCCCGGTGTCCAGCCCGGTGCCCGGAGCCCAGCCTGGAGCCCAGTCCGGTGCCCAGTGTCCGGTGCCCGGCCCGCGGCACTCACTGTCCACGAAGGCCCGGCACTGCTCGCGGAGCTGCGCCGTCTGCGCCGCCACCTCGGGCTCCAGCACCCGCAGCTTGTTCAGCTCGTCAAAGTGCAGCCCCGCCGCGCCCAGCGCCGCCTGCGCCATGCCGGGGCAGCGAGCCGAGCCGAGCCGAGCCGAACCGAGCGGACCAGGGCTTCAGCCGGCACTGCCGGGCTCGGGCTCCTCCGGCACCGCCCGGCCCGGCCCCGCCTCTGCCAGCGCTGCGCCCGCCGGGAGCCGGGGAAACTCTTCCGGGCCGGCGGGGCCCGGGGCGGGCCGGGGCTGAGCGGCGGCGGCGGCGGCGGCGGGTGAGTGCGAGAGGCCGGGCGGTGTGCGGGGCCGTGAGCGGGGCCGGGCCGGGCCGCCTCGCCTCTGTTCGCTTCCCCCGGAGCCCGTCCCGGGCCGTGCCGCCGTTCCCGGGGGCTGTGGCGCAGCGGGGCCGCGGCCCGGGCCCCTGCCTGAGGGGCGGCGGGGCCGGTTCCCGATGTGCCCCGGTACCTCGGGCTCCCCGGCTCCCCCCGAGCCGTTCGGGTCGCTCCCTTCGCGGCCGGGCTGAGGCGGGCGGGTCCCGCTGCGGGGCCATCGCTCGCAGCCCGTGCTGCCTCCCACGCGGGGCACGAAGGGACGGGAGGGATGTGGGGAGCTTTCGGTCGTGTCAAAGGGGGTAATTAAAGATCTCTGGCTGTTTACAGCAGAGGCCTCGCAGCTCCTCCGTGACCAGGAGTTGTGCTGGCTGCTGCCTGCGCTGGCTGGGCAGGGGGATTAGCTTCTTTGCTCGTGTTTAGCTTCGTTCTTCGGTCAGAGCAGTGAGAAACTGCCTGGAGGGATGGAACTGACCGCGAACTCTTCTGAGGAGCTCGGTCGGACAGGCTGGATTCCTGTCTCCTCACGGATTCGGTCTGGCTGCTGTTACAAACATGCCGCTGTTCTAAAAAGGGGATTTGAGGGTTTAAAGCAAGGCCGGACACCAGTGACAAACAGTGGTGTACGTGGTGGGGAGTCTTGCGTGTTTATTTTCTTTTCAAATTAGAACTACGTTCACTGGTCAGGGCTTCAGGATGGATGCAGGAGAGTTTTGAATGAAAGGAGTTACCAAAAAAATAGAACCTTGTGATCCTTCTTTTCAGTGTGGAGGCATTTGAAGAGACAATTGTGTCTCCAGTTTAAAGTCAAACCAACATCAACAAATCCCGCTCAGGGGGATGCACACACACCCCAGCTGAAGGAGAGGCAGGAAGCTCTTCCAGGGCATTTCAGCTGGGCTCAAAGAGAGACGGGTTCTGTTGGGAAGCGAGGGGGAGCTGAGTTCCAGCAGCGTGCGGTGCTGTGTGGCGTTTGCAGTGTTGGCTGGAGATACAACAACAGGAAGTCGGACGAGTTTCGCGTGCCTCAGAAGTGTGACACAGCACTGGCTGCATCGATTGTCTGAAAAATTACTAAATCGTGTTTTGTCAGGATGTGCGTGGTTGTGTCCTTAGGAAGTGTCTCTTCCGCAGAGTGACATCCTCGTCCGTGTGTGGAGTGGCCGTGGGGCTCCGCGCTGACCACGCTCCATGCTGACCGCGCTCTGTGCTGACCCCTGGCCCCTGGCCGTGCTGGCCCCTCGCCGTGCTGACCCCTGACTCCTCGCCGTGCTGACCCCTGACTCCTCGCCGTGCTGACCCCTGGCCCCTGGCCGTGCTGGCCCCTGGCCGTGCTGACCCCTCGGTGATGCCGGCCCCTGCCCCGCCGTCCTGCCCCGCTGAGGCGTGACGGCGGCACCACGGCGGGGCCGGCCCGGCCCACGCGCTGCAGGGTGGTCATCTACCTCCAGAAGGACATGTCGGGGGACACGTGCCTGGGCAGCGCCCTGTGCCCGGCCGCGGGCCACAAGCCCAAGGCCGGCGGGCTGAAGGGCGGCAGCCTGGGGAACAAGTACGTGCGGCTCAACGTCGGGGGCTCCCTGTACTACACCACGGTGCAGGTGCTCACCAGGCACGACACCATGCTCAAGGCCATGTTCAGCGGCAGGATGGAGGTGCTCACTGACAAGGAAGGTAAGGGTATGGCTTTCATTGCTGGCAGCTTCGTAAAACAGCAGGGGTTTGGTGGTGGTTTTACTCCGTTAAGGATGTAGAGAATGATATATGCCAAAAATAACTGGGGACATGAGGCAGGCAAGTCCTGTTGGTGCTAGCAATCCTTTGGCTTTATAGAAATACCTGGTTCTGTTACTCAAATGAACTGGGGAAGGACTGGTCCTCTTTCCAGCCCTTGCAGCTGGTGGGCAGGTTGGTGGTGGTGTTGAAAAGACTGAACAGACTGTCTGTGGATTGTCATTTCTGTCACATCGAGCAGTGGCATTATTCAAACCACGCACGTTAGGGGGAACGTGCAGTTTTCAGCTTTGAGGCTCAGAATAGCCTGCCTTGCTTTGCTGAAAAATCTTTTTTTTTTCCCCTTTTCCTGAGCATCATGTTTCAGTCGTGGCTCATGGTGCTGTGGCAGCATTTAGAGATCAGTCAGGCAGTGTGTCACCTCCAGCTGGACACAGGATATTTTAAATCCCTGAAACGTTATAAAGGGCAGAACAGGCAATTTTGTGTAAGAGCCTCAGCCTGGATGGAAAATGAGAGTCATGTTCTGATAGCTCCAGCTGGAGAGTCCAGCAGGGGTTTAGCTTACTTTCCTAGGTTGTTTTCTCTACCTAGATTCCAAAATAACACTTTTTTCCTGCCTTCCACATTATGGGAAAGGGTTTGGCACCGTACTAATTCTTGTGTGTGTGTGCATCCTACACTGCTATTGTTTGGCAGCAGTCAGACATCCTGTTTCCTTAGGGAATGTGACTTCAGGGATTTTGTAAAATTGCAAGAATTTGTCCATTTGCTACTGTTTCCTCTGCTTCATCCCCTCTGTGCTTCCTCCTGATCTGTCGGATGTGTTTAGAGAATTCCTTTAGAGAAATCCTCATTAGGCCACAGAACTTATCCATATCTGCTTGCTGCAGTCATTGGTGAATTCTCTCTTCTAGTCCTTCCTTGGCTCTCAGAAGTTTCTGACTGCCCAGTATCACAGTGTAGCATGCAGTTGGCTTCCTGCAGCAATCTCGGTGCATTGTGCTGGAGGTTGAGTGTTTTTAGCTTGGGCTTTGCTTTTGGGGTGCTGGAAAGCATTGGGAGCATCTGGGCAGCACTACAGGGGCTTCACTGTCAGGTTCTGTTCTGGAACCAGCTTCAGTTAGCTCAAAGGCAGTGGGGACTTCCACTGGGTGAAATGGGAGAAGTGTCCTGAGCAGTGTCAGGAAACCTCAGTGTTTAACCTCTCCAGGGAGCTTCTTCTTGCCTCTTGTGTTGAGGTGACTGAAATGTGTTGGTTATTTTTCAGGCTGGATCCTTATAGACCGTTGTGGGAAGCACTTTGGAACAATTTTAAACTATCTCAGAGATGACACGATTGCACTTCCAAAGCACAGGCAGGAGATCAAAGCGTTGATGGCAGAAGCCAAGTACTATCTCATCCAGGGCTTAGTGGACATGTGCCAAGCAGCCCTGCAGGTAAGGACAGAAGTATCCTGTGAAGTGTTTCATGGGTGTTTTGCTTATAAAATTTACTTCAGACAACTTGAGAGATTATTTCATGGCCTTAGAGATGGCACCAAGTCTGAGGTGTACAAGGCATTTTTAAAATGTGGTTTAGTAAATAGGCAGTGGGGGATCTGGGGACTCAGCCTGTGCTGCCCCAGGGATCTGGGGACATGGCCTGGCCTGGCCACGCTTGGGTTTTGCTCTGTGTCCCTGAGGGCTGGCTCTTGTTGGTGACATCCTGTTCTGCCAAGTGTTCAGTTCACAGTGGCTGATGCTCTTCCGTGCAGTGGTTTGAGTTGATTAAAACTACTGCAGACTCCTTCTATCCTTTTCTTCAAGAAAAGATGGAATATTAAACCCACTCAAACCAAGTATGACTAGTCCTTGTCCTCGCTATATCTGAGGACATCCACCTGCATCCCAATATTTCAATTACTGCTGCCTTCCGGGGATGAGAAATCTGTGCTGTGATTCTGGGTTGCAGATCAAGGTAAGCTGGGTGGTTACTGTAGCAACCCAGCTCTTTTCCTGTGCATCACGGCGTTTGGGAGCGTGGCTGGAGGGGCTGAAGGAGGCAGCAGCAATGTCAGCTTCAGCATTCCTTTCTTATCTCGTCTCTTTCTTCTTTCATTAAAACAGGACAAGAAAGACTTGTATGAACCTGTCTGCAGCATCCCTATTATCACCTCTCCGAAAGAAGAGGAGAGACTGATAGAGTCATCAATGAAAGTAACTGCTCTTTTCAACTGTGGATTTATGCTAAATGTATCGAAACACAGAACTTACCTTTTCTTCCTTTCTCTCACTCCCAACAGCCTGTTGTTAAACTGCTGTATAATAGAAGCAACAATAAATACTCCTACACCAGGTATGTCCCTTCTTTTTTCCCCTCACTTTAGTGGAAAAGTTGCTTTTTGACTATGGGAGTGGAAGATGATGACGAATGATCTAACTTCGCTTCTTTTGGTTTGTTTTGGGTTTTGACAACTGTATCTTGCTTTGAAAAGTAATTAGGGCCCTACATTGCATGTCTGTCAATAAGACTTATTTTTGAAAATGATGTATTCATGCTGGCAGTGTGTCTGTGGTGTGCAGGATGCAGAGCACGTGGCCCTTCCAGCACACACCGACTCTGGCCTTCTGCTGTCGTCAAGCCAGAGAGCTTCAGTGAGGTGGGGTTTGATCATCTCGAGCGTGGATAGTTGATGTAATGGTTTGGGACATTGTGCTGTCCTCATTAATTGTGTAAGTTGACCTCTGAAGGGCGGTGTGTTTGCTCATGGGGTCAGAGCAGTGTATTTGTATCTGAAATGGGCTATTACCCCTCTTTTCTTGGCAGCATGCGGCAGTGAGTCACTACTTATTTGTATTCTGCAGTTGGATCAGTGCTGAAAGCTGGCGGAACACGCAGGGATGGCTGCGTGAAAAGCCCTGTTCCTGCTTTTGTTGCTGTGTTTCAGTAACTCCGATGACAACTTGCTGAAGAACATCGAGCTGTTTGACAAGCTGTCCCTGCGGTTCAACGGCAGAGTGCTGTTCATCAAGGACGTGATCGGGGACGAGATCTGCTGCTGGTCCTTCTACGGGCAGGGCCGCAAGCTGGCCGAGGTGTGCTGCACCTCCATCGTCTACGCCACGGAGAAGAAGCAAACCAAGGTAATGCAGCTTCACCGCCCGTGCTACGGGTTAGAAACCGTCGTGATTAGCTTCAGGAGTCTGCAGAGTTTCTCTCGCTTCAGGAGGTAACTCTGAATTTGCAGTGGTGCAGCTGAGGTTACCAGGGTCCAATGTTAAGAATCAGAGATACTGTATTCCCTTCTAGAGCAATCTAAAAGATTAGGTGAGGGAGGTGAACTGGTGGGAGTAACCCTCTACCAGGAATTTTTTACTCTTTTTAACGTGGGTTTATGGCTCAGTACCTTTACACGTGTGGGTGTGTGTTCCAGCTGTTATCCTGGATGGCTGAGGAACAGGACATGTTGTAGCAGTTTGTTTGGGGGTCCTCCTCGGGGAGAAAAGGGGCCAAGAGAGCGTCTCGTCCCCCTCGCACAGCTTAACAGGGAGATTCAAAGTGAGCACGGACTAAGACTTGGGCCAGTGTGGTTACAGACACTGCAGGGGAGGATCACAGCTGGGAATAAGCCGTACATTTTCCAGGGGTGAGACAGAGCGCACCATTGAACTAAAATGCAACACCACGGCGCGTGCTGTCCTTGGCAGGTTGAATTCCCCGAGGCACGGATCTACGAGGAAACACTAAACGTGCTGCTGTACGAGACGCCCCGAGTCCCGGATAACTCGCTGCTGGAGGCCACGAGCCGCAGCCGCAGCCAGGCCTCGCACAGCGAGGACGACGAGGGCTTCGAGCTGCGCGACCGCGTGCGCCGCATCCACGTCAAGAGGTACAGCACCTACGACGACCGCCAGCTCGGCCACTAGCCGCACCGGGCGCTGCAGCAGGGCTCCAGCTCACAGCCTGGTCCCCGGCCGCGAGGGAGGGATCCCCTGCGCACGGATCCTCACGGGGCGCCTCGGCCCCCTGGAAAAGCAAACGGGGATTTGTGTGCACGCAGCAGCTCTAAAGGCCGAGGGCTTGGAGAACTGAGGTGTGAGTTGTGCACCTTGTGCTTTACCTGCAGGCTGGCCCCTCTTCCTGCTGGGGAGGGGGATGTGGAACGCCGGTTCTCGGTTTGTGGTTGCTCTTTCCTGTCTAATGATTTGCCAGTTTCCCCCTTGCCGTGAGCAGCGCTGCTCTTCCTGAGTGAGGTGGGGCGGTTTGAAAAGCTGCTTCCAGACAGCTCCCCTTTCAGGGCCTTGTTTAATGGAACTTGCAGTTATTAAATCAAGATACTGAAGAGAGAACTTGAATGTGGCTGCTCTTGGCAGACCCTACATTGGATAAGCCCCAGGAGAAACGTTTGGCTGGCCAGTCAGCTGCACCTGAGCTCTCCCACCCCTGTCCCAGAACACCTGCAAAGGTTTGTGTTCCAGGATAGTGTCTTTAAAACTCATTGATTCCAAGAAAGCTCTTCCAAAGTGGTAAGAATCAAGTCATCAGCCTCTCCACGTGAAAATGGAAATCTCTGAAAATGTAAATGTGTTGGTAATGACTTGTCCTGGGAGAGGGGAAATGGGTATGGTGAGGGGAGAAACCTGAAGTAAGCAAACTTGAGCAGATTGTGGCACTGTTGCCCTGGTGGAAGCTTGTCACTGTGAAATCCTGTTTATATGAACAAGGGCAGTCTGGAGTATTGATTTTACATTCTTTTCCTCCTGTGGCCTAAACGTGCTATTTAATGTTAAATTTCTCAAGCAGTGGGGGGAAAAATTGCAGTGTCTGGAGAAGTACAGGCTAAACAGTGTTTTCCAAGACTAGAATATGTGAACTCAAATTTTGTGTCCTGAATCCCTTCTAGAGGGTAGAAGTTGGAGAAGGAAAACAGCTGTGAAAATACTGTTCTAACAGGGAACTGGGAGAGGCTTTGGGCACAGGAGAGGTGGCTTATACTGGATTTTAAACTGAAATAATCCCTTTTATTATGAGCGCTTGGCTGGGTGCTGATCGTACAGGGCACTTCAGGAGGTGGGAGTCAAGTCTGCTCTGCAAATTTGGAAATTTCTGGAAACAGTTTCAAGCTCAAGTATGAAAGTTCAAGTTCAAGTATGAAAAGCCATCGTTGTATTTTTAAACATTTGCTTGTATGTTTGAGCTGTAGGTAGCAGTTTTGCCACTGTCATGGTTATTCCTGCTGGCTGCCCACTGGAGCCAGGGTTTTTTTGGATATATTCCACAGCTGCCTTTGTGTTCCCATGTCATACTCGGTCATGAAGCTCCAGATTCCACAATGGTCAGTTCTGAACTGCTTTGACCAGTGCCAAATCCACCTGACAGATTTAAAGAACATTACTGCAAAAGCCTGACAAGAAAATAATCCCAAATTGTTGCAGGGAGTTCATAAGGGGAATTGAGATGTGGATGGTTTTGGAGTAATAGAAGCAGGGGAGAGAACAAAAAATTATTTGCACTCATCTAGGTTTTTGAAAATTAAGTTGTGGGATAGTAAGAAAACACTAAGAGACTTGTAGGATTTTCTTGCCTCTACACGTGGCAGGATTCACTTCATTCTCCTCACATTCAGGAAGCAGCATTGCACAGGGATGCACCTGCCTTCTTGTGAAAGGCCTCTTGGAATCTCTAATAATCCTGGCAACCTCTTTTGTATTTCTTTCTGTAAGTTTTTGTTTTCCAGCTGGTTATTCTGCTGTGCCAGGGAAAATACAGCTGTTGAGGTTTAGTTTCAACAAAGATTTTTGTGGTATTTCTCTCTAATTCTGCTAGAGTGTGATGTGGATTTTTAAATTTTTTTCCCTCCACTGATGCTGTTTAATTGGAAGGCACCAGCAGAGGCTGCAGTGATGGGGACTTTGTGCTGCATTTAATAGCTTCAAGTTAATATCTTGTGCTTTTTCTATCTTGTAACAAAGGCTGATGCCATTTAAAAAACACGTGGCACTTTTGTTTCTTGGCAAATTATTTATATATTTTTTCTTGTTACTATCGTAGTGAATGTTAACAGAGTAAGTAAGTGATGCTGATAGCCTTGCAAAGCTGCGTTTAAATGAAGTTATAAGCAGAAAAATGTCATATTTGCTTTTATTTTTTCTGGGGAGGACAGGTGTGGGAAGGAGTGTGTGAAAGAGAATGTCAGATCCCTGTGCTGCTCCAGAGGCTTTCTGTACTCACAGCATTCATTAACGAGATGGACCCAACTTGTGAATTGTTACACTGTAAGAAGCAGAGAAAAGCCTGTGTTTGGGTTTAGTTTTCCTTTCCCTATTTCCCACAGCCAACAAGTAGTATTAATTTCTGATTTGAATTTAGATTAATTAACCTGGGAAGCAAACAGTTTTGAGAACCATCTGGGTTGTGAGAATCTTTTACCAAGTGCGAAGGATCTTCCTGGTGTTTGTGGATGTGCAGTATCAGTAAGAGCTGTCAGCAGTTGTGCACATGTTTAAAATACGTGCAGATATCCCTTTCTTTTCGCTGCAGGTTCTCCTGAGTCCTGTTTGTCTGGAGCTGCTCCAGCACAGGGTGTCACTGAGTCTCCCTTGCCCCAAAATCGTGCCCTGGTCCGGTCTCTGTCCCGCCAGGTTCTGATCATTTCGAGTACCGGAGCTGAGATGTAACACATGCTTTGTATTCTCACCTTGATCAGTCTTTACGTAATTGAAGGCTATTAATTATTGTGACAGGAATGATCTAGACATCCTAGAACGTGAGCTTACACCAGTGTAGTGCAGCAGCAGCAGCAGGATGACGCAGTCTAAAGGCAGCATTGGTGGCTCTGCAGTGAGCTCTCCGAGGATCTCTGCTCAAATTAAGCACAGATTAAGACAATACAGGTTTCTAATTACGTGTTTGTCTGCAAGTTGAGACTTGTGCTGGCTTCCACCCAGACCATCACCAGTGGGTGCATTAACGGTGTGCCCGGGAATTTGGAGTAGCCTTTGGGAGAAAAAAGAGCCTTTCTGTCCCACTTGTGGGGTGTGAATTGTAACTACATGAGCTGTCCTTCTTACAGGACTCTTCACTCCTCTTCACTCCTACATTCAGTCAAGCCTTCGTGCATTCAGGCAGTGCCCTGGCAGAGTGAGTGGGAGCCTTTCCTTTCGGTGCCAGCCGTGCCCAGCAGTGCCAGAGGGCCCCGGGTGTTCCCAAAGGGAGTGCCAGTGCCCTGCCAGCACAGCAGCCTCGGGCCCTCTGCAGGGAGGGAGGCTCGGTGTCAGAGCGAGGGAGGGAGCCCTAGGTGGGTGTTCATGGGGCAGCAGGGTCAGAGGGGAGAGCTCTGTGGGCCCAGTGACAAAAGTCACTGCTTCACCTTCACCTTGACATTTTCCTTTGTGAACAGGAGACATTTATCCTGCTGCAATGTTCCACTCCAGTGACTTGTATCTCTTGCACTTCTTGGTTGAAACAGAAAATAAGTGATGGGCAGGGAGGGTGTTGGCGGGGCTGTGCTGCCACCGAGAGCTGCGTTTGAGTGGGCATTGCCTACTGCGGGCTTGGTTTGGTTTTGTTCTCCTCGAGGTTTTTCATTTTCAGACAGAATTCCCTCCAGGCAATACTGGAGATACCCCTGAGCTGGATGGGTCTGCCAGCAGCCCCTGCCTTACACAGCGAGGCTGTGATGACAATCCTTGGCATTCTCCTCGCAGCCACCTTCCCCCGTGCTGCGGGCAGGGTGTGCTGGAGGCCAGTCCTGTGCAGCTCTGCCCTCCCTCAGGGACAGACAGCAGGCTGTTTTCTGCATGGGTGTCACTTCTCATCCAAAGGAACGAGTAAGACCCTCCCTTACCTCACAGGGTGGCTGACACTTAATTTGTTTATTGAGAGTAAAGGATTCTTTTGGGTTTCTATGATATTTTATATCCAGAGAATAACAAATATGATTGCTGATCTTGTTTAAACTGACATTCTGTGATCAAGTTATTTTCTTAGAGATTCAGTCTTTGTTTTATTTTCATGTCTAACTTTTAAGGGTCAGTTTTACAGATAAAGTACCTAGTTAATGCAGTAATTAATCAATTACCTGTTGATTAAAGTGTTTCACTGGTGCATTAAAAGGAAATAGAACACTAATTTTTAATAAAGTGTTATATTTTGTCCTCTGTGATTTTTCTCCAGCGTCATAACTTTTTATTGGTAGTGTGGGTCTCTGGAACTTATGTTCCGTGTTTCTGATGTGATCCCCGCTGAGGATTTGGGGCTGGAGCTCCCGGACCGGGGCTGGCAGTGGAGTGGGGGACCGTGTCCTGCTGTCCCCCTGTCTCTGTCCCGCTTCCCTCTGTCTCTCTGCTCCCTTGTCCCCCCTGACCCGGTGTCTCACTGTCCCTCTGTCCCCTTTGTCCCCTCCTCTTCCCTCTCTGGACCCTGTCCCCCCTTGTCCCCCCTTGTCCCCCCTTGTCCCCCCTTGTCCCCCTGTCCCTCTATCCCCCTGTCCCCCTTGTCCCCCCGTCTTCCCTCTCTGGTCCTTGTCCCCCTGTCCCCCCCTGTCCCCCTGTCCCTCTATCCCCCTTGTCCCCCTCTATCCCCCTGTCCCCTTCTATCCCCCTTGTCCCCCCTTGCCCCCCCCTGTCCCCCCCTGTCCCACTCTATCCCCCTTGTCCCCCCTTGTCCCCCCCTGTCCCCCTGTCCCACTCTATCCCCCTTGTCCCCCTGTCCCCCCCCGTCCCCCCCAGGCGCGCGCCTCTCGGCGCACAGCGCCCCCCCGCGGCCGGGCGGCGCCCCCGCCCCGCCCGCTGACGTCACGCCGCGGTGAAGATGGCGGCGGGCCCGGGTCGGGAGCTGTGAGCGCCCCGGGCCCGCCAACATGAGCTGCTCGGCGGACGCCGTGAAGGACAGGCTGCTGTGGAACGTGAAGAAGGAGGTGAGGGCGGAGGCGGGGGAGCCCCCGGGGCTGTGCGGCGGGCAGAGCCGCGGCGTCCGGCCCCGGGGGGCCGCGGGTCGCGTGGGGAACGCCCTGCGGCCCGGCCGGGCGCACCGGGCCGGACCCGGCACCGCTGCCGCTCCCGGTGCCTCGGCGGGGAGCGGGCTCGGCCGTGCGCGCCCGCCCGGGCTGCCGCCGAGGACGCGGATCTGCCCGGCGCCGCTCGGCCGGGCTGGCGGGGCTGGCGGGCGGTGCGGCTCCGGAGAGGCTCGGTGCTCTTTACCCCCCTGAGAAGCTCGGTGCTCTTTGCTCTTTCCCCCCCGGAGAGGCTCGGTGCTCTTTCCCTCCCCGGAGAGGCTCGGTGGGAGAGGCTCGGCGCTCTTTCCCCCGGCGCACCTGGAGCCGGGATGCCGCTCGCGGGACTTCTGCTGCGGCAGGAGGCTGACATCGGCTCCCGCTCCTTTCCCGGCGTTTCCCGTAGCGCTCGTTTTTTATGACTTTTTCCTTAACTGTGAGCTTTAGAGGAGAAGGGGGAGAAATCGGAGGTAGGAAAGGTGTTTCTGAGGTGTCCGTGGATGAGCCGAGCTGACTCCCAGGTGCCACAGCCCTGGCACCTGTGCCCTGGGCAGGGTTAATTTGGGTGGCTGTTCCTGCACACACTGTGTGCCGTTCCCGGGCTGGGGCGGTCAGAGCCGTGTGTACACAGGGAGCCCAGCCCCGCGCCTGAGCGGTGTTCGGTGCCGCTCGGGGCTTGGCGGTGCCGCTCGGCTGCAGGGCGGTGCTCCGTACCTGGCGGGCGCTGCTCCCTGCCCGGCGCCGGGCAGGACGGACGGACGGACGGACGGCATCGCGCTGGAGCAGGGCTCCTGCCGGGGCGGGAGGAGGTGCCGCTGGTGTCCAAGCGCCGGACCATGCGCGCCTCTGGAGCGCGTTCCAGCCGGGGCTCCCCGCGGCCGCCTCTCCCCTCGCACCCGGGTATCGGATTTTGTGCCTTTGTGGCGCTGGCTGCGCTGAGCTGCGTGGAGCTGCCGGCTGTTACACAGCAGCGAAGTGGAGATATAATGCTTATCCGTCACAGCAGTAACAAGTTTTGTTAACAGGTACCTGCCCTCCTGCTCCTTCCCCTCTGCAGTTCGTTGCTGGGAAGCAACAGGAGCTGTCAAAGTTCCGATGTAAAGCTGTTGCTGTGGCCAGGGTTCCTGAGCCCGACTGCCATGTCCTGGTGCTCATTGATGCTGGAATCAGAACGCATCAGGTGTTGCAGGGAGCGTGGAAGGGGCAGAGCAGGGACAGACACGTCAAGGACAGTGTGTGTGGAGCAGCAGGACTGTGTCCCGGGATGACCCAGCCAGCAGCTGGCTCTGGGCAGGTGGTACCTGCTGAATGCTGCCACAAACATGCCACTTAGATTAGAAATTTCTGCTTGAACCAGAACCTTTGAGCTGAGGCAGTGCAAGGTTTTATTTAGAAGTGGGTGCGCTTGCTCTCCTGAGTAATGCTTAAATATATAAATAAATCTGATAAATGTTTTCCAAGTGTGAACATTGCAATCTTGCGCTAATGCGTGAGATGGAAAGTGAAATGGATTTTCATGATCCAAGCCAGCTCGAGCTGAGGAGAAGTAGTGGTGTGTAATTAAAAAATCTGAGGCTATTTTTTGTCTTTAAAATCTCTAAAATGTTTTTAATTGGACTCTGGTTTTTAAATGACTTGAATAATGCTTGAAAGTGTTATTTGTACCTTCTGTCATCTGCATTTTTGTTTTGTCTCAGATTTGTTTTTTCCTTCTCCCAAGTCCTCACCAAGGGTCTTTTAGAGCACTTACAGTGGCTTGGCTTTTTAGGGTTGGCCAGAGCTTTCCAGTCTAAAACAGCCACGAGAGCCTTTGTTGATTATAAGCAGATTGAGGTAACACCCCTTACCTGTGCCTTCACAGACCTGTGGAAGGGCCCCTGCCTATGCTCACAGTCAGAAAATGGCTCAGGTCGCAGTTGGAGACCCTGAGATGGAGATTTTATTTGTCTTCAATAATCAATTCACGGAGGCAGGAATTGAACACGAGCCATGGTAACTGCCCACCAGACAATGCTGCCCATAATGACTGTATGTAACTTTCTCCAATAGAACTTTCAACCTCATTTTTTATCATGTGTGACTTCATGCAGCCACTTCTGCCTGCTTGCTGGGAGCACCTGACTCCATGTCCATGTCTGTTCTCAGAGCCCTGCTGCCCTCCCCTTGTCCTTCAAACCCAGACCCTTATTTCCTGTTGAGTGCCTTTCCCATAAGCTCAGTAGCCAAAGGAGTTCATAGGCAGTGGGTTCTTTCTGTGGGCTGCTCCACCAAGCCTGGTAAAATTCAGTTGTCTTTGCAAAGTACAGAACAGTTATCTCCAAAGTCACTTGGTGCAAAGCGTTTATTTTGCCTCAGTCTCTCAGCTAAAATTTCTGCATTTTTCCTTTGGGAAATTTTATGCTGTTTGCTTTTCCTCAGATGGACTTGCAGTTCCCATTGGTAGGGAATGTGTTTTGTTGGCTCTCACAGAAAGGAAGACATGTAATGTGTTTCGAAAATGTAACTGCTGGGATTCATGCTGAGGCCGCTTGGAAGTTCACATTTCAAGCATTTATCTCTCTCTGCAGGAAAATCTGTTGTGACAGGCAGACTCATAAAACAGGCTTTTTTCTCTGGCCATTTCCTTTTGCCTCCTGAAATGGAGGGTTTTGCCATTTCTGAATTTAAACAGTACTTTCTAGCTGTGAAACAAACAGGGTAACAATAACCTTAGCAGTTCTACCCTGAACGATTTCAGAGCACTTCAGAAACTCAATTGCTCAACTTGCAGCTGAAATGTAAGGACTTGTGAGCAGAAGAGCAATACTTATTGAACAGCTTTTATTACACTACCGGTCTTTCATCAGGAGTAAGGAGTCAGTGCAGTGGGAGCTGTCAATAAAGGAGGTGAGCAAGCTGCACAAGTAGCTGCACAAGCTGAAGAAGATCTGGATGGTGGACATTAGGTTTTCTCCTGTGAGGTAAAAATTCTGTAGGCTTTAACTGTGTTCCTGGTTATTGTGGTATATTATGAGCATTCTTCTTTACCATTTTTAAAGTTTCAAGATAATAAAATTTTTAAAAATTAAACATAAAGGCATTTCTCTTGTGTATTTCTTCAGTGAAACTTAATAAACGATCCATGTATTATGGTATGTGTTCAGTGTTTGCTTCTGAAAGTTTTAGCCCTTGTAGGATGTGGGAGAAAGAGCAGTGATCCATTAGAAGATGCTGAGCAGCTTCTCTCTGGGGAGTTTGCTTTGCTTTACCTGTATAATGCTGCCACCAGGATCCTCTGTCCTCCAGCGCTGAGATCTTCCCCTGGCTGGGCAGAGCGTTCCTGTCCCTGCTCGCAGGGGCTGGCAGGCGTGTCCCCAGAGCCTGGCACCTTTGCCAGGGCAAGCAGGTGCCCCCGGGGCTGCAGCTGGTTCAGGGACAGTGACACCGAGTGACACGCGTGCCTCTCTGTGCTTGTGCCACCAGGCAGGTCCAGGCAAGAGCCTGGCTGGGACGAGTGGCTCCTGTGTTGTTCTGCAGGGGAGGCACAGAGAACAGGAGGATGTTTCCAAGGCCAGGACCCGAGCCAGTGTCACAGCTGGCCTCAGTGCTCCCTGCCACCTGCACAGGCTCCTCTCCAGGCTCTGGGAGCAGCCCTCCATCCCTTGCACATCCCTTCCCTGTGGGGGCAGATGGGTGACTGTGGGGGCAGGTGCTGATGTTTCTGTTAATGAGATTAATTTGCAGTTTGGTCAGGTCTGCTGGTAGCTGCCAGTGGGTGTGTGTGGAGGCTTGTGCTCAGAAAGCTCCATTGTCAAGTGCCTCCCGAGAACGGAGACAAAGCAGCAGAATCCCCTATGAAGAGCTGTGCAATATTGCAAGGGAATTGAGGAAACAAGCAAAAAAAAAAAAAAAAAAAAAAAAAGCTTGTGTTCCATTTGATCAGAAACACTTGCTTTAGCTCCTTGCCTGGAGCATCCATGAATTACGTGGCAGTGAGGGATGACGTGGGATTGAAGAACATTGCATTCCAGCTTTTGAATCTTCTCATATCCTGTCTATGCCTTAAAAATGTTTTCTAATAACATTCAGTCACTCTCCAGAAAATGCACGGAGCTTGCTTGGCATCCAGTGGCAGTGGGGAACACACAGAGAGCCTGCTCTGTGTCCTCAGCTCTGGAGTCTGGGGGTTAAAGTCTCCTGAGAGACACTGGATGGTGCTGCTCTAGAAAAGTAGGGTTGATTATTGAATGTGAAATGCTTTTCTTTCTCAGTTTTTATACACTTAAATTTTTAGTTGATGGGGATCTAAATAACATGCTGAGCTGATTGGGGTGTGCCTGGGAAATGTGTGGTAGCAATGAATTGGCTGCTGAGCACTTGAGCTTTTCCTCATCGAAAGGACTCTTCTTCCTCCCTGTTGTTAGGATGAGAATTCCAGTTCCTGTTCTCTGGAATGTTGAGACTGATTTCATGCTCTGCAGTCCTGAAGTCCTGTCTGTGACCCTGAGTTATGTGTGCACAGGCTGGTGTGACCCTGCCAGCGTGGTGACTGTGCTGCTCCAGGGCAGACTCTGTCTGTCTGTCTTCAGGCCAGGGGCACTCAGTTGCTTTTTGCCAGTAGTGCATCAGCCCTTTCCTTGTGTGAATGAAACTGTGCCAAAGGGATTGCTGAGTGAGGATAATCCAGATGTGAGTGCCCATTCACAAGACCTCCTCACACCTCTGCTTCTTCCTTGATACCCTCTTACTCCTCCACCTCCAGCTGCCTCACTGTGAGGTCCTAAGTTCTGACAGCCATGTCAGGAAAGCCACAGGGAAGAAACAAATTGCCTGGCTCAAAGTTTATATTGTCAGGCCTCAGGTGTGAGCAGCGAGCCAGGTTTTATAAAGCGCAAAAGACTTGTTTTGAAATCCTCAGCTATAAAACACGTTCTACTTTCAAAGCCTCTTACATGTTTCCTTCTTCCCCTCCAGTGTTTTCTTTGCAACTCAGAGGGCTCCTGTTTGATAAGGAGCACAAATTCTGGAGGATCCACTTGATCCAGAATTTGGAGCGAGGCAAATGCCATGTGTTGAAAGGCTCGTGCAGCAAGTGCCTGAGCTGCAGCCTGCTGCCAGCCGGGCTGGGGGTGTAGGAGTGGGCACAGAGGCCCCAGGAGGATTTCTGGGGGAGGGGATGTTTAATTACAGCATCCAGAATTGGTCTCACAGATGGTCTTGCTGGAGGAGGAAGCCCTTCAAACCGGAGAAGGCCCCTCCACAGGCAGCTGCAGAGCCCAGCTGTCAGTGGAGCACTGCCCCTGCAGCTTCTCCTGGTCCAGAGCCGAGGGGACAAGCCCAAAACCTTGGGACCTGTCGGTGCCATCAAGTGGCACCCAGTTAGCTCTAAATGTTGGAAGAAGAGTGTCTGGTTGAGTCTTTTGCCATGGTAGCACTTACTTTCATATATTGAAAGTGAATTGGCATATGTTTAGTCAGAGTGTCATAACCCTGTAATTGCAGCTCACAAATGAGAGAAGTCAAACATCATGGCTAATTTGTATATGGAAGAGAGCGAGCTCTCCACGGCCAGGAGGAAATGAGTGTCTGATGAATGAGTTGGAAACCAGTGAGGTTTCATGTGCTGTCAGGCTGAGGAAGCCACTGGGGAGAAATCACTGGCAGATGAATGGAGGGTGACTACAGCCCCTTGCCAAGAGCCTCATTGTAAGAATTGTCTGTTGCTTCTTTAATTTTTGAAAGTCAGTGATTTGCAATGATTTCCCTCTGGAGCTTGACACATCTTGAGCCCGAAAACCGGAAAGGAGCTTTGTTTTAAATCAGTGAAAAGTGTGATAGATGTAATTTTATTTGCTACAATTGCTAAATTGTGTCTTGAAGTGAAAACTGAAGGCAGTGCCTTCTCTGTAGGTACTGTAATAATTCTGTGTGCTGTTTGGTGCAGTAGAGCTTTGAAGGCATAATTTGTAATTGCTGTGACATGTTCCATGTTTCCCAGGTAGGGGGAAGGCCCTAAACCTCTCTGGGAATGTGTGCCCTTGTTGCTCAGGGATGCTTTGTGCTTGAAAAAGAGCAGAATGGCACGAGTGGAAATGGGACATAGCAACACAGTCTGGTTTCATGAGCAGAAGAGACTGTGAAGGCCAAGGATAAAAAGTCTTTCACAGCTCTTCAAAAGTTATGCTGGAGAAGTTCTCTGGAGGGTACTGTGGGCACACTGAAATCTGCCTTTTATGGGGGTACAGCCCAAACAGACCTGTCCTTGTTCTGCCAGAGGTTTCCTCATGCTATTATAAGCCCCTTAGGTTTGTTTGTGCCTTCCCTCCTTAAATCCATTCTTCCTGTGAAATGTGATGCGGGGGAGTTGTTAGTCTGTTGGTGGGGGGGAAGGGGCAAGCAGTGGTTGAAACTGAAACTCCCAAGTGCTGTGCTGACTTTGTTGGGATCATGCAATCATTTCTCTCTATTCATTTTAGGTAAAGCAGATCATGGAAGAAGCTGTCACCCGGAAATTTGTACATGAAGACAGCAGTCACATCATCGCCTTATGTGGTAAATGTCACGCGGAACAGCTAATGCTACCTAACCTTACTTTTCTTCTAGACATTTATTTTCTCTGCTGTCAGAGGTAAATGCAGGGATTTGGATACTAGAAATCATGGTGGTCAGCCCCATTTCACCTCTGTATTTGCTACATGTGTTTTTACATTACAAATTGTAAAATAATTCTTACTAAAATGGAATTATCCACGTACCCAGCCAAGATGACAGGTGGCCTTGCTGGAGGCTGGCTGTGTGTTCCGGGGAGCTCCCAGTGTGGTGTCCCTGCTCTCTGTTCTGTCCTGGAGTCCTGTCCTGGAAGCTGTGCTGCATTGTTGGTGTAACAGGTGGTGGGGTGGCAGCTGTTTCTGTTAGACTCTGCTTGGCCAAAATTAGGAATACTTTAAAGTCTTCGTACTTCTCTCGTCCTCCTACTGTGATTCCAGTTGGTTTTGTGTCCTGAATTCTTCATGCTCTGAAGAACTAATAGCTCTGCACTGAGCTGCCTCATTATTGCCCAGCAATCCTACCTGTCCTAAAGCAGGTTTCCAGCCTGCTGCTGCTTTGAACGGAGGCCTTGATTAACTCTAAACCAGAAGAAGGTGAAGCTGAATGCTCTGTTTTTACTTTGGCTGATTGAATGGAGAAATCTCTTCCAGCAGATTTGGCTAACAGCTCCTGGCTGGTGCTCTCCTGTGTGTACAGTTCTCTTCCCTCCCCCCCCTCCACTTTCGTGTGACTCTTCAAGAGGTTTTTCCCTTCTATTTAAAATTAGATTGGTTCAGTACATGAGTCATTTTTGGTGAATCTTCATTATAAATATAGAATTCTTGTGAATCATTTTACTCTCCTGCTAGGCTGAGTTTAGCAAGAGCCTCTTAAATACATGATGGCTGATTTCAGGGTCTCTCTGCATCAGTAGCTGAACAGTTCTTAGCTGTCCCAGATGGCTGAAGGTGCCAATTAAATGTCATGTGCCCCTTGTCCTGGGAAAGGCTCCAGCTCTGTGCCATGGCCTGGAGGAACGGTGCCTCCCTGCAGGTCAGCTGTGCTCATCCAGCAGGAGGGATCTGTAACCACGAGGACTCTGCTCCAGTCTGTGCTCTCTGCTGGGGTGCTCTGGGAGAAGGAGAGCAGGGCCGATGTCTTCATCCTTGTGGAGAAGCAGCGAGTGCAGCAGAGTCTGTATTTGCTCCCAGCCCAGCATAAAACCAGCCTAAGTTACATCCCAGGGGCTCTGTCATCCCCTCTGATTTCCAGGAGCTCTGCCTCTGTGGTTCAGAGCCACAGCAGCTTCAGTTGGCCTGGGGCTGATGCGTGCCATTGCGGGACAGAGTTCTGCCTTCCTTTGGGCCAGGGTTGCTGCGGGGCGAGTTCCACTGGGGCCGTGTGGCTGGCATGGGGACAGTGCAGCGCTGGCAGTGTGTCTAGAGCAGCTTCAGTGGCCAGCCAGGGGACAGTGCAGTGCTGGCAGTGTGTCTGCAGCAGCTTCAGTGGCCAGCGCTCCTGCTGGAAGCTGGCTGTGGCCCTTCGCAGCCTGGGCTCTGGGAGATGTTTCCTTGGGAACGGCAGCTGCCACTGACGTGGGGCTGGCGGAGCTCTGCGGCAGAGCCAGGGCAGCTCCTGCTGCCCTGAGCTCCTCCTGCCTGCATCTCCTCCTGCCCTGAGCTCCTGCTGCCCTGAGCTCCTGCTGCCCTGAGCTCCTCCTGCCCAGCCTGCCCTGAGCTCCTGCTGCCCTGCAGCTGCACCGGCCCTTGCCCGCTTCTGCAGCTCTGAGGAAAAGGGGAAGGCAAAGCAAGCCTCTCTGTTTCTGCCTTACCTCAAGTGTATTTACAGGGTTTCCAGTGCAGCGCATTACGCCTACAGTGTTTGTCCAAAAGCTGCTGCAGCTTGCTGAGCCTTTTCTGTGTGGCTGCCCACCTTTAGTCTGACAGTAACGTGCTGCTTGAAGCAATTAAAAAACTTGTTTAAGTCAGCTTCATACTGCAAACAGGGTTTACTTGTGAATGCCTCAGACACGGTTACCCAGATGATCTCTACATTTCCAATATCTACTTTGAAATTAGTACTTTGTTCTCTTTGAATGATATTTTGAGTATATTAAATTAAATAATCCTGAATTCCCCATGCTATAAACTAATCCCCATAGAATTCAGGTGGGTTTTGGAGAGTTAGTGTGTGTCACAATCAAAATATATATTGTTTAGGTGTAAATCTAGCATGCCAGCTTGGCAGAGGGAATATACTTACTGTGTTTTGGGGAAAGGTTAGTAGTAAACATGAGTAAAAATAGTAACTTGGGCACTGTTAAACATGCAGAATTTGGCTTTTCAAGGAGATTTCAGCTCAAATTAAGGAAGGGATGAACTGCACAAAAAGCTTTTTTTGGCCTGAATAATAAACCTGCTGCCAGTAATTAAACCCATTAATTAAAATGTGCAGAATCCCTTTGTGGCTGAACTGAAAAGGCCAGTTCTGATTTGAGCTGCAGAATGGTATTTAATGTTGTGCTTGGGGCTTATTGGAAACCGTGTTTGAGGATGGCACTGCAGGTGTCCCTTGGGGTGTGAGGGAGAGGAGGGAGCTGGGGGATTCCACTGCTGTTCCTGGGGATGCACCAGAGCTGTGCAGCTGTGGGTGGGTTTGTGGCAAGGGCATCACCAGGTCCTTTCCTGAATCTGAACTCAAATCCTGTAAGACATTGAGGCTCTTCTATCAAAGAAAACAAACAAAAAAAATCCCATCTTTTTTTTTTTTTTTGTTTTCTTGATGCTTGTAGCTATTTTGGTATACTTTGGATACTTGACATGTGCTGTTTCTTCCCATCTTCAGTTACTAATATTTAACTTACCACCAGGATTGGTTTCAGTCCTTCACTTCAAAGACAATTGGAAGTATTTGGTTTTCCTTTCCTTCAGTGTCATTGAATAATTTTTGCCTTCCAAATCTGTTCTAAAACTGTGTCTAGACCAGACTTACAGACAGAAATGCTTTTCCCCTTTTGAACCCAAGGAGAAAATTTGCTGTTTCTGGGTGTTACATTACTGCTCTGTCCTGATAGATTTGTTGAGGATCTTTGCTGCAGAGCCTGCAATTCCAGGTGCAGAGAAGAGGAGCAGAGAGCCTCTCCTAGAGGAGCTGGGGAAGCTTGGCTGGCTCAGCCCTAGGGGATGATTTAGCTGCATTAACCTCAACTTTCTCTTTTTCCATCCCCATTATGCATATTGCTTTTCTTCTCTTAATAACTGATGAAAATGACTGGCTTTTTCTTCTGGGTAATGCTGTGTTTAAATAACACAGATCTTAAAAAAAGAAGAACAAAACCACATCACGATCTGTCCAGTCATGCACTGGGAAAGGTGACAGGGCTTGACTGCAGGGCTGGATCTGGATATTACCTGAAGGTGTTTGTATGGGGTCTGTGACTGTGTTTAGTCATATGTGTAGCCCTTCAAACAAAAGAAGGATGTGGTGCCTGCCGGGGGGAGCTTGGGAGGTAATGAATTCCCATTAGTAAGCAGTCCTTGGTGCTTTCTCTGTGTGAATAATGCATCAGAGAGGTGGCCTGAGGCCCTGCAGCAGACATCTGCCACCCAGAGAGAAGGGACACTTGCCTGAGCACAGCCAAGTGCTGCCTTGCAGCCAGTCCAGTCTTGTCTGTAAGCTGAGCAGCCCCTGTGGTGGCTCTGGACATGGTGGCTGAGGAGGTCCATGCTCAAACAGATCCCTGCAGCAGCCGTGCAGTGCTGGGAGTGCCCTTGGCCAGCTCTGCAGGGTCCATCCTTCTTCTGTGTGGGTGACTTCCAGGTCTAGAAGCACCACATGCCAGGGGGTAGGGGAGTGCTATCGTACTTCTTCTCAGTACAGTTTCTGCTGGGTGCTCCTGTAAGTTGTACAGCAGCTCTTGCAGCTTCCCTGAGTTTCTCCACTCGGAGAGACTCAAATACAGCCTTGACTCGTGCCAGGCTGTGGCAGGTCAGAGCCTGACTCCACGGCTGCTTTTGTGAAGCACTCCTGAGCTGGCATTTGTGTCTTTTGCTGGTGCTTCTGCTCTCCTGCAGTGTCTGTGTGCATCAGGACTGTGTGAGCATTTATTGTTCTCAGAAACAGAGCAAGGAGAGCTGTCACCCACAAGTGCTTCTGAGATGTCTGCTTCAGGCTGTAATTCCACACTCGAGATCTGATGTGTAGGCCCCGTATCCATCCTTGCAGCTTCCTTTCACAGAGCCCTGGGGCATCTAGACTTGGATAATCATCAGTGTAAGATGCTTCCTCCTTCAAAAATAAGTAGAGGGAATTGTTATTTGAAATAGTTCTGTGCCACTGAGTATCTGTTCACAGCAAAAGGACTGGTGTGTTCTGAGAATCAGAGTGGCTCTTGGGTCCTCTTCACAGTTCAGAGGCAATCCAGTGTCTGACAGGATTGTCACTAATGAATGTGCAAAACACTAAGATTGGACTGTGTATGGAACAGTTCAACAGTTGATTCCCAGCTTCCTGAGCACTCCGTCCATCCTGGAGGGGGAGGCAGTCAGAGAGCCCTCCTCCACTTGTGTGGCTGGATTTTCTGGGGCCCTGTGGTTGAGATCTGATAAGGTGTGAAATTTTAGGGCCTTGCACGTCTGTAGGAGCACAATCAAAGAGCTTCAGCTGAGGTCACGGAGCAGTGTCCACGAGGAAGAGATCTCTTATGCTTTGGGATTTTTAGCTGATTGCCTTGAGGCTTCTAAATAGCGCCATATTCAGATTTGACAGAAAACAAAGAATTCAGTTTTCTCTCTTTTTTCCTTAGTTCACAGATATGTAACTTCTGTAGAAACAGATGTAAATAACCACTGCCCAACCTGAGAGTTTATCATCTTAATTCTTTTGGCTTTCTACCCTTGGCGTTGATATTTTAAAAAAATGAAGATCATCTGCTATGGAAGTGCAGATCTCTCACAAACAAAACACAAGTCTCCCTGTATTACTGCTCCTATTTGAGAAACAAACATTTTCAATGATGAATAATGCTCAAAAAATAGTTTACAGAGACTCTACCTCATTTGATAAACACATTAGCCCAGAGAGTGTACCAGAGATGATCATAATTGGGGGGAGGCAAATATTTTTTCATGCACATTTAGAAGGTTTTTGATTGTGCTCCAAAGATGATGCTTAAGTTAATGAGTGGTGTGCTGTGGTGGAGAGGAAAAAAACAGAGTGAATATTAGCTCTGATGTGAAATGAAACAGTTTTTGAACTGCATGTGTTTTTAGCTGGAGAAGTGAAATAAAATCTCTTGTGCTTTTTAGAGAACTCTGCTAAATATTTTGCTTTGATCCTGGGTCATCAAATTGGATAATTTTCAATATTTAGAGAAATTTCAGTAATCTTGATTTACCCTTAACTGTGTTTAATGAAACCTTTTCTGTTTTATGAAGGTTGCTGAGATCCTTGAAGCTTAATGATCATGATTTTAAAGAGGAACAGTCACCAAATTTCAGCCCTGAAGTTTCTCAGCCACTTTAGAACTGGGAATTGTCCTTTCAGATACTTTTTTAAAATTATTGTTTTCTAGGGAATTATTGAACATAGGATGTTCAGTGGCACAGCCCAGCAGAAGCAGGTTGAGTGCAGGTGCACCAGGAGCAGGTTTGGATGTGTCTCTGCAGCCCTTTGCCCTCGGGTACCAGCGTGTCCCCTGCTCGGCGTGCCCGCCCCAGTGACACAGCAGGCTGCAGCAGGGCAGGAAAGCTGGTTTCAAACTGGGCAGATCTGTGTTTAGGACAAAGCAACAGCAGCTGGAGATCATGAGCATCTGATGGCTTCTTTATCATCCTCCTCTTTTCACTTGTTTTTAATTTCTTCAGCCTCATGAATTCAATTCCCTGTGCACAGTTTCCATGAAAACAAGGTATTTAGCTGCAGTATTTCTTCCTGTCTAAGAAAAATCTCATCTGCTAAGTACACCCCATAAATAATCCTTCCACAGGCCTTCTTTTCTCTGCTCACCACCCTTCCAGCCCCAGAACTTTCATTTCACAGTCCATTAAGTCATGTCAGAATTTTCATAGAGCCAAAAAAGGACAAAAACAAACCTGTTCACCTGACCCTGGAAGGGGTAGCTGTGGTGAAGTCATCAAAAAGTGACATTTCCTGAAGCCTGGTGGGCACTGTGATTATTTGAACTGTAAATCAATAATATATCTGCACTTAATTAAATTCAGCAGTGAATACTGCAGAGAATGTTCCTCAAATCTGTCTGGAGTTAATGAATTTTTAGATGGCTGCTGTCAGCTGAACCATACAAGAGAATTACCTGAGCTGTGCTGACTTATTCCCAGTGCAGAGCTGCTCTTCCACTGCCTTTTGATCTGGTTGGTTTTTGTATGTGTTTGTTGTAGGTACAGTGACAGTAGGCAGGCTCGGGATCACTCTGGGCTGTGCAGCAGTTACTTACCTGTGTGCACACATACCTGTAGCCAAAAGCAGGTGTACAGACTACCTGTGTGCACTCAGAACCACCCAGTGGTGCCCTTCTGATGTTAGCAGTTTCTCCAGAAACACCTGAGTCATCTATTTTTAGGTCTGCTTAGAGTGTCAGATTACAAAAAGGGAGAAATGGTTCATTTTCCCAGAAATGGGTAAATAGCCCCGTTTCCCTGTGCCAGAGGTTCTCATACTCTAACTGCTGAAGTAGTTTGTGTTGTGTCTTTAGGCAGCAGTCTGAGCTGTGCAGTTTGTAGCTCCCGGGGATCACCTGGTTTTGCTTTATCAAACAGCACCACAGCTGAGGTCCTCTCATGTCTTTGAAAAGGTTCTGCAGCTGGAGGTGCCTGCTCTGCCAGTTTGCTCAGGGTGTGTTAGGTTTCCTCTCTGACTAAGCGTGGCCGTGGGCAACGCTGGCAAGGTGCACTGAGATCGGTGCCTGCCCTGGACACAGAGCCAAGGGAAGCCCTGGGGGCTCTGCCAGGGAGCTGGGCCCTCCCTGCAGCGCCGTGCCGTTCTCCTGGTGCGTGGGAGGGATCCCTTGCTGCTGGCCTGTGCCACCAGGGTGGCATCCACATGGTCCCCTGGGTTGGAACGGGGTGGCACCTGTGTTGCAAGATGTGCTGCCCTGCTTGCATGTCTTGCAGTTAAACTGGTTTAAAGCCACGATGTATTTGCAAGCACATTCAGATCAAGTCAGACATGAGTGTATTCCAGCTGTTCTGGAATAATTCTTGTAGAAAGGAGCCTGGAGAGAAGAGTGCTGGCAGCCAGTGCTGTTAGTCTCAGTCTGGGGTTGAAGTGTAGGAGAGTGAAGTGACCTGAGGGTCACACAGGCTGGGCTGTGACCTGCCCCCCAGTCCAAGGGCTCCCTGCACATAGAACTGGACACGTGTTAATCTCTTGTCCTGTGAAAATACACTTTGAGGCAATCCAGCAGCAAATTCCAGTGTCTCACCCCTTGCAGATGACCCCTATGTGAGCATTATGGGCAGCTGGGGACTGATCTTACCCACGTTTTTGTGATGAGAAATGTCACAATAATAATAATTAAATATTGGGGCTCTAGGGACAGTCACTGGGGAAATTGCCCTCAGTGGCAGCTGCAGCATTTATTAATAATTAAAGCTGTGCCTGCTGTGCTTTTCACTAAATTTGTTTCATTAATATTTTATTGTTTCAAAGAAATAAAAAAAAAACGGTGAAGGTGGGAAGAGTCTGTTTCCTAAGCAACAGCAGTGCACTTCTTTGCAGTTATTTTTAAAGCGGTTGCTTCATCTAAGATTTGGAATCAAATTGCTGCATTGCTCCAGGCATCTGGAAAGCTGCTTTTCTTTTTTCTTCATTTCTAATTGAAAGACAGAGCACAACAGTTGCTGGGTTAGGAGCTGTTGTGATGGTTGCTAGACAGGAGCTAGACCGTGCTGCGCAGAGCTTGTCCGCGCTGTCATCACTGGCTGTCCCCGCGGAGCGCGGGCGTTCCCTGCACGGATGCTCCTTCCCCTGGCAGTGGAACCAGCCTGGCCTCAGAGATGGCATCAGCTCCTGCCAGACCACGGGCTCTGCCTCTGCCCCCCACGGCTGTCCTTGGAGCGCAGGGGAGGTTTCTGAGGGCTCAGGGGGCTCGCTCAGGGATGTGCCTGCATGTGCCGCTCCTCCTGCAGGGACCAGCGCCGTGCACAGGCTGCTGTGCCTGGGGGTGGGTGGCTTCTGAGGCAGGCGTTGTGGCTGGCAGGGCCACCAGCATGGGAAGCAGCATCAGACCTGCTGCTGGCTGTCTGTGTCTGAGCCATCTCTCCTGTCCTGAGCAAACAGGAGCGTGCCAGAGCTGAGCCCAGGGCACTGCCCCATGGTGCCGCACCCGGGCTGGGGCTCCTCAGCGTTCAGCAGCAGGTGTTTCTGTGCGACCCCAGCCTGGCCCAGGACTCAGGTTAGCTTTCAGGGCCTGAACAGTGAGGACAGGTCTATTTCAGATGCAGGCTTTCAGGTGTTATGGGATTTGGAGCCTTCAAGTACAATAAGGAGAGGAGTCTTCAGAAATGCTCGGCACCTGACAGTGTTAGGCATAAAGTGCAACAAAATGCTGCCTTCTCTCGAAAAGAGCCGCTGTGTCAGAGCAGATGGAGTGCCATTTGTTACTGTAAACAGTATTTAAGGTGGGGAGCTGCTGTGTCCCCATGGGCTGCCTGCTGCCACCCAGCACAGCAGAGCCCTGCGCAGTGCTGCACTCAGCCCTGTGAAGGCTGCCCTGCCCTGGGCACACTCCTGGCACACAGAGCTGGGTCTTTCCCCTTGCCTGTGAATGAACTGGTCTGTTCTTCATCCCTTTGTATGACTCTGTGAGTCATCTGCAGTCTCACTTCAGAAGCTGATAGACAAGGAAGGCTTGCTTTTTTTTGTTTAGATTTGTTGTGGTTGTTTTAATTTGTATTTCTCATTTCCTTGCCCTGCAGCAGGTTACAGGAGAGCTGGATAGATTTCTGCTGCAGTCTTGCAAGGCTGCATAGTGCAGTGCAGTGTTTCACTGGTGGCCATCAGGGGATGTTAGTGTGGTTCTGTACAGTGGGGTGAAAACACTCAGATTCCAGTTTATTTATATACTGCCATTATCTGTACTTCACAAGGTGCTTGTAGTAGCAGAATAGACACATGCTGACATCATCTGATTCTGAGTTCCTGTCTGTCTGTCTGTGCCCCCAGCTCTGTTCTTGACCCACACCTGCCCAGAGGCAGTGAGCAGGGGGTGCTGGCCGAGGAGGAGGCAGGAGCAGCTGGACCATAACGCTCTGTCCCCTTCCCTGTCTGTCCCCAGGCGTGGTGGAGGCGTGTCTCCTGCACATGCTGAAGCGCAGGGCTGCCGGCTTCCTGCGCACCGACAAGGTGGCCGCGCTCTTCACCAAGGTGGGCAAGACCTGTGCCATCGCTGGAGACGTGTGCAAGAAGGTGCAGGAGCTGCAGCAGCAGGTAGAGAGCAGGTGAGGCTGAGCTCTGTTGATCAGCCAGGGGGATGCAGGGTGTGTGCAGCCTGCTGGGACACAGACTGCCCCCGAGAGCACAGGGCTTGTCTCGGGTGATGCAGCTTGGCCTTGTTGGCACCTGTAGGTGTTTGTGTTTGATCAAGCTGGCAGTGAGCAAAGGGACAGACAGGGGGAACTGGGGCTTTGGTGTTTCATTTTGCTTCTCAGTACAGCAGAGGAGCACATTCGGCCCACACACAGCAAGAGAAGTGATTAATTACTGGTGATTTCAGAGAGGCCTCACAGTCTGGGTATGGTGGACCAGCTTGGACTGTTGGTGGGAAGGGAGGGGGTGGAAGGAGGAACTCAAGAACAGACATCCTGGAGGAGCTGTTTTGGCATGCTCCTGCCAAATCAGGAACAAATTTCTAGGTATCGTAGCAGAAAGTTAAATTAATGGATACAAAGAGTGACGGGAAGAAGGATGGTATAGGAAAGCTGTTCAGTACAAACCAGACTTAAGCACAACAGAATCCTGGAGTCAAGGACTTGAAGTTACTGAAAGTCGTAGACTTCTTGCTGGTGGTGAGTAGCAAAGTTAAAATTTTCCATGTGGTTCTGTAGATGGAATCACAGTGCATGAGTGTCTTGTCCTATAAGCTCAGGACAAGAGCGTTTTTAATTCTGTTTGTAGACACTGCTGAGTCCTCAGAGCTCTTTGCACATCGTAGGAACTTTTAGCCTCTGATCAATCTGCTGTAAAGATGGGCTTTGTGAGAGAGCTTGTCTTTCATTCCTGACAATTATTTAAATTAGCACCTATATTTCTGTGTAATTTTCTGACATTTATCTTTATTAGACTTATAATTATCAGACTTTTATGTAGTTTTTGACAGATATGTACCTATTTTTGATATATTTTTAATTGGGCCTACTGATACAGACAAGGATTTTATTCAGTTTAGTTTTTTAAATGTTGGGAAGAAGGATGCTTTCTACTGAAAATTCACCAGCCTCTCTCCTGGTTAAGAGCCCACACAAACACCTTCTAACCACAAGAGAACTTTGGCTGTATCCTCTAACAGAGAGGAGCAAATGAACTTAAATTCTGTGGTTTCTCTTGGACAAATTTTGTATGTTTTTCAGCTATTAACAGCCACAAAATTTAAGTGCTGTAGAAAATACACACAGAAAAGATACTATTGGGAAATTCTGCAGGGGGTGGACTCACTCTGCTGGATGTATGAAATGAGACAGAAGAGCTGTAACAGCCTAACTGTTCCTGAGGCTGTGGCTTAAGAAAAGCCGTGTTTGGGATGCAGCTAAACACACCCAAACTGTTCTGATGTCAGTGGTGCCACGTGTCTTCCTTGCCTGTAGGGCTGGTGTCACAGCCTGCTGTAGGATTTGGGACCCTGTCAGTGCAGGGGGGAATTACAGATCTCACCCAAAGCAGCCCAAACAAATGTATTAACTCTGTGTAACTGGACAGTTTCCTGAAAGGGAACCCAAGTGCTGGCAAAGAACTGAAGGTGTCAGGGTGTCTTTCCTCATTGAGGCAAAATGGAATCTTCTTCTGTTTTAAGGGGAGGGGTTTTCTGGCAAAGACATTGAGGGGGTTCCTGTTCCCCTCAGCTCGGGGCAGTGTGTGGAGAGCCCAGGCATGTGCCCCTGTGCTTTGTAGCCACCTTTCTCCTGCAGCTGCACTGTGTTACCTGATGCAGGACGATGGGTTTTGCTGGATGATGGAGCTGTGCAAATTCTGACTACTTTTATTTTATCACCTTTCGCAGGAAAAATCAGCCAAATGGGCAGGAACCCCTCAAAAGGCAGGGATCAACCACAAGCAAAGCACCTGTCCTGACACCTCAGGCCATCAAGCACATCTGGGTTCGGACAGCCTTGATTGAGAAGGTGCTGGACAAGATTGTGCAGTACATTGTTGATAACTGCAGGTAAGGAAAGCAGCAGAAGCACAGGGATTTGTTGGACTGATGCATTTAGGTGTCTGCAGCAAGGGATTTCATCAAAAGTCTTTGGCAAACCCCTGTGATGCAGGCTTCTGGTAAGATGAAAACCAGTTACATAGGCATTTAGAAAAAAAATGTGCTTTAGTTTTTCATTATTGACAGTGTTTCAGGCTTACAAAAAACATTGTCAGGCATTCAGCTTTCCAGAAATCAGCTACAAACATAACTTCAAGTATATTAGTTGCCCATATTGTAATGGGACCTAGACCTTAGTGGAATAGAAATATCTTCTAATAGGTCATGAGTTGAAAGTAATCCTTTGGAACTTAGGATGTCAGGGAGGAAAATGCCTTTTGTAGATGAAAGAAAGGAAAATTAGAACAGGAGGAGCTAGTGTCATAAAACCTTAGGGTTGTGAAAACAATCTTTGAACGTTGTTTCTTTTTTAGAAAAATCAAGCTTTGTGTAAAGTGAAAGTTTTCTCTTGCAAAAGCAGAGAAGAGCATCAGTGCTTTATGAATGTATTCCCTTTGGACTCCTTAAGAGGCAAAGATGAATCCTCTCTGTTCTGTTCTTGCTTCCTGCTGCCCAGCATCAGCCGTGGTTTGCCAAGGAGCAGCTCTTAACTCCTACCCTTCCTGCCCTCCCATAACCCATGATACAGAAGACTTAATGGGGCACACTGAGGACAGTCTCCCATAAAAAGAGAAAGGAAGGCACCTAAAGCTTGGTGTGGTCCCAGGAAGGAAGTTTGCTGGTGGGGTGCTCTTGTCATTCTGCACTGGCAACACGTTCTTGTTCATCCAAAGCCAGTGGGTCTGAACAAGGATGAGAGCTAAGGGCAAAGCAGCTTGTTTTCACAGTATTTCCAAGTTCGTGTTACTGTTTTCCTTGTCATCAGCTTTGCTTTCATGATGTATCTTGCCACTAAAAGCAAGAGAATGGAAGAAAGGTCTTTGTGCTGTTCAAGCAAACTGTTGCTCTGGGATATGTAATGCCAGCTTGGATTTTATGAGCTGTGTGCAGAAGAGACAGAGGGAGGGTTGGCCATGTCCCAGAGACACAGTTAATGGAAGCATTTTAGTCCGCTGCCTCAGTGTCTGCAGATACATGGGTACAAGGGGTTTTAATTTCTTTTCCACATAATCCACAGGAGACACATCAGGGGAGTTTGCTCTCAGTTGTTCCATCACCTCACTGCCTTCCCCCTCCGTTCAGATGAGTTAGGATCAGGTCCTTCATTGCAGGTGTGTGATTTTGAGAACCTGACTTGGTGAATAAAACAAACCTTTTCAAAAGGCTTGTTACCATGCATTTTTGTGTCACTACTGCTCAAATGCTCCATGTTCACATCCTTCAGCTGTTCTGTCCTGGAGGAGGAGCAGGTGCTTTAGAGTTTGAGCCCCATCTAGTGAACAGACCACAGAGGACAGTGGCATTCAAGAACTGTGGGTGTTTGGATTTTTTGGCTGTGTGGTTTTGTAAAGCAGCTTTTCCTGCTGCAAAGTCACTTGCAGTGACTTCAGGGTCACTGCAAGAGCAACGTAGTAGTTCACAGTTCTTCACAGTGTTTCAAGATGATTCCTCACAGATGGAAGACGTGTTTAAGAACGTGTGGATTGTTTTGTCTCTGTGGAAAATGGAAAAATTGCTTGCAGAGAACTATTGTTTGTTTCCATATTGCAATTCTGCCCAAAGCCCCAAATCAAATATACCGGGTAAACGTACTGAGCACAAGGCGAGCTCCTGCCTCTCAGAGCTCAGCTGGAAAATGGATGAGACAGAATGAGCATATCAAGAGGCCCATTGTGTTAGACCTGTAGCAAACCCAAGCTTTGAAATGGTGCATACCAACTCCTGTTTTTAACTGAGCGCTGATCTTTTATTTGTAGTAAATACTATGAAAAGGAAGCTTTACTGGCAGATCCTGTTTGTGGCCCAATACTGGCTTCTCTTCTAGGTGAGTTCTTGCAAAGTTACTTTTTATGCTGAAGAAAGTAAATTGTTTCTTAAAGTATTTTGCATTATAACAGTGTTACAACAGGTGAATTTAGTATCTTGTGTGTAGTTAACTATCTAAAAAAGAGCAACACTGAAGATGTTTGTTGCTTTCAAGACCAGAAGAGACCGATCATCTGGTTTTATTGGTAGTTACTGGTTGGATTAGAAAGCAGAACGGGAATGGATTTTTACTGAATGCTTGCTGGCATTCTGCTAATGCTGCTGTGGCAGGGCACTGTGTCCTACAGGAACACTCTCATGCAGCCCTGGATAATAGGAGTGGTACATTATGATATTGTCTGTAGCGGGGGCTGATCCCATAGGATCAGTGACCATTATTAGTCACTTGGCTTGAGGAGGAAATCTCCCCTTCAGTGCTCAGCCAGCAGGACAGCAGTGAGTGTGCCTCCGAACAGGCTCAGAAGGCTCCTCCCTTGGTCTCTTTTCCTAGTTGGACCATGTGCTCTGGAGTACACCAAGCTGAAGACAGCTGACCACTACTGGACAGACCCCTCGGCCGACGAGCTGGTGCAGCGGCACCGGATCCACGGCGCGCACGGCCGCCAGGACTCCCCCTCCAAGCGCCCAGCCCTGGGAGTAGGTATTTACTCTGTACCTGTCTCTGAGTTAGGGCACAGGCTGACAACAAACACAGCCCCATGAGGGAGGTACCTGAATCTGGAGCAGCCTTTCTTCTCTAACAAAGCTTTATCACAGATTAGAAGTCCATTTGGGCCACAGTGTCCTCTTTACCTGTACGTAGAAAAGTTTGAGACCCAGCACTAAATTCTGTGGCATTGGACAGGTGTTATCTGACCAGGTAGTTCACAAGAAATTCTGAGCTGCCGTGACCAGGGCTGAGTTGAGAGTCCAGGTGGTTTCTCTGCAAGCCCCTGGCTGCACAAGAGCTGCTCTCTGCAGAGGCTGGGTTGCTGTGCTGTGCCCTGGCTGACCTGCCCCGGCTGTGTGTGCAGATCCGCAAGCGCCACTCCAGCGGCAGCACGTCGGAGGATCGCTTCGCTGCCTCGGCGCGGGAGTACGTGGAGTCCCTGCACCAGAACTCCCGGACTCACCTTCTCTACGGCAAGAACAACGTGCTGGTGCAGCCGGTGAGTGCAGCTCCTGGGGCTGCTGCTGCAGCAGGCAGGGGTGCAGCTGCGGGAAGGGCTCCGAGCTGGCACGGGCTCGCTGCGCTCTGTTCTCAGCTCAGAGCTGCCTTCTGCTTGGCCCTCCTGTGCTGGGCTGGATTTGACACGTGACAAATGCTTTCACTGCCTGGCCACTGTCAGTGAGCACTGGGCTGCAGGCAGGGACACACATACTGGACTTGTTGTGGTTTTTCCCCTCTTGCTAGTAGCAATATTGTATACCAGTACTTGTGCTGTTAGGGTTTCCCTCAGCACTGCCCAGATACTGCAGCTATGGAGCTTGCATGGCACAGAAAGTCTGGAGCATATATTTCATGCAGATATTTTGTGCATTTGAGTCACCTGAGTTGTCCGTTTGTTGCTTCTGTGAACAGAAAGATGACCTGGAGGCAATTCCTGGGTATCTCTCCCTTCATCAATCAGCAGACAGTTTGACATTAAAATGGACTCCAAACCAGCTGATGAATGGAACCCTTGGAGATTCAGAACTGGAGAAAAGGTACTCATTGCATTCAGGAGAGATGGAAAGAACTGTGTAACCTGCTGGGAGGCACCAGGAAAGAGGAAGGGGAGGGGAGGAGGGAAGCAGCGGCTGTACAAACCTGGTACCAGAATATCCAGTGTGGAGAAACTAGCTTTCCTTTGCTGTTTACTTCACTAATAATTTACTTGCATTGACCAAATTTAATAAGCAGTTAATAACTTAGCAGAGTTTCTATCAGGTGCTTGGAACTGCAAGCATTCCTGAATGTGGAAAAAACAATGTTTCCTGCATTTTCCTTCCTTTTTAGTGTTTACTGGGACTACGCATTGATTGTGCCACTGAGCCAGATCGTCTGCATACACTGCCACCAGCAACGTAAGCATAACCCTTAAGCATCTATTCCTTAAAAATACATAAACAGGAGAGCCACTTGAATGATTGCTTTTCCTCCCTCATTGTTGGGAACACCCCTGACTAATTCTGGCCATGTGGGAATGAGTGTTAAAATCTCCAGTCCCAGCTGATAGAGGATGACAACTGTTATAAGGCTTTCATAGTTTGCTTGTATCTTGAGTTTCTTTAGGACTAAAGGGCTGATATCCTTAGATCACACTGTGCCTTAAAGGTTTATTTATCTACTCAGAGATGATCCCAAATAAAATTTACTTAGAAGGTTAGAGCAGAAAACCGAGGCTGTGATGTAACAGTGTGGACTCCCCTTGTCCTCCTTGCAGCAGAAAGCAGATGGACATTAGTGCTGGTGAGTCAGGATGGGACGCAGAGGCCTCCGCTGCACTTCCCCCAAGGAGGGCACCTCCTCGCCTTCCTGTCCTGCCTGGAAAATGGGCTCCTGCCCCGAGGCCAGCTGGAGCCCCCGCTGTGGTCCCAGCAGGGCAAGGTACTGCTTTTTCTGGTGAGCTCTTCTTCTGGTGAGGCTGGTGTTGATATCCCTGCTCCACAGGGTCAGGCACTGGCTTCAAGCTGCTTTATGGTAAAGTAGGACACAACTCCATTTAGTCCAGCCTGCTTCTTATACACGTGGTCTTTAAAAATCATTCGTACCTTCATTTCCCCATTGAGAATGAGCTGGAGTCTGCTGTTGCATCAACATACAAACCCACACAATAGAAGTGAGACTCAGATGGGCTGGACAGAGCTGCTGCCAGAGGCTTGGGGTGCCCAGCTCCCATAGATCACAACAAAAGGCTGGTTTACAGCACGCAGAAAAGTAGTATTAAGTACCCCTAAACCACCTCCTGTATATGACTCCACTGTTTCCTCCCTCACCTTCTCCCAGCATTGAAAGTTTGGAGATTTATGATGCCAAAGGACTGTAGTACTTAGTTTGTTGTGCTCTGTTAGTCACTCATAGATGAATGTATGGAATTATTATTTTCTCTAGGGCAAGGTGTTTCCAAAGCTTCGAAAACGGAACAGCAACAAATCAGTGGACCTGGAGGAGATGCCAGCTGAGGACACGTCCACGGACTATGTCTTCAGGATTATTTATCCTGGACACAAGCATGATAACAGTAAGTGCCTCTGTTCTGCTTTGTTTGAAAAAAAACCAAACAAACAAATGAAAAACAAATCAGACATCTGAAAAAATCTTGAAGTGATATCCTGGGAAGTACCTGCAGGTGACAAGCCACATTTTTGTAAGCGGGTAAAAAAACCAAACCTCTAATAAATTTCACTGAGAGATAATTGTGATCAACAGGTACAGCTTAGGTTTCCTTAATGCAGTGAGACTTGTTATCTTAGTGGAAATGGAGTTGAGGTGGGGAATCTTATATTTACTCTGTGTTTTACAGAGCAAGTTTTCAAAATACTCCCCTGGGCTTGCAAACTGAGACTGAAACAAAAAAGATTGCTTGACTAGCCAAGAGCAGTTTTGCTCCTGAAGTGAGGATATTTTTACTGGCCACAATGCTTGCTCATAATGTTGTTATTAGGAAAAAAAAACCCTCCACCATAAACCCTTAAAAGTACCACAAGAACTCCCTGGGCTAAGTTTTCCTGGCTTGGAAGCACAAACTTAACAATGGATAAAGGCCCTTCCAAGGAAACTAAAAGAATTCCCGAGCACCAAACCACCTCATGTCATCAGTGAATACAAATTCCTTACATGCAAGAAGGCATTGGAGCTAGCTCTCAAGCAGCATGTTCAGTTTTATTCCCCTTGGCAAAGAAGCAAGAACTTCCTGGGAAGATCAGACCCTAAAGTTTACAGGGGATTTGGAGTTACTGCTGACACTGGGGCTTAGTGCAGCTGAGCAAGCAGGAGTCTCCTCTGCAGCCTCCTGCCCCAGGCCTCAGTGCTGGCTGGGCTTTGCCAGGCTCCTGGGCTGGCACAGGTAGGTCTGTGCTGTGTGCACAGCACCTGGGGCCTTGGCCTGGTGGAGGGCTGCAGAGCCTGGGGGCTCGTGGGGCAGGAGCTCCTGTGCCAGCAGGAACTCTGCCTGTCTGCAGAGCCACACACAGCTGGGAGCGACGTTTGCTGTCCAGATGCATCTGGCACAGGTTTCACAGAAGGGGCCACAGCAGTGCTAGGGCACAGTGAAGGACAGAAGCTAGCTGGAGCCCAGAATTCCCTTGGAGCTTTGCTCAAAAGCATGCTCAGCTGCTGCAGGCTGCCACTGGGATCTCTGTCCCTGGCTGTGGTGTGCCACGTGTGCTCTCACAGCCTGTGCACACTCAAAGGCTGGCCTGAGTTTGGTGGAGCATGCTTTGTTTCTGTAAGAAACTCAGTTTTCACACCCATTTGCAAGAGCTGTGCCCTCGAGCAGAGGGCAGGATTCAGGTCCGTTGTCTTTGCTGACCATGTCCTTTTGAGCTTTCCCACAGCACTGAGTTCTTTCTTCTTATGCTCCTCTTTCACTATTTTCTTTGAGCAGTAACTATTAACTACCACCACTTAGCTGCCAGCCGCTCTACCTCTGTTGACGATGATGAGGAGGAGGAAGATAAGCTACACGCAATGCTATCAATGATCTGCTCTCGGAACCTCACAGCTCCTAATAGGATGAAAGGTTTTTATCCTCCTCCCCCTGTGTCCCAGAGCTCTCTTGCAGCTCCTTCCACTGATGCATACAACAGTGTTGGCATTATTACAGGGAAAGACGCTCCGCTCACACCACGAGATCTGGAGATGGAGGTGACTGTGCAGAGAGGCTGGCAGTGGGCTCACAGCCTGTGGGGAGTGGGAACAGCATCCTCCCTGTCCCTTGATGGGTGTGCTGCTGAGCAGCAAACCTCCTCTCCTATGGGGCTTCGTGCCCCACCTTCATAAAGGCTGGACACTAGAGCAGGTGCTCAGGAGAGAAGGAGGGGGTGTGACAGCTTTGTGCTCCCACAGATGAGGCAGCAGAGTATGCAGACAAGGCTGTGTGGAGATGCAGTGCCTGTCTGGGGTCAGTGCTTTCATTCCACTTGCATCCATAGGCAGGGTGGGCTTCAGAGGATCAGCTGTGAGCTCCACCACCCCTCCACAAATTTGTCATCTATTTCTTCATACTATTTAAGTTAATATTCTCAAGATGTGTGTGCATTTGGCATCCAGTTTAGCTCTGATTTTGAGAAGTCCTTGCTATCTCTTAAAGCCTGGACTGGCTGCAAGAGACAATAATTGCCCTGCATCTCTGTACAGTGCCAAAGTTCTGGGTTAGACAGGCTATGAACAGATTTTCAAGGAAAGCCTCAATTCTTCTAGGCTGCCCACGCACTTATCCCAAGGGAATTGGAAATTGATAAAGCCCAGCCCAAGTTAATAAAGAGTTCTTGGAAGGCATGGATGGAAAGAAGTTGCAAAAATAGTGTTGCCCTTGAAAAAAGATTCTGTTTTAGGAAGTTTCGGTGTGTCCTAACTGATAATGCCTGGATATGGGCAGAAATGGGAAGGAAGACATTGAACTGTCACATACACATTAACCATAAAGAACACAGCTTAGTTTTTAGTCAGCAGATAGAACATGTAAGTTATCCCACTAGAATGGCTGTCAGGTGTCTGCTTTTGGTTATTTAATCTTGAAGAGGGTGGTAGAGTTAGGGATGTGCCTGGGAATAGCCTGTCTGGGCTGCTGTCTCTCCAGCAGCCCCATCCCATAATGACAACACTGTTGTAGCAGGTTTGCCAGCCATCTGCTTTGACATTTTGCAACATGCTCGACTTTTGCATGTAGCTGAAGTTACAGATAACACCACTACAATTAAATAAAAGATGCTGTTCACTCTAATTCTTCACTAATTCAGGTACCTTTCATCTGAATCTTTAGGTTCTGTGGGGTTCTTTCCTTGTTTCTCTAATAAACAGAATAAAAAATTAGAAATGAAAAACCCAATTTTCCTGTCTAGAGAGGGGAGGCAAAAACTAATGATCTAAAAATGTTTATCCAGTGGTTTTTATTTGAACCCAATAAGAAGCTGCAATAAAGACTGGGTCGTTCAGCTCCTTCCTGAAGAATTAAGGTGAAGAGCATTTTTGCATCACACTTTGTTTTGTGAAATGAAACACACATGACTGCTTCCGCATGAGCCTGTGCTTTTTCTGTTAACAAATGGGTTTACTCCACTCCTCCCTCACCTCTGCCCACTTTCTAATAGGCACTCCTAAAATGCTTTGTGCTACCTTGATTTAAAATGCATGAGATGGTTTGGAATTGCCCCTCCCCACCACTCAACAAATATCTGTTTTAAAAGCACGGCCCAGGGGACTGGATTTTGCTTGTAAATGTTAATTTAGTGGCATACTTTATGACATGCATTATTGTATTTGCCTTAATTTTAATCATGGGTGAGCTGAAAGGCCAGTTATTTATTATAAACCAAAACCCCACGAGTTCAAATGCCAGCTGGGAAGGCTGAAGAGCTGAGCCAAGCTCTCTGAAGGGAGCTGCTGATTTTTTGAGTTGCCTTTCTGAAGCTGGTTAAAAAGGCAAATAGATTTGGTAGAGCAGGGATAACTCAGGCAGCTGCATTGTACAGTTGGATCACATCCTTTTAAAATACAGTGTGGACATGGGCAGGACTGGAACTGTCCTTCTGTGCTAAGTGTTTTAGGATCTGGTTCTGAGGGGGAAAGAAGCATCTTCTGAAAGTAACTGACTCAGTTTGCCTTAATTTCTTTCATGCTCCAGCTTTCACTCTGGCTGGACCAGCAGTTCTATGGCTGATTCCAGGAACTGCAAAATGAAATTCAGAGGCCTGAATTAAATAGAACGTTGGCCTAGACTATTTCTTCTGGCCATAAATAACATTTCCATAATATTACACAAGAACCAGTTTAGTTGTTACTGCAGCACCCTTTTCTCTATTCTCTTGAAACATGAACTGGGATGTGCATGGGCAAGAGAGGGGCAAATGGTGAAGGGGTTTGGACCCTGCACAGCATGCTGCAGGTCCAGAGCAGTGATTCTGAGGATGCTGCTCTCCTGTTTCTGGAGCCAAGGCTCTGAGCCTGCTGAGAAGTGAAGCATGAGCCATCAGGGTGCACAGCGGCAGGGGGAGAGAATGGAAGAGGCTGATGTCCTTCTGTCTTGTTTGGTTTTTCCACAGACACCAGTGAGATGATAGAGATGCAAGGCTTTGGGGCACACCTGCTGTCGTGGCAGCTGGAGCACTGCAGCCAGGGCTCCTCCTGTATCTCCTGTTCCATGGGCAGCTCTCCCTACGACATTCCCAGCTGCTGCACCTGCATCCACGACAGGTGAGCAGGCTGTGCAGAGCTTACCTGGGGACTGTGTGCATGCCACGGGTAAAAGCAGGAAGGTTTGAGTGGTTGCAGCACTCAAGACAAAGAGTAACCATTTTCAAGTAACAATTTTCAAGTAGTTTCTAGTATAAAAAGATGAATTTTTATAAAAATACAAAATATATTTTGTATATATTTTGCAAAAAATATAGTTTATTAGAACTAACCTATTAAACTGTGCTCAGGTCACATTTTGATAGAAAAAATTCATCTAGTTATTTTGTCTAGTGTAAAATACTTCAGCTCTGGGAACCTTATCTTTAACAAGTCATTCACAACTGAATGAAGGGCAGCAGTTAAATTTGACACAGACCTCTACAATTGTGGCTGTGTGTGCCAGGGGGAAATCTGTCTGGGGCCAAAATGTTGTAGGGGGAAATGCTTTAATAAGTGGAGTTTGTTATTATTGTGTCCTTTAACTAAATAAATCTTGGTGCAGAGAAAAAACTGCTATGTGTAGGACACAGGGATCAGCATGTAATTCTTCACTACCTGCTCTTATCCTGTCGGTGCCTCTCCACAGAACTCCCCTAAAGATGTTGTGTGAAAGCATGAAGAGGCAGATCATTTCCAGAGCCTTTTATGGATGTAAGTGAAGCTTCTTCTATGTGGCCCATGTGGTATCCGTATGTTTATCTAACCAACATGGGATGTGTGGCTCAGAAAGCAGTCTGGCCCTAAACTGAGGGCAGCAGGGTGGATGTAGCTGCAGCGGCAGTGTTTCAGTATTCGTGGCTTTGCTGCTGGCAGTGGGAGCAGTGCTGCCCAGTGCAGGCAGTGCAGTTTGGCACGGCGGCGTTACACACGGCGCGGGTGTTGCTGGTCCGTGTCCCGCCTGCTGAGCCTTTGGCTCTGCTGCAATTGCTCATCCTCACGGTGCAGAGCGAGCCCAGTCCAGGCAGGGCAGTCCCTGGGGGTGCCCGAGGCCGCCGGGGCTGAGCTGTCCCTCGGTGTCCCCGCAGGGCTGGCGCACTGCCGGCACCTGTCCACGGTGCGCACGCACCTCTCGGCGCTGGTCAACCACAGCATCGTGCCCCCCGACAGACCCGCCAGCGCCGCCGCCGGCCTCACCAAGGAGGTCTGGAGCAAGTACCAGAAGGACAAGAAGGTCAGTGACACGTCCCCTCAATGTGCGTGCATGGGCTCCCCACGCTGCTGTGCCGGGCAGGAAACCACCTGCAGTGGGCCCCACTAATATAAAAGGTGTTTGACCACAGGGTCGCTTCTCAGCTCGTGAGAGAGAGTCAGTTCTTACAGTCTCTGCTCTCCTTTGCTTCTCTGATGATGGCAAAGATATAATTACTACCAAAGCAACTGATCTATTCAAATTTAGGTTATTTTTATGGAAGGCATGACAGCCTATATTAGGCTGGATTTCAGCTGAGGTCCTGAAGGCTTGAATCAAGCTGCAGGATTTATTTAGTGTCCTGCATGTATTTCACTGTCTCTGTACTCAGTGTGAGGTGTCTCTGAGTGTACCTGAGTTAAATACTGATGTATTGCCTTCAACACCTCTTTCTCCTGGCCACTGTAGAACTACAAGGAGCTGGAATTACTAAGAAGAGTCTACTATGGCGGGGTCCAGCATGAGATTCGGAAGGAAGTGTGGCCATTCTTGTTAGGTCACTACAAATTTGGCATGGCCAAGAAGGAGATGGACCAGGTAAGCCATAGCTTCCGTGGAATCTGAGTCACATTTCCAGAGTAGGTTTTGTTTGCTGAATAGCAACTGTTGGTCTTTATTACTGTGTGATATTCCCAAGAGAAAAACACTATTCTCTATGGTGCTGCATCTGCATGCATGAACTTTTTCTGGAGCCTGGAACAGCCCAGATGGACCCTCTGGAGTTACTGTGTGGTGGTAAAACATTGCTTTTCTGTGACATCTCCCAAAGATTGGCTGACCTGGATGGAACAGTAATGAGGTTTGGCCTGGAATATAATTAACACATTAATCTGCTTTTCAGTTAGTGTTATTACCAGGGAGGTAGCACTCATGCAGTAGCTGATTCTGTTCTAGATTAAATTGATAAGGAGGGGTTTATATATCAAAACATTTGGCATTTGCTAACTCCCAATTACTTTACTTGCCAAGGGGTAATTTATATCCCTGCAGAGCAGAAGGGCAGCCTGACCTCAAGCCTTGCCATGGACAAATCAGCGTCTTGCAAATGGGGCACTAAACCAACATTGTTGTGGCAATTTGAGTTGTTTTCCTCACAATAATCTTTAAAAGCCAGTTCTGAACACAGATAGAGAAACAGAGCCCTTCCCTGTTCAAAGTGGGTCACAGCCCAGATTGTCCCCCCTGAATCCAGTCATCTTAGTAGATGTTTATTGTAGATTTTCTGGCTGTAGCGTGCACATCAGGAATATTCTACTGAGCACTGCTCCATTCTTTTTTTAATCTCAGATTTTCAAGAAAGGCAAGGATATTGGAGGGTTCTTGCATAGATTGCATTTTGCTGTCTCTGATCTCCACAAGTACATGAACTATCAAATTTATGATCCATGTGTAGAAATAAAAGGTATGTCTGGAAATGAACAAAAGGACCCAGTTTAGTTTCTAGAGTGGGAGATGTGAAGCCATCTCTCATGGATGCTAGCCCCATCTCCAAAGGGCATGTGCATTTGTACAGCTAGAACATGGGAGATTTGGCAAGAAGAGATAAATACTGGAGTCTGTATGATAGGAATTACAGTAAATTCATACAGAGATGTTACAAGACAGAAATGATCTGATCTGCAGAACACAGGCTCCTACAGAAGATTTTTCTCCCTGAGTTTGTACCCTACTAACCCAGGGGTACTCTGAACTTACCTGGAATTGTAAGGAGCAGTTAGCACCAGTAGTAAACACAAGTAATAGGTGACTCCTCAAAGCAATGGGTTGTTGGAGATGGAAGCTTACACTGAATGTAGGAGTGTGTTAAATGAGAGACATGAAAACAGTCATAACACCTGCATGTACAGGAAACTCATTGTGTCCTTCTCTGGAGTCATTGCAGGTGATTTATCATCTTTGTCTTCTGACGGTATTTTTGCACTCTCCAGATGTAGCTGTCCTCCAGCCCTCCAGTAACTGTTGTATTTTATGATTTATGACTCGACAGCTACCTCAAGTGACAAACAGCCTGCAGCTCTGAGCGGGAACGCTGGGGCAGCAGCTCAGCCAGCCGAGTGCGGAGCCTGGAGCCAGCTCACAACTGGGCTTTCTCTTCAGCTCTTGACAAGTGACAGAGTAGTCAAATTGCTACATGTCCCTTAATAGCTCAAGGGGGTTTCTGTGGCTGTCTTTCAAAAGAGAAAGCCACCAGTGACAAAGATCTGGTTTGTTCCTGTGGTGCCCAGTGCAGGCAGATTTGGCATGCACAGTGCAGCCACGGCACGGGGCTGTGGGAGCTGGGATTCCAGAGTTTGTCCCGGGATCTGGCTCTGTACAGGCTGGTGTCTATAAACCTGTGACCTGGAATTCTTCACAAGGGCTACATTAGAGGTGGGCCAGAGGAGCTGGAAGGAGGTGTGATGGAATTAGGGGTGGTGCAGGGAGAGGCAGCGCTTGCTCCGCAGACTGCATTTGACTTCTGTGTGAGGTTTCACGTGACATCTTTTGTTCTGTCCTGGGTCACTGTCACAGTGGCACACTGCTGTTGACAGTGTATACGCCTGCTCATATGGATCCTTTCTGCTGCCTACAGTGTTATTAATTCCCTGCATTTAATACCCAACACCTGAGTACTCCTCTCCAGTCACAGGGATGTGCTGCTGCAGCAAGAGGGTCTCGGCACCCTTGGGGCTTTCAGCCTGAGACCCTGCACCTGCCTTAGACCTCTCCCTCCTGTTTCCTCCCACTGTCGGTGCCTTCTGGCAAGGAGGGCAGTGTCTCAGGACGCGTCTCTGTCTGCAGGTGGACGCAGACATTGCTCTGAGGTACCAGAAGGTGATGGCAGAGTGGAAGGCCTGCGAGGTCATTGTGAAGCAGCGGGAGAAGGAGTCGCATTCAGCCACGCTGGCCAAGTTTTCCTCGGGCAGCAGCATTGACAGCCACGTCCAGCGGCTCATCCACAGGGACTCCACCATCAGCAATGATGTAGGTGCTCCCTTCCCACTCACCGTCTGGAGTGTGCTCAGCATTTGCAGAGGTGCAGCCCCAGGAGGCAGAGCTGGAAGTTAGCACAGCTCCTGGATCCTGGGCAGAGATTGGAGCTGTGGTGTCTTCATGTTAGAGTGAAGAGCAGGTCTGAATTTTGGGCAGTCTACAGATGCTCTTAAGCAGGACATGCCTAAGGGGCTCTAAGGTTCACCTATGAAGGCAGATCCCCTCTCAGTGGAGGAACAGCTCCCCACATCTCTTCCTTGTAGGTCCTTTAGTCAGACCCAGCACAGAGCAAATGACTGCTGCTGTTGAAGTGTGTGTTTGGTTTTGCAGGTGTTTATATCTGTGGATGAAACGGACTCGGTGGAGCAGGACCCCAAAGGGCAGGAGGACCCCCCGCTGACGGCGCCGGCCCCCGCGGCCGCGGAATTCGACTCGCCCGACTCGGGGCTGCCGTCCTCCAGGAACTACTCGGTGGCCTCGGGCATCCTGTCCAGCATTGACGACGGGCAGAGCGGCTCCTTCGAGGAGGGGGCCGAGGAGGAAGGCAGCCCCGAGGCGGGGGGGACTGAGCCGGGCGCGCCCGGGGGGCTGCAGGCGCAGGACTCTGTCTCAGAGGAGCAGCCGTGCTCCCGGGTGGATTGTCTGCTGGATGTCGCCTCGGTCTGCGCCGCGTCCTACACAGTAGGTCACTCCTCGAGTACCATCCTCTCCCGGCACAGCAGTGCTTTGCCAGCAAACACCGGTACTTTGTCAGATAGGATGTGGTGAGAGAGAGTCCCAAACTGGAACTACAGCTGGTGGGATGAAAACTGAGGATTTTCCCATCCAAATCTTTTCATCTGGATTTTGAGCTAGATTGGAAATAAGGCTGCAAAATAAATTTGTGGGTTTTTTTAAAGTAGGAGGGCAAGACAATCAGTGTGGCACATTTCTAGCAGTTAGAACTTTCTAGTGCCTGGGGGTGTGGACAATATACTGCTTGTAAGATTCTAATGTTATTTAAATCAAGCTAAAACCTCCATCTAGTCAAACTGAACCACAACCTCAATCTAGATTCAAGATGCCACCACCTCTGTTACTCTTGCTGTCACACAGCAGTATAGTTTTTGCTTCTCTCTGCTGAAGTTATTTAGCTAGAAATAGCCATTTGGAAATAAGACAGGTTTGGCACATTTCCCAGTGAAAACAAATGTGTTTTACCTTGCATTTTTGACAGTAATTGAGTATTTTGATGCTCTCATCTCCTCAGAGTATAATTGTACTGTTTCTGGTTTGGTGATTCTCAGAGCAAATTTGCACAGAGTCCTGGGAATGCTGTAAACTTGGCACATCTAACTGAAACTTCTCTGTTCTAGATAGAGTTATTGGACACTGTTGCCTTAAATTTGCACAGAATTGATAAAGATGTCCAGAGATGTGACCGGAATTACTGGTATTTCACTGCTGAGAACCTGGAGAAGCTCCGAAATGTCATGTGCAGGTAATGAGCTTGTAAACCCAACTACGGACACATTTCTGTCACAATCCATATTCTAATCTATAAACTATAATAATATGCAAATAACAGTCGATAAGAATTCTCACTAATGACTTTGAATCAATTTGCCAGGAGGAACAGGCAGGATGGCAGGTTAGAGCATGGGTCCAAGTCTGGAATGCAGGTTTGAGAAGATTTCTCAAGTGGCAGACCCTGTTTTAGAGAACTGTTCTCTAAATGTACTCTGAGGTTTGGGTTTCTCCTGATCAGGATGATGCCTCCATGCTCAGGGGGCCACTTTATCCAGTATTTCACAGTAAAGGGCTGTGAAATACTCTGGGAAGAGTCAGAAGGTTCTGAGACTCACATGTTCAGCAGCTGCCTAGGATTTGATCTCACACATGGAATCAGCCTTCAATACAAGGATTTCTTCTTTCCACAGCTATGTCTGGGAGCACCTAGAAGTCGGTTATGTCCAAGGCATGTGTGACCTCCTGGCTCCTTTGATGGTTATTCTTGACAATGGTAGGAAGGGTTTTCCTTTGGGACATGCTGGTATCCTTAGAGAGGTCTATTCCTTAGAAATTCTGTTTCAGAAGGAGTTGTCTGCATTAACCAGGGCTGGGTCACCAGCAAAATCAAACCTACAGCTCCTGATTTGTGTTTTCTCCATCTGTGGCTGTTGAAATGGCTAACATTAGTGTCTCGGGGCTGCCCTGTCACTCACTGATTTCCAGATTAAATTTTACCAAAGTTAGTAAAATTACTGTGTTCTGGGAGTTGCTGATGCTGAAGAGTCAACTGCAGGCTGGGTTCTTTGAAACATAACTAGTAAAAATGGTCCAGAGTCAGGAACCAACCTCTCTTTCATCTGAATCCTGGGATTCAGAGAACAGCCAAGGGGAAGACCCTGTTTTTCCCAAGCCCTGCAGTTCTAGTATTTTGGTTCAAGAAGTCCCACAACTGCCAGCGCTGAGTGTCTGCCTTGTCCCTGCAGATCAGCTGGCCTACAGCTGCTTCAGCCACTTGATGAAGAGGATGAGCCAGAACTTCCCCAACGGAGGAGCCATGGACACACACTTTGCCAACATGCGCTCCCTCATCCAGGTGAGTCTGGTTTAAGGGATCTGAAGGAAGGCAGGGCTGTGCCAGAGGCTCAGCACTCACTGATGCCACAGTGAAGGGTAAGAGCACCAAGGAGCGGGGCTCAGGCGTGACTTCAGAGCTGGGGAGGAGGAGCTGTAAGTGGATTTGTAGAGTTACAGCCTGAGAGCGGGGTGGAGGTGGAGATGGACATTTGCCACTCGTTGGAAATCAGTAGGATCTTCACCTTGTTCCTTGGCCCTTTAAAGTCATGGTGAAGATCAACTGTGACTCCTCAGCTCAGCACTGAGTCAGGGCACGCAGGTCCCAGCACTGGCACACACAGAAAGGGCTGTTCCTGTGCTGAGCAGCTGCTCTGGCCACGGCATGAGGAGCAGAGAGGGTGTCCAGCACCTCTGACCTTGGCTGCTTTCAGACCACATCCTGACAGCTGATGTTTTCCATTCTAGATTCTGGACTCAGAACTTTTTGAATTGATGCACCAGAATGGAGATTACACTCATTTTTACTTCTGCTATCGCTGGTTCCTGCTTGACTTTAAAAGAGGTAATAATGTTCTGTGCCTGTAGTTTAGGGTTGTGTAGAACTGTAACACCTCTGTGTTTTGGTGAGAGTGTCAGGATGGTGAGTGGCAGCTGGGATCCCTGGAGAGTTTGTAGCCAGGAAAGGTAATGCAGCTCTGAGATGAAACAGCACTGGAACAAGTCCAGGCTTAGAAAGGGGAGTTGCAAATTCCTGATGATGTGATTGAAGCCAAGTTCCTGCCCAGTGCAAATGCCTGTTTGCTCAAGAAGGTGATCCCAGTCCCCTGTGAGCCTTGGTACCTCCTGTCTCATCCTTGTGACAATAAGGAGCAGCTCAGCAATAGCTCAGGAGCTGCTGCACTTGGAGTGAGGGGCCTTGCATGGTGTGGGAGCAGCCCTGATCCCAGGATCCTTGCACGAGCACACTCCAGCAGAGTGGTGGTGCTGACAGGCCCACTGCAGAGCCGAGATACACCTGGACACACGTTCAGACCTGCAGCCTGTCACGGAGCTGCAGAACCCCCGGCCTCCTGGGCTGCTCTCACATGGTCCCCGTGGTCCAGGGACCTTCCTGGGCTTGGCTCTGCACCACCCCACCTCCAGGCTGTGTAACTGTTCTTAAACAGTTCTGTGCCTTACGTGCACAAGTGACAGGAGTTGGCTGAAGGAGAGGGGGAGAGGAGAAGGAGGAGTCACCAGGGTCTGTTCATGTCTGAGTAAGGCCTGTAGACATGGGTGAGAGAGGAGGGACATGGTCAGTTGAATAATCAGATGCTCTTGTAATGTTTATTCCCATTCAGAATTGTTGTACGAGGATGTATTTACAGTGTGGGAAGTTATTTGGGCAGCAAAGCACATCTCTTCAGAACATTTTGTCCTTTTCATTGCCTTAGCACTTGTGGAAGTTTATCGAGAGATTATCCGTGATAACAACATGGACTTCACTGATATCATCAAGTTTTTTAATGGTAAGGGCTATTTTGATAAAAAGTAGTAAGACTTTGCTCCTTCTCCCTTCCTGGGACTGTCTGGAGCAGTTCTTGTTGTGACAAACCCATGGTCATTTTAAGCTCTGAGTCTCAATGCCAGGTCCTGCAGCTCAAGGGATTCATCCACTTCTTATGTCTTTAATTCTCCAAAACCAACCCCCTGGAATGTTCTGGGATGGCTGCTTGTTACAGTAATTAATTATTGCTGATGCTATGTGAATGCCAGTGCCAGGGCAGGAAGGTGGTGCTGGGAGTTAAGATGTTTGTCTGTGTCTCTTAGAAATGGCTGAGCACCACGATGCTGCGGAGATCCTGAGGATAGCCAGAGACCTTGTCTACAAAGTGCAGACACTGATTGAGAACAAGTGACCCTGGACAGGCTGTCCCTGTGAGCCACTGGATGCAGCGTTCCTTGCACTGTAATTCCAAATGGTGTTTTAATTGCATCTTCCATGTAATGTAATAAATAGTGAGGAGACAGTAACAGACTTTTAAAACCGGAACTTTCCCTTCACCAGATGAGGTTGGTGTTTGATAGTCCTTGTTACACTGACTTTGTATTTCTAGACAAAATCTTTTTGCATTCTCTATTTTCCTCTCTAGAAGACATCTGTCTACATCTTTGCGATGTTGAAAGGGGGGATTTGACAAACTGCAACATTTCTATTTTGACTTACTGCGCCTGCAAAGCCCGGGTGCACCTTGTGTGTGCTCTGCCAGAAGCTGCCGTGGAGCTGGGCCCACTCTTGCAAGCTCTGGATTGGGTCCTTGGAGGAGCACGGTCCTGTCTTTGCCTTGAACATGGAAGAGAATGTGTCTGAGCTCATGTTGCTAAAACATTTGGGTTTGTATTTAGCAGTGATTAAAGCTGATAAGGTTTCTGGCTGGGAGAATGGCCTTAACCTAAATGCCACAGCTCATGGGAGCAGTGATGAGCTCATGGGCTGAAACACTGGTTTGGCCTTGGCTGACTGGCTCTCACTGCTCAGTCTCCATGGCCCACACAGACCTGCCTTTGTTTTGCTTTATAAACTCACCCTGTGGCCACTCCAGCTGCCAGGCCCTGCCCTGTGTTGCTCAGGTGAGCAGGTTCAGCCCAGAGACAGGACCCTGCTCACGCTGGCAGCTCCTGGATTCACATCCCATGGAGAGCGGATGGCAGTGCCCAGCCTCCCCCAGATCCTCACTGCACACTCTTCCTCCTCCTCCCTCCCTGTCTCTGCAAGCAGGACCAGCCCCTGCCAGGTGAAGGAGCTGGAATTCTGGGGGCTCTGAGCTGCTGCTGCAGCCCCAAGGAGCCCTCCAAGTGCCCCAGGACAGTCTGTGCCCGGCCCCCTGCCCAGCCCCGTGTGTCTGTCTGGTCACTCGAAAACTGGAAAAGTATTTTTTAAAAGAATGAGAAGAGTGAGAAAAACCTCCAACTCCCAGAGCCCAGGGAGTGATGGATGTACAGATAATACTGCACTATTTTCCTTTGGTATGTTGGGAATGTTCTGTACAGCTGTTTCACACAAACCCAATCTGTGAACTTTGCTGTATTTGTTAGAACATTCTGTCTGATTGGATTTTATCAATGTTGTGTATTATTTATTTTTGTTGAGAGCAGACTATTCTCTTTATTGCTCAATTATTTATGTTTAAATGTAACTTATGAATAAATACTTATCATCAAGGCATGCCATGGAGCTCTTTGGGAGCGATTTCTCTCCCCCTGAGGTGATTCCTGCCACAGAACAGGGATGAGGCTGTCTGGGAGGATAGGGCAAGATGTAATTAATGTTTCTCTGATGAGCTGCATGAGCTGTAGTGCTAAAGGCAATAAATAGGTCACCATTAAGTAGACTCCTGAGGTCCCTTAAATTACTTTAAGGGCAGTTTTCATGTACCCACTGGCTGATCCTGAGCCAGTCCAGCCCAGGAACAGAAACAGGCTTATCACAAGTGTTAAAAAGTAAGAGTTTCATCCTGAAATTCAGGCCTGATTGTGCTGCAGCTGCATTGAATCCAGCTGAGCTGCTGGACTTCCAGGAGAGATCCTCCTCCATCACTCCCAGTCCTTGTTCAAACCCCTTAAACTCCTCCAGCTACGTCTCCTCTGCAGCAGGGAAGGTCCCTCCTCAGTCCCACTTGGCTGCTACTGGCAGTTTCTGCAGCTGTGTTCCAGGATTTTAGGCTAAACAGGTCTGCCCAGAGATGAGTCCCCAGGGAGTTACGGACCATTTCCCCATTCCACCACAGAAGGGCCCAACAGAGGCCTCTGTGAGCTGGGGTGGGTGCAGCCATCCCTCAGCCATGCTCGTTCCAGCTGCTAATCAGGTATTTATCCCTATCAACAAGGATCAGCCCTTTATGAAGTGATCCAAGGACATGCTGGCCTAAATAAACTTCCAGTGTCCTTGTGTCCTCTGCGTTCACCTGTCTACATGGTGGGACTGGGGTGGGCAGGGGGTTACAGCTGGCTCTTGTCCCTCTGTCCTTCCCACACGTCCCCACCGTTTCCTTTGCACGGCATCAGTGATTTTTAATGCAGTTCTTTAGACCCCTGGTGTCCCCCCAGCCCCTCTGCCTGAGCCCACCCGGGGTCCAGCCCCACCCCCTGAGCTGCTGCCCCAGCACCACCCTGGCGTTTGACTTGCCCCGTGCTGATGACCATCCACGTCTGTGGCATCCACTGCTGGAGACAAGGGAGCAGGAGAACCCGGGGCTCCAGCTTCAGCACCTGCAGGAGAGACAGAGTTCCACGTGAGGCAGGTCTGGCCGCACTTTCAGCCCCAGCCCACGGCACAGGAAGGACAGACACCCTGGAGGGGCTGCCTAGGAGAGCTGGGAGAGTCCCAGCAGGAGGGTCCTGGGCACGAGGCTGCTCTGCTGGGCCTCGATGGGGCTGGTGGGACCCTCTGCCCTGCAGCCGGGCCGGGCCGGGCTCAGCAGGAGAAGGGCACAGGACAGGGCACAGGACAGGGCACCGTTTCCCGAGCTCTCACAGATTGCTGAAGCTGCAAAGGCTTTGCTTTCCCCTGCAGAGCACTGCTGGATCCAGACACACTCACGGCCCTCGGGAAGCTCTGTGCCTGGCCTGGGTGAGCTCCGTGGCTCCGTGTCCGCACCTGGAGCGCCGCGGGGGCTCCGCAGGGAGGGAAGGCATTGCTCTCCAACTGGGAAATCACAAACAAAGTGAGGGATCTGCACGCAAAGCACAGGGAAGCAAATGCAGAAACCTGTTTCTGATTTCAGTGCATGTTTATTTCAGTTTTATATTTATTTCAGGCAAGTGCTTATTACATGGATATCATTCATGTTGGATACCTAAATTCTGGAGCATGAAGAGCCAGTATTGTACAGCTGAATAGTAAAAATACAATATGTACAAAATTAGTTGCTTTTTCACATAGCAGATGTATCCAAACACATAAAAATCTTTACAGTCTAGTTTGTCAATATTCAGTATTTCAGTAAATTGGTAACACAGTGACACGTCCTCACTGTAAACACAGACTGCACCTGCCCAGGTGAGTGACAGGGGGGCTCCTGTGAGGTGCAGGGGAGGGACGGGGCTCCGGGCCAGCGATGGCAGCGCCTGGGCTCACAGTCAGCAGCTCCAGTGACACATTCCTAACGCGGGGAGCACAGCGAGATAAAATAAATAAATAAATGCTTTAGGCAGAGGGGGGGAGGTCACATGCAGTGACAGAGCAGGGGGTCCCCGCTCCCACCACGGCTCCTCGCCCAGCGATGCCCAGGCTGGGGCCTGACCAGAAGCCAATGAACCATTGTGGGGCCGCAGGCAGTCCCTGCTCTCGCTCTGCCGAGCCCCAGCACTCTCTGGGCTCAGGTTGTTAAGGCGTATCCGTAAGGCAGCGGCACCGGAGCGTTCCCGCAGCCAGCGCGGGGCCTGTGCCTGCCACAGCCACACAGCCCCGGCAGGAACTGCCTGCCTGCCAGCCAGGGAAAGCCTCAGGACACACACGGGCTGGCACTCTGGGGCTTTCCCTGGTGTGACCAGCGCTCCCTCACACTCAAATTCCTATTCACAGCACAAGGAATGGGTGAATCAATGGGCCTCATCCAGAGCTAGAGCAGAACCAGCCATGCCGTCCTGATGAGGAGCACCATGACATCCCACAGCCCATTCCCACCAAAACCCAGCACAGAGCAGCCCTTCCCTGCCCTGACAGAGCAGGGACAGAGGTGAGTGGGGCCTTCCTTCACTGATCAGCAGCCTCAGGCAAGGAGCGAGCCAGCCTGGGAACAGCCAAACACAACCTCTGCCGAGACTGCACCATCCCGTGCTGGGCTCGGGCTGAATTCTAATAGTTCAAGTCTGGATTATCAAGTTCTGTGTAACAGGGACAGAAAGAAGCCATGACTGAGTCTACCCACAGCCTATATTCCTTAACACTAAACATCTGCTTCTAACAACTGATGTTTCCCTCAGGGAGGAAATAACCTAAAGACAGTGTTATAATCCATTTTAATCTGTCCCAAATGATAACAAGGGATGGAGAACAGGCCATCAGTATGAGGGTTTTCCTCTCCTCACCCCCATAGCTTTTAGAATCAAAATAAGACTGGAATGAACAACTGTTCAGAAAAAAACATGCCAAGTCTCAGAGGAGCCTCACCTGTGAGTGCTCAGAGCTGCCCACCTCCACACCAGCTCCAGGAGCCCTCTGCAGCAGCCATGTATCTAACTAAGCTAATTAAGTGCCTGAGCACCGAGACAGGCTGAGCCAAAGTCCTGCTCAGGTAAGCAGAGGTCACCTGGTTCATCTGGCCAAGGCTGCTCACCCACTGACACAGTGGGGACACTGGATGCCCATCACAGAAAGCAAAGGGGCCAAACAAGCACCGACCACATCATCACATGGGGCAGGAGACACCTTCCCCCGACCCCTGGCACACGGGAGGGCCCCAGAGCCCCTTGTGCCCACCCAACCTGGAACAGTTCTCACTTTTTTTTCTTTAAATGCAAAAAACACCCTCAGGATGCAAACCAGTCCAAAGAGACACAGGCTACATACAAAAACCAGACACAATAAGCCTTGCATTGCATGTCTACAGGAATCTACCAGGCGTGCGCACGGACAACCACACCGACACCGACACAGCAGCGACACCTCACCTCCACCTAAACCACCCAAAGGCATTTTTTTTGTTTCTTTTGTTACAGAAGGCCACTTTGAAATAAAACTAAGAAAAAAGAAGACAAGGAGCCCAACAGCAGCAGCTGGCTCAGTGGGATGATGAACGCTCGGGACACGCCGTGGGCACCTCGAGAGCAGAGGCCTCTGCAAAGGGCCAGCTCTGTCCAGCTCTGCTCAAGAAACCAAAACCCAGCTGTGCCCGTGGCCAGGGGCCCAGTGGTGACACTGCAGTGACACTGGAGCCCTTCTGGCCTTCGACACCCAGCCTGGGCCCCAGCACGGACGGACAGATGGACACACACACACACACATGCAGAAGAACCCCGACGGCAGCGGTGTGGCTCCAGCCCTTATTTCCCATGTGAGATGTGGGTCACCAGCTGCCCCCACCGTGCCCCCAGGGACACGACCCGCTGCCTCTCGGATCCACGCAAGCAACTGCAGAGAACACGGGAAAGCAGATCACTTCCCTTCCTAAGATAAACTACACAGATCTGGCAAGTTTTCACCGGTGAGGTCAGGAATACATTCCTGTATCTAAAGTGTCAGCGTTAAGAGCTCTTTTCAGGATCATTTTAAAGCAGCAGTTCGGGTTCTTTGCCCTCTGCCTGCCCTCCCTGGTGGGGGAGCTGGCAGTGGCCTGGGCAGGCACAGCCCAGCACCCAGAGGTTTCCCCGTGGCCACCCCGGGGTTCTGTGCCCAACATCTGCCCAGCTGCCACACCCCGGCCCTGCCCTCGGCACAACCTCCTCCACTGGCCAACAGGAGCCAGGTGTGACAGGACAGAAAACCCTCTCCAACTGCTACGCAGAAACCCCATTTTCTATTGTTTCTGTGGCATGGTTACCAGTAACTAATATTATTCAACAACAGAAGAGATTTCTTGTAAACTTCATATTTATTGGTTTTTTGGGGGACAAATTAGATCTTACGAATCCCCAAGTGTACATATATATTTATATATAGCTTTCTCCATAGGGAAAACATATATCAAAGGAGGAGAGACATTCCTAAAGTGCCCCTTGTCATACAGTACTGAACGGGATTTCTAAGAGCATCAGTGTAAATCCAAAGTTTCTGAGCAGGAGTAACAGAGGTGGAAAGGAAGGGCTGTGGCCGTTCTTCTTCCCACAGAACAGAGAGAAGTTCGCTGACTTTAAAAAAGAAAAAGAAAAATCCCAAAGAATGTTTCTGGTAGCCCTGAAAAAGGCAGATGGAACAGGGGTACACACGACATCTGGAGCAGCTCCCGGATGGGCCAAGGGGGATGTTCCTAATGGGGAGGCCAACACCCATGAAGGGGATCAGACAGACAGACTGCATGGCACAATTCCAAGGGGAAAGAAAAACTGGCCAAGGTACAGGACTGGGCATGGCAGGGGCACTCTTTGCTCTAAACCATAAGGGAGTAGAAGTGAGGTCAGCAGCACCCCTGTCCACACAGCACAGGCCATTCAGCAACCCAGCAGCAAGCTCATCTCCCTGGGCTCGGCCAACACTCCTGCCCTGAGCACATTCTCAACCTGGCTCCCTCTCCTTAAATGAGGAGAATTTGTTATTTTGTGAGTTGGAACAGTAAAAAAGGCAGAAGCACACATCCTTCCCCTCCTGACACTGCAGCAGAGGGCAAAGCCACACTCCCTCCTGAGAAGGGAGGTGACCCTGTTGCACACACTCAGCGTTGAGGAGTTTCTGATGAGGAGAAACTGAGCCATACCCAACCCCATCTCTCAAATACTGGCACACAACGGCCTCCTAGGGAAAGCTCCTGCAGGGACAGAGGATAACAAAGTCCCGGCAATTCTGGGAATCCCCCAGTGTTAATGGTGCACTGGAATGAGAACAAATGATCTGCTTAAATGGGGTTCTATGAAAAGAAATCCTTGGAGGTTTGTCCATTCTGCAGGAGCTGTGCTGGCAAGCACAACCAAGACCTTCCTGAACTCAAGAATGCACAAAAGAAAAATAAAACAAGTGGTAACTGGGGCTTTATGAACAAACTTCACACAATTCCCAGTGACACCTGCTCAGAAGGCACAATCACCCCTGACCTCTGCAGTCACTTCTCCTGCCTCCAGACCAGTTTTAACTGGGGACAGTGTGGAACAGGCAGATGTTCTCAGTTACATCCCTGACACTGCTCACACCAGTCCTCAACAGGCTGAAGTCCTGCTAGAGTCAGCAGGTCTTCTGGGCAGAGTATGGCTGCTGTTTTCCTGCAGGAGACCTTGGCCCCGCTCGGGACACAGCACTGTGAGGGGCTCAGCCACCCTCTCCTCCTCTCCCAAAGCTCTGGGCAGGCGTGGGACCATCCTCCCACCCTGCCCAAGAACAGCTGCTGGCTACAGCAGCATTTTGCCTGCAGTAAGGACTGTGGAATACGTGTTTTAGAAAGAGAGGAAGACAGAATGGAGATCATGGACAGCAGTAGCTACACACACTGTGCAAGGACCAGAACATCCAGCCAGCAGCACAAGTCCTAAGCAGCCTCCCAGGCAGGCTGGCAGGTACCAGCAGAGCCAAACAGCATTCCTGCTCTCCTGGCTCTCTGGGATTTGCCACTGACCTCAGACAGGCCTGCCCCAACCACCGGGCAGGGGGAACGGGAGGGTCCTGAGGGATGAGGGTTCTTTGGTGCACGTCTCACGGTCAGACACGAGCTCTCACACTGATCTCCTGCAGCAAACCCTTATCCTGCACAAGGAGAGACTGCTTCCCTGCCAAAGGGAACACAGCTGTTTGAACTGCCTGCGCTCTGGAAGGGAACCACAGCCCCTTTTATCCCCCTCCAAACCCACCGGCTCCCACACCAAAGCGTGGCCAGGACAGAACAAACTAACAAACACCAACCCATGCAGCAAATCTACCTCATTTCTCTACGTCTTCTCGTCCCAGGTTCTACTCACCAGGCCACAGAAATGCCCTGCAAGCTGCCAGCACAAAGTGCGTGCCTCTGCCAAACAACAAACCCAAGAAACCTGGGGGGAGCTTGGACCAGCAGGAGGGACCCTGACCGGGGCCATGCCATGCACAGAGATCTGCAAAACCAATTATTGCATCAGCAAACCAAGCCAGACAAAATACAAATTCCCCCAAAAACATCCAAACAAAGCGTTGTCAATCATTAAAATGATAAAAACCAGTATTTTTTGGACATAGATATAAAATCATTTATAAAATGGCAACAAATCAAGTCTGGTTGTGTATTCTTTTTCCTTTTATTAGACAGGACAGAGAATTTCCTTAAAATGCCATAACAAGTCACAGTGATTTTAGATGGTTTTTGAAATGTAATATATTGATGGGAAATACCTTTAACATGGTTTGACTCATGGTTTGTTGTTGGGGGTTTTTTGTCACTGTACTCTGGTCCACCAAACCATCTATCTTATAGTTTCTTGTTTAGAGAGGACACTCTGGCTTCTTCCTCCAAAAATGAATTTTGTCTCATAATCCTGCAAAATAATCAACCTTACAAAAGGCCTTCAAATGTTATATTTATATATATATGTATATACATATATATATACACACACATACACACATATATATAAATATAGACTTCTATGATTTTTTTTTCCCATTCTACGCAATGTCTCAATAAAGAGATCAGCAATTTTTATTCTACAAAGAAGCAACACATAAGAGGGCAAAATTAAAGTCTTAAGAACATCATATCCATAGTTCACTCATTACACATAAAAGGAAAAAAAATCACCATGAAGAACTGTCTTTGAAGCGTCTCAGCGGCCGGCCCCGAGCGCGGCCCCGGGCGGCGCGGCCCCGGCGTTCCGCGCCTCCTCCCGCCGAGCCGACGCGGTTGGAATGTACGGAGTTTCCTTAGGAAAGGTTCCCAACACAGACCTCGCCGGTGGGCCGTCCCCTCTAGGCCAGCTTCAGCGTGCTCACCGGGAACGACGGCATGGTCACCATAGTCACGGGGTTCAGCACCGTCTGCCCGACCAGCTGCGGGTGATGCACAACCTGCGTGCCCACGGCCGGCTTGGCCACCACGGCCGGCTGGCCCAGGCCGCCCGTGCCGTTCACTTGCTGGTGCGAGATGGTGTGAGCGATGTGGCTCACGACGGGCTGGCTGACGGCCACGGGCTGGGGGTAGAGGGGCAGCTGCGGGCCCAGGTGGGCCATGTGGTTGATGGTGGCTGGGTGCACAGTGATGTGGCCGATGGGCTGAGCAGCGGTGGTGAGTTGCACGGGGCTGGATGTGGAAGGTGCAATGTGAGCAATGTGCTTGGTCTGTGGCCCCTGAATGACGTGGTTGACAGTCTGGATGACCGAGGCGTGGGTGGTGGCCGTGTGGGCGATAACAGTCGATTGCACGGTCGAGGCCGCCACGATGTGAGTCTGTGCAGGGACGATCGCCTGCGGCGGGACCAGTGCTTGTGTCTGCAGGGAGGGCTGGGCGTGGGGCTTCTGCTGGATGGACACGTGTGGGGGCAGGACCGTGGGCAGGGGGGGAGCAGCACTGGGGGGGACGGCTTTCAGCAGCTCCGGGTGCTGGCGCTGGGTGAGTTTTGGTAATGAGTTCACTGGCCTGTCGTCTTCCATATCTTCATCCATGTTGTCTTCACCCTCTGGAAAACACGAAAGGAAGAAACTCCCATAAAAACGCAAGCAGAGCATGAACTGGACCAAGGAGCTTCCCTAGAAGGCAGCATCAGCAGAAGAGACGTGCAGGAGGCACCACTGAGCTACAGGCTGGTGGCACAATGGCATGGCACAATGGCATGGCACAACGGCACGGCACGGCACAGCCCTCTCCTCACTGCCTGTGGGCCAAGGACCCCGAGTCAGGCAGGTGTGACAGCTCAAAAACCCAGCTAGAGCAGGGTGCTCCCAAAAGGCTGAGAGGTCTCACTGGGCAGGCAAGGGGAGCACCACGAGCAGAGGCTGACAGAAAGCACCTGGCTGAGCTGTCTGGGCTGAAGTGGGCTCCTTCTGGGAGGAGGAACAGGGTTTCCTTTCCTGGCCAGTTGTTCCACTGATCAGCACCATTCCTTCTGCTCCCAGAGCAGGAAGGAAATTGCCATGAAGAAACATGGCAGCAAGTCTCTCATCTGGTTCTGGAAAATGGACTCTTGTCCAGTCCAGGAACTAAGGAAGCAAAACAGGAACATACTAGCCCTGAGATCAGGAAGACAAGCCCAGCACCCTGCACTGCCTGTTCTAGTGCCAGCCATGCAGCAAAGAATAAAAGTCTCAGGAGACACAGAAGCAGCAGGAACACAAGGAAGACACTTCCCCTTCCCAAGCTCTGGGAAGCAGCAGCTTGATGTGGTCACTTTCAGCAGAGGCCTCTGCAGAGGGAACAGCTGGCACTTGTAACACAAAGCACTGGGACTCCCAGCTTCCATCAGACCACACCTGGAGCCTGCTCCTACCACCAGAGGTGATGAGCCTGAACAAACTCAGGTTTTCCTTTCCCAGAACCTGCCATATCATCTGCCTGGCATGCCAAGGGCAAATGCTGACTTGAAGGAACTGCTGTGAATGGTTTTGCACTGCTACAGCCTCTGTGTCTCTGGAAAGCTCTACATCCACAGACTGCCTACTCTTCCTGCTGCAGATGCCTGGCGTGGAGAGAAGCATGCATTCTCCTATCTCACTGGAACCGCACGGCAGATATCCATTAGTGTCATTTCATCTTCACTGTGAATCCTCCTCACGCAATGTGAAGGCTCATTAGGTTGTCCAAATGCTCTGGTGATCCTCCCTGTACCAAATCCTTCTTCTATATGTGCTGAACACCCTCCCACATCCACATAAATACACCAGGATGCCCACTTGTAATGAGCAGGGCTGCAGAGCTGTGCAGGAAAAGAGCGAAGTTTGGAAAGCAGGGATTTATCTCCACAATCAGGTCAGATGTGCAAACCTGCACTTCGTATCTACCTGACATTGATGAACAAGTTTCAGCTTACTTCACATGAGCAGCAGTGTGTTGTTAACAACATCAATCATTACAAAAACTCCAAAACCTTTTACTTTATTCTGAATGCAAAGAAGCTCTGACGCTGCTAAATGAAGATCCCCACCACTCCACGTAACTGTGTCAATGACATTCCAAGATAATTAAGAAAAAGAGAACAATTATGGGTACCTGATGCTGTCGAGGTAGATGCCTGGTCATCCTCTGGCTGAACTGTCTGTCGGATAATTCTGTCAATCTCCAAAACATCCATCCACTGGCTCAGCTCGTTCTTCAGTTCCGCCAGCCGCTGCTGCGTAGCGATCTTCTCCCTCGCCAGCCGCTCCATCTCGTGCTCGTACTCTTTTTCCTTCCTCTTTAAAGTCTGAAGTCGGAGAAAAGAAAAAGAAATGTAATGAGAACAAAGACAAGAATAACCTACACTGATCTGGTCACTCCCATGTCCACAGCTCATTATTTCATACTGCCAGTGATGCCGGTGTAAAACGTGTTCAGCTATATTTACACCTGCCAAATGCGGGCAGAAAGGGAAGGACAAGAGCTGGCACACAAAGTATTGCTCTAGGTGAAGGTGTTCTGCTTCCTGAGGGAAAACTGGTAGGCCCCCAAAACGGAAATGCTTAGAAGAAAAAGCCAAAGTACTGATGAGCTTCTGAGCAAGAGCTCCTGACCTAGAGGAGATGGTGGACGGTGGAACCAACAAGCCCCTGCATCACGGGGAAATCCCGAGGTCAAACAGGAAGGCAGGGTGTTTGTTGTCCTCTTCTGCTAGTGCCCCCTTGGAGCTGGGAATCACCACAGCCATTGGTAAGGTCAGGGGAGCTGCTGCATCAGTCAGCACAATACAGAGAAACGTCCCACACTGCCCAGCACTACTGCTGGGAAATGCAAACCACGACCCCCAAGGGGCATCAGCTATTCCAAGGCCTGTTCCGCGAGTTTTTAGGCCACTGTAGCACTGCACGGTCAGAGACCTGGTCCCTCAGCCCCGGGCCACACTTACTATATGCATGAGAGACAAAATTAGGTGAAATCTGTAAAACCACATACAGACTCTCCATCTTCTGAAGTTAAGTTTCAACACTAGGAATTTAAATCCCACACACACTTCTGAAAATACCAGCCACACAGAGCCCACACGGATGCTCCTATTCCCCTCACTGCTGGCAAGCACTGAGCTCAGAAGCAAACCCCACACCTGGCAGAGGACCAGGCTCATGGTCTTCCTGACACATCTCTTTATTTCTCTCTCAGGTTCTCCAAGATGAGTACAATCAGAGCCTGACCTCGTGCCTTTCAATGGTTCTGCTGGTGTTGTAACTCACAGGTTTGCTGGGAAGGACCTTAAAGCCTGTTCAGCCAGCCTTTAATGCAGCCTAAGGCAACACAGATTAGGGCAGCTCCTGCTGCTACCTTTGTCCCAGTAATAGCAATAAAGGAAGTATTTTTAAAAGAGCCAAACAATGTGTGTTAGCAGGGCACAACCACTGCAGGTGTGTCAGTGGAGACAGCTCCTCTCCCTCCAGATCAGCTAAAAGCTCCTCAAAGCAGAGGGTTTTCAGGCAAAGGGGGCAGTCCTTTCTCTCCTGTTGCTTTTCAAGCCAAACCAGGCTGCAGACAGACCAACACTCCCACAGCTCTGTCCTAGGCAAGCCCAGCAGCCCACTGCAGGGAGGTAGCCACGGGGACAGCCAGAAAGGAAGGATGGGGACTCCTGGAATCCTGGCTCTGCACCAGCCCTGACCTGTAGCCCAGAGATTCCCACATGGCTGAGGCCCAAATCCACAGGCTAGTTTTAAAGTCTGTTTCCTACTGAGTGCAGCCAAAGCATTCTGCCTGACCCAGAAAAGTCACGTGCTGCGTGTGCTCTGATTGTCTCGCAAAGGGTGTGGGTGAGACAGGGAGGGATGGAGGGGAAGGTGACGAGGAAGGGGCACGCTCCCAGATCAGGTTTAAACACGCAAGAAGACTCGCGTGTAACTCGTCTGAATGTCTTCCCCTCACTGTCATCAGGCAAGTAGGAGAAGGGCTGAGGCTAAACCTGCTGTGCGAACGTGAGCCCAGTCCCTCTCTGCAGCATCTCCCCAAGCTGCTCTCCACGCAGGGCACGAGAGGACAGAGCAGAACAGCTCTCCAGGAGGAGCAGGCGCGAATCCCCGCAGCAGCCTCGCACCGCAGCGGGCACAGCACACGCATATTCAAGCAGACTTGGCTTCACTCCCTGCTCTAGAGGAGACTCCCGGCACTGGGGAAAAGCACTACTACAAAGTATGAGCAGGGCAGCTGGTAATTAGTTACAAACTTTTAATTACTGGGAAGGCAGGCAAACCCTTAGCAAGCAGCAGGACGTGTCTCCCAGCCAAGAGAGCCAGGGAGTTCACTATGTCACTCTGCAGGCACTCCACAGGCTTTGGGATGTGGCACTGCTCCAAGCCCAGCCCTGTGGGCTCTGCCTCCCTCGGTGCCAGCAGTCCCAGCTCTTGACTGGGTGCCAGCTCCCGGCAGCCCCTTGCTGGGTCTGCATCTCCTCCCAGGGCTCTCCAAGGGGAGCTGCTGGGGAGGCTGGAGCAGCAGATGGGCTGGAGGCACCGGTAATCTCTCAAAACCTATTCTGGGATGCAATTCACCAGAGCTCACTTGGTAAGGACAGATCTCCAGGCTGAGCTGCTCTGGCCTAATAAAGAACTGGGTGGGATTAACTGGAGCCCTCTTCCCTCTCCTCTGAGCTCTTCCCCCAGCACTGCCCCACTCTCTGCAGGTACCCGTGGGCGCAGTCCCCTCCCAGGCTCGGCAGGGACTGCGAGCTGCCCTGCCCTGGGAGCTGAGCCTGGCAGCACCAACAGCCCACTGCAGAAACCAGTACTCGTCAAGGGACAGGGAGCAGGGACCCCTGTGCCTTCGTGGCTCTGCCCATGCACACGCAGGTCCTGGCACCCGCCTCCTGGCAGATTATTTTCTGCAAATCATCCTGCCCACATCAGGTGCCAGGATTTCCCGTCAGTCAACAGAAAGTGCACAGTGACAGCCAACCCTGAGTCATTGGCACTGTGGTCACTGACCTGCCCGGCACATCAAAACCTTTAGAGACTCCCACTGATCCCCAGGATGTTCTTCTAAAACAGGGGTTTTTGTCAGCACTGTCACCATGGATCCCCTGCAGTACAAAACCAGACACTTTAAAATAACATATAACCACACAGACACTTCTCCCCAAGCCTTTGCCATTTTCCAACAGAATGGGAATGTAATGGTAGCACTGAAAAGGGCAGAGGGGACCCTAAAACTACAAACAACACAGTAATTGAGAATTAAATTTTGATAAAAGAAATTCATACAAATGCCCAACCACCTTTCCTTTGAAATCTGAAATTTCAGTAAGGCAGAGGCCTGGACCAGCTGCAGGGCAGGAGCTGCCACCTCTCCCACCTCCACAGCCACTGGGAAGGACCATGGCAAGGGTTCCCATGTGGGGCTGGCACCGGGGATGACAGTCAAGGTGCTTGCAAAGATCCTGAAGGACACACACTTAACCTGGCTCATGAAATAGTGATCCTGTTTCTCCACAGCAGAAAAATCACTGAAGTTACCTGCATTTCTGTTTTCCCACTTCCTCAGGAGAGGCCAGGCTGGGCTGTCCCAGGAAGGCCAGGCATGCCCTAGAGCTCTGTCCTGTTTGCAGAGGGCAGCCCAAAGCTGGGGGTGGCCTGTCACTGAGGCCACCCCATCCCACACTGCTCTTTGCAAGCACCAGGCTCCAGCACAGACCCTCCTTCTTACGTCTGCATCTCCATCACTGCAGCATTTCTTTTCCTGTTAAGCAATTGGGAACCCTGGTTGCCCAGGCAACTGTTACACTGCAGTGTGAGGAACCTACAGAAGCTATGACTTAAGAACTCTTTTATTTTTCTCACTTAAAAAAAAATTCCACATGAGCATCACTTAAAAGAGTAGGCCCTGGCCATGCCAAGGGGGAAGCTGAGCTACCCCAGGAAGAAAAAATGGATTTCCTCATACTCCTGTGAATCCACCTATGGCTTTTGATGCTTGGGAAGTTTTGCAAATCAAGTGCTGGCTCTGGTGAAAGCAGATGATGCTGCTCTCTGAACACCCTGAGCTCTGCTGAGCTGAAGCTGAGTGAGCTCTGCCCAGAGCAAGGGCCTGACCCTGCCCTGGCAGGCAGCACGGCACGGGCACAGCAGGGGCTGCTCCGTGTGCAGGTGCAAGGTGACAAGGACACGAGGGCAGCGGTGAGTCCCTTCATCTTTTATTTAAACACCAGCAACCAAATTAAAATCCACATGTGGGTTTGCTTTTGCTCCCCTGGAGTATCTGATTCTCGTCCTGTACCTGTCAGCTCCTTGGCAGCCTTCATGCACCTGGATTACTGAAGCGAGACCAGACAACGGCAGGGACAGCAAAGGCCTGACACAATTCCAGTGGTAACTCTTCCCCACTTTGTGCCCACTGTCCTGCCTGGTTTGGAGCCACTGGTTGGTCCTTGTGTGCATCTCCCTGTCATCATTTGGTAAACAAACCATACGCCAACTCCTGCTCTCCTTGTATAGCAACAGTCATTTGTCACTGCAAAGAATTTTCCAGTTTATACCGACTGTAATTAAATTGCTCACTCTCCTGTCAAGACTGGAAATAATGCCCCCAACGCCTCCCCTGCACCTGCCTCAGGAATGCTGCTGGCCCTGCGGCTGGCACTGCAGAGGTTTAAAAGGCCTTATTACACAGCTCCCCTTGTAAACATTTCATTAGCTGTTTAAAAACATGCTTTCAATTATGAGTTTTCCAAAGCATATTTCAGCTCTTTTCTTCTCTAACATTTGCTGATTGAAAATACCTCATCAATAAGCAATCAGGAGAGCGATTTGCAATTTTGAGCCAGATAATCTTTAACTCTCTGCTCTGGGGATCACAGCTGGTGCCAGAGAGTGGGACATGCTGAGCCAGGGGGGTCTTTGGCTGCCACCGACCTGCAGGACCTCCAGCACAGACCAGACCAGCTGGTCAGGCTCTCCACTGCTGCACAGAGCTCTGATTCCTATATGTAATGGAAAAAAACCCTACATCCCAAGATCTTATTCTTGCTGGGACTGCCATGGTGCAGGAGATTCACAGCAGGAGCAAGAATCCACCAGCCTGATTCCAAAAATGTTCCACCCAGGACCAGAGGGATGCTGGGGAACAAGCTGTCCCCAGAGTCCCAAATGGAACCCAAACAGCCCCAGCTGCCAAAACTCCACTGGCCAAGGCACTCACCTGTAGGATTTGGGGATTTTCCATCACTCCCATCAACTCTGGGCATTCCTACTTTGAATGGTGCTAAACTGTCAGTGTTCCTCAGCTGCCACAAGCAGTTTCTTCACGGCACGGCACCGACACCGAGCGCTGCCCCAAGCCCACCCGACCTGCTGCCAAGGAGCAGAGCCTGCAGGGCTGGGCAGGCCAGGAGCCAGCTCTGCCAGCACCAGGCCAGCGTGCCCAGCCTCTGCCGCCACTGCCTGCACCCTCCAAGGTGACAGCACCTGCCAGACCCCTCCCTGCAGCCACTGCCTGCACCCTCCAAGGTGACAGCACCTGCCAGACCCCTCCCTGCAGCCACTGCCTGCACCCTCCAAGGTGACAGCACCTGCCAGACCCCTCCCTGCCCCGAGCCCCTCTGCCTGCGAGCAGCAGCCGTGTGTGAACCCCGGCTGGTTGCCACGGGAACCAAAGCCATGGTTTCCATGGCAACTGCTCCATTCTGCCGGCTCTGGAGATGAGATCCCGCAGCAATGTGCTGGGATGTGCTGGCCCGGCACCGCCACAGCGAAATACAGGTGGGGCACCACGGCACCACCACAGCCCACGTCAGTGCTGCCTGCAGCCAGTCGGGCACTGCCACCACCCGGGCACTGCCACCAGCCTCAGCTGTACCCGGGCACTGCCACCACCCGGGCACTGCCACCACCCGGGCACTGCCACCAGCCTCAGCTGTACCCGGGCACTGCCACCAGCCGGGCACTGCCACCAGCCTCAGCTGCACCTGGGCACTGCCACCAGCCACAGCTGCACCTCACTGCAGCCTGTGCCCCAGGAGCCCCTGCTCAGCACAGTTCCCCAAACACAAGCTAAAGTCACAACGGGCTTGGCCCAAAGCCCTAAGAAGTGAACAGACTGTGCTCAGCGCCGGGGGAGCGGGGCGAGGGTCTCACCAGGACCGGTCCCCAGGGGACTGGGAGAGAGGACAGCCTGTGTGCAACTGGGGGGAGCCACAGGACAAGGATTTCAGGCTCCCAGGGCTCGTGCCCCAGCTGCAGCCTCCCAAGATCCCAAACTGAAACTTCACACCCGGACCCAAACCAAAGCAAAGGCTGCAAGGTGAAGCAGAGAGTGTCCCTGGCTCCCCGTGAGCGTGAGCCCTGCACTGACAGCCAGGCCATGGGTGCCTGCCAGCAGCCTCGTGACCCAGCTCTGCCAGTGACCAAGCCCAGCACGAGGACAGCAGCCAAGGAGCGCTGCTGTGTCCTGGGAGGTGACCTCAGCCCCATGAGCACAGGGACTGGAGGCAAGGAGCCGTCCTCGCTGCACAGGCTGCGCCTGCTTTTCGGCAGTGGGGTGAGCACCACCCACCACTGCTCAACCTGGCGGCAGGGCAGGGATGGACTTCTAGACAGAAATACTTCCCAGAATAGGAAATATGCCTGGAGCAGTCGTGGAAAATGAGAGCATGCACTGGTATTTACATTTATCACTTCACATTGACAACTGCACTACAGGCTCCTGATAAAAAAAGACATCAGGCCTTAACCTGTGATCAGAACTAGGCTGGAACGTGGCTGCTTGCAGCGACCTGCCCGAGTCAGCCTCCTGGAGCACCACACTGGACAAAGTACAAACAGTCACTGGGGCAGAGGGCAGGAATGATCCAAATCAGGAAGACAAAAAATAAATTCAGAAGAAAATAAACAACGAACAAACCACCAAAAAAAACCCAAGAAACAAAACAAAAAGGCAGCAACCAACTGGAACCCACAGTACAACAAAGCAAGGAAAAGCAGAGCCATGCCGAGGCCAGTCGCTGGCCCCATGCTGGTTGTCACCAGGTAAGCAGATCTGATTTAATTCCTTGATATGACTCCCAAGGACACAAGAAATTCAATTTTAAAACAACTGAAGTATGACTTGCAACCCCTTGGTGTTCAGTTTGGTCATGTCTTTTGCTTTTCCTATTTTTTATTTTTTAACCAGTCTCTGTTGTTCAGGAAACAAATGAGATATTTCTAATGATTCCAGTGGATTCCAGATGCCCCAAAGACCCTGAAATACCACGTTTGTTACTTAGAAAATAATCCCAAACAAATTAAAATAACTTGGGAAATTAAAACTTGACAATTTTTAATTTCAAATTTAATTCTGCAGTACTTAAATTTTTTAAAAATTGAAATGGAAAAAAAATTGTGGGAAAATATGCTTTTGAGATTAAGTGTCATCATTTTCTGCAAACAGAAATGAAGCATGCTGCATCTCAAGAAGGGATTATTATTATTATTACTATTAACAACACGTCTGCTGGATGCAGGACCCCAAAGCTCTTCCCAAGCCTTTGTGATGACGCAGGGACAGCAGCTCCAGAGGGCAACAGGCAGGTTTACACCTTGGAGCCACAGCCAGAGCTGTCTGCCAGCGAGGAGGAGGAGATTTCTGAGCAGACACTTCATCCCTATATCCACTTGCTGCAGTGCTTCCTATTTTCCTTGGAGGCAGATCTGAGCAGCTGCCGCAGGAGCCAAGGCAGAGTGTTGGATGGGTGCTGGTGCAGCCCTCCCTTTGCTCCTGTTCCTACACCCTGGCCAGCCAGCAGGCACACGGCACAGGTAAGCTGCACACCTGAAGGGACCCTGTGCAGGGAGCAGGGAGGTGAGGGCTTCTCCTGGGAGAGGACAGCTCCCAGAACACAGCTGTGGCAGGTGGTGCTGGTCCCAGGAGCCAAGGGTCAGACAGAAGCACGCCCCCACGGCACGGCAGCAGGGCCGGGGCGCCGCTGACTCAGCTGGTGCCATCCTCCGCACCACCTCTCCTTCCTGTCTGCCCATCCCTCCAAGGAGCTCAGTGCCAGTCACTGCACCCCAGCAGCTCCACCCCCGGCCCACAGAGCAGATCTGGGTCACCAGAGGATTGCTCTCCATCCATCTCCCTCGCTGTCAGGTGGCAGTGGGAGGACACAGCAGCCAGCTGTTAAAGGCAAAGCCGCTGCAGCGCCTGCGCGAGGCCATGAGGCAGGGCCGTGCCCGGGTGCAAGCCTGTCTGTGCAGGAGGGCCTGGGGCTGCACTGCTGCCCTCTGTGCCCTGGCACTCACACTGCCCTGCTGCTCCTCCGCTGGGCTGAGGGGCTGCCTCTCTCTGCTCGGGGCTTTCGCTGTGCTCCAAAGGCAGGCGACCCCTGCAATGGCACCCGTAAAGCAGAGCCCATGCAAGCAAGCTGTAATTATCACTACTCTCCTTAGGGCCCACGCGCTGTCTCCCCTCCCATGCCAGCTCTCAAAGCAGGTGGGAACAGACCAAGCAACAGCCCCCAAACACGCCAGCTACCACACAGCAGCATTCCCAAACCCCGTGCTGCAATCCACTTACAGGCTGGTTTGGTTTTTACAACCCTGAGTGCTTCTTCAAACTACTACTTCAATGACAGCAGTGGAACAGGTGTGGAGTCTCTGACAATTACAAACACACTGACAGATTTACAATTCCATTCACCCTTTCCAAATTCTCACGCACAAGTAATGAGGGAGATACTTTAAAAAAAAAATCACCATCCCTCTTGGCAATGGTTAAGAAACAGCTCCAATTACTCAACAAGGTCCAAATGCTGGACATTTTTAATCACTATTACAGGACATGTTTTGTGGCCAATCCTGCAAATAAAAATGCCCTGATGGCTCCCTGGATGAGCCTCCCTGCAGACAGGTCCTGCTGCAGCTGGAGCAACAGCGGGGAATCAAACACTGGGTTTTTTTAAGGTCTTATTTCTTCTCACCACTTTCTGAAATCTACAGATGACACCACATTGCATGACCATAGCCTATGGATGCTGGAGGCCTTCATTACTGAGATTCAGGCTAATTAGACAAGATAGAATCAGTGGATCAGGTCAGGTAAACAACACGAAGCAGCACAGCCTGGCATCTGAACGCTGCTCACGTGAGGGAGGCACGGCAGGTACTCATGGACCCCACTCTTACTAGACAAGTTTTGCAGAAGATGGGTACATTCACCTCATAGCTGGCACAGAATAAAAAATAACAATTACAGCCATCCTTGTCAAGGTGAGGAACTTAACAGGATTCAGCAGCACGGTTCAGTTTATGCATTTTGATCAATAATCCAGTCACAACAGTTCCTGAATGCAAATGAGTTCTGGTCTTTAACCACAACCACTGTCAGACCTGTGGTTTGTGTCTGCAGTCCAGCACCTCCCTGCACCAGGATCTGGCATGGCTGCAGGGCCCTCTGCACCCACCAACACCCAAATCAAGCACTGCTGTGGCACCCAAAAATCCACTGGTCTTGTTCTGGTCCTCTACACAGACAGGATGAATGACTGTGCTCAGGCACCAGTGAAGAGACCAATAAATAAAACAAACTAGAAGACAAAGAGATGCTGTGAAGCTTAAAAGGAAAATTTAACCAACATAAAACCAGTATCTGGTCTGTTCACATGTCCACAAGATCAGCTTAAAAAGGGCTTCACAAAGGATTTTTACGTGCACTACTTAGGCATCCTTGGATAGTGCTCTGGATCATTCTACCCCAAGGGAGTCAAATCTGTTGATTGCTGTTGGCATGAACAGGGAACTGTATCATTCTTAGGAGCACAACTGTTACTTGAGGCAGCTTGAGAAGCCAAGGGAGATGAGGTGAGGATAAACTTAAACATCATAAATGCCTGGCAGCACTGGTGAGCACAGGTAAGTCACAGGGAAATTTCACCCTTGTTGCCCTCTCCAAGGTAATAATGACAAACTGGCCATGCTATAAACCCTTAGTTCACTACAGCTACGCTTTGTCTCCAACACCACAAGCAGGGATGCCAGAGGACTTGGGTGAATTAGTAAGCAAAGTCTATTTCACAAACAGAGCCAAAAGTGCTCTGTAGACCTGGCCCTACCTGTCACCACAGCAGCCCCCAGTGCCTCTGCCACACCCGAGCAGCATCTGCAGGGGTTGGGATCACAGCAGTGCCTTGCTTCCACGCCTTCCAAAGGCTTTTGCTCTTTGCGTTTTGCATGCCCTGGGAAGCTCAGTGCATCTCAGATTTTGAAAGCACCTTGTTATTTAGTCAGCGTTTCAACTGTACTGGGGAAACTGGCCAACGAGCAGGACCTGCAGCACAACCGAAGACTGATGGGTTGGGCTGGGCTGCGTGCCAGCTGTCCCAGTGTCACCTGGTGAGCACATCACCTGGATGTCATCTGACACTAAATGTACAGTAGAAAATAACCCCAAAACTGCAGGGTGTTCAGGTGCCACAGTGACAGGCACAGCTTGAGAGCTCAGAGTAGCAGTCTTGCTTAAGGGCTTCAGCTGGCTTCCAAAGATGATTCCATTTCCTAGGGGGAAGGAATCCTCCTGGGAGAAGCAAAGCCAGCCCAGCTGCACGGGCTGTGAGCCACGTCTGACATGCGCCAGGCCGTGCCCTCCCCGGCAGGGCAGAGCCAGAGGGGCTCCGGGGAGGACAGGGCTGTCCTCTGCTGGGGACACCCATCAGGAGCAGGCCCGGGGACAGGGCTCTGCTCTCGCAAAGCAAGCAGCAGTTTATTCTCACTGTGGTTTCTTCCACATCGCTCCGTGCATCTCACAAACTTCCCAGAGGTCTCTGGCATTTTCACTCAGGTTGTGCAGGCAGCAAAGCGAAGGACAGGAGCTGAGGTGGCCCATGTCAAACAGACTTGGCTGCAGCTGTGTGCCGGGTCTGGAGCCCACGGCGCTGCTGGACCCACCGGGACACCCTCCTCAGCTGAGAGCCACAGCACAACAGCCCACACTGCCTCAGGCTGAATCACCAGCTAAAGGGATTATTAACTTCCAGCTGCGTTGGGCCCCATTTCCTTTGTGCAACAGCGTGCTTAATTGCAAATTCTAATTTGCTGTTGCAGAGCACAAGCCCAGGTCCAAGGATAAATTAAAATGACGGCTCTATGGGAAGTTCAGAATTTAACTTTCTAACTTATCTGATTTGATGCAGATACAAATATTTAAATCCAGCCAAGGAAACAAACAGCCTGTTTCTAAGATGTTCCAGCTGGGAAGGGGGGAAGGAAGGATTTTGTAGGAAGACATGCTGCAACAATCAGTGTACTGTCACAGTGCCTGCAGGAGCAGAACAGCCGCTGTGCAGAGCTTTGGCTGGTGCTGTGCTCCTCCCCTGCGAGGCTCATTTGGGTTTGAGTTTCTTGAGCTTTTTTTTCCCTTTAGTGAAAAACTACTTTGCTATCCTGAGAGTGAGAGCTTTTACTTTTAAATCTCCATTGTACAATTGTCCTGTTCTCTTTTCAAGGGAAACACTGAGCCTGTGAGTGAAACACATGCAGCCTGGCACGTGATCGGTAGCCATCCCCATACTGACAGATGTTAGTTCTGTTAAAACAGGTCGCACCTAAATTCAAACTGCAGTAAAAAAAATAAATTTAAACGATAACTTTTGTCTCTGAATGCTGAAATTTCAAATCAGGTTTCCAGTAATCTGGGTTTTTAGCACAACTGAATCCTGTGACTGAACCACAGACCCGCGGCTTTGGTGCTGCCAAGGAAAGCAGGGCTCGGGATACTCCCTGAGCAGCTGCCAGAGAGGATGAGGAGGAGAAGGCGTGCAGCGAGGCTTACACAACGTCACCGGCCGTGCCGTGTCCCTGCCCGCGGGCAGCGAGCCAGCCCTGCGGGGCCGGGTCACAGCCAGCTCGCCGCGGAGCCGCGCCACGCCAGCGGGCCCTGCGCTCGCCACGTGCTCCCCGCACACGTGCAGGCGGACGCGGCCACGGCCCAGGCCACCCTCACCTTCTCTGCCAGCCGGGCGAGCAACCGGCCGCCCGACGGACAGCCACGGACAGACTGCCACGGACAGACTGCACACTGACCGACAGACAGCCACGGACAGACAGCCACGGACAGACTGCACATGGACCAACAGACAGACTGTACACTGACCGATGGACAGCCACGGACAGACTGCCACGGACAGACTGCACACCGACCGACAGACAGCCATGGACAGCCTGCACACCGACTGACAGACAGACTGCACACTGACCGACAGACAGCCACAGACAGACTGCACACCGACTGACGGACAGCCACGGACAGCCTGCACACCGACCGACAGACAGCCACGGACAGACAGCCACTGACAGACAGCCACTGACAGACAGCCACTGACAGACAGCACATGGACCAACAGACAGACTGCACACCGACCGACGGACAGCCATGGACAGACAGCACACAATGTCCGATGGACAGCCATGGACAGCCTGCACACTGACCGACAGACAGCCACAGACAGACTGCACACCGACTGACGGACAGCCATGGACAGCCTGCACACCGACCAACAGACAGACTGCACACTGACCGACAGACAGCCACAGACAGACTGCACACCGACCAACAGACAGCCACGGACAGACTGCACATGGACTGACGGACAGCCACAGACAGCCAGCCAGTCCCAGCCCAGCACCACACACCCCAGACTGGCCACCAGAGAGGCTCCTCCTGCCATCACAACATCAGCCTGCCAAAATCCAAAGAAAGGCTCAGGTCTTCTCCAAAGCCCATCAGGCCTCAGTACAACCACACCCCCAACAATCACTTTTCTGAGCAACACAGAGTGGCTGGGGACAGTCAGAATTTGCCCCAACCAAAGTCTCTCTGAGGGAAGTTGTTGGTGAAAACTAAGAGGAAGGCTGAACTGATCTAATTCTGAGGCATTACTGACTCTCCAAAGCAAAGCTGAAGTGAATAATCAATTCTGAACACCAGAGGGAAATGGTGTTTGAGAGTGACTGAGGAAAAATGGAAACAAAGTGAGGAAAGATTACGTTTTACTGTGGAAAAGACCATTGTGATCAATCCTCAGCACCTTTTATTCCAGTCAAAATGTACAAGGTGTACTGGCTCTCTATTTGCACTATAAATGCAGCAACTCTTCCAGTTTCCAGATGAATTTTAACTGCCCTACATGCTACTGATTTCACATTCACAGGGGACATCTACAACAATTTCTTTTGTGCTACCATTAACCACTTTCCCAAACACTAAACAAGCAAACACTAACACTTATTTCCCTCCAGCTATAAACACAACTGATTTTTACCTTTGCTTTCTCCTAGATTCACTCCTGGTGGTGCTGCATCCACCTACAGCCTCATGCTGCAGCCTCAGATTCTAGACTTTCCTTGCCTCCAAGCAAATGACTTGTACTCACACGTCCACCTCACCAAAATTTTGAAACATACCAAATCTTTACAGAAATCTTTTGATTAAGCAAACAGAAAACCTCCCCAAACCATACATACTAAAATTCACCTGAGCCCAAAAGGAAACAAATGAAGTTCACTCAGCTGGATCTCTAAGATCATGTGAATGATCTGCTCCCTGCCATCAGCCCTCCTGGTAAGGATGATGTGCGGTTCACTTGGAGCCCCCAGAAGGGGAGTTTCTGTGCACCCCAGAGTCAGCTCCGGGCTCTGCCCTGCCCAGCCCCAGCCCACGAGCGCTGCACGTACCTGGATGTATCGCAAGGCACTCCTGAGGACGCTGAGGTTTGAGGTCTTCTTGTCATCTACGTTGGGGATGTTGCGCTTTAAGGTCTCAAAGCACTCTTTCAAATGTGCACGTCTAAAGAAAACACAGGTGGGTCGTCAGCTGCCAGGAGACACAGCAGGAACCAATTCCACCAGAGGGGAGAGCTTAACTGGGGCCTTAATCCAGCAAAGCAGCCACACCTGTGCACAGCAGCCCCCAGCACAGCAGGTCACAGCTGAGCCAGCTCACCCCAGCAGGGACTGTGCCTGGGCTCTATCCCAGCTTTGTTAGGAACACCGTGCAGCCTTAAATAAAATATCTCATCTCGCTGCACTGGTGCTTTCACTGTCACCATACTTCCAATTTAGCTAGTCAGGCTTACAAGAGTCTTGGGTCAGAAACTGATGTTTATTCTGTATTCACACTGTACACTGACCCCTCATTTGGGGTATTTTACTCTTTTAAAATCAAAAGAGAGTCACGCTGTTATGCACTGTTACTGCTTTGCAGGATCAGGGTGGTTGGGATGCAATGGTGCAGTTAAACAGAACATACTGGGAAGCAAGAAATGCAGAATTGAGCTATAAGAAAGCCAAGCAATACTGCAAGATTCAGTAAAAGTCACTAAGAATTTTATTCAGGTTATCTGTTTAAAAAACAAGCAAGCAAACAAACAAAAACCCGCCAAAGCAAAACAAATATTGACAGACAATAGGCCAAAAAAAAGGAGGAGAATTACAAGTAAAAAACCCAAACCCCTGGCTTTCTACGCACCTGTTCTTCTCCAATTTATTATGTACTTCCCTGGTCCCAACCCTGTAACCCAAACAGAACAAAGATCAGCTCAGTGTCAGGTTTGAAACTCCTGCCTTGCACCTGTGCTTGCGGCAGTGTCTGTACGTCAAGATGCAAAAGCAGCAGAAGTGTTCATACATCACTGGTTTAACATTAAGTATATATATATATTTCTGCCTATACTGTTTCCAGATAAACTCCACGCTTTACACATGCACCAGAGGAACCAAGCATTGTGCACACAGTGCACAGAAGATACCAACAGGTGGGATGTGTGTGCATATATGCAGCTGCAGCTACCACCAACAACAGGGAAGGACACAAAGTATGGATTTTAAGTATTTGTAGAGACCCAGAGAGCCCAGATTCTGCCCTGGTTCTGACCTATGCCTACGCTCCAGTGGGACAAGGTTTGTGCAGCTCCAAATGCAAGCGTTGGGCATGGGGCAGACACTTCCAGCTGCTTTGGGTTTTTACTGTGTGTGAAACACAGCTGAGGATAAACATAGAATGAAGCAATACAGGAATTCTCCAGTCACTGCTCAAGGAAAAACCAGCGTGAGTTTCTGGTTTTGGGGTTTGAGTCCACCCACTCTCTGAATCAGAGGAATATTTTTAGGAAAAGCCAAACCAATACGTTATCTCAGTTTTTCAGCTCAGTTTTTCAGTGATAAGGTACATTAGCAGATGTGGAGATTTCAAGTATCTTTCATACACTGTGCAAAGTAATCATTTGCCTTTGACTGAAAATACAGGGCATTGAGGTAATAATATTTAATAAACTGTCACAAGTATTTGACAGCATTTTCCCGTGAAACATTTACAGTCTGAAAGGGACATGTTTTCTGTGCTTATGGAGCCATTCTGGGGGGAGGCAGTGGAGATGCTGTGCCCCACACTGGCACCACAGCCCCCCCAGCTCACCTCAGTCTGACGGCACAGCAGCAGATCGTGGGTGCACCTGCAGCCACCCCACAGCCCACAGCCCAGGCAGCCAAACTTGTGCAGCCTGCCCTGGTACCCCGTGCCAGCAGAAACCTCCTCCACAGCTCCCTCAACCCACACAACATCAGTGACAGGCTCTCTTCATCAGTGCACAGACCAACAGACCCTTCCAGCAGCAGGCAGGCTCTGAAGATCCCAATCTGCTTAGAGGAATTACACTGGTATTTTACTGAAGCCTTTACCTTCACAAGCTCCTGTCTGCATTACTTTCACTGTTTCCATGCATTTTGGGGTCTGTACATTCCAATGAACCTTTTTGCTGTCCATTATACATCTCCACCAGTCCCCATGGCATTCACACACCATCTCCAACACCACTGCCAGGAGACACCCCCTGCTGCAGGCAGCCAGGAGAACAGCCAGGAGGGAAGACTGAACAGATCCAGGTCACTTATGCTGCAGGAAAATTGAGGGGCCAAAGGAAACAGGTAAAACTGCTGCGAAGAAGGGAATGGTTTGTTCTCCCAGTCCACAAGCAGCAATACCAGACTCCCTACTGGGATACTGTGGTCTGGAAACAACCACCTACAGAGAAGGCAGGGTCTCCACCAGCCAAAGCCCTTAAGAACAAGCCAGAAAAACACTAACCTGGAGCAACATCAGAGCCACAAGTCCTGTCAGAGGGTGAGGGCAGACTAAATAGTCCTCAGCCACTTCCAGCTGCAAGATTCGGAGCAAGCAGGAGGCCCTTAGCACTCACAGCACTGAGAAACTGGTGATCTCTGTCCTCAGAATAACATCTCCCAGATCCCATTCCAGTTTTCAAGAAAGCTCCCACAAGCAGCAGTGCACTTTGATTTCCCTGACCAGTACAAGCAGCGATCTTTTGCCAAACATAACACGAGATACCACTTGAGATCAGACATGCAGGGCTGGGACTTGCTTCCTAACACGGTTCTGGCCTGCAAAAAAAAATCCTTACACAAAATCTTACAGTGTGGAGTGAGGGAGGGAAATGAAAACCCGCCAAGCTAAAAACCCCTGCTCTCAGCAATTCAAAGACGTTAAACATCCACAGCTCTCGGCATTTCTGATCCGACAACACTCTGCACAAGCAGGAGCCGCTCCAGAGAGACGCAGCTGTGCCTGTCCCTGCTGGACACGCACCCACACGCAGCGCACTCACCCTCCAATTCTCTTCTTGAGCTCGATGGGCTTCATGTCGTCGGCCGGCGCCAGCTTGAGCGCGCCGAGGGGCGCGGGCGCAGCCGGGGGCTGCAGGGGCTGGATGGGCTGCGGCACCACATGGTGCTGCGAGATGGCCAGCACCGGCGCCGCGTAGGGCGGCAGCTGCTTGGGGCTGCCCGCCGGCGGCGTGCCGGCTTTGCCGTCCGGCAGCTGCGGGCCCGGCGGCCGCTGGATCACCGGGGCCACCGACGGCGCTTCCTTGGGCACGCTGGCGGGGCTCACCAGGGGCTGGTGGCGCTGCACGAGCGGCGGCGACAGGGCGGTCTGGGCCGCTTGCTGGGGGGAGCTGGTGACAACGGGGATGGGAATGACGGAAATGGGAGCTGCCAGGGGCGCGGGCGGCAGGGGCACGGGGCCCGGCGGGGAGATGGGCACCAGCAGTTCGCTCCGGGGCTCCTCTGGGGAGAGGGTGCTGTTGGACCGTGGCACGCTGGCCTTGCCCGGCTTCTTCTGCTCCTGCTCCCTCTCCAGGCAGAGCTTCTCATGCTTCTCATTCTCCTCTGGAAGAGAAATACCCACAGTGAGCAACGGCGCTTCCCTGACCTTTCCTGAGAGCAGCCTACAACCAGCGTGGGGCAGGATCCCTAAGTTAAAATACCCTGGGTTTTATACCATCCTGAGTGAATCCCAGCTCAACGGACACTGCACTGATACAAACACATCAGGGCACCTCTTTAGTGCTGTGGATTTTAATCAAGCTCTTAAACTTGGCTTTGATGTGTGTATGTTCCTATATGTTTTCAGAACACCAGACAAAGTAAATGAAATCTGCGTGGCCCAACTAGCAAAATAAACCTCATCAAACGCAATCCAGGGCTCTGGCTTTAATTGCGTGAACATGGCACAAACAAAATTTATTTATACAAGTCCTGTGGCGCCAGTGGCCCTGGCATCTAGACATTGCGCAGCCTTAATCAAATATCTCCAAACCCACCATCCGTGAGGCTCGGCACATCCCGCTCCTGACAACCTCTGAGGACCTGCAACGAAAGGTGGTGCAGCAACCTCTTCACAGTGATATACAAATATTTGGAAAATAAAACCTTAATTTATCAAGGGAGGGATTAGGGGAAGGACGTGGACAGTTGCGTGTTCTCTTATACAGTCACCAAAATCAGGTAATTCAGAGGAAGCTCTAAGAAACATCCCAAGAGAGCCTTTCCCAGGAGAAGCTCTGGCTCGACTGAAACACTGAAGTCAGAACGTGCATTTAGGAAACTAGAGGGGTATAGAGCAAAAACTACAGAGAGCAAAAAAAGGCAACAAAACTCTTACTCCTGATTCTGAATGCCCTTTGGTACGTGTGACTGCACAGCAACACCGACCCAGATCCAGTCGACACAATTTCCTGAAGTTCAGCTGCAGCAGCAGCCCAAACACAGCCCAACCTCCCTTGGAGAGCACGAGCCAGGTCAAGCAGCCAGCTGCCAAGGTAAACACGGTCCTGAACCCACACCTGGAGAAACACCCTCTGGAACGAGCTCTAGCACTGCGGCTGCAGCCCCAGTCTCTGACCCTGCGCACTCACAAAGCGCCACATTCTGCCATCAGGAAGGGTTTCACATCCACACAGCACTCTTCCAGGGCTGCCCGAGACTCAAACCCAAAGTTTTCATTCAACTTCTGCAGCACAAGTAGGGTGAGCGAGCAAAAGACCTGACTGACTCCAAAATAGGAGGGAGGTTGCTTAAGCAGCAGCTGAGCCTTAAAGCTGCATTCTTCTGTATTTTCTCAAAATATTTCAGGGTATTATCAACAGTTCCTTAAAGGAAGATGCGAAACAGCGCAGAGTGACCAAAACCCCAGCAGGAATCCCCTGATGCAAACACAAATCTCAGCTACCAACAATTTCGGAGTGGTTCAGTTCGACGACATTAATAACTAATAAAGAAAAGCCCTTTGTCTGCGGATCTTTTGCTCCACTTTGCTGCTGGTTCGCAGCCAGAGCCAGTGCAATGGCCCTGGCACAGGGCGCATGAGGAAACCCAGCCCCGAGGAGCTGCTGAGTCACGGTGCTCGTCCGGCCTGGGGACAGAGAGAGCGGCCGCAGGCTGACCGTCACTGGACAGAGAGAGCGGCCGCAGGCTGACCAGCACCAGACAGAGAGAGCGGCCGCAGGCTGACCAGCACCAGACAGAGAGAGCGGCCGCAGGCTGAGCAACACTGGACAGAGAGAGCGGCTGGAGCTGACCGTCACCGGACAGAGAGAGCGGCTGGAGCTGACCGTCACCGGACAGAGAGAGCGGCCGCAGGCTGACCGGCACCGGACAGAGAGAGCGGCTGGAGCTGACCGTCACCGGACAGAGAGAGCGGCCGCAGGCTGACCGTCACCGGACAGAGAGAGCGGCCGCAGGCTGACCGGCACCGGACAGAGAGAGCGGCTGGAGCTGACCGGCACTGGACAGAGAGAGCGGCCGCAGGCTGAGCGGCACTGGACAGAGAGAGCGGCCGCAGGCTGACCGGCACTGGACAGAGAGAGCGGCTGCAGGCTGAGCGGCACTGGACAGAGAGAGCGGCCGCAGGCTGAGCGGCACCACCTTACCAGGCACATGGCACAGCAAAGCCCACACAGCCGCCACCCAGACCTCCAGCTGCCCCGAGACTGAGAGCAGGGAGCAGCAAAGGAGGCACTAACGGGAAGCCGTGGCAGTGCCGGGGTCTGGTGAGGACAGCAGGACCTGCTGGAGGTGACACGGCCGCAGTGCAGCAGAGCCCCCAGCCAGGACAGCCGAGATGTGCACCGAGGGCAGAGGGAGTGGGAGCCGGTCTGGAACTCCTACAACCAGCTACACTCATGGGGAAGGCAGAGAACAGCAAAGCAAGGTTAAAGCAGGCATTACTGATCACAAGTATTTATGTAAATGTCTCTGGAAGCAGGTGCAGCCCTCGGGCTGCTGACTACCTGCCAGCAAGGCCTTTGGTGTTGCTCCCTTGAGCTAAAGAGTTTATTTCAAGGATTTTTTTAGCCAAAATCTAACACTGAAGAGCCAGTGTCCTCTTCAGTCTGAGTAACCCACAGGCAGAAAGGACCCATGCTCCCAGCCCCAGCAAAAGGACTGGAGGGCCCTGAGCTACCTCTTTGGACAGAAGCTGTCTCACTGGGTGGTGAAGGTCTGTCTCCTGCTCGCTTTTCACTCACACTCACAAACCAAAGACACCCTTTGAAGTAAGCCCCCCCAAGCTCTGTTTTCTCATATGAAGGAAGCTCGCCCATGTTTGGTCACAGACACAGATCAAGGAGGGGTGATCCCCCTGCTGTGTGCTGTGACACATGCCAGACACATGCAAGGCTCATTCCCTCCCTCGTGGCACACTTAGCACAGGATCTCCTGCAGGCCCATACACAGAAAGCAGCCAAGGCTCAGGGCATCCCCTTGGCTAAGAGGATAGCTAAATCCAAAGGTGCACCTCGAAACTATGTGTGATTTCCACTCATTCTTCACACTCTTAACAAGGGGACTGAGGACAGAACAAACCAAGGGAGTGAACCAGTCCTGAGAACCCCCAGGGGATCTGAACCACAGCCCAAGCACGAGGGGTCCTGGAATGCCACCCAGCCCACAGCACTCCGCTTGCCAGCAGGTTCACATTGCGAGAGCAGGCACCTCAGGCCCCTGGCCACACCACCCAGGCAGTGACAGGCAGTGACAGCAACATCGGCAGCCACGGGACAGAACAGCAAATCCTGTCCTGCGAGGACACAGAAACAGGGTCAGCACCCCTGACCAGTGGCCTGGTGCTATTTAGGGCCTCGATGGTCTGAGTACACAGCACCAGACACTCTTTGTTACCTAATAATCTGCTGCGTTTAAATATATCCGTCCCTTTGGCCTGCCCTGGAAATGCCACCCATCTGCCAGGGGCACGGCTGCCAGTGGCAGCCAGGGAGCAGTGGGCAGAGCCACACATGCCCTCGGGCTGGCAGCATGGGCCTGCAGCAGCCAGGCATGGCCCGAGCCATGCTGCAGGAGCAGGCTCTAAGGGATGCCTTTGAATGCTCCTACCTTCCACTAGGGTCACTATCAGTACCAGGAGTTTATCAAAGCGTGTGCCTTTGCATAGCCAAGCATCCCACCTGTGTGTGTGCTGTGGAGAACATCTCTCACTCCAGGAACGGTGAGGCAGTTCTGTGGTGTTGATCTCTGAATGGTCTGAAGTGTTTTTCTGAATCATTCAGTGCTTCTGGGAACTTAACCTGCACACCTTGAACTGCTACAGCCCTGAAGAGGAGTGCCTTGGGTGTCACTCACTCTGGATATGCAGCAGTGTCACCCGCAGGAGTCACTCCAGGCTCCTTCCAGGAAAGTGCTGGGTACAGAAGAGTCTCCAAGTATTTACTATTCCAAAGGCTGCCCTGGGGGGGGACAAGTCATGCCAAGAGGAAGGGCAGGCTGGAGCCTGGAGGCTGGATTCTGTTTCTGCAGGTTCCTGGCTCTGCAGGGGAGAACCAGGAAGGGGGAGATAAGAACAGTCAGCAGAACTGGAGCCCAGCAAAGCTCAGCATCAGCCAAGCAAGCTCTGAGTCACAGCAAACGCTGCTGACACCAGAGGCTGCAGCACACAGCCACGGGCACTTCCAGGCCCAAGAACAAGCCTGCAGGACTGAGAACCCTTTAAAATCAGGACACTTTTCTGACTCCTTCTGAATTTTGGTTGACAACAGCACAAGCCCCACTTTTCTCTCCCATCTTAGCTAAACCTTTGCAGCTTGGTGCCCAGCCCTCAGCACTGTTATTTCTCCACCAGGACCACGGCAGACCCAAGACATGGCACAGCTTCCCAAAGCCCTCTGGGCTCCTGGCCGTGCCCTCAGTACGGAGCTGGCTGCCAGGCACCCGGTGACACTTCCACAGGGCCACTCGCCACTGCTGCCCAGCGCTGTGCTCAGCCTGACACCAAACAGTCCACTCCTCTGCTCCCCACACACACTGGGCCTTACCAGCACCTCACAGACCAACTACACTGTGCTTCAGGGGCACACTGCTCACAAAGGAACCTGAAATGCTTCACCATTAGAACTCAGAGGTTCACAATACACTACAGAGAAGCAAGAGCTAGGCCAGCCTACGTGGGGGCAGCTTCAGGGGTTCGGAGACCCCTGCCCCCACCTGAGACCCTCCCTGCCGAGCGATGCTGCTGCACTGCCACTGCTGCCACATGCTCACACCTCATGCGCACGCTGGGTTATTCACTGCTAATAACTACAATACTCAGATCTCCACTTTCTCAGCCAGAGGATGATGACACCTTTATGTCATAACTCTAAAGGCAAACCAAAATCAGCCTTCATGTGAACTATTCCTCCTTAGCACCAACCAGTACAGACCACTAGTAAAACCAGCAGCCTTGGTATCCAAACCCGAAACCAAGTATGAAAAATGACAAGGTGATCCTCTTGCCTGATAAAATCTAGGGAGCACACACTTTATTGGTACTTTATGGAGACACATGGCTTACAAGGAAGCATCTACTTTCAACAAAACCATTGCACCTTCTGGAACACAGCAGGAAAGACCCTCAAGAAATCTTGAAGAAGTTCATCTCCCAAGCCCCAAAGAAAAATCAACGATAACTAAATAAACACCTGGCAGACATTTCTAAAAACAGCTTCTCCAGTCTCTACAGATAATTTACATTGTGCTTTAATAAGCTATTCCAGTGCTTAAATGAAACCCTGAATCAGCTCCAGAGTAATTTTAGCTGCATTTTAGTTACAACTAACTCTTTGTGGACAGAAGAAAGAAATAAAGGGTGAGGATTTAGCAGCACTACAAAGGAAAACAAATCAAGATTGCTAAAAAAACAAAACCATCATGGAGAGCCTCATCTCTACAGAAACCCCAGGACCATCGTGTCACCAGGACGCCAAGCGTGCCACTGTCACAGCTGCAGCATCGCACCGTGGCGGGCTGGAGGGATGCACAAGCCCTGCTGTACCTTTCCCCGGTGTTTGGGATAAAGCACAGGAAAGCACTGGCTCTGACAGGCCACACGGGCACCAGCAGCACATGCTGACCCCGCTCCCCCATCCAGGGAGCTGCACTCGGGCAGCCAGGCAGGTGAGCTGTCCTACACAACATGGGCCTGTGCTCTTCCACCGGGCAGCCGCGTTTTTAAGAGGCAGGGAGACAAAGTAATGCACTCTGATAAAAAGCATGTATTTCTGCCAGCTGAACAGCTCCTGTGTCACAGTTCAGAGCAAGAAGTCATGCTGCTGGCAGGCAGGACCCAACCCACCTGCTCCCACGCACATGAGGACACTGCTGTCCCTGCTGCTGGCCCAGGGACAGAGGCACACACTGCAGGAACAGTGAACCATGGCATGCCTTAAATGTACAGGCTGGAAAAGAACAGCAAACATGAACTGGCTTAATAAACAGTATCATGAACAGACTAGGTATCCTTAAAACAGACCAAAAAGCCCACAGATGTGCCCTCAGAAGAAACTCTGAGACCCCACTTCATCCACTGCTGGCAAGTGCTCCGCAGGCTGCCTTGAGTCTGCAGCTGGTGTGTTACACAGGCAGCAAACACGCTGCTGGTGTGTTACACAGGCAGCACAGTCTGTGTGTGTGTGTTACACAGGCAGCAAGGGAGCACAGACAGGTGAAATGAGTTCAGTGACTCATGGCAAAACTGGATCTGGCAGATAACAGCCAGCCTGTTAGGTAAGCACGTTTGCTCCAGGTAACATTCCTCGATCCTGTGACGAGAACAAGGGCTCACTGCTGCACCTCCATCCCAGGGCTGCACCAGGGCTTGCTTCCACAGGCTGCTCACTCTGGCCAGCTTTCTTCTCAAGGAAATGAATGGAAATGTGCAGATTACCCTGTAGAACCCTATCCCCATACTTGAAAAAGAAAGAAGAACCAGGGGTATCTGCCCATCAAAACAGGGAGTCACCACCTGAACTGGCTGCATCAAGGCAGTTATCCCTGGAATCCCACGACAATTATCCTTGCCACCCCCGAAACTCAGACATTGCTGTGTCACAGAACAAGGCCCTTCCTGAAGTCAAAGTCTAATTGTCACTATGGCACTGTTGTCCTCAGAACTGCAGTGTAGCTCTCCTGGAAGCCTCTGGAAACAGATAAACTCACACTGTGTGTTGGGAGGTGCTTTAACCTCCCCTGAAAGAAACCCAGGTGGGTGTGCTAGCGAGGCCAGCGAGGCCAAGGCTGAGGCCACACAGCACCCTGGTCACACAGAAGCCAGTGGTGGCCAAAACGCCCCACAAGCTTTCTGGAGATGCATCCCAACGTTATACTGACGAGATCTGTTGAGAGACAACGGCGAGAGACCACCCAGAGCACAGCACTGAGCCACTGCCCACCACGCAGGCTGGGTCTGAGCAGGCTCTCCTCCTCACCCACTGGCACAGGGAAGGTGGCACCACTGCCAAAGGAAACCTTTCTGGCCACCACACACCATCACCGCTCCCAGGCAATTAAGCGTGCCCGAATGGCAGGCAGGTGAGAAGGAAAAGCCCAGAACTGTGCTCGCTGTGGGGTCACTGCCTGCACTGGCACCACTCAGGAAAGGAGTGGTGTGAATGAATGTGCAGCACCGAGAGAGCAGCAAACACAAGCTGGACAGTCACAGATCAGAATCTATGGGAAAAACCCTAAGAAAACAAGTGTCGGTTACTTGCAATTATAAAAAAATTTATTTTTCTTAGATCATGGAACATTCCTGGCTTAATCTAAATTCAAAGAAATCAGCATCCTCTAATTCAAATGTCTCTGGAGCTTGCACACAGCAGAGGGAGAAAGGACCCCAGGCTGTGAGTCTGGGCCCATGTTAAACAAGTGTTACATGCCTGGGAGGCACATGCTTACAGAGGGTTACAGCAGCAGGCACTGCCGTCAGCTGCAGACCCAGCAGCCCTTAGAGGAGTTTGGTGTGTATGTTTTAATGCTGTTCCCAAAATGGATTGATTTTCGGGCCATACTGGACCCCTGAAGTTCCACAGTGTAACTGGGGCTGTAACAGACCATAACACTTTGCAGAACACAAGATTTCAAGGGGGAGGAGGAGAAGAACACAAGGCAAAGAAGCCAATCCAGTCTTACTGCCCTTACTTATTACTTCCTAGTGCTTCCCAGCTGTTCCTCTGCTTGTGGTCTCCCCTGACATCTTCCTGCCACCCAAAGGTCACCGCAGGGCTCCTCCCTCCCGTGCCAGAGTCTTCCTGGTGTTCAGACTTCCCTGAAGCGGCCACGTTTGCACTGACGCCGCTGGCCCTGCAGCCAGCCCAGCCCTTACGGTCGGTGCCCCCAGCAGCACCCAGAGCCCGGGGCACGCTCGTGGTGGCAGCTCCAGCCTGCAGCGGGTTCGTGTAACGCCTCATCCCCACAGACCCCTGTGAGCTGCTCCTGGAGCTGAGAAGCCTGCAGGGTGCGTTTTCTTTGCCGTGCTACCCTGCCCATATACCCTGCTCAGCAGTAATTCCTGCCTCAGAAGCTGTCCAGCACAACAACCTCCTGCTCCTCTGTAACCCAGAGCCCAGCTTGTCGGACACACTCACAAGAGCGGGACGGCAGTGGAAGCTGTCTCCCAGCAGCAGGGACAAACCCAAACCCGCAGAGGTCGAGCCCCGGGTGTTTTACTGCTGCACCCAGAGCACGGGCACCACCTGTAAGCCCGGAGCCGGCATCGCCGCAGGGCTGGCGGTGGCAAGGAGACTGCCAAGGGCTGGGAAGCAGCACCGGAGCTGTCAGCCAGCCGGGGGGAGAGCGGGCCGGGCAGCCCCTGCCATCTGCAGACGCCGGGCTGCGCTCCGGGCTCGGGAATGCTCCCGGCCGGCCCCGCGCGGCCCCTCACCGCCGCATCCCCCGTCTGCTGCGTGACTCATCACCCACACAATGGGCGGCGGCACAAAGCGCCGCTCCCGCAGCTCCGCCCGAGCCCCCGCGCCGGGGCCGCCGCGGGAGCGGGAGCGGGAGCGGGGCCGGCGCCGCTGTCCCGCAGCCCGCGCCCCGCCGCGCCCGCCGCCGCTGCTGCGCGGCCCCGGGGCACAGAGCGCCGCCCCCGGAGGGCCGGGGCCGCCGCAGCGGCGCGGGCAGCGGGGCGGCCCCGGGGGTTCCCGCTCCCCGCCCGTCCCCTCGCGGCCCCGGGCGCGCCCGCAGCCCCCGCAGGGGCCGCGCGGGGCGGGGCGGGGCCGCGCGCACGTGGTGGCGGGCGGGGCCGCGCGAGTGACGCGCCAGGCCCCGCCCCCCCGCCGGCCGGGGACACGCAGCGCGCGGGGCGGGGGCGGCGGCGCCCCCGGCGGGAGCGGGGCCCGGCCCGGGGCAGCCCCGCCCGCGCGGAGCCCCCGCCGCGCCGGCCCCGCATCCCCCCCGAGCGCTGACACTGCCCCGCCCGTACCGAGTTTCCCCGGGTCGGATCCCCCCCGGCAGCGCGAAGCCCGCGCCGGTGCCCCCCCCCACCCCTCCCCGGTGCCAGTGCCCGTGTAGCCCGGGCCGGCCGGGGCTGTCAGGCGCGGCCCCGCGAGGCGCGGGCGGCCGGTCACTCACCACGTGCGGTCTGCTGCTGCTGCGCCTGCCACTCCAGGAACCGCGCCGCCTCCAGCAGCGTCTCGATGCTCATGGCGCGGGCCCGGCCGCCGTCGCCGCCGCCGCCGCCCGGAGCGCGGGCCCGCCCCGCCCGCGCCGCCCCGGGCTCGCCCCGCCGGCCGCAGCGCTGGCGACAAGATGGCGGGTGGCAACAGAAACACAACAGGCGGGCGCTGGCGCGGCCCCGCTACTACGCGGCGGGCGGCGCCAAGACGCGGAGTGGAGCTCGGGGCGCCGCCCGGACGGGACGGGACGCGCCGGGACGCGGCGGGCGGCCCGGGCCGGGGACGCGCGGGCACGGCCCCGCAGCCCCGCCGGTGTGGCGGGGCGGGGGCGACCCGGGGCGGGCGCGGGGCGGGCGCGGGTCGCGGGCGGCGCTGGCGGGCGGCGCGGTGCGGCGGCGGTGCGGTCCGGGCGCCGCGTTTTGCGGGCGGCGCTCCCCCCGCAGTGCGCTCGCGGCCCGGGGCGCGCTGTCAGCGCGCGCGGGCCAATGGGCGCGCAGCACAACACGCGTGCTGCCCTCCACATGGGCGCCCCGCGCCGCCGCGCGCCTTAAAGGGGCCGCGCCCGCCGCGCCCCGCGCACGTGCCAGAACCGCGCCGCCGCCGGGGCTGCCCCGGCAGAACCGCACCCGAACCGCGCCGAACGCCCGGGCAGAACCGCGCCAGAACCGCGCCGAACGCCCGGGCAGAACCGCACCCGAACCGCGCCGAACGCCCGGGCAGAACCGCACCCGAACCGCGCCAGAACCGCGCCGAACGCCCGGGCAGAACCGCACCCGAACCGCGCCGAACTCACGGGCAGAACCGCACCCGAACCGCGCCGAACGCCCGGGCAGAACCGCACCCGAACCGCACCCGAACCGCGCCGAACGCCCGGGCAGAACCGCACCCGAACCGCGCCGAACGCCCGGGCAGAACCGCACCCGAACCGCGCCGAACTCACGGGCAGAACCGCACCCGAACCGCGCCGAGCGCCCGGCACCCCGCACCAGAACCGCGCCGAACGCCGGGCAGCGGCCGCCGTGCCATCCGCGCCCCGCCGGTACCGGGTGCCCGCGGGATGGCCCGGTCCCGCTCTGCCCCCGCAGCGCTCCCCGGTTGTGTCCCGTCCCTGCGGAGCCTCCCGGGGCTGTCCTGGGTCACGCGTGGCTCTGCGTGTCCTTGTCCCGCAGCCGGCGCGGTGGCTGCACGGAAAAGCCGAGCCCTTTTTATGGATAAAGCAAGGAAGAGAGGGAGCCCGTTGGAAAGAGCCGGCACACCAGTGCCAGCTTCCCGGGAAACACCTCACGCTGCCTACGGTTAACTTGAGCAACGTTTTGCTGTGTACAGCCCCTTTGTCAGTAGCTTGTGAAACTAAACTGAACTTCAGTTATCCACCAGGAATTTTCCATTCTAATTTCCATTCTATCTACCTCTGACTTCTGGTTTTTGGCTGGGAAGAGATACTGAAGTAAAGGGAAAATAAACTGGTTAGAAAAATCAGTGCTTCTCACTGAAGGAATGGGATTTTAAAACCCCAGATTTTCATATGAGAATTTTCACTCTACCTACAAACATTAAGGAGTTCACAAACCGAAAACTACCCTGAGGAATGGCCACGGAAGGGGGCAAGCCCAGATTCCTGTGGGCTGGGCTGTACTGGTTTGTGGAGCTCGGGGCTGGGTCTAAAGGTGCTTCTGTTTGCCGCCGCCCGCGCTGGGCGGTCACGGCGATGCCTCCTCCTCGCCCAGCGTGTGACGGTGGCCTCATGCGCTGCACGTCCCTCTGAGCCTCCTCTGCAGGTGCAAGGATTCATTTCCTCCTGGGCTTTGCCGTGAACTCATCCCTGCGTTATCAGAATTCCTCCCCACAGTAATGAGGGTAGCGTCATCACACATGGGCAGAAGATGCAGATAAAATACAGATGAAGATGAAGCCTGGCCGAAAGAACTCACCTGGGGTAGCTTTGGGCAGGTGTAGCTCGTGGAGGGACAAGCTCATTTCTCATCGAACTTGTCAGCTGCTTTCCAATCATCTCGCAAGCTGCCCCAGCGGCTCCTCCCAGCTCCCGCAATGAATGGAGGAGTTCTACCCCAGCAGCCGGGCTGAGTGCTGAGCTCAGCCTGCGGCAGCAGCGGGAGCACTGCTGAGGGACAGGCACACGGTGCCCCAGCCCTCGGGAGCGCAGCCACAGCTGCTCCAGGGCTGCCTGAAGCTGGCATCTCCCCGGCTCTCCCTGTGGAGCCCGGACGTGTTCAGGTGCACGCTGCACGTGCTGTGAGTGACTGTATATGTCAGATTCAATAACCGGGTAGTCTGATCCCAGCAGAGGAGCCGAGGACAGCCCAGCCCCTGGCAAGCGCAGCTGGAGAGCAGCAGGGAGCTGGGACACCCACGGCTTGGGCTGGCTGTGCTGTGCTGGCGTGCTGCAGGGGTGTCCCTCTGCAGGGCTCACACTGCTCATCTGGCGCTTCAAAAAGCTGGACATCCTGACAACAAGGTGGCTGGGATTTCTGTCAGAGGGGAGCACACAGCTGGGACAAGCACTTGGCAGTCCGAGCTGCGGGCGTGGGCTGCCGTGCTGCAGAGCTGATCTGAGTATGCATGAGCGCAGCTCTCTCTGTCATCCCACAAACCACTCGGGTTCACAGTGTTCTGGATGGACTCCGTTTGAAGAAGGAATTGCTACTCTGCCACCACACCTTCTGTACAAACTGCACCCCCTGCTCCAGGCCCTGCAGTGCCACAGCCCAGCCCAGGGACCCCAGCCTGGAGATCCCAGCCCAGGGACCCCAGCCCGGAGATCCCAGCCCAGGGACCCCAGCCCAGGGACCCCAGCCCGGGGACCCCAGCCCGGAGATCCCAGCCCAGGGACCCCAGCCCGGAGATCCCAGCCCAGGGACCCCAGCCCAGATCCCAGCCCAGGGACCCCAGCCCTGTGCCCTGCACGGGCCGCAGACCCCGGGGTTTAGTGGGTCGGACAAAAAATCCCAAACAAGACAACAGAAATGAGTCGTTAGAGGAGGTGATGGAGCATACAAGAGCAGTGCTCTGGCTGACTGAGGATGCTTGATTGAACACAGCTTTTGAAGGAAACGTTTTCCAGTGCCATACAATAGTTTAGTCCTGTGCTGGGTTAATGCTTTAGCAGGAGGCAAAACATTCCTTCTTCTGCCTGCTCACATCTTTTGCAACACTAATCTCCAAGGAGAGTTGTTTGTTTTGAAACCTTGAGCTCTGTGGGCTCTTGACTGCTAAGCTGACTCCTAGCTTTGGCAGCTCACAGTAGAAATCAGCATCATTAAACATTCATATCTGAGTGATGTTTCCTGATTAAATTTACTTACTGCAAGTTTTTGGACCAGGCTGACGGAGCAGCTTGTGTACACATCTAGAATCCATCAACTGTATATATTCATCTGCCTCTGGAAGGCTTTGTGGAAGGGTGTTCACGGAATCATTTGACACAGTTACTGGGGACAGGGATAACCCAGAGCACTTACATTATCTGGGTTGACTTTGTGAACACTTTAGGGACTGTGTTTAAAACTTTGCATGTGCGTTAGAAGCACTAAGAGGCCCAATTTCTACTCCATTATGCTCCACACTTGGAAAGAACAGGCACTGGGCTACCTCCACAACCCCGCCAGACACAGACCTCAGGGGCATTTTATCTTTTTATCTGAGTATTATTTCCTGTTTAGTCAGTCCTTTAGATCGCACTGGGTGATTCTCAGATGGCACAGATAGTGATCTCTACTGTGTTGTGGCTGTAGCTGAGCCTGAAGGAAATCACTCCAAAGCATTCTGAGGGGTGAATTTGCATAAAACCTTAATCATGAAGCTGGGCTGTTGTAAATGCCTTTCTTTGTTTCGAGAGTTATCGATGGCCTTATATAAAGTTTGAATGGGCTTAGATTTACTCAGATAAAATGATGATGATATTCACATATAGACAGTGCAGGAAAAAGCAGCAGTGTTTATGAGGCTCATCAATTTCCTTATATGCACCCTTCTCCCCCCACAAAACAGATGAGATTTGAGAGGAGATGACAAATTTCCATTTGAGGAGGACACTGTCTGACCATGCCACAAGGCTCACCTAATACCCCACACATATCCTACACTAGGGATGTGATGGGTGTTAAAAAAACGCTTCAGCTGGGCAGAGCTGGCGGAATAACTGCAACAGAGCTGGAGATCTGACAATCTCCTTCCTGCTCTTCTGCTTGTTTCCTTTCTGGCAGTGCAGCAGCTTCTCTGTGCTCAAACCACCCTCAGGATTTCTGCATCCCGTGACCAGCAGTGAGTTTATCTTTCTGGCAGTATTCATCTGTGACTTTTCCCCCAGCTCAGAAATGATGCTCATTAATTTCCTGACTTTCTGAGGTCACACAACCCCTGAGAGCCAGGGCATCACCCCCAGCGCTGGTGGCTGTGCAGGGACTGAGCTCTGCGTTTGCACCCTGGCATGAAAACTCTCAGCACCCATCTGCCACAGCTGGGCTCCACAACTCAGCTTCCAGCACATGGAATTCTGCTTTTCCCTCACTCTGAGTAAGCAGCTTTTCAGTTCAGGCATCGGAATAATCTGTCTGGAGTCACTGGAATATGTGACTGCCTAAAGTTTTCTCTCCTGCTTAAATACTTTGTTGCTCAGGGCCTAAATTACTATTGAACATAAATGATTAAATGAGTATTAATTCTCCCTTTTCAGGCTTCACACCAAATAAGAAATGCCCCCCAACTGTGCTCACATGAAAGCAGGAGTTTATCTCAATATTTTCATTTTGAAATTCAAGCACCAAACGCAGAAAAACCCACAAGGGTGAAAATAATTAGTGCTGTTTCTTACTGAAACATTCTGACTTTCTCTGTAATCCTTTTATTTTGGGTTTTAATGATGAATAAATTCTTATTGTAAATATTTAATCATGGAGAGTGGTTAAGCAGGACGTGTGATGAACAGGTCTCACACAGATCTGCTGATATGGCTGAAAACTCACCCATTCCTCCCACAGCAGCACCTGGCATCCACCCTGGGGCAGGGCTGACACCGGATTCGGGGGGTCTCAGACACTCCCCAGGTTCCTCCTGGCTTTACTCAGTAATCCTTGCACTGGCCCAGGAACTTCAGCACGGCATAAAGACAGTTTATATTATGCCAATAATATATTCGTAATATTTCTACTGTAACAGCACAGGCTGCTGCAGATGAGCTCGGGTGAAGCCCCAACCCTTGCTGGGCTCCCGGGGCTCACACCTGGGGCTGGCTTTTCCTGGGGCTCTGCTGCATCCCGTGGGCTTCACGTGTGCCATCTGAGCAGGCCCAGGTTTGAGCTCCAGATGGGGCTGGTGTGGAAGCACGGGGCAGAACCAGATGTGCCTCTCTCAGCAGGTAAGAACCTGACCTTGTGTGGTTTGCAACAGCGCAGGGAAACTCTGTGCAGCTGCATGGCTGCACTCAGCTGCAGAACCTGCTGCTGAGCTGCTGAGGAGCAGCGGGAGGGAAAGGCCCATCCAAAGTCCATGGGCTGCATGCTGAGGTCTCCAGGTCTGGAGCAATGGCTGACGGAGTCACAAACACAAACACATCACCACAGTCTGCTGCAAATATGGTCTGTGACTAAAACACCTGCTTGAAATGGGAATACCATACAAATACCTGCTTGGAATGGGCTCTGCGGGGCTTGGAGTCACTTTTGACTGCATTAAAAGCCCTGCCAAGTGATGCATGCACCCCGGAGACCACAGCTACCGAGCGGTTTTGACCCGACCGTGTTCTTCTGCGTAAATGAACGGCCGCGGCAGCGCTGGGCGCGCTGAGAGCCCCGGGGCAGCGCTGGGTGCGCTCGGGACAGGGCTGGGAGAGTCCAGGGCAGCGCTGAGAGCCCCGGGGCAGCGCCGGGCCCCCGTTCCCAGCCGGTGCCCGGGGCTGCAGCTGTCCGGGGCTGCCGGTGCCCGGGGCTGCAGCTCTCCGGGGCTGCCGGTGTCCCGGGCTGCCGCTCTCCGGCTCCGGGACCGAGCCCGGGGCCGCCTGGCACTCCCGGCAGCCGCCGGCAGAGGGAGCCCCGGGCAGCCGCATCCCGGCAGAGATCCCGCAGAGATCCCGCAGAGATCCCGCAGAGATCCAGGCAGAAATCCCGCAGAGATCCCTCAGAGATCCCGCAGCGATCCCGGTAGAGATCCCGCAGAGATCCCGGCAGAGATCCCGCAGAGATCCCGCAGAGATCCCGGCAGAGATCCCGGCAGAAATCCCGCAGAGATCCAGGCAGAAATCCCGCAGAGATCCCGGCAGAAATCCCGCAGAGATCAGGCAGAAATCCCGCAGAGATCCCGGCAGAGATCCAGGCAGAAATCCCGCAGTGATCCCGCAGTGATCCCGCACCAGTCCCGGCAGTGATCCCGCAGCGATCCCGCAGCGATCCCGCAAGGATCCCGCGCCACCTCCCGCGGGTCAGCCCTGCGGCGGCCGGGAGCCGCGTGTTCCAGGCAGTCGTTGCGGGGCTGCTGAGCGGGGCTGGCGGCTCGTCGGGAGCGCGCCGGCAGCCGGCGGGCCGCTCTCCCGGGAGCCTGCGACCTCCCAGCCTGACCTCCGGGGGACGCAGGAGCTGGCTACAGAAAACAGCAGGAAAAATATTCGCTGCTCCCTGCAAGTTCATGTAAATTGAGGACTCAGCAAAAGAACGCCTAATAGACGTTTCTTGCCTTTGATGACTTGACCAAAGCTGACCCAGTGCAAGGGGAAAATGGACACGTTCCACTCCATTTGCTACAGTCAGTAAAGATGCAGAATATTAAAAATAAACTGAAGTTGTTAGAAAAATTAAACTTATCAATGTCTGAAGAAGTCTTAAACCCACACAGGAGTGTATTAAGCTCTTCAGAGACAGTCTCTGCACAAGGACAGTGCAAACACCAGCTTAATTCTGTGCCAACATCCACTTCTATTTTTAAATGTATTCTACAATATACATATGAAAAATAGAAGTGCTTGAATGGCACAAGCCAATTCAATTTGATAAAAGATCTGAAAAGGGGTTTTATTTAGATATATGATAAACAGCTTCATGGTTCATAAAATGACAATTTTCCTTTTGCTGTTTCTGTGTACTCGTGCTTGTATCAAACAATTGGATATCATAATATACGGCCATGTTAAAATGGAATGATAGCAAAAGCATGTTTTAAGGAACAGTAGCTCTAAAAATCATGCTTTGTGCTTGCAGTGGGATAACACTCCTGGACACTTTAAAATAAAACCTCAGTAACAAAATGATGTTAGAAATGACCTGCCTTTTTAAAAGCAGATACTAAAAAGTAAGAGATTTGATCATTTGGCTGTATCCTACCACAGCTGTCTGTGTCTGCTCTGGGAAGGGCCAGGGCCATCACAGCCACAGTCTGGTTTAGGAGGCAGTGTGCACATAAATTATTCAGCGCTCTCAAATCTAAAAATCAATGCTGTATGCTGTGTAATCCAGCTTAATGTAATAGTCAGAAAACCCATTTATGAGCAATTTTAGAATAGGTTTTCCCACAAAACTTGAAGGTTGCAATAGCAACAGGAACAAGAGGCAGGAGGCTCTGCCCCTGCATGTTATGCACAGGTAGCACGTGCCATTCTGCAGGTGACAGCGGGGAGCTGCCTCATCCTGACCTCCCCTCACAGGGTGATGAGCAAGGAGCTCTACGTCAAACGGTGACAAAGTCTTTTACACTGTTCTTACTCCCTGGAGTAGCAGTACTGCTGCAGCCGGAGCCCTCACACACCTCGCAGTGTTCAGAGGCCCGGGGGCTGCACCTCCGTGACCGACGCACGCCGCAGCTGTGCACAAACAAACAGACACCCACAGAAAATTCATTTACATTCCCTCCAGCACCACGCACTCTATCAGGCCTTCAATAATTAATACTCTAGCTTATGATGTACCTTTCACCCCAGGATCTCAAAGCACTCTGCAGTGAGTGGGGATGGATTTTTATTTTGCTGGAGTAAATAGGGTAGAGAAAGATTAACTGATTGACCAAGGTCATGCTGCGTTAACGTTTTATTTCTGCTCTAGCCTTTAACTGGATAGCTGCTGTGACCTTGGAAAGCTGGAAGAAAACCGCATTTTAAAGCTAACAATGCCAGGATAATCTCCCCTAAAGTGTACCATATGTTTGTGATTAGGCAAAAGAAAAAGCATCAGAAGAATTGCTGGTCGCGCGAGCGTTCGCAGTGTTCTCCAGGGTACAATAGCTGGGAATTTCAGTGGAGCCTGAGAGGAGTGGATGCAAAGCTCCCCTCCATTTCAAGGAAAAATGGTTACTCAGCATCTCTGGGCTCTGCAGGAAAATCGAGCTCGGTTACGCAGGAAAGTTTCTCAGTTAGAAAAGCTGAGGTGACAAGGTGCTCAGGAGCCAACGCGCTCTGCTCTGCCTGGCTCCACGCGCTGCTCATGCGCCCACTGCTCCCAGCGAGCCGTGCTCTCGCCAGCTCTGATTCCCCCTACAAGAACCAGCCTCAGCAATATCTCTTGTGGGCCTCTGTGGTAATTTTATCCCATCAGCACTCACAAGCTCGCCGAGGGTGTGTGCTCTGGGCTACCCCATGGCACGGGCACGTGCTGGGAGCCACCACGCTGCCCTCCTGCACAGACAGCTCTGTGCTGCCACCAGCACCAGCCTGGTGTCCCAGGGATCCAGCTGGGCTGTCGTCCTCTTGCAATGAAGATAAACTTAACTCATTGCCAGTGTATTCTCAAGGGGATGAGGATGCTGTCACATTCACTGTCTTTTCTTGTGGCCCTAAATTGATGCTGTGAAGTTACGCCGGTCACAAACCCTGACCAGCAGCCCTCAGACAAGAGCTTTGGGCTGCAGGAAAGGAGCCACTTGACTTGGCACAGAAAGAAAACAACCCTTTTTCTTCACGGCTCCCTCAGAAGTGAGTCAGTAGGCCTGACGAACAGAAAACACAAGTTGCCATAGAAACTCGCATGCCTTCCACCAGGCGGAGGAACAAATGTAGGCCAATATTTCTGCTTAGCTGGCTCCTGCTCCGGCTGCTCCTGCCCGCTGCGGCCCAGGGCTCCATCAGCAACTTGCAGTTACTTTGCCCCCAGCTGCACCAGAACCTTTCCCCGCCACCTTGGGAATGCACACACGGCCACGTGGGCCCACGCAGGGACAGGGACAGGGACAGGGACAGGGACAGGGACAGGGACAGGGACAGGGACAGGGACAAGGACAGGGGCAGCACAGCCACTGAGCCAGCACAGGCTGCGGCTGGCGGAGCCCACTGACCGCAGCAGCAACGGGAAGAGCCCCGGCAGCGCAGCCCCAGCCTCCCCAGGCAGCATCTTCCCCAGCCTTCTGCTGGGAGCCCGGCAGGGACGGCTGGAGGAAGAGTGGCTTTGAAACTGAGTGTTCGTGCTGGATTATTCCAGCCACCTCTGATTTAAATAAACTCCTGTTTCTCATCTGTAAAAGGGCGAGCCCTCAGTGGGGTGCAAAGGCATGCAGGTCATCCCTGTGTGCAGAGCCCTCTGGGATGCTTGAGGAGCAGTGGTTACGTGACATGTGCAATCTCTGCTGAACCAGCCTGTGCTTTATGGTGTTCCCAGATCACATGCCATTCTTGGGTTTCACTTTTGATTGTACCACAGGGCAAGGTGCTTTCCTTCTTCCCTTGCTTCTTTGCTTTTGGATTACATTTTTTTTTGTAGCTTGCCCAGTGGCCTCCTGGATATTCAGCAGGCTGTTATGCAGTAACTGGACTGTAAATTAAACCAATCTAACAACAGGAAGAAAGACCACTTTCACCCTCTTTTTACTGTAATTTTTTGTGACTCACTTCTAAGGAAAAAAAACCCTAAACACAATAGACCTTTGAAACTGCACTTGGGCACAGGCTAGTGCAAACCCAGTACCCAGCTTTGCCCACTGGATAGAATCCTCCAGCAGGTTCTTGGAGCCCAGGATAACACAGCCATGAGAGAACAGACAGCTGGGTCTATGCCAGCCCTCCGCCCTCTGCCAAGAGCTGGTTCCATCGGGGCAGTTAAAGGAATGTGACCAAAATGACAGAGAAAGCCTTTTCCTCCAGAGCAGAGCCCATAACCCAGACACCATCACGGAGAGGATATTTGTCAGTTCAACTCAATGGTCTCCAGAAAATGTACAATCAGGTTTAATAATTTAATAATTTAAAAGAGCTGCTCATGGTTAATGAATGGGCTCCGGATCGTGACAGCTGGAGAGACAGGTGGTGGGTGGTAACACCTCTCTTCTGAAAGGGCTTTTGGTTTGAGGGCAGAAGGGAGCATCTCAGTTTGTAAGTGATCTATGTCGTTTGGGCAGCGATGTGACTGTTAAGTTTAATATAATTTCAGGTCTCTCCAGGTAAAGGGAGTTTAATGCAATTATCTACTGATTGTGAATGAAGATATACTCATGACACCCAAATTTCTACAGTACATTTACTTTAAGACATATTAGCAGGAAAAGGTTTCTTCTTGCTGTAAAATATTGAGTGAAAGAAAAATGAAGAACGAATGGAACTGTCTTTTAAAACGGCTGAAGAGGGTGGTCCAGCCATACTTCTCCCAAGCTGCTGGACTCCAGCAGCCCCCCATGCCCAGCAGTGCCTTATACCTGGGCAGCCCCTCAGTGCTGCCAGGGCTTCTGCAGAGCTCCAGAGGGCACAAGGAACCTGCTTCCAGAGTGACACACTCAGCTTTATTCCTGGATCTGCTGAGGTCTCAAGGCCACACCCTTCTCTATTTACTCTGACACCACTTGTTTGAGGCTGTTTGGTTTTTTCTACCTCGAAAGCTCGTTTTCCATGACAAGATCTGCCTGTTTCAGTGGTGACACAAATGTTCCCTTGTTTTTTAATAGTTACTGTAACATAGCTAGCTAATAATCACTGGGTTTATTTTAGATACCTGCTTTGGGAGAGCAAGAGTCAGTAAAACTTATTTTACAGCTAAAAATCACTTCATGGGTTTAATGAAAGTAGAACAAAATTCAAGAGAAACTTTGCAATGTTTTCACAGGGGAAGTGAGAGTCTAATTCTGTGGCTGCCACTGCTGGATTCAGTATGTGGGGCACTTCCCGCTGGGAAGGAATGAGTGAGATAGTGTAGAGTTAAAAAAATGGAAGTCCTAAAGTTACTAGAAAATGAGAACTTGAGACTGTGCTAAAACTGAACAATAATTTGTAGAAGGTCAAAACTGGCAAACACCAAACCTAACTCTGCAGACAGGATCACCTGGCGGGCTGTGCCCCAGCTCGGGTCAAGAGGCGACTCACAGCTGCCTTCAGTCCCTCGTGTGATGGCTGAAGCCATGCTGACACCCAGCCTGAGAAATGAAGTTTGCCCTTTGGAAAGTATCAAAAATCTTTAAAAATATGTAAATCATGTAGAATTACAACTGAGAAACCCTTCATTTAGAAGGAAAGCAAATCCTTCTCTTTGTGGATCTGAAATGCAGGCGGGAGGTGATCCCCGAGAGCACCAGCTCCAGCTGAGCAGAGCTGGGACTGCGACCTCCAGCGCAGGGGCAGGGCCAAAGCCAGGGCTGTGCCCACTCCTGAAGCTGAGTCAGACCTTGATTATTTCACTGCTTCCCACTATGGCCCAAGAAAAAAAAAATTTAAGGTAAGAAGTGAGCACGCTCTCTCCATCTCGATCCCTCTGCTTATAACAATGTAGTACTTCTCACTGAAATAACCTATGAAGTTCAAAGATTTATGTTTGACTAGAAGATTTCCATTTTTTTAAGAGCAGATGTAGAAGGCATGAGTATTCACACGCTGGATTTGTGCCTACTTGAAAGGAACAGTCTAAAAGAACCACAGAAGAAATTTTCTGTTCAGGAATAAGTAGCAGGTAACCTTTTCCAGTATGTTGAATTTAAATGTTTCTCTCCATAGTGAAGTTACTGGAGCTCCCTTGTACAGAGCTTTACATGTTGAAAGGAAGGGAGTTAATTGGTGAGTGATCAAAGATTTCTGCCTGGTAATTTACAATCATTCCAGGGCAGGATTCCTGTGGAGTGGAAAAGCAGGCATCAGTAGGATGCTAAATGATGAAAGGCTCCTATGGAGGCAGTTATATATTCACCCAAATCGCCTGTAAAAATGCAGCAATCTCCTAAGAATTATAAATTTGCTTTTCTGCAGAGGAGACCCAGGGTTAGCACTTCCAGTGCCAGCCATCGTGTCTCCTTTCTGTGCCTGGGTGTTGGAGCCCCTCTGCTTGCCAGCACCAGGTGAGTGATTTCAATAGCACGAGTTGCACGAGTGGAGCGACTGCACACAGCAGCCTGCTGAGAAGCACCACTGGCATCAGAGCCTGCCCCTCCCCAGACACATACTGCCTGGGCCACCAGCCTGCACCAGGATGGAAACACTGCTCCTTGGCAAGTACTTGGTGGTTTCCCCTGGCCAGGCTGGCTGGGGCTCCCACGCCGAATGGAAGAGAGGAGGGGACGCTGCTGCCAGCAGCTGCTGAGCTGCGGGACTGGGGGGGCTCTGGGCAGTTCTTCAGGCCTGACCCCAAGGGTGAGCTTCTACATCCCATTCCACTCGGGACAAAGTGTGATAGACGGCATCTTCACAGCTCTAACTGTGACTGCACATGTGCACCTGCACGTCAGGGAGAGCAGCAGCTGCTGCCTTCCTGGGACATGATGAGCCGGCTCCTGCGAGCACGGCCGGCGGTGGGGTGGGATGGGATGGGATGGGATGGGATGGGATGGGATGGGATGGGATGGGATGGGAGGGGAGGGGATGGGATGGGATGGGATGGGAGGGGAGGGGATGGGATGGGATGGGATGGGATGGGATGGGAGGGGAGGGGATGGCATGGCATGGCATGGCATGGCATGGCATGGCATGGCATGGCATGGCATGGCATGGCATGGCATGGCATGGCATGGCATGGCATGGCATGGCATGGCATGTAGGCACGAGCAGAGCCCCCGCTTCTCTCAGCTGATGTGGCCAAGGGCTGTGCACAGAGCCACTTCTGCTCACGGTGTCACGGGTCACCCCGAGCAGCCCTGGGCTGAACCACGCTGGGCCCTCTCCGAGGGCAGCCTCTGCCAGCTCCGAGCCCACGGCCTGCTGCAGGCACGGGGCTGTCACTCCTCCAGGCTCCCCACGCAGAGACCTGCCCGTGCTCAGAGCCCTGAGCATCCCAGACCTGGGTCTTCCTGCATAGCCCCCCTGCACGGCCAGGCTCTGCTCTCTATTCCCACACCATGCTGAAAGCAGATGTCTCGTCTGCTGCACGTCTGCTGCATTTAACTGCCTGTGTTCTGTGTACCAAATTGTCTTTTTACTATTTAGAATTGAAAGGAAATGGTTTATACTACTGGGAAGTGTGCTCTGCTAGTGATTTCAACTGGTTTTAATAACCCTTGATAATTTTTTCTCCTGCTTTCTCCCAATTTGAAAGCTCAATTAATTTTGAGCTACAATTCTGTCTATCATTTCAACCACATGTGGCAGAGTGAGAACTCATGCAAGATCATGGTTAATTTTTGGTATCTTCTGCTATCTAATGACAGGTGTGCTGTCCTAAATAATTAGCTTTCAAAAAGGGATCCCCTTAACCCTTCTCCGAAACTGGGTAGTGATCTCGGTTTTACTTCATTAAGCTCTTGACAGCTCAGTGTACTCACATCTGTTACTGTTTGGTAGTTTGATTCCAAGAACACAAATCGCTTCAAGAACTGGCAACAAATTCATTCAGGCTCATGATGCAGATCAAAATCCATCTGTTTACTAATCAAAAGCCATATTTTAATCGTAGCACAGCAGTGGTGTCAGCAATATCCCAACTTAGACCTTCTCTTGGCCCTAAACACGATAAGTAGAACTCTTCCTGTAAGCTGCATTTATTTGAATCGGATGTTTAAATGCATCCAAGGATTCTGGAGTCTGACATTCCAGCCCTTGCCTACAGGATTTGATCAATCTGCTGGCCCTGAACAATGCTATCAGGCATTTTGTACCTACAGGCTGAACCTGAAAGTCTGTTACATCAGTCACTTTTGAAATAATTCAAATTAGAACAAGAGAGGAAAACAATGAGATGACTAAAATTTTAACTTGAGTATCCAACTTTTTGTTTTATGGACTAAAATCCTTTGCCTACCCCAGCCATGACAAAGCTGACTAATGTCTACGAAAGTCCATCCCACTTTATTCCTACCTGGAAAGAAATGCCTAAGGGATTTTACAAGCTGGTTAACCCATGACCACTACATTAAGGCTCCAAAACAAATGTAGCCCATTTGCTCAGGGATGACAGATTAATAAATTGTTCCACCTCATTATCCCTGTAATTCTTGATGGCATCGCTTGGAGGAAGTCTGGCAAATGACATCGGCCAAAGGTCGCGCTCCTTTTTCAAAAACAAGATTATAACCCTTAATACAAACATAAATGATTCAGTGGATTCATGGAAGGCAGTACAAGTCCTAGGTCAGGCTCAAGCCATAGCCAGCAGTGTGGGGACAGAGCCTGTGCCGTGGTGCCCTGCGCTGGGCACAGGCAGTGGCAGCTGAAGCAGGGCTCACCACGTTTGGCTCCTCGTGCCGCTGCCCGTCCCTGGCCGTGCCGGTGCTGCCCCACGGTGCTGCCAGGGCTGCCCCAGAGCCACAACTCCAACAGGCTGGCTCCCAAGTCCTTCCTCTGCCCGGAACATCAATCCAAAGTATGAGAGAGCATGAACAGGAGCTTAGATAGAGTTCTGCAATTCCAAAGCCATGAATCAGGATGAGGACTCTCTCGAGCCAAGCTTTAAAGTAGTGCCTCATTTTAAGCTTCTGTGCTTGCAATGTCCTTAATAATCTTCAAGCCTGCAGGGTCAGATTTGCAAGTTTCTGTCAACAACTGCAGAAATGAATAGAATATTTAAAGTAACAAAGCTCATGCCTGCAGGAGTGAATGAAAAGGTGAGTATCATGGAAGCTGTGATGAAATTGAGAGACCTGGAAGCTATGAAATACAACTTTGAATATACAAAGATGAGACCAGCTACAAACATGCAGAGGTTTACATATTGATTAGTCTCGGCAGGGAAGCTCATAAAACCAGAAGGAAATAGGAGGAAAGTTGTGGCTCAAAATAATTCCTCTTGATGGTGGCAGTCGTGCATTTTCTATGTAAACATGTGTAAACTTAGTGGATAATGTGTAGACTAGAGCAGGCCAGAGAAAACTACATCACTGAGCAAAAATACTCCTTTCAGGAATTGCTTCTACCTCTGGGGAAATAGGTAAAGATCTGCTAAACTGTAGAGTAGACAACTGGAACAGGGTTGTGAAGAGAGCTGAGTACCACAGTGTGAACAGAGCAGTGCAGCCAGATCCTGAGCAGCACATGGGTTTTCAGGCCAGCATCATGCATGGAAATACAAAAGCCTTTTGCTTTCAGAGGAACAAATAAAAGTCATACAAACACACGAGTCAAGACTGTCTCATGTGCTAAGCCTGACAAGAAACACAAAATAATCTTAAACTAGCCAAAAACAGTGTGTGAGGAATTCCTCTTATCAAGGGAAACCATATTGGTGGAGTGGGGCAGAGGTCTAGGATCCTCTGGTGAGTGTGAAAAAAGAAAGAAAACATGAAAAAGGAGAGTTTATGTAGATTTAAAAAATCACTGAAAAGTCCCTGTCAGCATATAAACCAAAGCTGTTCCTTGTCATGCACACACTGAGATCTGTGAACTCAGACAGCTGGGGCAGGGGCTTTGCTCTCCCAACAGAGATCGGATACAGGGAGTCTGGTCCGGGCTGTGCAGGCAGCATTGCTTGTGGATGGAGCTGCCAGGCTGACTGCAGCAGCCCAGCACACAGTTATAGTCTGGTCTGCTACCACGGAATGGATGAAGAAGATAAAAATTAAAAAGTTCCTGTGAGTAAAGATGCCAAGCAGAAACAAACATGGATTTTGTTTGGCAGCAAACAGCAAACACTCTGTCAATAAAGCACCTGGCATTTAAAATGTTGATGTTTGTATCTTTCTCTCTGAATATTTTAAGCATGGAAAACTGCTCTGGAGAAAGGATTATACTAGGGAAGGAACTATAACCATCAACCTCAGCCATGTTAGAGATTAATTCATAATGTCACTTCACTGAAAAATTACTTGTATTTCACTTCTCTTTTTCCAAAGGTCTTTAATTCTTCCTCTGCAAAGGAATGTTATTTTTGCTGTTCAATTACATTTCAACCATTCAGTAAACGTATGGATCCTTGTTTCAGATTCCCTTGCTCAGCTTTTACTTCATGAAGAGATGAGCTGTGTGCCAAGGTCACAACTGATTAATCTTGACCCGTGAACCTTGAAGAATAAAGTCTTACTATAAATGTATTACTCTACATAGTAGAAGCAAATGTACTCTGTATCCATGACAAATAATGAACCCATTTTTTCTGGCTTTACTCTTTAGTTGAGAATTAAGCACTTGAATACAAGATCTGTTAATTCTTCTGATAAATGATGTGACTACAGAAAGAGTAGAATTCTTTGGCCTTTGAGCAGGTGTGAGGAAGGCGTCTTCTCATCAGGCATTTTGGGAATGGATGCTCTGCCAGTGCTAGTGGATGCTTGGGAAGGAGCTGCCACAGCCACACTGCACCCCTGTGACACAGACAGTATTTACAAGCGCATGTCTTCAAGGCATCCAGTGATATTGTGGCAATATTTCTGTATTACTAGTACTATGAATATTTTAACATATATTTCTGATATATTTGTTAGAAATTGGGCCACAAGACAGAGGCAAGTGGAGTTATTTTAAAAGAAAAATGTTTGCTAAATGGAGAACTGTTATGCAAATTCAGTTATACAGTCAATAAAAACAAATAGATAAAACCAAAACTTTGAGGGGAAACCAACAAAAAGACAACATCTACATTCAGGCCAGCCTTGCAAAGCCCATTGCTGATTGTGTGTGTAGTTCATTGGCGGGCTCTAAGAAGAAAATGAAGCATAGAGCAGAACAGGCCTCATAGCACTGGCACTTTTAGGTTAATCAGGAAACAGCAAAGTCAAAACAAATTTACCAAGCTCTTCTTGTTACTGCAACCCGGACGTCTCCAGTTGTGACAATGAAATTAGCTGTGCTCAGTGGACACTGTGGAATCATTTCCACAGTACATTAGGGCAGGCTCGCAGGGGTGTTTGCAGCAGGTGATGCCGTATGGCTCACAGATCTGAGGCCCCATGCAAGCAAAAACATGATAAATCTATTTTTATCTTTAATCATTCATTTGGAAGCACTGACAGGCACATTAGGGATTCCTGTCTAAAATTAGTTCTGTTCATGCTGGAAGCAATCATTTATTCTATCAAGCTATTTGTACGCTTAATGTCAGAAGACTTCTGGGAGCTGTTCCTGGTTTTGTGTGAGCTTTCTCTGAAACACCCGAGTTTGTTCCTGGAGCGTGGCATTGCTGCTGCAATTGCCATCCTAAAGCTCTGTGAACTGTATGTCATTCAGACATCTGTTAACTGCCACAGCACAGAAAAACACAAATGTCTCTCTGGAAGCTGAGCAGTAGGAGAGGAAGACGGCTGCAGTTTGCCATCAGGAGGGGAGCAGCAGCCATCCCAAAGAGCAGTGGGTGATCCTCCACCTGTGGCATGCCCAGGGCCCAGGGGTCTGACTGTGCACTGGTGGCTCCAGGGGCTGCCTTTGGGACCAAGGCCAGTAACAAACAACATCTCAGGAATAAACAAGGTTCTGATCTGCATTCACATACTCTGATCAGATGCTTTAGGGGCACAGAGAAACCCCAGCGCTGTTTATGACGCTGCATTACCAGTTCTAGTCACCTTTTCTGTTTGTTTTTTTTTTTCCTTCTAAAGGCTTGGAGGACTCAGGAGCACATGAAACAATATTCTGCATCTTAGACGAGTGCTGCTGCTGCAGCCCTGCTTGCTCCCCAGTGCCCAGGCAGCTCTCAGAACAGCCTGGGCATCAGCTTTGCTCATGCCCGAAGTGCTTACAGACTCAGTGAGACTTGTTTACAGAGATAAAAGGAGGTTTTTAAACGAGGAGTCAATCTGTGCCTAAAGCCACCACCGCCACAGCAGAACTCACAACAATCCCTCTTGTAGACACTGCAGCTCTTCCCAAGAGAACAAGGGGGAAGGTGGAACGGGTTTGGCTGTCACACAAGTCTTGAGAATGGCATATTACACATTCACTCTAAAGTCCATGCGATCTAAGCCACCATGACCGATCCCCTCGGCCGCTCCATTCGCAGCGATTGTTCCCGTGGTTGGGGCGCTCAGCCACTGGATGTCACTGTTAGTCTGAGCTCATAAACGCAAACGGCATTTGTTTGGCATTAGAAAATGCTTAGAGACATGAAGTGATGCCTTTAAACATCATCAGGATGAAATCGGGTGCACTGCAGAGGGATCATCCCCATAGATGCTGAAAGCATTTGCTCAGGTCTCACACTTGCGACGAGCTGGTAGTGTAAGGAGCGCCTGATTTAATGAGGGTTCTCTTCTCTCTTTTGGTGACTCATTTATGAAGCTGATAGCAACCTGTGTGCTCTCGGTTGCACTCGTCTCCTGGCAGTACACTCGTGTGCTGAGCCGCTCGGCGATTCCCAGCAGGAGCGGCGCGCACAGCCCGGCTCCCGCCCGGCGCTCCCGGGATGCAGGGCCGGCCCTGGCCGCGGCTGCCCGGGATGCAGAGCCCATCCCGGCCCGGCCCCCTGCCTCCCTCACATGGACAGCCCGGCAAAGCGCTCCAGAGACAGCTGCCTCAGGCACGGACACACACCTGACAGCTTCATTTCCAAATCTGGTTCTCTCTGTTTCAACTGTCCAGAGTCCCAGCGACACAAAACATTCAAAACAGGAGCTGTCATGATACCCTGTTGACTTGGGGGAGGAGAAAGGGAAACTTATTATTTTTCTCCTGAAATCTTCAAGTATCAAATAACGAAGTACCAAGTTAAGATAATCTCATGTTCTTCTTTGTAGGGTTAAAGCCAGAAGAGCCATTTTTCCAAAGGGTTAGAAAAGATGCTCTGGCCAAGTGACTGTAGGGTGAGAGCACAACCTGCCAGAATGAGCACAACACCAGGGAACAAGTACAAGGTAGTGGAGAATCCATCCTTGGAGAAGGCAAAGAGTGTAAAATGAACATGGAAAATCCAGAAAACAATAGTAATAAGAGCGATCCTGATAATAAACAACCCAGCTCTAGGCTCCATGCTCCTTGTGCTGCAGGAAAGCCTCAGCACCCCGGAGCAGCCAGTGGCACCGCTGCCCAGCCCGACGGCTCAGCGCTGTCGTGGCACTCTGTGAGCCACGGCTGGCTGCACCCGACAGGCGCTGAAGAGAACAGGAACGGGCCTCCTTCAAGAGAAGTACTCGAAGAAAAGTCATTTGAAGCAATTTTACAAAAAAGGATGACTGATTTGTTTCACTATTATTTTAAATAATTATTTAAAATAATGACATTGCTCTGAACCAATACTGTAATTTTAGCACAGATATAATCACTGTAAATGACATTAAGGGCTTGTCTACAGACAAATTGCATTGCTCTGGTTATAATGGGATTGTTGAAGCTCAGCAAATCCCCAAATCCAGGTATGGCTGAAATCACATAAAAGGAAGGGAAAGAACTGTACCAAACCCCTCAACCTTTTTGGGCTTACATTGACATGGCCTTTTCAGTCAAAAGAACTCCTAACTAACTAAAAGGATTGAATTGGAACAGAAACAAGTGATACACCATCCTGAAACATGGAACTGTCATGGCAGCAATGCTGAAATTTTCAGACATCTAAATTTGAACAGATCTAGAAGTCCTGGCTACTGAAGTTAATGGTGAAATTCCCCCTTACTTAAGTGGGAACAGCAGAGTTCACAGCAATAACTACCTGTACCAGGTTCTGCCTCCAAAGCTGAAAACTAGAAACGAAAAGTGACCTAAATATTCAAAAATTACTTAGTGACTGTTAGTGAGTCTATTTTTGAGCAGGTAACTGCAGACTCCTCACAGAAACTTGATCACCAGAGATGAAGCTTTAGCACAGCAGCACCTTTTAATGGATTTCAGTTTGAGGCACATGGAACCACTAATCACTTCAGTGAAAAACTGGGTCAGAGTTAGCCCCATCTTCCCCAAAGTGCTGCAAAAGTACATTTAAGTGTATATATATTTATATATAATTTTGTATTCTGCTTAGAAGAGATGGCAAAGTGTAGTGCTGAAATCCTTTTGGATGATATTCACTAAAGGACAGCAATAAAAATACCATCCACGGGGCCTTTTTTGCTTAGTCCTCTTTCAGCCCTGTTCTCAATAGATCTAAAATCTGTATTTATTAGTGACTCCAAAACCCCTCTACAATTCCTTATGCACTAGGCAGAGACAGTGATATTTTGTAGCTGGTAATTAGCAGGTGCAACATGAAGTAAGCAAATGCATTGATATGTTATTTATGCCTGCGCAGACCTGTAAATAAGAAGTAGATAAGATTGGGATAAATAAAGGCGTATTCTTTTCCTCGGATAACTCCAAACTGCTCCATTGTGTTTTACCATCAGTTGATGTTTGTGGCCGAGGGGCAGCTGGGGGACAGCCCCGTGGTCAGCACTGGCGGGCAGTGCTGGCCGTGCAGCCCAGGCTGCCTGGGAGCACCAGCTGTGCTCTCGTGCTGCTTGAGCAGCAGCCTGCCAGGGCTCCATTTTCACATGTTGTTCATCACTAATGCCTAAAGGTGACACGCTCGCTAAACAGGCCTGCTGCAAACAACACCAGATAAGACACAAAAGACATATTGGATTACCCAGTGCACGTCTCCAAATGCAACAGAAATGAATGCCAAGCGCTGTGGGGTTTGTCACTTGCAGCATGCAGCAGCCTTTCCATTATGCATTGCCTGATCCTTTGCCAGATTTCTTCAGGAAAACCAAGGGCTAGGATGGATGGGAAGAGCTTGTCTGGAGGTCACACTGGGGGAGCTGGGAAGGAGGAGGCTGCTGTTCCATTCCTCACCTGCCCTAGTGCCCCACCTGGCCCTTCCTTCCTTGTTCTACCCAGCTGCCAGGTAGTGAAGCTTCCTGCATGCAAGTCGTGCAGGTAACAATGATATCACGGTTACTACATTTATTAACTAATCTTAATGCTATAAGTAAATCCAGGACCCCAGAAATGGATTGGTATTTCCCAGAAGATAAGAACTATTAAAATCATGAGGATTGTTGCCATTCCAGGACTGCTGCAGAAATCATTTGGTGCCAAGAAGGCATTCTGCAGTGGAGGAGAGCTGTTACAAATAACTGCTGTTACAAATAACAGCATCCTAATTCCCAGTGCAAATATGTTAGAAACAGCTCTACAGACAGTTGGGCTGGGGGAACACTGAAGCAAACCCAACTAGATGAGTTTAATTTTCTTTTGGTTTGGAATTTCTCTTTACAGTGCCACTACACAAGTCCACGTGTTGGCTTTGAGCTGCCAGCTCCTCAGGGCAAGGTTTAAATTAAGTACTCTTCTGCTTTTCTCTCTCTCTCTTTTTTTTTTTTTTTTAATCAGGAAACTATTTATATTCATTTCAAGCTTTGTAATCTGCTCCAACCTACTGTTCCAAAATAACAAACAAAAGAATACCCAAAGCTAAATGTTGACTCTTCATCCCCTTTCCCAGCCTCCTATTTAATCAGCCTTGTGGCATATTGGAAAACAGAGCATTTAGTTCCACTTCATTATTATGGGGGTAAAAAAATCTTACAGTCAGGCTTAAAGCATTCAAATACCTGAAGCCATATCCTAATCTGCACAGCACATGGGTGTAAAATAGACAGGCAATTTTTGTTTCCTTGGGGCAACACTGTTCATGGTGTCTGGCAGGGGCTGTCTGTGTTTCATCAGCTCTTTCTGAGCACACTGCCAGGCACGGCTGTCAGGTAGTGGGTGTGAGGGTGTCAAGGGGGGCACAGAGGGACTGGAGCAAGGAAAGTTGAAATTAGAAATACACTGAGGTTAACAGAGTGTACACTGAAATTAGCATGAACCTAGCAGTGCTGTAGTGAAAGCCACCTGCAATCAAAGCGAAGAGTTTTACCCTTCCCACAGTTTGCAAGATCCTCGCTATTGCCTATCCAAGGGCATGCTCACAGCACAATTTGGGATCACTGGAGAAGAGAGGGCCAGGACAGAGAGGTGCTGGGCACCTGTCCCGCACTGATAACCAAACACTTGGTCTCGTTTGGCCTTTTCTCTCTCAAGATCCCTTGAGAACCTGTCCCTCTCTCCCGTGACAGGCCCGGGGAGCCGAGGAGGGCCAGACGAGCAGCAGGGTCGGATGGCTGAGCAGCCACAGGGTGCCTCGCTCCGCAGCCCTGCTGCAGGGCACGGAGGGGCACGCCGGCTGCAGGGCAGCTACACCAGCAGAGCCTGATTTCAAACACAGACACGTAAGCACGCCACAAACCCCACCTCCGCGGGACGGCCTGCGCGCGATCCAGCGGGCAGAAATGCCACGGACGCGCTCCTCCCGCCGTCGTTGTGACCCTCGCAGCTGCGGCGGGCGGAGGGGGAGGCGGGCGGATGATGCAAGGCGCTCGGCCGGGAGCGCGCCGCAGCCCCGCTGCGCCGGGAGCGCGCCGCCGAGCACGCGGGGCCGGGAGCGCGCCGCAGCCCCGCGGGGCCGGGAGCGCGCCGCAGCCCCGCGGGGCCGGGAGCGCGCCGCAGAGCCCGCGGGGCCGGGAGCGCGCCGCGGAGCCCGCGGGGCCGGGAGCGCGCCGCGGAGCCCGCGGGGCCGGGAGCGCGCCGCAGAGCCCGCGGGGCCGGGAGCGCGCCGCAGAGCCCGCGGGGCCGGGAGCGCGCCGCCGAGCACGCGGGGCCGGGAGCGCGCCGCAGAGCCCGCGGGGCCGGGAGCGCGCCGCCGAGCCCGCGGGGCCGGGAGCGCGCCGCGGAGCCCGCGGGGCCGGGAGCGCGCCGCCGAGCACGCGGGGCCGGGAGCGCGCCGCAGAGCCCGCGGGCCGGCTCCATCGGCATCTGCTGCTGCCCGGGCCTCCCGCCCTACCCACACAGTTCACCCAGCAGCTGTGAGATTTACTCCACCACCACCGGCTCCTAGGCACTTCTCTTCAGAGCTCATTACAAAGAGTAATTAAATGGTCGTAACGTCCCCAGCCTTAACCCTATTTAGTAGATAAAGTGGATAATTGAGCACTGTTAGCTCCGTTTTGCCATGGAAACTGGTGAGAGAGGCTAACACAAGGTCACAGGGCCACTCTGAGTCAACTCAGGATCACAGTACATCAGTTACTGTCCCCTTCATCCAAAAACGCTGGGATATTTCGTTGGCTTTAAGGACTTATGGATCAAAACTGCTATTCGTGTCTCATCACTGAGAAGTCTAACCCAGAGAAGTATTACACGATTTAACAAATAGACTACTTGAAAACTTTGAAACAATCACTGGTATTTTGTATTCCACCTGCCACAGGAGATGCCACCCTCTCTTTTAAACACTCTGCTTGATGTGTCTCCTAAGCATATCCTTGTACTGATATATAGCAAATCAGTGAGATATGACCAACCTGATAGCTGGCCACTGAGTTTTAAATGTCACTTTTTGTAGCTGCCCAGGTAGAACCACAAGCCCCCGCCATCGTTCTGTCAGTTTGTCACGTGTGCCACTGCAGTGACAGCTCTGAGATGCTGGCCAGGCCTCGCCCCTGAGAGCACCTTCCCCGTGCTGACCGTGAGTCACGGGAGGCATCCTGCAGGCTATAAATAGCTCCATTCCTATAAACTATTATCTCACTTTCAGCCAGTCCATTTGCCTGATTCTGAAATGTTTATCTTGCCCTAACTGCCATCCTAAAGGTGGAATGCTATTTTCAGCCTATGAGAAGCTTAAAGAGAGATAAATTTCAAAATCCTCCCCTTACCTTTATTTTTTTAATATCCTAGTACTTATGCAAGATGCTACAAATGGAAGAACCTCTATGTATTCACAACATACGAATAAAACTGACAGATTTTCTCTACTTACATTTCTCAACCTGGTTTCTAGAGAGTGGAGAAGACTTCCAAAAATTTTTGGCTTTGCTTCTATGGCAGACCAGTAAGGCTTGAGAAGAGACCACGTGCACTGCCTCCAGAGAGCCACTAGTATGGACAAACAGCATCATTCCAACAACAACCTCACTGGGACATTCCGTCTCCCAAATCCTGATTGTCTTTCAAAGCTTTGTCAGAAAATCCATTATTATGCCCACATAATCACAATAAAATTTGAATTTTATACTTCCATTTACAGCTATGGAAAAATTTGTGATGGATGTAAAGAGTGGGAAAAGCAGACCCATCAAATAATGTGTAAATAATGAAGACCATCCTGCATAATCCACTGAGGTGAAAAAACCTTTAAAGGCAATTGCCTTTATTGAATGTTGAATCAGTGTGAAAAGCAGAATTTGAAAACTTCCTTATTTCTAAAATTCTTGATGAGAACTAGGTGGAGCATTATTTCTTGCCAAGTAATTCAGGTATGATCAGGTGTGTTCCACCTGTGCCACGATCCCAGTACCAGACACAGGCTACCATTCCCTGAATTGGATCAGTGCTCCAATGCAGTTTGGAAGTTAAATGACCTGGGCAGCTCCCCTCTTGTGTGGACAGACTCACTGCTCACAGCACGGCACAGCTGTGCTCTGAGCCATGGAGAAAGTGCTAGAAAAGAATAACACTGAGTCATCCAACAGATTTGGACAGCTTTACTGCTAAAAAACCACCCCAAAACCAACCAACCAAAACCCCTCAAAGCACAGTCTCGAGAAGCCCAAGGTTTCTGGAGGAATGGAAAGGAGCAGGAGCTGCCGCAGGGGCCGCACTGGTGGTGTGGTGACACTCCCTGTCCCCGTCGCAGCGCCGCCTTCGCGCTTGGCTCCAAACCAGTGTCACTGTTAATTGGATGCTGAGGGATGGATCTGGCCACCTGGCACCCTGTCTGGCTCCGAGCTCACGATCAACTCCCTTGGCAGACTGAGTGGGGAACTGGCCACCTGGCTACTGTGGGGGCTACAGACTCTGCCGAGCCCACCCCTGCTCTGCTCAGACATTCTCTGATGGTCAACAGCAACAGCAACTTCTCTCTTTTGCTGTGCTCACCTCTCCCATCACAACTGGCGTGCTCACAGCCAAACACCCAACTCATGACAGCCTCTTCTCTTTCCTTCCCTCTGTCTGCCACGATGGATAAACACAGAATCCTGCCTTAACTGATAAATGGGAATAAAATTAGCTACTTGCCTTCTCTCCAATTTCTTTGAATTATTCCAAGTTCCCTACTCCCATTCCATCCTGTCTTGCTTCTCACCCTCATTCACAACACTCCAGATTAAAATGTGTGCATCATCTCTGACTGCCCCTGAGCAGCCTTTACTGTCCTTTACCTGGTGAGCCCCTACCAATGACATTACTGACAATCTTCACGCCAGTTTCTGGGTGAGTCAGGAACATACATGACAGACCACGACCACCACCAGCCACTGAAGGAACTTCCCTGTGCTCCAGAAGCCTCTTCCCACAGAGCAGCATCACTCCCCTGCAGTCACCACTGCAGTAGTCTCTCAGGCCACTCCAGTGCTCCCTTGGGACATGGGAACAAAAGGCACTGCCGTGCACCTGGCTCCCAGTGCACCTGCTGACCTCCCTGCGTTTCCAGCACCTTCCATGTAGTGTCGGTACCTGCTCCTGGGGACAGTGGCCTGCCAGAGCCCTCACTGTTCAAGGCTGACACCAGAAAGGCTCCTGCTTGCTTATTTGACCCCACTTGTCCATTCCAGCTATACAGCCATGCTTAGCTCCACTTTGCTCCCCCTTATGTCTCAGAGCTCACATAAACACTGGACAGCTAATATTAAAAAAAAGAAAAAACTGAGTCATTTTAGTTGATTTTCAGTTTCAGGTCTCTCAATGTCAGGCTACAAGAGGCTCCCTTGTGCTCCCTGACTCTGTATCCGAGCTTGAATTACGGAGTTATTAGGTAACAGCTCACTGGCACAGGCTCTGCTCTCTCTGAGCTCAGTGCTTTCCATTTTCTGACTGCTGATGCATCCCCCAGCAAGGACCCACATTATTTTTAATATTCAGGGGGCAATGGTCTGCTGAACATGTACGACTGCCATTTCCAAGTGTGACATTTAGCACTGCTGGTGTTTTATTTTCCCCATCTTAGGTGTCAGTAGAACACTTGTTGCTGTTTGCTAACAGGCTTTGAGGACTTCCACACAAAAGCAAGGCTGGTGGAAGTTGTGGGGCAAGGGATTTATTGGAAAACCTCAGCATCTGGCACTATGTGAGTACAGCGTGTGCCCTCTCTGCACAGCAGCCCCTACTGATATTGATCCCAACTGGAGCCGAGTGCTTGTAAGCAACTGAATTTTAGTGTCCTGTAAAACACTGCTTTTCCTTAACTGGTCTGGCAGCCCCAGAATAGCTCTGTGCACTCTAAATCATTCAGTTTTGTAAGTAATGACAGATAATACTCTCAAAGTCTGTTCCTAGATCATAGGGATTAACTCACCTCATTAAAATGTACACATTTTGCATAGCAGGACTACTTGAAAACAACTATTCTAGCCAGCCCAAAGACACCATGTTCTGTGAGAACTAGGATAATCCCTAGCTGTCCTCTACTTCCCTGTATTCAGATTTTAAGAAATCTTTTTTTAGATGACTACATAGATATCATAGCACTGAGGACTTTTAAAAACCTAAAATAGACTACATTAGCTTAAAATTCTAGGTAGTAAAGAAACTCGAGAGGAGAGAAACATAATTAACTTGAAGCATGGAAAGATTCCCTTGTGGGAAAACCACCCTGAATTAAAAAAGGTGGTTTGAACAAAGTACCTAATGGTGAACCCAGAACCTGGCAGGTTACACACCCTGAAGGCTGATCTCTCAGGCTGAAGGTGGAAATGCTTTTGGTTTATTTTCCCCAGAGAATTTGTTCTTAGCCATTTGAAATGTACTTGATTTCTTGGTTATTAAAATGCAATAACCACCTTTTTCAGTGCTTGGTCTTTTTCTGTCAAGAAAATGAAAATAAAAGCTGTGGTGCTGAAGTTGCCTACAGGTATCTCTCTGCATTCAAAGAATGCTTCTGAAAGCTCCACTGGCACAGCCCAGCTCTGCTCACCTGAAAATGAAAGGTGAAGGTCTCCTGAGCAGACAGACAAGGGAGGAGATGGGAGTTTTTCCCAAACAAGTCCATTTTTATTCCTCATAACTTACATTTTCTCTTCAACTCTCTACAGTAACTCTTATCCTAATTTCTCCCTGCTTCTCTAACAGAAGCACTGTGATCTACGGGAACTGCACACACAAGTGTCCAGAACTGAGCTCCCACCCTGGCATTCACCAGCAGTGGACATGCCTGTTCTACAGATGTGCAGGTGGCACAGAGGCAAATTTTTCAGAACTGTCTGTTGAGGTATTACGGCTGAAAATTTTACAGTCCAGACTCCCATTGTAGTTATTACTGTCTCACCATAATTCAATTGCTTTCTAACAGCCTTACCTAACTGCATTATTTTGGCACATTGTCAATCAGTCGCCCTTCCCAACACTGTCTGGTTTGGTTTTGGTTGTTTGTTTTTTTTTAAATTTTAATTATGGTTACATTGGCAACTTAAAAGAAAACAGAGGGTATTTCTTTCAGCTGTGTTATGTACCATCAGGCTGATTAATTCTAAAAAAGAATTAGGAGAAAAAATAATCCTAGAAAATGTTGCTATGGGAAAAAACAACTTTGCAAACTCAAGCTCCTTATTTACACAGTTCTCAGTTTTTATGGACAGGTCAGCATCCCTGGCTGCGTTACATCCCCCTCCACGAGTCCTTAAAAGAGGAAAATTGGTTGGTTGGTAGATTTTTGAAAAATCACAGAGCAGCTCTGCAAATGCAACGTTTCGGAAGACTGTAGAGATCAGATGTGTTAGACAGAGTTTGTATCAAAAAATCTGCTTTATCAGTATGTCAAAAATGTTAGGAGATACTTTGTATTGTCTTGTGCCATAAGATGACAAAATTGTTCTAATCCAATCTCTCTTTCTCAGACCCTGCTTAATAATGAAGAAGATGCCATAGGAGATAAAGCAGTGGATACAGATAATGCAATGAAGCCTGAAAACGGGGACAGAGAAAACTCTCCAGGCCAAATGGAAATCTACTGGGACTCTAAATGAAGCAAAGAGGAGTTCGTTCCTGTGTTTTTAAGAATTACTAAATCACTCTCACTTAGAAATCCTTCTCAATTCAAAATACAGATTGTCATTATTTATTAACACCATTTCTAACCAAGGATATCACTATGGATTAAAACGAGAACTGAAACTCACAACTGTGATTTTTACAATTCAAGTCTGACATCTTGTTCCTAATCAGAGTTGTGGATCACTCCTGGCTAAGTCAGAGGAGTACTGGTGTAAAACAAAGGGTAAACACTATGAAAATCATGTCCTGCCATGTTCAGAGCCCACTCTGCCCCACGTCTCTCCCAGCCATAGAAAATTTATTGAACTATGAAACTATTCACTAAAACATTCTATTACATAACTACATCTCCTTACAGCAGTTCTAACTGGCACCAGTGGAAGTCTTGCCTGCAAACTCTTATGTCACGGTTGGATGCTGATTTTTTACCTTGAGGTAAAGTTCTATTCCCTTTTTCATAGAGAGCTCTTAAAACCCCAGAACTCCGTCTTTTATCAATATTTTAGGTAATACACATTAGTCTAATGAAATTTGTTTAGAATTTCCTATTTGGAATGAATACAGAAAGAGCAGTGGAGAGTCAGGGACAATTGATCCTTTCTGAAGCAATTTTAAAGTGTGGAGACATATCCACTGTTCACTATAAACACTGCAGACCAGTTGGATGATTAATTCCACCAGAGTCACCAAGAGCTTTACCACTTTACCAGCTTTGGTTTGGGGAAAGATTTTTTCCAATACTTGATAGTATTACTTTTATGGTGACATTTACTGAAGCACGAATATAAACAGACTTCATAAACATGAATGAATAATGCTGGCATTGGAAATGTTTTAACAAGTATTCAAGAGACATGAAATGATTTGCCTCAAAGAAGAGGAGTTCCTGAGAGGACAAAGCACAGGATATCACAGTGTATCAGTGTTAAGAATTTGTAACTTTTCCAAAAATGGACAGATATTCCTTCTTCCTTCCCTTCCCCTCCCTCTTGGGACTCACAGTTGCACCCAGAAGGGGTTGACTGCAGCACTGTTCTGCTCATGTACCACTGAACAAACCCTTTCACTGCCTCTGTCCTTCAGAGCTCCCAAAGCTGCACTTCCCCGGGCAGCGGCTGCAGCCCCCAGAGCCACAGCCAGCTCTGTCCCACACTGTGTCTGTGTCTTTGCTGCCTGACTAAAGTTTTAAATCTCAGGTTTTTTTCTTCCATTTACAATTTTCAGTACATTTACTAGAAAATACCTACTGCAACAGGGGACGTCTCAAAGTTGTCCTTTCAGAACCATTTAAGATAACATTCATTACAGCTGTTCTCCAGAGGGAAGCCAGTGGTGAAAAGGCAAGCTAAGGTTCCTGTTTCCTGGTGCCATGAGGAGCAGCCCTGCAGTGTTTCATCACCAGCCAGCACCACACTGAATCACAGCATCACTAACGTGTGTAATTGCTTGCAGAAAGGTTCAGTTTAAGAATGTGTCAAACATATAATTTGATCAGGGCGTGTGAGTATCCATGCATGGGTTGGTGGTGGTGCATTCTTACGGCCCTGAATCACACAGCATTTGAGCCACCTACCTCCTCCTTGGAGGGAAGCTGCAATAGTCTGTCCTGTTGGAAAGAAACCTGCACTAGCTCTTTAGAAGTTGCTGGGGCTCTCAGCACACATCTATTTCAACATCTCAGCCCTCTAGTTAGACCAGGGATATTCACGATGTTGCTGAGAAACATGAGCATCTAATCTAATAGGCAATTTTCATTTTCTGGCAATAACAAATTTCTAAAATGTAAAAAATACAGCATCGGTATGACATTTACATTTCTGAGTAGCTCTATTTGTTGTAAAATGTTGCTGTTTTTAATAGGGGGATATACTGTCAGTGTATTAAAGCTGGTGCAGGCTTGTCAGCCAAACAGATTGTACGTTAGGAAAAGAGCATTCATCTATAAAGGAACCACATGATGAATAACATCTTTCTCCAACATTCACGGATTGACTAAATAAATATAATTTCTCCCATAAAGTTGTGTTTGGAATGCTGCAGCACCTACCCATAGAGCAGAGGCCACACTTCTCTGATGTTTTACAGTATCACAACAACAGATTTGTGCCATAAAAGCAGAATTTAAAGAGCAAGCTTGAGTGGACAAGGGATGCTGAGGTACAGCAAGGCTTGTGCTGGAGTCCATCAGACTGCTAACTGCAGCTGAACTGCAGCTGTGCAGCACATCTGGGAGAGCCAGGAGCGACCATCCCATCCCAAACACTTGCACAAACCTCTGCAGCAGTTTTCTACACAAATCAGACCAATGCACAAATTATCCTGGTTAGCTACAGGAGCCTATGATGACCTGATCTGCATGTTCAGCTGCAGCTTTAGTATGAGAACTATGTGCAGCTTTTGCTTGCAAAAGTGCATGCCCCAATTAGATTAAAAGGTGGATGCTTTATTATCCCTGCACTACTTCACCATCCTTTTAACTGGAATGTGTATGTTACTGGCCTTCACTATGATCCTGAAAAACATGTTGAAGACATAAGAAATAATTCATTAAAACTATTGAATAAAAGTTTTTAAGTAAGCATATTTATCCTTGAATAATATAATTCTCATAAATTTTAAAATTCTGGGAACAGAAAACATCTTGTTTGGCAATAAATACCTGCAATTAAAACTCCTATGTTGAAAACTTTGACAAGGTTATTATAGGCAACACTTGCTTTCAGAGTCTCCCAGAGAAAGGATATTTTTAACATCCCCCTCACTGTATGGGGACAGAGAAGGTGAATGTGAGGCCCAGCAGACACCAATCACAGCCTCACAAAACCACGGAGGAACCAGCAGATAATGGACTAGCACGGGAGCCACGGCTGCCAGGGCACCTCCAGGCTGAGCACTCGGGTTTGGATAAGGGCCTGCCAGGGGACACCAGTGGAAACAGAACTGATAAGTGGCTGAAATGCTCCTTGTACCTGGACTTTCACCCTTTGGCTCTAGGAAAAGAACTAACACGTGAGTTCAAAGAAGGAACCATGTGACAGCAGTATCATCAGAATAGCACTGGACTATCAAAGAATATTGAATCGAGATACAGAAACACATCATCATCAAAAGCAGCACAAACTCTTTATAACGTCTATGCAGCCAGCAGTCCAGGTGAGACTGGAAATGGAATGAAAACAGGCATGGCCACTTGAGCAGCAAAACAGGAACACTTGCTGAAAAGTTACTTTTCATTTCCTTAAATTAGAAAAGGGGCTCACTTCAGTGAAAAACTTTACTCCAGCAAGGGAAGACTTTGCACAGGGCCAAGGTTCCCCACACAGGAACCTCAGAGGCAGGATTTGTTTATCTCCTTTTTAATGCTATTGAGGATGTCACGTAGAGCGGGACACAGAGATTGCTCTCTTCCTTATGTTTATAATGTAGAGAAAAGGCCACATGAGTACTGGGAGTGGGATTTCTAGAACTTTTGCATCTATAAGAATAATAAAGTGGAAACTTGGAGTTCTAGAGTCTTGCTTGAGCCACAGAGAAGTCACTATTCACTAGTGAAGAAAAAAATGCTCATTTCTTGTGATTTATCCCAGTGACAGGGTTAATGACACAGGTAGACATGCCCATTGACTCATTAAATTGAATTGCAAGACACAGCTACAAGTCAATTTCCTTTGGTATGTGCTTGGGCACCTTGTAATGACAGTATTTGTGTCACTGGAATTCAGTCCCGACCTAAAACTGCACTGATCTTTCAGTTCAGATCTGTGCAGGCATTTTCATGCAACTCTTTCCCTTCCAGAGCTCTGTGGCTGTAGCAGCTCACATCTTTTGTAGGTCAGGCAGCGCGAGGGACGTGAAACGTGTGCATGAGCTGGCTGCAGCGGCACAGTCGCTGCAGGTGCTTTGCTACACAAATATGGACACGCGCAGAATATTAATGACAACTTTCATTCAGAGGCAACATATGAATTATCAATGAATCCCGTTTCCGTGTTTAGCAGGAAGCGTGTGGCGAGGGCTGATGGAACGTCTGGAATCATAATCTCAGCTGTAGCAGCTAGTGCTGCGTGTGCCACCCCAGATGGCAAAACCTCCCCTGAAGAAGCCTGGCTCGCGCTGCAGCAGAGCTGTGCAAGCTGCAAACGCCACCTCAGGAACATTCTGAGGGACAAACTGGAGCTGAGATCAGGAGGAGCTGTGCAGTTTGGACCTGCCTGTCCCCGCTGAGGCGCAGGGCCCGTGTTTGCTATTACCAAGGTATGTGGTGGCAATCAAGGGAACGATCAAGAAAAATGGGCTCCGAGACTGTCACCGTTCAGCTGCGCTGGCAGCTGGGACTTCTTCTCCACTCTAGTATCAGGCAATGATATTACAAGGAAGGCCAGCTGCAAAAGGAGAATAAAATACCAGTGTCCTAACAATCTCTGGAAAATTCATTGATCCTGGTGAACCAGATTTAGTTTTTTGGGTAGATGCTAAGTATCACTTGAATACGCACCCCAAAATACTTGAAATATTAGAATTTTGAGGCTGTCAAAACAGTTTTGCCTGCTTTGCAAGTAGAGGGAAATAAAGCCAAGGTAATTGGGGCAACCATTTGAAAGTCTTCCCCTAAATTTCAGTTCCCTGTTTCTTATGTTGTCTGTGAAATAACCCTGATGAGTGCCTGTGTGTTGGAGGGGGTTTGCACAGCCCTGTCTTGTCTACTGCTGTATAAAATAGACAAGAGCAAGTGAGGGGCCAAGGCGCAGCACAGGCAAGGCTGACACCAGCACCCTCAGGGGCTCTGGGTACAAACAGAGATCCATTAGGAAACTGTTACATTACTAACCTCTCCTGCCACTCACAGGAGTAACAGTTAGGACTGTACAGCTTTTGATTAAGAAATTTTCAGTGTCCCTTGAAGTTTCTTTCAGTTTTTGCTATCTAGATAATTTTCCACATGGAACTACCTCTTTCCTTGGGTCAGCATTTCAGAGCTGGGTGGCCCCACTCTCACTGCCGTGCTGCCAGCGCTGGGGGTGGCTGTGGTCACTGTCCCTGTCCTGCAAGGCTCTGGCATTCCGGGCCAGCAGCAGGGTCCTGCCTGTGCCTCTGCTGTGCCTCTCCATGCTGGGCTGCGCAGAGCTCCTGGGCAAGCCCTGCTGCCCCTGGCAGAGGCCCACCGCAGAGCACGGGACTCAGAACCACACACTGCTGGGAGAGCTGTGCCGGCCCGGGCTGCCCCTGCTGCCCACAGCAGCTGGGACAGGCAGCGCCAGGGCTCCGCTGTGCCACCTCCTGCGAGCGCAGGGCCTGTGCCTCAGCTTACCATCGGGAACTACCATTTTGAGACACCAAACAAAGGGCATTTTGAGATTTAACCGAATGGGGTTTGTAGATAACGCGAACACTCAGTTCGCAGTGTGAAGTGCGGGTGTTTCTGTGCTGCCCCTGCGAAGGGGCACTGGGAGATGCACAGGGGAGCCCAGAGCTCCCGTCACACGGAGGGGATGGACACAAAGGATCCGAGCGCTTCTCTCAACGCTGGCGAATCCAGACCTAGGGGACAAGGTCACTCACTAAAACAGAGCTGTCCCGGGAAGGGATTCCTGGGAAGGGACACTGGGAAAGCACTACAGCGCCCGGTGCCAGCGGGAGGCCAGCGGCGATGTGCTGCACCCGCCGTGCCTCGCCTTCCCGGTGCTCGGTGACACCCGGCGTGCCCGGTGTTGGCGCGCCCGGTGCCACTGCTGCTGCGCCCGGTGTTTTCCCGGTGTGCCTGACCTTCGTGCCTGCGGGCCGCGCCCGGTGCTGCCGGTGCATCCCGGAAGGCACCCGCCGTTCCCGGTCCCCCGGTGCTCCCGGGCCGCCCCTCAGGCGGGCGGCCGCGCGGGGCACGCCGGGAGGCGCGCGCGGCACGCCGGGACACGCACCCGGCGCCTCGGCCGCCCAAGATGGCGGCGGGCGGCCGTCCCCGCCCCCGGCCGCGCATGCGCAGCGCCGCGGCGGCCGCGCCGCTCCCGCCCTCCCTCCCGGCGGCCGCGGCGCCTCTGACAGCGCGGAGCGAGCGGAGCGTCCCCGAGCGCCAGGACCGCGCACCGGAACCCCCGCACCGGGACCCTGACCCCGCACCGGGACGCCGCGCCGGTGAGTGGGACAGGCGGGCGGCGCCGGACCCGCGCAGCACAGCGAGGCGGCGCCGCTGGCGGGGCCCGGTAAGGCCGGGGCCCGGCGCCCCCCCCGGCCCGCGGGTTGTCCCGGCGCGGGGCACGAGCGGCCGCCGCTTGCCTCTCCGCTCTCCCCCTCCTCTCCCGCTCCCCGCCCTCGCCCCGCTGCCCCCCCTCTCCTCGCTCTCAAAATGGCGGCCGCGCCCGTTGGTGAGGAGGGACCGGGCGGGGCGGGGGGCGGCGGGGGGGCCGGCCCGGTGTCCTCCCCCGGGCCGGCGGGGGGGGCTCTGGGGGCCGGGGCGCGGCTGCCCCGCTCCCCGCGGACCCCGGCCCCCCTCCCGCGGTGACTCTGCAGGAAAACAGGGCCCGGTGGGAGCGGCGGGGCGGGCGCGGAGCCGCCGCCGGGCCCGTGTCGTCCCCCCCCCCGCCCTCGGGCCGCGCCGCTCCGTCCGTGACTTAGCAAATACCGGGAGGAGGCGATGGGCCGGGGTAAACAGCGATAAAATAGCCCTCAGGGACGATGGGCCTGCTGTGTGCGCGGAGGGGACCCCGAGCATCCCTCCCCGGTTCCTGCCGGGTTTCCCCTGTCAGCCTCTCCCGGGGCAGGGCCGGGCGCCGGGCGATGGCCCAAATCGCCAGCGCGGCCGAGCACCGAAAACAAGACGGGAATTAATAATCCAGGGAAAGGAGTAGGTGTTGTTTCAGAATTTGTCTCGCATCCCCAGTTTTCCTGCAGTGCTCAGCAGGGCAGCAGCGATAGGAGGTGGCTCAGACCTTCAGAACCAGCTGCAGTAAAACGGGGGAGGGAGGTCTAATCTCTCCTTCTGGGGGTCATACCGCTGCCTGGATGGCTGCAGGTGCACAGGCTTCCGTGAAAACCTTATAATGTTGCTTAAATCCTGTATTAATTGCTGCTCCCGAGGTTTTGTTTCCGCAGGAGGTTATGTGCAGGCAGGGCTTTTGATGGAAGTTGGGGGGTGGGAGTGGTGCCTCCCTTGAAAAGTTTGGGGTTTGTTCAGTTCTGTGGGCGTCAGATTTTTTTCAATTTTTTTTTTTTTTTTGTTTAAGGTGGATGCAATTAAACTTGACCTTTAATACCAATAATAATGTGACACCTTCCCTTTCTTTGCCATGGTATCACTCGAACCATTTCAATAGTGCTGCAGCAGTGGGCTTGGTTGGTGCAGGTCAAGTCCTTTCATAATGAATTGCCTACTAGGGATGGGGGAAGGTTAATCTAAGCTATATTAAAAATCTTTAATAAACACCATTTTAATATAATTAAATGTTTGGGCATATTGACCCGGCTAAATTATGTATTTTTGTGGTGATTCTTTTTAAGTATATGTTCCTGTGACAGTATTGTTCATGGCATTAGGAGGTGGTGGTTAAAGAACCTCCGTTCAGTGATGATCATTTTGTAAATGATTGTGCAGCATTTGGCTGGTTTTCGGGAGAGGGAGGGTCTGCTGCCAGAATGTTATTTGCCCTTAGAGTCATTTTGTTAAATAGGAGAATTATGTTGGGGAACTAAACAAAGAAAATATTTTTAAACTGTAAGATGCATTGCAAATTGCCGGCTTGTTCTCGGGCATCTCGTTTTTGTGTGTTTCTGTTGCTGTTCCCATGTTTGTGGATGCTGTGAGCAGCCATTGAGCAGGGAAGAGACTGGGTGGAGTAAGGAGGCAAAGCTGCGAAATGGCTCGATTACCCTTTCAGAGCTTTTTTTTCCTCCCTTTGCCGGGGTGGAGGAATACTAATTGCCGTAACAATGAAGTCTCTTCTTTAGGGAAGAATCTAATGGTGCAGGAAGCTTCGGAAATGAAACAAATCTCACATTCTGTTCTGAGACTGATTTTTCTGCAGGGTGGATTTTGATTTGTCTAGCAGTGAGAAGTGACCAGTCACTGTGGCAAAGCCGGATTTTTTTTGTCTGATAACCGCTTCAATTTATCCACTTAGATATGCACTTGTTGAATTGATTTTATTTACACTTAGATGAGAATTGCAATTTTTGTGCCGGTGTTTTACACACAAGATTTTCTGGAATCTAGAGAAGCCTCTGTATTGTGGCTTCATGCTGTTATTTGTTCATGGAACTTCTTGGTTAGAGCGGATTATGGGTGGGCACACAGAAAAAGGCAATCCCTGGTTTCTCTGGTGACCACAGCTAGTGACTGCTGTCAGTGCACAGACTGGATTGCACTGCCCTTCGCCATGCGCCGAGTTCTTGTAAAATAACATCTCAGGATTTTGGGAGCCCTTTTGAGCTCTGTAGCTCTGTAAGAGCATTGCTGTCCCTCTTGGCTACTACTGCTTAAAGTTGTGTAGGAAAAGCCTTTGAACAAAGGATTTGGGGAGTACAATAGGGATTGGAGGAAGCACCTAGGAGGAGCTGCCTCTGGAAGTGCTCTCCTGTTCCACATGTGCCTTATGGCATTCCCATCTGATTCCAGTGCTGACTGGGGCAAGTACAGCATTGAACATGGATGGTTCTGAAGCAGGCTGAGGTTTTGCTTTTTCATGGAGGTCTCACAGAGATGGGCACACAAGAAAGAGACTGCTTCTCTTAGTATGCCCAAAATTAAAATAAGGGGCAGTGGTTTCTGCATTATTTCTAGTTCATTCACTTGGAGTAGGTTTTCCAGGATTCAGTGGCTGCATGAGCCAGGTACACGACTCTAATGCGTATCCAGGCTAAGGCCAATGAAGAACCTAGCAAAACACTTTCCACCTTTACAGCTTTGGTTGATTTTTGCCCTTGAAATGATGGCACTCGCTTTTTCTCCAGGAGTAACCTGTTCATTTGGGTTCTACAGAAGCAGAAGGCATCAACAGTTCCTTTCTGGCTGCACACAGGCTCTGTCTTGCCCGTCCTGCTGACCCCTGTGCCTGTCTGGCTCCTGTGCTCCTCCCAGCCTGGGAGCTCAGGTTATGTCTTTGCTCTCAGCTTGCTGTGGAGGGGACAGCTCCAGAATCAACATCTGCTGACTGCCGTGTCCAGTACAGCACCCTGGTCTTCCACGAGGAGCTCCATAGCCCATGTCCATCATCAATTGCAATGTATTTACCCTTCTTATGGAGTATTCTGGGCGAACAATAGCTGGCCCCTCTGCCTCAGGGTAGCTCAGGTATAGACTGCACATGTCTGTAAGTTTTTTTACAACCCTCTGTAGCTGCCCTGTGTTCCTGAACTAGAGGGGTTGGAATTACCAAGTACGAAGGAGAGTGACATTGGAATAGTTCGGTGTGGGTCAGCTCTCTTCTACTGTGGTGAACTTCAGGTCCATTTTCTAAACTAAAGGCAAAGACTGGGAGAGCAGCTGAGGCATCCATGAAGTGGGCACTGAAATACTTGTCAGGCTGAAAATTAGAGCTGTGTAGGCCTAAATTCAGGAAATCAAGAGGACAATAGAAATCTGTAATTATTATTAATAGATAATAATTTCATATTTCCTATAGGGTGCGGGGGAGTTTCCAGCCTCTAACATGTAATTTGTGATGGCAACTGAAGATCTTTCCCAAGGATCAGAGCCATGTGTGTTGATAGAATGGTGCTGGGAGTCTCCTGTGGGGTTTGTTGCAGAGAAGTCGTTAAGTTGTGCACTGTCCATACTTGCAGATCCGTCAGTGACGTTACAACTGGCTCCTCTTTCTCCCTTTTATAAGAGCTTACGTATCATTGGCAGGACAACCTGACTACTAAAAATGTATTGCACTGCTGAAGCCTTGCCTGGGTTCGGGGGCTTTCTCAGGAGCTACTTTATTACCTGACACAAGGGAATGGGGCTCCTCATGTGGCTTTTGAGGGTTTTATTCATGGGTCATGTTGCTTTATCTTTTGATCTGCCTGACAGAGTAGGCTACACTTTAAGTTTTTAGAAGTAGGCATTTACACTAGGATAGAATCCTGACCTGTTTAGAATCAGTTTTCAAGTACATAAAGCTGTTTCCTCAGAATTCTTGCTCTGAATGCTGTCCATGCTAGGGGAGTGCGAAGGGCTGTGCTCTGTGGGCAGGATGGTGCCACCACTGGGGTGCAGAGGTGTGGTGGGAGCTGTAGCTCTGTCACATCAGCTCAGCGGTGGGCTTCTGAGCCTAGGTGGGGTTAAATGTCTGGTTTTCATGTATTACAGTTATTTTAGAACAAAACTTTTCTTCATTCCTACCGTGTTCTAAGACTACCATTGAACAGTACATATAAAAAGCCTTGGTGAGAACCAGGATTTTGTCTGATGAGGAGCAGAATTCCAGTTTTACCCTGGAGATGCCAGCTGCTGCGGGTTAGCCCAACAGCTGTGTATTGTTAACCTGTATCTTGTCCCAGTCGTTTAAAAAAGGGCCTTTTCCTCTCAGTTGAGGCAGGACCTGGATGAGGCAATGTTTGTCTCATTCATAATGTTTAAAAGCTTATTCTGTTGTTTGTTTTTTTTTTTAACCTCCTCCTCTCTCCTTAAGGGGTTAGATAGGTGTGACTTAGGCTCTTCTGCTTTTAGTTCACTGTCTTGGAAGCGACCTATCATTTCACTTCCTGCTAGCATCTACTGTCAGGAAATTTCAAAGAAAAATGTTATGTACGAAGTAAGTGTATGCTGAACTCCATTTCCTTGTGACTATAAACACACAGCCCTTTCAAAACTAATGTTGTGCACGGCGTTGTCACACTGACCAGTACCAAGAGCACTGATGCGTATATAACTGTGTAAAAAATCAACATTATTAATTCAAAGTACTTGCTAGTTAATACATTTGGAACTATTTTTGCCATTTCCTTCTTAGTGGTACTGCCTCTGAGCAAGTTCTGCAGCTTGGCTTGGCTGCTTGTGGACTTTGGATAAGGATTGTGGTTAAATGAATGTAATCAATACGTCGCTGTGGTTGTGATTTTGTTGATTCTGGGAGACTTACCTGATATTTTTTCTAGTAACTGCTTGCTGCAGCCTTGAGAAGGTGTTTCCAGAGATGGGACCATGCATGGTCGGGGTTCGTAGGTGGTGCAGCAGCAGTGTCTGTCCTGTAATTTCCTTGGATCCGTTGTTAAGTAGGTCCCTGCTGAGGGAGTTGGTCGAAGGCTGTTCAGAGGCACCTCTTGTTCTGGGGCTGCTTGGTGACTCAGCTGTCACACCTCTTGTGAAGTAGGTGACAGGCTCTGTGGCGTGGTGCTGTACTGGTTTGCATCTGGGATAGCACAGGGGCATTCATGACTGAGATTATTTATACCTTGCCTCTCGTATCCATGTTGATTGTTCCCGTTGTGCTCCACAAACCTTAAGTTCCTTTGGTTTAATTAGACAGACAAGTGTTCCCCTCCCCACCTCCCCCCGAGATTGCCTCTGCCTTGTTTTTCTGCTTAATGCTAAAGCAAAGGTGTTACGTTTATCCCTCTTTAAGACCAGAGGAAAATCAGCTGGACGCAGCTAGGCTGTTTGCTGCAGATAAATGACAATTTCTTCCTTTACAAAACAACATTGGCAGCTTGTCTTGTGCTGGATTCACCTGCTTTTTGGGGTGAAGAAAGAGATTGGATAAACGATTCGGTTTGTTTAAATGCTCATGTCTTTGCAATCTATTAAGAGGATGATGTCATTAATGAGTGTCTATGTATTTTAAACAGATGGTGTCTGTTAAATCAGTAATGGTAGAAGTTTCTGGTTCTCTCACCTTCAGCTCTGTTTTAGAGGCAGGAGTGTAGTAGGTGAAGGTGGGTGATAAGGAAGATGAGACACCTTCTACCAGAACCCTGATTTCATTATTTTTGGTACTAGTGTGATGCAAGGTTGAACACTGTACCCTGTAATAGAGTAAGATGGTATAGATCACAATTATGATGAGCTTTTTTTGGTTTTCATCCCCCCCCTCTCGGCAAGTGAAACCATTTTTGGTCAACAAGATTTGAAAATTGATAAAAGACCAACAGTGTTCTCATGATTGAAGAGTGGAAGTTCTGTCTAAGGTCTTATTTGGATTTCTTTGTGGTTTATACCTTCCCCCATTTCTAAAGTATTAACATAGGTGTTCCTTTAAGTTTTTTTCTGGATATTTTTCTTTATAAATTTAATCAATTTCTGGTTGTTTTTGTTAATATCACATTGCCAGAATAACAGGCAGTTTAATGATTGAATTATTTAAATTTGGTTATAGTCCTGTGACCTCTTTTACAGTTATAAATCTGTTACTTAATTTTTCAACCAGAGAAGTATGGGAGGAAGAACTGAGAACAACGAAGTTCAAATCACAGTGCATGCCTGCTGACAGACATATCTAAGTGCAGCACTCTTCTCCTTGTGGTCTAGAATTGCTATCCCAAAGTATGTATGTGTTGTTTGACCTAGCAAAAATGATAGAAGAATACCCTGCTGGAGTCCTGCAGCTGACCCTGCTGTGCTTTGCTGTGAGCAGGTGCTGAGTAGCAGCGGGTGCCCCTAACACCACCCCTGCCTGCTGTCCTGCTGCTCTCGCAGCCCCCTGGGCAGCAGAGTGGGGGTGCCGTGTCAGAAACCTTCTCGCACCTCTCAGAGCTTCTTTTTCTGCTGCAGCCTGCATTCTTCCTGTTAGTGGCAGCTGCATTTACCTGCGTTTTCACATAGAACTGAACGGGCAGGTTGGAAGAAGGATGTTTTCCCTTGTTTTCCACCAAAGCCCACACACAGATCTCAGGCTGGAGCTCTGACCTGGAGGAAGCTCAGAGGCTCTAAAATGAGATGCTATGACAGTGCTCACTCAAGATGTTTCTCCTGAGCATTAATTGTATCATGCTTCTATCGGAATTGCAAAACTGAAGTGATACATGGCGAAAAAATGTCAAGATTGAATTAATTTAAACTCTTCTTTTAAAAAAAAATATTTCCCAAGCAAATTTGGCCCCGATTCCTCAAAATCATTTAGTGTTGGTGCCTGGGAAGGTAACGAGGCCAGAATGTGTTTTGTTGTTTTACAGTCCTAAAGGTGGGTAGTGACTGCCAGTGATGTGTTAAAAATTTAGCTTGAAATAATATGGGAAAGCAGACGGGCACAGGAGTTGATTTCAGAATGCACAGGCATTTCTTTCGGCAGCATGCTGCGTGGAGCACCCAACTTGCTCCTGGTTTGTAGCATCTTGATGCCATTCCTTAGCTTTATTTTTCAGATGTAATTGCAGCCTGCATTCCAAGTCTTTGGAACACAGGCACTATATCTGATCTGCTACAGATTGCTTTCTGGTTCCCCATGGATTTGGTGCCGAATTATTTTCAGAACTAAACTACTGTATCTGTAAAAGTAGGTGAAATGGGGAAGAAAACAGGCATATAATTCTTCGCTTTTTTCATGTTAAAAATACATTTCCTTTGACAAACCTGTAACTGAACTGAAACGGAAAATGTTTTTTATGAATTATTATAAGCGCTGCACAGAATGCTCTACTCTGTGGGTACTACATTGATGTATCAAACAAAGTGTTGACCTACGGGCATTTTGAGACTTCCCTTAATTGCAGAATAACAGGCTTACTAAACATATGAATTAAAAATAAGGCTCAGAGTTGTAATTCAGATCAGATTTGCTTCTTGTTTTGTTTTTCCCAAATCAGATAGCTGTTGGAGCTCACTTTGTCGTAATCCCTCAGCCAGCTTTACTGATGTAGGCTGAAAAGTGGAAAAAAGATTAACCCAGCTCATAAATGAGTAGCTTTCTCATATTCTCCCACTCATCCCTGCTGGCTTAGCAGGTGATGGATTCTAACATTTTCTAGGATAAGGTCTGTTTGCCGCACTAAGAGCAGCTGCATGGCTGTGCCTGGGTGATTCTGCTCTGGATGAGCTTTCCTGCACTAATGGGGGCAGGATGGAAGCAGGAGAGGAACTGAATTATTTTACTTGTTACTGTTTTTCTTTCCTATCAACAGATAGAGACATAGCCAGGAACCCTTTTCAGGTCCTAACAGTTATGCCTAGGAACCATGGACATTACTTCACTTCTGTGGAATCTGGTTTTGAGTACATTGTGGAAAGAATTGTCCTAATCTGTGGCTTGAGTTTGATAGAGCAGCTTTTTGCTTATGCTTTTAAAACAAAATCAGACCCATTAAAAATTAGTTTAAATTAAAAGGAAGTTTTCTTATATACTCGGTAGAATTTAGCAACATAATCCAGAGGTGTAAGAGAACAATTTATGTGGTCTAGTTCCATAAGGACTAAGCTCTAATTGCCTGGGAATGACTCCCAAGCAACCCCTTTAAGTTCTCTTGTTAATGTTATGAAACGGGATACACTGTCGAAGAACCTTGCAAGGACCTCCTGTGCCAGCCATGTAGCAAGAGACAATGCCACAAGAGTTTCTGCTTTAGTAATGCACAAATGCATCCTTTCAGCTCTAAAGAACTGTGGAGTTTAATTCTGATTATATCAATTCAGTTACTCTTTTTGGTGGCCTTTGGTTTTCATAAGTGACTGGCCTTTCACTGGGACTGTAAAATTAGCTGAAGAGAGGGAGCTAACTGAAGTAGGATTTTGTGTATATTAACAACTCAGAAGTAAACTCCAGGAGTTTTCTTTGAGGTAAAAAAAACTTCTAGGAATGGTAGAATGTGTTAGAGAAACCACTTGAAAGTTGCTAGCGTGTAGCTGGACACTTCAAAATGTTGTAAGTTTTATATGGGTTATTGACATTTTAAGGGATAAGATTTAAATTTGAACCTAAATGTGAGTAATAAAAAACTCTTAATTGATTTCACAGTATGAAACCCAGTTTTGTATGAACCCAGTATGAGCCCAGTATGAACCCAGTTTTGTGTTCCTGATGCTGGTGATGGCTCATGTGCCTTTTTGACACCAAATGGTTTGCATCAGGTGTGCCTGAGCTGGCAGTCTGCAAAAGTGATGCCCGATTTTGTTTCCTTCAATAAATGTTCTTGGAGAATATAATTTAAAATGTTGTCATAATACTTATGGGAAAAATGGTCTTGTAGCTGAGTTAACTAAAGTATTAGAATTCTGCAAAAATGTACAATTCCTAAAGCACAGCAGTGTTGAGCTAAAGCTTTGTTGAGCTTTCAGAGCTGCACTCTGCTGGTCTGTTCTGTATCTGCTGATGCTTTAGCTCTGTAGTTGATGCCATGTATCTCTTCTGATTTTTAATATAATGAGCTACAGTTACATGTTTAGCGTACATAGCTTGTGTTTTTTGGTGACAGCTGTTTATGGAGCCTAAGCAAGGGTCATAAACCCTGCAGAAATTGAATTAATTTACTGTTAAGTTCCTGGAGGAGCCATGGAGATATATTTGGGATATGCAGTACCATGAGGTTGCTGGACAGCAGCAGCAGAGTGAACCTGGGGTGGTGGTGTTGGTGTATGGAACGGTTTGCTGCTGCTGCCCGTGGTGTGAGCCAAGGAATGAAGCTGATTTTTGGTCCTCTCACATCTCACTGTGGTAGCAGAGCACTGGCAGAGCTGGGTTTGCTGTGCCTCACTCCTGGGGCTCACTAAGGGTGAGATGGATCACAGCTCAGTTGGGGGTGACTTCCACTGTGACTTTTTCTGAACAGCAGCAATGGGCGCTGTTATTCAGTTGAGCCATTTTAGGGGTCTCTTTATGGTGTTGGTCCTTAAAAGTGTTTTTGACACTTGATGGGAGCAAACAAAGGCAGTGGAGAACCTTGAACCAAACTTACTGACAAAATCCTGTGGAAGATGCTGAGGTTTGTTGTGATGGGGGAATTTGGTACCTCAGGATACACTTCTGAAAATGGGCATTTGGAAGGGCTTAGGTATATAACCCAAACTGTAGTACTGTTTAGCATCCATGATACTCCACTAAACAAAATCACAATGGACTCTGAAGAAATTTGCAGACTAGATTTGATTTTTTTTTTCTGTGTACAGAATGGGCACTTTTAGGAATTTTAATTCCAGTAATTTTGCTTTTGCTTGATGCTGGTTCTGGTAAATGAACAACTATTTTTGTTCAGGTTGAGACTAAAATGCTGATGAATTAATCTGATTCCATAATGTGCTTCTCAGTTTCATTTGGAGAGTACGTATAGAAAATACTTAAGTGTCTCCTGAAGCAAGTATGCACACAGTCATAGAAATACCTACAAGCCAAGGTGTATCATTTATTGGCATAACGTACCATGAGCTGAGGGGAATCTCTTGCCTGAAAGTGACTGTTTTTTCCCTGCCTCATTGCTGTGGCTGAGCGTGTAGCTATTGTGCTTGGATACCTCCTGTAGAGCTGTCTCAGCTAACAAATGGAGCTGAACTTGTTTCGTTTTGCTGTTGGTGCATTTATGAATCACTTGCAGGTCTTTCATTAAGTTATTGTGAAGTTTTCCAGCAATCTGGGAAGCACTTGAAGCGCACTGATAGCCATCAGTGGATGAAGCCAGTGCTTGAAGCCCGGAAGCAGCAGCGGTCTGTTGAGGCTCTTAGTCACCCTGGGGCAGAGGCTGTTCCTGTGGGTGCCCGCTGTCGGTGTGGCTGGGGCTGGCCGGTGCCCAAGGGCCCTGTGCTCCCCCAGTGGGGCAGAGCTGGGCCTCGGAGCCCCTGCGGGGCAGTGAGCCTGTCCTCGCTGTGGTGAAGCTCAGGAATCTCTGAAGCCCAGTTTAGGAAGAAGGGGGGCAATGGTCAGACATGAAGAGTCAGAGGGTCCCATTTATTTTTATTTTTTTTTTCAAATGAGAAGGTCAGAAGAACGTGCACTGTGCTGTTTTTACCTTCCCTTTTCACCTCACAGTGAGGGTTCTTCTGCTTTTCAGGAATTCCCGCTCAGTTTGTTGCTCTTCATCAATAACTCCCTGTGCTTTAGAAGCTTGTGCAGGGAAAAATTCTGGCCTGTGATGATTCTTGGCTGTCTCTTTTTAAATTAATTTATTTTTAAAGGTTATGCTTTAGGATGCCACTCTAGTTCTGCAGCACCAAAGGATTGAAGTAGGTCTGCTCTCTGAGCTGCTCTGGTGTTTCTGCCAGTCCTGATATGAAAGCTGATGTGTAGCTGGGTGGAAAGGTGGGCAGCTGGGGTGAGGTGCAGCTGCCTGCTGAGGGTGTGCTGCTGTTAGTGGAGCTGAGGAGTGTGTTTTGAATAGGTAAGGAATGGTTTGTGTTGTTCTAGAAAACTGCAGGTCCTGTGCTGCCAGGAGGAGTGAGAGGTGCCCATTGCATGTGTTGTACCTGTGCCAGCGGCAGGTCTTCTGCCAGCTCCCAATTTTAAAGGCTTACAATGACACCTGATCTCGCTGAGAACACCTGTAGCCCTCTGTTACTGCCCTTACACAGAGGTTTGCTCCTTGGTGCTTTTGTATATGCAGACTATTGATAGGGAATCAGATAGGTTTTAAGTTAGAAACTACAACTTGGAGGAGCGCAAGTGGGTATTAATAAAAGGCACATCCTGGTTCACACTAAATTAGTAGCTGTTACTCTGTGGGTGGCTAAGTTCAGTGTGCTTTTTCCTGTATGTAATAGTGGACAGAGTAAAGTTCTCACGCAAAGACACCTTTTCTTTCAGAAGAATATCTAACTCTGTCTTGACACTGCCTCAGTATGCTGATAGGAAGTGACCATTTTGAGGCCATGTGATGGACAGGTGGCAGTTCTTAGTGGGCTGTTTTTGTTCCCCAGGGTTCCCCCAGAGCTCCAGCTGCCTCTCCTGGCCGAGCTGTTTGAGGGTAGCACGGTGGCGGCTGATAGGTGATGCAGGAGGACTGGTTAGTCTTGCTTTGCTGAAGCCTGTATGTCACAAAGTCTGCTCCAGCTGAACAAAAGGTAGTTCACATGGTGGCACAGGTGTGTAATTAATGGTGGTCCTTTTGGGTTTTCTGGGTTTGGGCGCTTCTGCTTGAGTGGATTCTTTGTGTGTGAGTTTTTTGGTTTGTTTTTTTTCTTTGTTTGCAGTGGGCTTTGGTTGTTTTTGTTTTGTTTTTCTGGTTTTGTCTATGAAGGAGGCAGTCCTAAAAATACTTCCCCTTCTATTTAGGTGGCTTTTTAGTTAAAAGTTAGGAATGCTGAGCAGGGTGCTTGGAACAGACCCTTTCTGGAGGAGCGAGATGCTGCAGATCAGTTGGCTGGTGGCTTTGGTTCAGCTGTAATTTGCTAATAGCAGGAGTTGCTGCTTTGCTGTGTGGCTATTGGAATTAATCTAGTGCTAGGATCTGTTTCTCACTAACAATTCAGAGTTAAAGTGTGGAGCAGCCCATGTGTTGGGAAGTGGATATGGGATATGGAAAAGTTTGGGGTTACTTTACATTTGACGGGGAAAATGCATTTCTAAATAGATGATGACATGTGAAAGAAGGCCTTACAAACACAGTAGCTGTTATTTTTAGACAAGTGCTATAATTGCATCTCCCAGATGCCACTATTTGAGATACTGGGATTTTTCACTGGAATCAGCACGCTGGCGCTGGATGTGCTGGGCATTCAGGGCGCAGTGGCGGTTCCTGACACAAACCCCGCGGTCCGTTCCTGCTCTGACGGCCCGGAGGCAGCCGGCTTTGCGCGCTGCCGGGCGCTGCCGTGTGTCGCTCGGGAGGCGCCGGTGCCGCTGTCCCGCGGCGCGCCCTCTGCGGGCGCCTCCCGGCACTGCAGGACCGTGTGTGGGTGTTCCCTGAATTCCCGTTCATTTGCGTGTGGTACCCTGCGCTGTACCGAGCGCCGGGCATCTCTGAAACCCAGCTGTCTCTTTGCCTGGCATGAATTGGGTTATGGACAAGAGGAGGTGAAAGGCTTGCCTCTGTTATCTGAAAGGATGAAGCCTGTGCTGTTAGTTTTCAGCCGAATTGTTTCTGAAATAGCTATTGGGGAAGAGGTTGGACTAATTAAATGAGGCATTGCCTGTTCAGAGTGTTCCTACCGTAACTGGCTTGCAGGCAGTATTACAGATGTGCAGCATTTAACATAGAAGATCCACCAGCAGGGTGGAAACAAGCAACTTGCTGCTTAAGCTCATTTTGAAGCAGACAGCAGGGCCTAGATAGGTTTAGAAAGAAGCCTCTGATCCATTAATGATACAAGCTTAGTATTTTCCTTACTGTTTTCCTAGCAGGCTGTTGTTTAGAGGAGGCTCCTTACTGAAATTGTTATTGAGCTGTGGTACTGAAGTCAGGGTACCTGTGTGTCTAGGGAGGGGCAGAGGTGGGGCAGCGGGAGTGTGCAGTCCTCAAGCAGTTGGCAGAAAGTTTACAAACCCACCTGCTGTCTCTGAGCCTCTGTGCATTGCCTCGGCTTATCTCGGTGCTGAAGGCTGGTTGGTTGGTCAGACTTGCTGAGCAGCCTGAGAGAATGATGAGCTCTGTTCAGAGCCTGCCAGGTGTGCGAGAAGTGCCGTTTCAGCACTTCCCTTGGTCGTGGTGCTCACACGGTCCCTGCAGCGCAGAAAGCAAAGGCAGCGTGGGTTTGGTGATGTCACTGTGGCAGAGGTTGCAGCTGCCCAGTTGAAGCAGGTTGTGCATGAGAATGCTGCAGTTCACGTTTCTGAATCAAGGGATACTAACGAGTGTGTGTTTTGGAAAAGCACAGCTCCACTGACTTGAACTATCCGAGCGCGTCGGGTTTCAGCTGTATCCCGAGTTGGCTGGCCTTGCCAGGGCTGCTGTGAGAGCCCAGCTGCAGTCGTGGGCCTGTGGCAGCTCTTCCCATGGAAATGGTGCCGCTCTGATCGGATTGGAGGACTGTTTAAAAATTTGCTGTGCCCTAAACAGGAGCGAGATGAAGTATTAACTCTAGGTAGACAAAGAAAACAAGTATTGTCTCTTAGTCAAAGGTTCTTCGAAACTCCCTCAGGTGGTGGTACTGGAGTGGGGAAAGTCATTTGTGTGCTGCAGTTGTGTAGCACTGTAGCTGCAAGGGCCCCATGCTGGGCTACAGCCAGGGTCTTTAAAGATGCTGTTTGGATAAATCTAAGAAAGCTGCCTGAGGAATGCTTGTTTCAAGGAAAAAAATTATGTCTCTTTCTCCTCCTTGTAGATGGATTGAATCTTCTGTGTTGAATGCCTCTGGATTTCCTACTGGGTTTCACATCTGGGGAAATACTTGTGATTTAAACCACTGTGGCAGACTGAATTGTGGATCCTGGGTTCCCAAGACTTCAGCTCTTGAGGAGAAGCCGCTGCTCGATCACGTTAACCTGCCATCTCAGCCACGATGGTGCTGTCACAAAGGCAACGAGATGAACTGTAAGGGATCGTTGTTTTTAAGTTTGTGTTGCATTTTCATTAAACTTCAATTATTAGCATTTGTTTCGAAATAGATTTTAGAGTGTCTCTGTTCACATGCCCTTTGAGTACTGTGTATTGTGGTTTGGATCTCTCTACTATTTATTTTTGCTAGAACTGATGGTATTTGAAACTAGAATTGGGAAATGATGAAAATATAATTTCAAAGTTACTGGTGGCATAAAAAATGGATTCTTCAATTTGCAGTAAGCACATTGCAATATAAGCTGCAATCTGTGAATTCTACATTTATCTTGAATAAATTCTGGAAATTTTTTGCTATTTTACTTTGTAACGTAGACAAGGATCTGATCAGAATGCACTATGTTGTGATGACAGTATTTCTCTGAGTCCTTAAACTGTATTAAATGTTGTTTTGTAGAAATCGAGCGATAGCAGATTACCTCCGTTCCAATGGCTACGAGGAGGCATACTCGGTTTTTAAAAAGGAAGCTGAATTAGATGTGGTGAGTTCAAGCACGATTCTTCATCTAAATTTTAGTTCAGAAGTCAGTTTTATGGCGTTTGCATCTGTTCTGAACCTGGGTGTCTGTTGCCTACCTGTTAGCTCAGGCAATTTCAGAAGTGGGGGTGATGAGCTCACACAGCTTATTGCCTTACCAGAAAAGGGAAAAATAATCATTGGGTGAGTTGACCATTTCTGAGCAAATGGTTTTATAACCAGATTTGAAATGGTCTGAGACTGTGCAAATTTGGAGACTGACTTCACTGGGAATCTTTGAGAAACAGGAGGATAAAACTGGGTTGCTTTTGTCCTCTACTTTATCATACAAAGCCAGTGTTGGAAAATCCTTTTGAGATTTGAGTTGGGTCAGGAGTTAAGGGATTGCCTGAGTCTGTTGCATGCCTCTTTGGTAACCATGTAGTGGGAGAGCAGGCTGAAACAGTTCCTAGAGATTCATCATCCAGTACGGCCAGGTTGGAGCAGCCTGGTCTAATGGAAGGTGTTCCCCCCAGCAGGGGCTGGAACAAAATGAGATTCAAGATCCCTTCCAACCCAGACCAGTCTGTGGTTCTGTGATTGTGTGACCAGCTCTGGTTAGCAGCTCTGTTTGCTTAGACTGTACAGATGCCAATGACTCAGACCAGTCATTTCTTGCAACTTCATTCTGTTGATTTGCCTTTGTCACAGATAATTTGGTATAATTTTTAACTTTGCCACCTATTAGCATAGGAGGTGTGCATTTCATATGGCTGCAGCTGGATTGAGTAGTAAAATTCTGTGTGCTGGAAAAGTCCTTGCATTTTCTTTGTTGCATATCTTGCATTGTTCTTTTTCCAAAATGCTTGAAGTTTGACTTAATTTCTCCAATTTGCTACTAGTATTGAATAAATAAGTAGAAATGACAAATTGAAATACCATACTTATAATTGAAAATCCTAATATCATTTCCCTATCTGCCTTATCTATCAACCTAATTTAGTTTCCTCTTCCCAAAGCTTAGGAAAGCAATCTAAATAGGTTAGATGGTCCTGAGGGAAAGAGAAAACGCAGTTGCTAAAAGTTTCATGACTTTTATGCAAAAAAATCTGAATTGGAGTGGGCTATACTAAAGTGGAAAGAAAAGGTAAAGGCAGAAATTATTTGAGTAAATTGGAATGATGGATGTGTAGCTCTACAAAGAGAGATTTAATTTTTGTATGGATTATTCATGCAAATAACTCCAGCTTTCACAAGTGCCCCCCTATAGCAGTAGATCAACATCTGTCTCTGACCAAGGTAGCGAGTCCTCAGAGCTTTTATCTGCTGTGGAGTAAGTCTGGGCATGTTTATTTTCTGATGTCTGTTATCTTCATCACGTTTAGGATTATTGTAGCATCAGACTGTGATGTTGTAATGGAAAGGAAGTGCAGCACTTAGTTACTTCTGTGTCTCTGACATTCATTTTCTGTGCTGCTTTTCTTCTTTCTTTAAATGCTTCTTCTCAGAATGAAGAGTTAGATAAGAAGTATGCTGGACTTCTGGAAAAAAAATGGACATCTGTTATAAGATTACAAAAGAAGGTAAGCAGAGATGTGCTGGATGTACACAGATAAAAAGTTAGCCCAGAAAGCATTCAGCACTGACCATGCATGTGCAGTCCTGAAGCTGGAGAGGCAAGAGGTGCCTTGAGGCAGCTGGTGAGCGGGGAGGTGGAATCGCTGTGTGCAGAGGGTCAGGCTGGGCTGGAGCACAGGAAACATCAGTGCTGCCTGTTGTCTTTGGCCATGGCCCTAGAGGGAAGGAGCCATTAGCTCCAGTGCATTCCAGTGGGGGATTGTGCTGCAAGTGGAGAATACAAAACTCTTTTTAGTCACGCTTCAATGGTTCAAGAGTGTATTAAAAGCAAAAAACCCTTAAAATCAGTGTGTTAACAATGAAGTCCCATTCCTTGTGCAGGTTAATACAGCAAGGGTTTATTAGCCCTCCAGTGTTTCTGTTGCTGGTTAATGTGTGTGCTAGCTCCAGCAGGACACAGAATTCCTGCAGCAGTAGCATTCCTTTTTGTTAGCACAACCTTCTTTGGTAGTTTGGCACAATAGTAATTCAGATGTATTTGTACAGTGTGTGAGTAAAGGGGATTTTGTAGAACTTTTTTTTCCTGTGAAAATATTTGGGAATTTGAAAAGAATAAATGATTAATGATTGAATTATTAAGAATTAACTATAAATTATTAAAGAATAAGCTATAAATTATTAATTTAGGTTTGATTTTTAAAGCCAGTGCTACTGACTGTTGGTTATCAGTTTCAGTCCATGCAATTTTTGCTTAACTGTGAGTTTTGGAGTCAGTTGTTATTTGGATTACCAATGAAGCAGGTGAATTAGATCTTGTATAAAACTGGAAATGAAAGGTCTCTTTAAAATTCTTACACTTAGGTAATGGAATTAGAATCGAAGCTGAATGAAGCTAAGGAAGAATTTACATCAGGTGGACCTCTTGGTCAGAAACGAGACCCTAAAGAGTGGATTCCTCGTCCTCCAGAGAAGTATGCGTTGAGTGGGCACAGGAGTCCTGTCACTCGAGTCATTTTCCATCCAGTGTTCAGTGTTATGGTCTCTGCTTCAGAGGATGCCACAATAAAGGTATGTGTGTGCTCCAGACAGCTGCCTGTGGAATCACTGACAGTGAAACTTGTTCTCCTGCTGGGCTTACAGTGCTTAAAGTTAGCTGGAAATAGGTGCTAGACTGGCCTGCAGAGTGCAGCTGTGAGGCTGGAGAATACAAAGAGTCATGGGCTGCTGCTAACAGGTTGTCTGTTCCCTTGTCAGGTGTGGGATTATGAGACTGGAGACTTTGAGAGAACCCTGAAGGGGCACACAGACTCTGTGCAAGATATTTCCTTTGACCACACTGGCAAACTCTTGGCCTCCTGTTCTGCTGATATGACCATTAAGCTATGGGATTTCCAGGGCTTTGAGTGCATCAGAACTATGCATGGTAAGGCATAAAGGGATTGATTTAGCAGTCTGTAAAGTGAAGAGGTTTTTTTTGTTTTTTTTTAATGCAGGAAAACTGATGTGGAAAGGGGTTATGGAGCAGAGTATTTTCTAAAATAAAAAGGGGGGATATTGTTTGATACTTTGTGTGCTCTCTAGATAGGGGATACATGCAGTGTTTATGGAATGAAATAGCATCTTAAATCTACCGTGCATGATGGTGTAGGAAGCATCTCATAATGATACTGAAATAAAATGACAGAGGGATTTTAGCTTTAAATATTAAATGCTTTCTAGACAGTAAAACTGCCTTCAAATCAGTGAAAGATTCCTCCCTTCCTTCAGCCCCCAGCCCCTGATGCAGGGCTACAGGAAGGGAGGAATCAGTGCCAGAGGAGTTGTGGCTGCTCCACGTGGGGTTTGGCTGCGTGTGTTTGATCACACAGGAACGTTTACATGTAAAGATTATTCAATAAAGCACACTCTGCTCTGTAGCTACTTGACCAAGATTTTAAAAAAAGCAAGTCCTGTGTGCTCTGTGAAAGCTCTGCCAGTGCCACTTAATAAAGGCTTTGTTTTGTTTTTAGGTCATGATCATAACGTTTCTTCGGTAGCCATCATGCCCAACGGAGATCATATAGTTTCTGCCTCAAGGGATAAAACTATCAAAATGTGGGAAGTCCAGACAGGGTAAGTGCACTTGTGAGCAAACACCACCAGAACAAAAGCAAGGAGAAACCACTTTGTGTAGAAACGGGACACAGGAATCTGAATGTCAGCAGGCACCCTTTGAATTGGGAAATGATGTTCTGCCATTTAGAGCAATTCACTGAAAGATTCTGCCCCAGTCATTAGGCAGAGGGGTTTAGATCCTAATACTGACTAATTAAAGCTAACTGGGTTTGTCTTTCTGGAAGCTATGAAGGTAGATCTCTAGCTCATACCAATTAGGAAAATAAATTCACTGGTTAACCATGAGTTTAAAGGGAGTATCTGTTACCTTTCTTGACACAGATCAAGGTGTCTCCTGATTTTCTTTTTTGTCCTCTTGTTTCATTTATCAGTTGTCTCTCTAATAACCTAAATGACCTGTAAATCTCTACTTGTTCTTAAAATACCTGTTTAATGCAAGTAGTCATGTCAACCTGATTTTCCCCCAAGGTTCCTGCTTTTTGCCTTAACAAGTTTTAGCTAGCTCCTAGCTGTCGCTGCTTTCTCACGTCAGCATCCTTTCCACAAACTCTTCATGGCATGCTCCATCACCTGCCTGGATGAACGTGTGTGCACTAGAATACTCAATAGCCACTGAGTAGGTGAGGTGTGCTGAGATCTGCGAGGCGCCGGGGCTGAGTGCTGCTGTGCTCTTTGCACAGGTACTGCGTGAAGACTTTCACGGGGCACAGAGAATGGGTGCGCATGGTGCGGCCCAACCAGGACGGCACCTTGATTGCCAGCTGCTCCAACGACCAGACGGTGCGCGTGTGGGTGGTAGCGACAAAGGAGTGCAAAGCTGAGCTCCGAGAGCACGAGCATGTGGTAGAGTGCATTTCCTGGGCTCCCGAGAGCTCCTACTCCACCATATCAGAAGCCACAGGATCAGAGGTAACGCTCCCGGGCTGTTACACACACGAGCGCGCACAGGGAGAGCATTGTCCGTGCTCTGTGTAGCACTGACAGCCACTGAGCTTTGGGCTCAAAGGGCCTGGCAGGTACAGCAGCTGTATGAGTGCCTCTGTCCGAGTGTCTTGGTGTGCAGCTAAGCCCCGTCTTGGCTCCCAGGGCCCAGCTTTTGTGTTTAGGACCTATCCTTGCACTAGTGAAAGTGAACTGCAGGGAGATGCTCTGTTCAGGGAGGGGTGAGAGTGGGACCACTGTCTTGTACTGCAGCAAAGAAATGTGTGAAGCAGCTTCTCTGGCAGAATGTGAAGATTAAAAGGATGCTTAGCGATTGGAAGGTAGAGGGGGGAAGGAGCCAGTCAGGAATGCAGAATGAAGCTGCCTTGGGTGCAGTGTGCCCTGTCCTGGAGTCAACACCGATTGCTGTGATTTACCGTAGAGCTGCTGATGGGAGAAAGCATTCCTTAACTACAATGAATCCCAGCTTGTGTGATCACTGATACCCCTTCTAGTGAGCCTCAAGAAAGGCTAAAGGCCAGAAAAAATTTGCATTCTAAGGATGTTAAAATGTAGAAAAAAGGAAATAGAAATAAGCTCCAGTTTCTAGTCAAGCCCCCCGCCCGGCGTTGCTGTTTTGCCCTCTGCCTCCAAAGGCCATGGACACCCCAGGGGACAAGTAGCCATACTGAACACAAGGACTTGACTAGTGATGGCTTTTACAAGTTATTTCAGTCAAATTTTACTTGAATCGCTTAAAGATCCTTATAATCTTCTAATTATAAGTAATTAAAGCTGAAGTCCGTGTGGGCCCTGCAGTGGTGCCTCCGCTGCCCCCTGCTGGTGGGATCGGGCACAGCCCGCCTTCCTGCACACCTGCGGCAGGTGAGAGCCCGGCCGTGGTCACACCGAGCATGGACACACGCAGATCACTTCACAGTAGGAAGTTTTCAGAAATTCCTAACCCTGCTTCATTACATTTTATGAAGAATGTGAACACAAAGATATGTGTGAGCTGCATCCTTGTCCTGAGATGGCACTTGAGCTGTGTCTGCTTGTTAACAGAGGATGTCTTGCAGTAGGCAAGTGTGTATTCAGTGTTACTTGGTTTGTGGAATCAGCAGGACAAACAACCATTTCTTTTTACAGATTGTGTAATTCTCCTAGCATTAGTACCGGTGCCTGTGACCCAGCTTTGTCAGCGTGGGTTACTCGCTGCTGCAAGCTGTTGTATGATCTGATTTTGGTACTGAACAATATCACTGGGAAGGGATCTGCTTCGTTCCTCCTCTTGCTGCTTCCATCCTGTGCGTACCATAACTTAAAACATAATTTCCCCTAGACTAAGAAGAGTGGCAAGCCTGGGCCTTTTCTGCTGTCTGGATCCAGAGACAAGACCATTAAGATGTGGGACATTAGCACTGGCATGTGCCTTATGACACTTGTAAGTCCATTGGTGTTTTTTCTGGCAGTCCTAGCTGCGTATGTACAGCCAGTTTTAATGAAATTTATTATCTTGCATGTCATGTTTTCAAAAGAAGCCAAAGTTATAATAATGCAAATGCTGGAAATACAGTTTTAATGGCTTCTATGGTTCAGATCTTGTTGTTGCTAAGAAATACTGACAATCCCCAAAATCATGGTGTGAATGCAGTACTGTGGTGTAGGTTCTGTTAGGAGTAGCTTGGTTTGTTTACAGAAATGCTGGTAATGATCTGAATTGTGTCTTCTGTGAAACATCACGTGTTTGCCACGTGTGGGACTTCCCACGGGCCATAGCCTGCTGTTCCCAGCTCGTTCTGGCTGGACTGGGTGGTGGTGCTGGGGGTGGAGAGCAGAGTTGGTGCAGATCACATGAGGACTGCTGTTTGTTTGCCTTCAAGTACAGGAACTTGCACTGTTGGGAGGACTGATAGCGGTGCAATAATAGAAACTGGAGATAAGCTTGGGTTCTGAGAGGTCTCAGGAGCTCAGTGCTGTCCGTGCGGGGCCAGGCAGGGGTCCCTCAGCGTGCCCTGGTGCGAGGTGTGGGGTGCTCGGCTCTCAGCCTGCTCACTGATCTCTCCTTGTGCACAAGGTGGGCCATGATAACTGGGTACGTGGCGTCCTGTTCCATTCTGGGGGAAAGTTTATTTTGAGCTGTGCTGATGACAAGACTCTCCGTGTCTGGGACTTCAAGAACAAGAGATGCATGAAAACCCTCAACGCGCACGAACACTTTGTTACCTCTTTGGGTATGTATTGCTCCCTGGGCCAGAGCTGCTGCTGCCCCCCTGGCTGCAGCTGAGCACCGGGCTGGCATTCACCCTGGGGCCTTAGTGGCACCTTGTGCTCTCTCTGTAGCAGAAACGAGCTAGAAATTAACTCCAGTTTCTAGTCAAATCCCCACCCCTGTGAGTTGTAGAGTTGGAGAGTGCTGGATTTTTCCACTTCTGCTGCCAGTGTTGCTCATGGATAAGAATGTTAACTGACAGGGAGTTCTGGAACCTGTCACCAGAGCGTGCAGGCACGTGGGGAGGGCTCTAGTGTCAGTGCTTGCCCAGCAAAAGGAAAAGAAGGGTGTGCACAACAGTCAGGAAAGAGTTACTTTGAATTCCTGGACATTCCTGGTTTGTGTTACCAGATCTTGGTTAAGAGCATGAGAGAATTTGGCTACAGAAGTACAGCCAGGAGCTTTGGAATTTAGCCTGTGAGCTGGTAGAATCATTTTGGAAGAGCAGTGCCATTCAGTGAGAGTAGGAAATGCTGAAGTTGGTTCACTGGTAACGTGAGCTTTTGTCTCCTGGCAGATTTCCACAAGACAGCCCCGTACGTGGTGACTGGGAGTGTAGATCAAACAGTAAAAGTGTGGGAGTGCCGCTGATGGAGTTCACAGTGACCCCTTTTCCTCTGGATGCACTCAGATACCATGGTTACCCATTGAGCTCTGTTTAAATAAATATTGTCCTTTCATGTAAATTATTCTGGATGTAGATTGAGCTTATTAAATGTTACACACAAAGTATTCATGCATGGTGAATCCAAATTGTATACTGTAAATTTACATACGTTGTCTAGAAGTACCATAGGTTTAAGAACATGGGCTGGCATTGGTCACATCAGACCTGAGAAGGCAGAAGTGGGATGATTGGAATAGGGCACTTAACTGAATAGTTGACAGTGTCGTTATGTCGGATAATTATACCTGTTTTTCTTTCTGCTGTCTGTTGGTGCCTGAATTGGTGACCTCATTTGGGAAAAGTTTTGTAGGGCTCTTTCAGAAATGTGTATCTATGTAACATCACTTAAGTGTGCTTAATAAATCTTCTCTAAGAATACTAGATAATAAGGCTGCAATTCAGAATCTTCTGAACCTTATATGTAATTAATGGAAATTAATTAAACTCTGGAATATTTGTCATGAAACATTTGCCAAATCAACAGAAAACATTTGTTTTGGCCTCCTATCACGCAAGGGTTGGTATATTTATAGAACTGACTGTAAACCTGAAATAAGACAACAAATCTTAGTCGCAGCTGATGTGATAAATGTATTTATTTTTTATTTGGTCATTCAATGGTTAAGCTGTGCTGTTAAACTAAGTTTAAATGGTTTTTTGTTTGGTTTTTTTTTATGCTAGACGAACTTCCAGGAGGAGTTGTCCATCCCACTAGAGTTTAGTGATCCAGTTTCCAGTAGAGCTTCCTCTCCCAAATGACTGCCATGGTCCAACTTGCTGTTTGCTTTCCATGTTTGTTAGAGATGTGCAATTCCTATTTACACAGCAGGATCAAAGGACACTTCCCTCATTCACTGGCAGGAAATTGGGGTATACAAAAGTTTTTTGGTTTCCTTAGTGCCTCCTCGGACAATGAGGTGATCCTCACCTTGGCAAAGTGGCTCCCATTGAAACATCCTGGGGTTTGCAAGTGGAGAAAAACCTTGGGCTGCAGCATTGAGATGCTTTAAAGGAAGCACTGAGTGTCTTGAGAATCACTTGACAATGGCAGGTCAGATCCATGCAGGCTTCTAAAGAAAGATGCCGTGAACAAAGCCCACACCCATCTGTGGGAATGATGACGAACATTAAAACCAAACCCAAATCCTATCAGCAAAACCAGCCCAGCTCAGTTATTAGTATTTATGTTTGGTGTACACCATTTTTAATTTGCACATCCCTAAAGTTACATATTTTGATCGGAAATGAATGAAAATATTATAAATTAATATTTTAATCAGCATTTTTGTGACAGATTCCATTGTAGATAACCAAGAATTACAATACTTATCAAACTAACCAGGTGTTTTTAAAAATCAACTTTAAAATTGACAATACAATGAAGTACCAGGCTGATGTTTTAACAGGTGAATTTGTGCTTTATTTTATTCCTTTGGTTTAATCCATGGCTTTTAAAATGTCCCTTTTAATGCCCTTGAGAGTCCCTGACCAGCACAGGGTGGGCTGGAGGGCGAACACACTGCACTGGTGAGGGGGAACTTCCACAGCGAGCCCAGAAGGACCCTTTGTTCTGTGGGAGGAGCTGGATTGGGGTGTGGGATCCTCTGGGAAGCGGTGGAGAAGGCGGGGTTCTGATGAGGGGGTTTTCAGAGCCAGTTTAAGATCCAGGCTGATCTCTTAAATCCAGTGGTTTCTGTCATTCTCAGTGTGTGTTGCTGCATAAGCATGCACGAATAAAATCTGTTTTGTTCATTAGCTGCTTGGACTGGAAAAATTTGCTGCTTTTTGTCCTATTGGAGAATTCCAGATACACAAGTAGAGCATCTTAAATCCCTCCATGCATCTGCAACTGTAAAGTAATAACATCTGTTTAATTCCTGGTAGGACCTAGAAACTTTATTTAAAGTAAACCACCCTCATGTACATAACTGGCAACCTGAATGAGAAATTAAAGGTACCTGTGCTGTGGAAGTTGTCTACTGCATTTTTTCCCTGTAGCAGACACGTTTACCAGGCCACCCGGCCCCAGTGTGGGCAGCAGTGTCACTGCTGTGTGGGACTGCGCTGCTGCTGTGCAGAGTGAGCCTGCTGGGGCAGCAGGGAACGATCTCAGGGATGGTCCTGAGCGGACCAAAGCTGCAGCCCTGGCTGGAAGGGAGCCACCCCGCAGGCATGGGGTGAGGGGACACTGTGGGTACGCTGTGGAGCCGTCCCCTGTTGCTGTCAGCTTGTGCTGTGCCTTTGCTGTGATCAGATCTGCAGCAGCCAGGTGGCTGGGTCGATACTGAACCAGGGGCATTGGAGGGGGCCAGAGGGTCGCTGGTGCTTTGGCACTTTGCCTAACCCTGGCAGCACGTGCCAGGACCCAGCTCTGGCCTGTCACCAGAGCCACTGCAGATCCCTGGGCTTGGCCTAGCCTGCGGCGTGCCACACGGGCCAAAAGTGCAGCGTTTTTTGTGGTTTAGATAGACGCTGAGGTTGGTGTGTATGCCATCTTGCACTTTAGAAGGTGAAACAAACCCATCCTGCTTTTGTGTGTGGTGTGACCAATGTGTGCCCGGGACACTGAGGAAAGGAAAACAACCCCTGGTTGGTAGTGAGTGGGGACTGTGGGCATGGGGTCCCTGCCTCTCCTCTGCTGCCTCCTGCCCATGTGAACTGCCTGAGAAATCACTCTTGGACAGCTCCTGACTCCCCTGAGAGCTGTTTAAAAGGAAAAATACTTTGTTTTTGTAGACAGTGGTGGCTTGGTAATCCTTTAATGATTTGAATATTGCAAATGCTGAGTTGAGTGAAGGAAAAGCGCCCTTGGAGTGAGCTGTTGTGTCCAGCTGTATATAATGTCCGTGTATTAAATCAATACCGAGAGTCCTGTAGCAAGAGCACGTGCATAGAGGGGTGGGATGGACGGGGGGGAGTGGGGGGGTCGCGTTGGATTTGCAAGTCACAACTGGCGTTACTGGCCTTTTTATCTTTCCACTGTGTCATGTAAGTAGCTGCTTTCCTGTCCTGCCTGTCCCTCAGGCTTCCCCAAGTTCATTCTGAAGAGAAGTTAGCAAAATCCTCACGCTTTAGAGTCGATCCCGACATCGACGTGAAGGCAAATGTCAGATGTTTGTTTGAGCGCTGTTAGAGGTTGCGATCGGAGAGAACAGTTCCCAGGCTGTAGGAGTTAACTGAAGCATTGACACAATTAAAACAAAATCGGAAAAGGAATGTATATAATACTGCTCTGTGTTTTACAGTAAGATTTGTTGCTCTCAGACTGTGTAAAACAAAATTTATTCATGTTTTCTGCATATTAAAAAAATCTTATTGTACCAATTGGTAAACTATTAAATGCATATAAAACTAGATGTGGTTTTGTTTCCTTGGATGCAAGAATTAAAACTATTTTGAAAAAAAGCTATTGGTGTTTCACCCTCAGATTTTGCTCCCACCTGCTTTGCCCTTGCTCTGATTTTAATTTAACTTGTGCTCACCTGAGGCTGCAGGAAGTGGTTTTGAGCTGGTTCGTGTCAGCTGGAGTAGTGAGAGGTTTTGTTGTTTGATCTGATGCAGTGAGGCGCTGCAGGAAATGTTCTGGTGGGCTGAGCTGGACTCACAGGTGGGCAGGAGAGCCTTGTCCCTGGTGGGGTTGGGTTTGGTGGGATTTTCCCCTCTCTTGCCCCTCTCTCTGTGCCGCAGACAGGAGCTGCCTTTGCTGCTCCTGGCCCGGGGCTGGAGCCGCTGAGCCCGGAGCAGCGGCGCTGGGCTGGGGGCCACCCGGGGCAGCTGCAGGCACTGCGTGGATCTGGCCACGTCCGCTCTGCTGCTGGGGTCTTGTGCCTGTGTGTGCTTTGGTGTCATTTCCCCTGTGATTTGGCCCTAATTGCTCAAGTACCGTTTAGAGATGGGTCAGTGGCTGGAACTGGAATGGGCACATCTTCATACTGGAAGAGCATGGATGTGAGCTGGATATGGGGAGAGGATGAAAGGGCACTCCTGCCAGCTGCGGTCTGCGGAAGCGGCTGGTAGGGTGGTGCTTTGCAGTGGGAACAGACACGGGATGGACATTTGGATGAGACCCACTTGCATTTGGGAGAAAACCTGAGTCTGGGCTCTGCCAGAGCCAGTGCGTGCTTGGGCTATCCCCGATGGGGTGGCAGGGTGGCACAGAAGTGGTTTTTGGGGTGAGGGTGAAAGGCAAGCCTCTTTCATCCACAAGCAGTGAGCTCACAGGGAGCGCAAGGCAGGTTCAGGTGTGAGTTGCCAAGACAACAGTACAGGCAGTTAAATTTCATTTTCCCCCTTAGCTGGGTGAGTTGCTGCTCGTGGGGCAAGTGCTGCACTGACAGCAGCTCTGCAGGTGTTTCCATCCCAGTGGAGCACTGATGGGCACGGAACATTCTTCAGGTGACCGGGTTGAGTCCCTGCCTGCCTCCAGCCCAGCTGGGTCCCGGGCCCGTTTGGATCAGTTTTTACTCTCATGTTTTAAGAGCTTGTGAACAGAGTAATGAGAACCCCCAGAACCCAGAAGAGGTAGTGAGGTACAGACAGATGTTGGCAAGTGCAGTTACTCACCAGCCTGCAACATCCCCAAAGCTGTGTCCCTGCTCCCACATCTCCCCTGGGATGAGAGGGCCAAGTGACTCCTCTCCCTGAGCACAAATGGATTCTGACAGCAGAGGCTGTGGGTCCTGACCCTCTCTGGGCTGGGGTTGTGACTCTGGTACTGATTTACAGCTTTTAAAGCCTCTGGGGCAGCTGGTCCTGCTCTCTTCCCCCCTGCTCCTGCTGAAAGGAACAGGAGTGGTGGCTCCAGTGCTGGTACCAACACTTTGCACCAAACAGTAAAGAAACAAAAAAAATACCTGCAAGAGTTTAAAAAGCTTTTAATGGACTGTAAGACACTAGTAAAAGAAAAATCTTGTAGGAAAGATGCACTGTAGTCATTTATTGATTGCTTTCCAGGAAATTCAGAATTTTTCTAATAGGAGCAAGTTCATTTGCAGTGAAGACTCTGCTTTGTTGCCTCCAGCACCTCAGAGGCTGCTCCCTCCTTCCCCCCGCCCAGCCCCGAGTTACAAATACCTGTAGGGTGAGACAGGAAACCGAGGGTACAGAGCACAGGGACAGCACTTGGCTCCAAGGGTCAGTAAGAGAAGCAGCACGGATTAGCACGGGGCACGGTCCGGGACAGACAACGCGAGGGAGGGAGAGGCGGGGCTGTGGCCAGCCCGCCCTTCTTCTACAGCTTGATCTGCTTGGAAAACGGGACATTCAACTCTGTCGGCTTCCCAGGGCCTGCAGCAGCCACATCTTACCTGCTTGAGGACAGTGACAACCCCACAGGATGTGTGTGGGAGGGGAGAGGAGGATTTCTTTAGTGGCACTTGCCATTCAGTACCGTCCATTGCCAGCAATGGCAGCTCCCAGCGCCAGTCCCAAAACCAGTGTGCAAAAACGCCAGAGGCAAAGGTATTTGCCAGAGGTTTCAGTGCTGGGGGAACTTCAGTTTTTATTTAAACCCCTTCCCCAAAACCTGGTACTTTCTGGTTGTGATTCCGTCAGGTTCAGGGCCCTCAGCTCTCTGTCAACAGCTGCTGTTGCAAATGGTACCAGGTCTCCATTTCTGAATTTTCCTCCCCTCTCCCTTAAATAGGGCTGTGATTCCCTCCTCACGCCCTTAGCTCAGCCCTCATTTGCTGCATTCCCACCTCACCGAGGCACTGGGGTTTCCACTGCAATGGAAGTTTGTGCGCTTTTTTGAAGATCAAGCCCTCACTCTTTGGATACAGTATCCCAAGTTACTCAGCTGCAAGCAGAGGCAGAGGTGGAACAGTGAATATAATATATATATATCTATATATATATATATCTATATATATATATCTATCTATATCTTTACCTTGAAAATTAGAATGTGAATGTTACAAAACCCCACTGAATTGCCAAACTGCCAACCAAACATAGAAAAAAATGGTTAAAGGGATCCCATGGCTATATCCTGATGTAGAAAATGCTGTACATCCCCCACTTCCACATGTCACAGGCTTCAGTCATCTCAGTGACACAAATATGGCTGTTCTCAGCCCAAGCTTGAATAGTGACTGGGGGGAAATCAATCTTTTGGCTTGGAATCCACGTTTTACAAGAACGCGGAGCAGTGATGGGGCTGGTTCTTTACTGGTTTAGCAAAGCAGTGTCCTTAGTCAACATAAAAATGACCTGAGAAATGTTACATTCCTCCAGACAGTTCATTTGGAATTCATATGTACAAAGTAGAAACAGCTGCTGCGCACACACACGACACGGACACACACACGGCAGGAGGGCCCCGCGCGCCAGGACGGGTCTGTGCTGCCTCCGGCCACTTCCCCTCGCGTGGCAGACACAAGCTTGGGCAGACAGATTACATTGCTCAGATTAGTTCTTTGCATTGTGTATTAATTGTACCAGTGCAATAACATTGTCAAAAAGGAGGAGCTGCTCCGAGGGCAGCTAAGGCCCTGGGCCAGATTCAGAAAAGGGTGGTTTAAACTTTTTTTTTTTTTTTTTAAAGCGAGGTACACGTTAAGCAGAGCTCTGTGTTAAGGGGACGGCAGCAGAAGGCATGCTCGGCTCAGCCTCTTTCTCCTCCACAGCTTTGTCCTCTGCTTCCAGCTGTTCCCCACTTTTCATGCTTTCCTGGAGCTGCTGGCGTCGCTGCACCTCGGCTTTAAGGTTCTCCAAGTCTTTTTGGCTGAGGGGGAAAGCAGCAAGGGGAGCAGACATTAGGCTGGCTGTGGGACTGCTGCAGCACCAGGACAAGGTCATGTTCAAGGGGGAACACTGCTCGCACCTCCCTCCCCCACAGCTCAGCCCTGCCCGAGCACAGCCAGGGCCCGGTCTGCTGGCTGGGTTTGAACAAGGAGGCACCAGGATCTGCTCTCTCAGTGGGGCTGGGGCAGAGCAGGGCGTTCATCTCGCTGATGGCCAGGCAGCCTCCAGCTGCCAGTGCTGCATTTCTACCACCAGTGATTATTTGCAACCTTAGAACAACAGTCTTGGCTCAGGTCATCTATTTCCACCATCATCCCAATCAAATTTTCAACTAGAAGTATAAAAGACAGTTCATAATAATAATAATAATAATAATAATTAAAAAAATCAAATAGTCCTGCTGTTGGCAGTGGTCTTGATGATGCTAATCAAGGCCTGAATTAGGATCTTGGCTAAAACAAACAAATTCTTGAGAGCTGATTTGTGCTCTCATGTGAACTAAGACAATACAGACTTGATTTCTAAAGGCATAACCAGAAGAATCACTGTACCTTAGTGGAATGAAGAGAATTCCATTGATAATGTTCAGCTGCTCCAGGACACTGGCCATACTGGGAGCTGTGAACTACATCACAAGGGAAAAGCAGTTTTAGGAACCTAGAGAAGACTCTGAACTGCTAAGCATGTCCCTTTCCCAACGGCTGAGAAGATGGCATCACCTACATTATCTGCCTCTGTAAGCTGGAAAGCACCATCTAGAGCTTCCCACCAGTCCCTGCAGGGAGCTCCAGCTGAACCCTGCAGGACTTCAGTTAAATACATCACAGTGCCAGCTCCAAAACCTGTTGGCTTTTCTACCCTCCTTTAAGCATTCTGACAAGGGCAGTGCTGTTTTTATGGGTTTGAGCCTCTTCACTGGCCACAATTCCCTGGACTTTTATTTGATTCCAGGTCCTTGTTCTCCCTTCATTGCCATGAACTCCTCAGGTCTGTTGCCAGTTCTCCACAGGAAGAGCACCCACACACAGAGCACTGTCCCACTCTGTCCTCCCTGCAGCTGGAACCTTCTTTCCCAATCTGCTGGGGCACAGCCTGGCAGGGAGAGCACCCATGGCTCAGGCCGGGTACTCTGCCAGGTGTGGAGGCAGGCAGGAGCAGCTGGGTTTGGCCCAGCAAGGCCAGTCACTGCTGCTCCATGTAAGGTAAACCTGACAGCCCCTCTGCGCTCCCTGCCCAGCCTCCCCAACCACAACATCCCTGGAAGGAGAACAAAGCATCTGCTAAGAGATGACAGCATTTTTGAGGATGAGGAAACTGAAGTACTTCTGGGTTGAGCAACCTGCTGCCTGGCAGTGAGTCAGCAGCAGGGCAGGGTTGTGTGCAGGTGTGCCAGGCGCTCACCCCAGGAGCTGTCCTGTACCCTGCTGCTTCCCCAGGCACCCTGCAACGCTGTGCTGCCTCCACACAGGGGACAGAGCCACTGCCCTAGCCAGGGTTCCGCCTGGGAAGGGACAGCTATCCCCTCCTGACAGTCCGTGTCCCTCAGGAGCAGCTGGGCTCCACTGGCTGTGGCAGAGCAGGACCCCGGGGCTCCGGGTTACCTTCAGTGGCATGATGTTGGCATTGGAGCCGTTCTTGTAGATCTCGTTCATCGTGCGCTGCAGAGCCACCGCTTGCTGCGTCAGGTATTTCAAGTACTCGGAGCTCTCTTTGGTCTTTTCATGGTGTTCACCGAGCTGACGGGAAACGGGAGAAAAGAAAAGGCTCAACATCACAAGCGAGAGCAGGACCCAACCCAGGGAACACACCCGGGTGCTGCCAGCTCAGCATCCCTACAGGAACTCAGCTAAATGGATTTTACCTGCCTTGGCATTCAAAAACCAGTAAAACAGTTCCTCTGGGAGCCTTCTTATCACCATTTCACATTTTCATCAAGTGGGAGCGTATTTGCTGGGTGAGCAGCATTCCCTGCACGGGGCTCTTCTTCCAGGAGCAGCATCCAGCATCCCCCCCACCTGGACCAGTATTCCAGCATTCCCCACACTGGGCTGTGCCCTCAGCCAGCTCAGCTGAGTCACCCCGTGCAGCCGCAGACGTGCTCAGACAGCCCCAGGCTGGGGCAGGAGTTTCACTGAGCAGCAGCCAGGCTGAGAGCTCACTACCAAACCAGTTTGGAGCTGGTATTTAAAGACTAGCGGCACAAAACATGAGAGAGACCAGTTTTTTCCAAGCCCCACCAGAACGTGGGGCTGTGCCACAAGAGAAGTACTTGTCCAGCCATGGGAAGAGCAGGGACACATCTGCAGGAAGCTGAGCAAAGACTCCTGGCATAGCAGCAGGCAGTCACTGCACAGGGCAGCAATCTTGCCCTGGCCCCACAAGGACCCCCTGGCATCTCCTCAGAGCTGTTTGTAGGAAAGGCCTCCCCACAGCCCAGGCTGGGCACTGGTTTGCAGTGGAACTGCTCAGCTCCGGCCCTGCAGTGACAGCTCACAAGTCACAGCGGGGCACTCATCACCTGGTTCTTGTAGATGGTGTAGCCTTCCTTCTCGTGCTGCAGAGCCGACCGGAACTCTGCTTTGCTCTCGTACACTCGGGCAACCAAGTGGTGGCTGGGGGAAGGAAAAGGGCTGAGTCACTTCTCTGAAGAAGAAACACCTCTGTGCTGCAGCAAGCACGACTGTGCCATCAGTGTCTCGGCTGAAAGCCTGAACACGAGTGTCCAAGGAGACTGAATGCAGCACCCTGGGAGTTACTTCTTCCAACCCAGCTGAGGATTCAAATACTACACTAATTAGGTTAGATTTTAGCTGGAATGCTGAGAAGGGACCTACAGAGGTAAAGACTGAGCTGGGCATCTTCTGTCCTGCACCCAGGCAAGCTGAAGGCCACAACAGTGAACTGAAGGGAGAGGCACATCCATGGGAATACCTTGGGGCTGGATTTATTAACTGGAGAGGAAGGCTGCAGCCCTCAGCCCTCAGGCAGAGCCAGGCCTGAGTCCTCTGGGCTCTTGCCAGCTGGGAGAGCTAACTTGGCTTGGACTGTTGGCCTTGGTGCTTCTGGAATGAAAAAGCAATTGCTGGGTTTGGCAGTGTTTCTCTGAGGGAAGAGATGGGTCTCTCCAAGCATCCCAGTGCCACTGAGGGACAGCTGAAGACTCTCTGGAGCCTGCACATTCATCAGCCACTGGAAAACAAGGCAGGCTTTTGCAGGTGTTTAATCAGGTTGATTTGCAGCCTGATGGAGAACAGATGGCTGCAATGTGACAGCAAGAACTGGGAGTGGGCCATGCATGGCTGACAGAACCAGTTCTGCACTCAAGGACAGAGGGCATCCAGCACTGCAGCAGTGGGCACTGGGAGCAGATCCTACGAGGTGTCACCAGTCCCAGCCATTCAGGGTTTTTATTCAAATACAGAACTTTATGGCAAAAGACAAAAGCACACTAAATGATTCTCAAAGATCCCTCCCTGAGGGCTGGAACAATTAAACATGAGCATTTAACATACTGTCCCTGTCTCCCAGTCTAATTCCCTTACAGGCTCTCCAACCTTTACTTCCCACATATATTTTTCTATTGAGAGTCCACAGGGACCAGGCTTATCTTGACAGATTTTTTGAGCAAGCAGCATCACAGCAGATCCCCCAATTCACCCTAAGAACAACGGATCTCCATCTTTTGCAATGACAAACTTGGATACTGCCCCATGCCCTCGGCTCTGGGACAAGACTGAATAGGCAGTTCTCAAGGCCAGACCCTCCCATGTGAGTGCTCGGTGAGTGTGCTTGCCCTGACAGCAGGGACCCAGCCCAGCACCCCGCCCTGCCTCACCTCAGTGCAACCTTCAAAGACTTGGAGCCGTGGTACTTGGAGCTGATGGCCAAGGCGTTCTCCAGGAACCGCAGCGACAGGTCGTACTCCATGACCCCATGGAGCACCAGGCCAATGTTGTTCTGTACAGAGAAGCCAAGCAGGCATTGGGAAAGACACACTGACACTACAGTTCCTGCTCTGTGAGCAGCAGCAGCCCACAGGTGTGTCACTGCCAGAAGGGCTGTGACCCTGGCCAGTCCCTGCAGCAGTAACACGTGACAGGGACCATGGTCCCCCACACAAACAATCCAGGCACAAGGGAGGTAACAAACTCTCCAGTTTATGCCAGTGCAACAAGAACATAATAAACAAAGGAGTTTTCCTAAGGATTACAGCCTCAAACCATCTGCAGTATCCCAGCGCAGAGCTCAGCACAGAGGCTGACCCTCCCTCCCAGCTAAAGGGTCAAACTCCTTTTCCTTCATCTGGTGGCACCAACCAGTAACAACCCAGGGAGGAAAAGCACTGCCTGACCCTTTGTTTTAAACAGCCATCCTGTGGGCATCTTAAAGGCCAAGGGGTTTCTCAGAGGTTAGGAACCTGAAGACCCTTAAACAAAGTACTTACATCTAAGAGTGCCATTTCTGGGTGATCCTCCCCAAAAACCAACAGCATGAGGTAGCGTGCACGGTACAGCAGGTTCAGTGCTGTCGAGAGCTGGCTGTTTGCAAAGCAGTACAGAGCCAGGTGCATCTAGGTCAAGAGAAGGGACCCAGCATTAATGTAACGGGAACTAATCTCTCCACATCTTTCCTTAGCTGCACACGAATAAGAAGTTTTCCTCACTGGTTGAGGAAACTGGTTCAGTCACTTTGAAAAATGCAGTCTGCTGGCTGATGCACAGCCCCACTGAGGCGTCCCTGAGGACACAGCACTGAGGAAGCTGTGGGTTTATTTCAGTTTCTCTTAACACCCCTCACAGACTATTTCCAACCTGACTTGCACATGTATGTCATATTCTGACTGTTTTGGGGGGGATTCTTTCCTCTTTTTGTTTTAGACGTAAGCCCTGGGCCAAAGCCAGGAGAATTAATATATCTAAATAAATATGCAGCAAACACTAGAAACCTAGGTTAAGCAGGTCAATAGTGAGCACACAGGACACACTCAGCTTTTCACTTTGCAGGATCATAAAAGATGATGAAGTGGAGAATTCTGGAAAGAAAGCTGCAGAAGAGAGGAAAATGCAACTGTTTTCCAGCTGCAGACATGAACTAAGGCTGTCAGACTGCAGGCAGACCCCCGAGGTGCTGCTGCTCCCCCAGCTCCCCATACTCACATATTCCTGGATGGTGTTGGGGTGCTCGATGCCCAGGACCCTCTCGCTCATTAGCACCGCTTTCTGCTGATTGCTTAAGGCCTGAACAGAAAGAACAGAACCCAGGGCAAGTCACACCACGCTGTGAGCTTGAGCAAGCTTGGGGAAGGAATGAGAGCACTGAGGAGATCCCCTCAGAGCCCCTGCTCACCTCTGAGTAATCTCCCATGATATAGTTGAGCCGAGCTAGCAGCCTCAGGCAGGCACAGATTTCTACATGCATAGCACCATACACATTGTTGAACAGGTTTAAGGCTTCATTGATGAGCTCACAGCCCTCCTTCAAGAAACCTGAAAGAAGGTATATCCATATATACATATATAAAAATAACCTCTGACACTGCTGGAGATGGGAAGTGAGGGCAATGGTGGGATGCACAGACACGGGGTATCTGGGGTATCCTCGGGGCAGGATATCAGTGCCCTGACCCATCCTTGCTCATTGCTGCTGGCTTTATAGCAGGAGTGTTCCAGATGGTCTTGGACACCAGGATTCTCCACCAAACCAGGGTTGGCAGCGGTGTCCTGGTGGCCATGCCCCACATACCCTGCTCTTCCCATTACCAGTGATCATCCTGAGAGGCAGAGCCTCATGGGGTCTGTACCTTGCTGAACTTTTGCTTGCCCGCTCTGGAAGAAGTGGAAAGCATCGGAGGCTTTGGGGTTTACATGCTTCACTACAGGGAAGATGTTAAGAATATCCTCTTCTGTGAACGTGGGCTTGTGCCTGTTGTCGAAGTTGTACTCTTTCAGCAGGATCTGGAGGGATCAAAAAGAGTGGAGGGCACAGTTACCACTCCATAGGCACTTGGCAAGAAAAGGGGCAAAATTCTGAATGTGGAATCACAGTCAAAACATCTCCTGTACCATGACCTGGGACAGAACTCTCCAAGGTCAGATGGAGGTGTGCACCACCACCTGTGCATGGCAAAATGGCACCACAGTGACAACACTGAACCCGTGACAGGAGAGCTCATCCAGCTGTTGTCCCACAGCCCACAGAGGAGCAAGAAGGCAGTGCAATTGTACTGAGGCTGGCTGTTCTTCCAAGGGACGTGCCAGCCAGTTTACCCCAAGAGGGAACCGGCTTAGAAATCTGTTTCTCAGAGCTGGGACCTGTATTCCAACACCAACACCACCAAGGCCTTTAGGGGCTCATGCTGTGCCTGCAGAACACACTGCACTTACTCTTCATGTTCCTCACTACAGAACACGATGGCAAGGGAGGGAGGATGTGGATCTTACCTGGACTCCAGTTTTGAGGGAGATTTCACGGAGCAGGGTGATTTTCTGTAGATTATACACTTCAGCTGCTTGGTCAGCATTCTCACTGCAGAAAGTACACACAAGCTTCAGCTCTCGGGGGTTTCTGCTCAAGGCCATTGCTCCGTTGTGGGTACCTGAGGCACAGGTCCCTGTACAGCCAGGTCTAACCCAAACCAAGGGCTAACACTGCAGAGTTTGGGCTGAGTACCTTCAGCTCTTAGTGAGGAGCGAGCAGTCCCTGTCATGAGGGGATGATTGCTGTCCAATTGCCAAAGTTGGTTTATCCAACTAGCCATGGCTTTTCTCTTGGGCCACTTCATTGGTGCTTCCAGTTTAGCACTCACAAGGTGCCCCTTCCTTACTCCCCATCATTGGTCATGTACAGGAGCAGCTGTCCTTTTTCTGGAACAGAAGCTCCCTTCAGCCTAAATCACTGTTGATACAGACAAGTATCTTCTGACTATACTACTTTTGCTTCTCACCTTCTGATCCCTTCTGTACCCTTAGGAAAGGTTTCCCTTCCTCCTCTGCTTTTCATGGCTGCCTTTTCATCATAGGTTTCATCTGATTCAAAGTCTCACTTCCCCCTTCCTACTCTTTGCCCAATTTCTTTCCATTAAAGATCTGTGTAAGTCCCTCGAGGGTACAAATTTTATTCAAAAAAGAGAACAAATAAAAAAGGGAGGTCCTGTTAAAGAAGAAGAGCTACAGAAGGTTGGTGAATCCAGGGACAAGCCAGGGTCACCTGCTCCACTTACCATTCAAGACTGAAATCAAAATAGTTCTTTGCTTCTGAACAAATATTCTTCCATAGCTCCTGAGGGGTCATGCTTGCCCACGCAGTATTATCAGCATTGCCAAGGTTCCTGTTTTTCCTTTTCTTATTCTTCTTCTTGGAGACCAGCTCATCAGCTGGAAGATGGGCAATGGGATTTGGGAAGGAGCTCAGAAAACAGTTGAGGAAGTGGCTGATGGCAGCAGATAAACCTGACAGCTCCACACCCTAGAGGGAGACACCAGAGTCAGCCAGGAGAGACACTGCCATCCCACAGCACTGCTCCGACCCCGAGCCTCACACACACCCAGTCCTACACAAACAGGGCCACCTGCCACAGGAGGGACAGGAGGGCAGCACGTGCAAGTGGCACTAGCACAGACAGAGTTACAGTGATGGAGGATTAAGTGTATGCCACACACAGAAATGTAGTGTAGGCATAAATATTGGGCTGCTACCTGGGACACAGAAAGCAGAGAGTGCAAAGAAAGTTTTGGCACTGGAACCAAGCCAGGTGTATTGCTAGGCTGTGTGTGAACACGAACAAGGACATGTAGTGTTGAGCCAATTAAAAAGGCTTCTTAGAAGGGCAAAAGCAACACTGTTTAGGAGGGAAAAGTATGACAAGGAATACAAGCTGTGATTTCACTTTTAAAAGCCTCCAACATAATGAGTGAGGATCTGGGGAGGAAAAGCATGAATGATTGCTCTCCGGGAAAGCTTTCTTCAAGTGGGAACTTGTTTTCCCTTACATACAGGCCTGTACCTATTTCAGTGCTAATGAGCTTGTACTTCTCGTTGCCATGCAACCCCCAGAAGTGCCTAATGAGAGGAGAACCCCACACAGCTCTGTTTGTGGAAAAAAGTCATTAGGGAGGACATACGAGGCAAGAGGTCAGATTGCAGGTCATACCTGGAGGTACGTCTTGAAGATGTGTTTGGCTGATCGAGTGATCAATTCACTGATTCCAATTTTCTACCCAAAGGAATAAAGAACAGACTGAGTGCCTTGGCAAGAATATGGAAAAATACACTGGGCCTTTGAAAGTCTTTTAGCAATATGTGCAGAAGATACACTATTCTCCCTGCAGCACAGAACTGCAAAAGCATTTGACAGCTCTCCTGGAGCCAGTGAGGAGCCCCTGGCACCTCTGTGCCCACAAGCCACGGGTGCAGCTCAGCACAGCTCCAGCAGTGCTTCAGGGGCTGCCACAGCCCAGCCCCTGCCTGCTCCTGGGCAGCCACACTCACAACACTTCAGAGTTTGATCCAAAGCCCAGATGTGTCTTAGAGGCTTAAAAAATGCATGGCTGAAAATCCAACCGTGTTACTCACTATTACATTTGGGAATCCCTGAAGCAATTCTCCATCCCAAAAGATACTCACAGCTCCTAACATTATGAAAACCATTAAGGATTTGGAAAAAAAAAACCTCCCCAGCCACCACTTACAGGTGCTCCTCCCTCCTCCCCTGTTTTTGAAGCTGTGTATTTTTACACAACTGGCCAAGTGGGAATCTCCTTGGGACAGATGATGCCAGAGTGGTTTGAACTGTCTGATGTTAAGCCTGATGCTTACAAAGATGTGATCCAGCTGTGCGTGGCCGGGGGTCTTGCTGATGAAGTTGATCACCTTGCCCAGGTAACGCATGTTGATGCCCCTCTGGTGCATGGCCTCAGCCAAGGTCGCCCCATCCATCGGGAGCACCGTGTGATCCAGGCAGTCCTTGACCTGCAGGGTGCACACAGACTTTGGTTACTGAGCACAAACACGAAGGAAAGAACTTACATTTAAAAAATATTTTAAAAAAGCCCCACACCAGGAGGCAGGACAGGCATTCCCCAATGCCACTGCAGACACCTCCTCACCTGGGGCTGAGGGCTGCCCTGAAAGCAGGCCTGACCCCAAACAAGACTCTTTTGGTGGGGAACACCTGCTGTAACACCAGGGACCTCTCTTTTGGTGGTAACACCTGCAGTAGCCAGCCCAGTGTGGGCCGGGTCCTTGCCATGGGGGCCAATTTCACTCCTCTGTCTCATCAGGGAAGGAGCAGCACTACACTCTCTCAGAGGCAGAGGCAAAACAACTCCTACCTGTGCAAGTAGCAGGCCGACCCTTCTTTAAGGGCCTCACAGTCACTAATTGCCTTTTCCAATTAAAGGAGTACGTGGAGCTGTGCACACATAGCTGATAAGGACAAATGGCACTTGCATGTTAAGCTGTGCTGCAGTGCTGATAAACAGTTGTTTAACTCCTGTCATGGAGTAACACCAGCTCCTCTCTGATATGCACAGGACTGCCTGCTACAGCAGCTGGTCTGCAACCTGCTCCCACACTGCCTGTGCAGCGTTTTGGGTTTATATACTGGAGTATCAACTACCTTGTAATCAACAATCACCAAGCCCATTTCTGACTCACTCACCTCCTTTTTTGTTTCAAGACTAAATACCTGGTTCTGAAGGCTGTGCTGACTACAGAATTTGTGGATTTAGAGTTCAGAAGAAACTTTCCAACAAGGAAAACCCTGTTGTAACACAAGACCAACAAGTCCTGGACCTCTTGGAGTAGAGCTCATGAGTTCTCCCTGCCAGTTCCAGTGCCTGCTCTGACAGCTGCATTAGCCATCAGCTCAGCAAGCATCCCAGGAAGGGAGAAACTGGGATTTCTTATGTGGCCAGGTGCATGGAGAACATCCAAAACGCTTAAGACTTACAGAAGGAGTTTTTAATGACTGCTATTAGTTAAAACAATTTCCCAGTTCACTTCAAATTATTAGTCACTGACTGAGTCACAGCCAGGGTCAGCTAAAACAATAAGCTGTGAAGGATGCCCAGGGCTAGGGAGGATGGCTTATGTGGTCTCTATTGTCCCAAACTCTTAGCAATAGCTTTAATTACCAATGCCAAAAATTTTTTGTTGGATTGAGGTGAGAAAATTGTGCCATGATGTAAGATGGGAAAAGGAAAAGCCCTCGTGCCTTGCACGCAATGCTCATGCTGTTCCCTGTGGCCCCCCAGCAGTGCAGCTGCTCAGGTAAAGCTGCTGTCCCAGAGGTCACCAGGGCCACTGCTTGCTCAGAGCAGCCAAGCTCTGAGGGCAGCATCACTCCTGGCTCTGGGCTCCTTACCAAGCCTGGGATCTGGCATGACAGCAGAAAGGCAGCAGCATCCTTCAGCAGCTGCTTCTGATCCTGCACCTCCTCCTTGCTCGACTCAGGGAAGCGAACGCCTGGGAGAGGAGGAGAGAAAAAACATCAACCACAGCAACTCACAGAAACGTAACTGTCTCCCTGGAATGCTGGATGCTTCAAAACTTATCTCAAACTATAAATGTTCTGATGGGAAGAGCATTGCCTGCTGTGTTCAGGCAGTGGCTGGGCTGCTCAAACTCAGTGGTTTGGCTATTCTCCTGCAATGTGCCTGCACACTGCCCCAGTATTCACCCCAAGAAACACTCTGGGAGCTTCTCAATCTCTCAATAAAAAAATAGGGCTCCAAGTAATGGAAATTCACGCCTGTGCCTGATGTGTGCATGTGAAAGGGCACTGGGACTGCTCATTGAAATGTTACTAAAACAAACCCAGCCCTTCGCTGAGGTCCCAGCATCAGTCGTTCAACTACAAGTGTTATTTTTTCTGTAAACTATTACATGAGGATCAAATCTGATTTTTTTTCCCCTCTGCTTCTTTTCACGTGGTCTCACGGCTGGGATGCCAGAGAATCACAGGAGGATTCTTGGCAGCAACACAGCCCTCCCCCGGGGCCGGGAGACGCTCCCCTCGGCTGCCCTTGGCAGCTCCAGCGCTGCAGTCCAGGGCTGCTGCTGCCTCTCTTCTGCATCTGCCTGCACCCTGCCCAGCCCAGCAAAACCAGCAACAGTCTTGGCTGCAGCACAGTGTTTGTCTGCAGCTGGCTGGACACAGCCTCCCTCTGAAGGGCTGGTCCCAGCTCTGGGTACACCTACCTGGTGAGAAAATATCTGGGTTAAACCGAATATCAAATGATGTGTCACTAATGGAGCCTACAGCCTTGCAAGCGTTCCGAATCACTTCTCTGCTTTTGGGATCCACTGGAGCAGGAAGAAGAACAGAATACAAATGAATGTGGAGTTCAGGAAATGACAGACCTAGCTATTAAATTAAGTTTTGTTACTAAAAACAGCAATGATGGCGCATTCTGAAGACATCCATTGTAAGAACAATCAATTGTAAAGAAGAATAGCTGCAAAGTCTGAATAAGAGCACGTAAGATGACCCAAAAACCCCATGGATATCCCCACCTCCAAGCACATGCACTCAGAAATCCAAGCCTGGGGTTCCCAAAGGTGCCTGTGCACTGCTGGCCTCCTGCCTGGCTCCAGCCCTCTCCTGCACTCCACAGGCCAGCCTGGCTGAGCTCTTGCTCCCAGGGAAGAGTTGAGGGGCTGGTGGCCTTGCTGGGCTCAGACACCTCAGTTCCCCTGCCCGCAGGGGTGACTCGTTCATCAGGGTGTGAGCAGCCCTAACGAAGAGGCCGGGCAACACTGACAGGCAGCCAGTGCCTGTCCTGTTTAAGCACCATCAACCACCCCAAGCACCCCCGGCCTGGCGCAGCTCCCACCAGTGCCAGCCCACCGGGGAGCTGGTGCTGAGGATGAAATACCTGTTCCATCGTCGGACGCGATGGTCTCGGCGAGCTCCTTCACCTGGTCAAGCCCAGTCACGCTGTCCTCTATCTTCCCATCCTCTGACTCGGGCCTCTCGCTGTCTGCGGCGCCGTTCTCTGCAGAGGCTCCATTTTCCAGCGCAGCCGAGCTCTCCTGCTTGTTGGCTTTCTGCTGCATCAGCTGCAGCGCAGCCAGCTTCATGAATAAGAGATACCTGCAGCAAAGGGAAAGGGCAGCTCAGCACAGCAGAATCCCAGAGCACCACGCCTCTGGAACGTGTCCCACTCCCTGAGCTCCCCTGCCGCGCCAGCACCAAGTGACCCAAACATCCCACCACAAACACGCCTACAGCAGTGCCCACAGGATTTTTTCCAGCCTCTAGAAACAAATGTAACTTTCAGGACATTGAGAAAGCCTTAAAAAGAAGCATAAATCCTTCCCGTTCCCTAGCCATCAAGTGGAAAGGACACCTGCAGGGAAAGAACTTCGAGATGTTTGGACAGGAATCAACAATAATAGATCTAGACACTAAAACACAAACCACCTATTTCCCTGGCTCCCTGTCCAAATCCCTACTGTTCTCACTTCTTGTTAATTAAGCTCCTATAACTGCATTTACACAGCCAAGCAATGGGGCAATTAGCTGCTCACTTCTGGGAGCTCTGCTGGGACGCTCCCAGGACAGCGCAGCAAGGTCCTGACTTGAACCATGACCAGCTGCAGGTGGAGGAAGGGGGGAGCTCTGCTCACCTGTGTTCTACAAAGGCATCAACAAGCTCTTGACGGAGACAGCAAAGCTTGTGTCTGTGCTGCTTGGGGAACCCCATTTTCTTACATTCCTCTGGCATCTCCTCCCCTTCAACAGGCAGGAAGTTCAGATCTGGAGGGAAAGTGCGTAGCAGGTCCAGGATGTAGTGACGCCCATCATTGCCAATAATGCCTTTGCACTCTACTGAGGAGCACAGCTCCACCTCCTCATTCTTGTCGTTGAGAACTTTGTGCTTCTGGATCTTCAGCGGCCTGCTAGTCTTCTCCAGCAGCTCCAGGTACTTGGGGTGCGACACAACTGTCTTGCCAAAGTCTATTGACCCATAGATGACGCTCTGTTCCTGCTCCCGCTCCAAGATGCCAGGAATAATAGACTGAGCTGTCACCCTGTAACCTCTGTAATCCACCACGACAGTCCCCAGCGTGTACAGCCCTTCCACATCCACAGCATTGTAGGTCCGCACACCATTGAGATCATTGGTGGGAGCCACATAAGCAGCAACGTCTCCACCGAAGTCCTTGTAGTGGTCACGGACGTCAAAGCCCAGGCTGAAGAAAATGTTGTTCCAGATGAACATCTGCATCTTGGTCTCCTCGCTGGGGTTGATGGCCATGACATTGCCATCAATGACAGCCATAGCACCTCGCGTTGCTGCTGCAGTGAAGTCACTGTGAACCTGGAGGCACATGGAGAGACAGCAGGGTTAGGATGGGCCCCCATGCTCCCAAAGCTCCCTGCAAATTTTTCCTTTGCTCCTCTCCTCCCAATAGCCTTTCAGCAGGCAGGCAGGTCACTGGCTTTTACTGCTGTGAGCCTGGCTAGTGGCTTCAGTGCAAGTCCCAGGAGCCAGAACACAGGCAGCAAAGAAGGGGCTGTGCGAGGAGCTGCCTGCATATCCCGAAGTTACCTTGAAAATGGCTCGTTCTCTCAGCAGCCTCTCAGGCAGGTTCTTGCGTGGCAGCTCCCGTGTGGTCTGCAGCTCCTCATTCCAGTCTCTGGTCTGAAAGAGAGGAAAGCCTTGTAGGATGCAATGCATTGTGTGGGAAGGGGCTGGTGAGGCAGCATTCCTGCTTCACAAGGCATTTTAGGAGAGAAGGGAGAGGAAGGGGCAAGAATTCAGATTGCTGTGGGGCTCAGAGGAAGTGACTTAGCAGCAGGAATGAACACCCCTCAAAAGTGGACTTTATTCAACAGCAGTTTGGGACAGATCTGCATCAGCCCAGCCAGTGCAGGGGCACTGAAGGGGCAGCATGGTGCAGGTGCCATTAGCCAGGGCTGTGGGCACACTGCAGGCACGTGCTGCCCACGGCCAGCCATTGCTGCCCTGCACCACTTTGTGCTAGAAAGCTGCAGCTGAAGCACTTGGAGCAGTCTGCCTCCAGTGCAGTGGCAGTCTTCAAAGGGACATGGAATTTATAAACACCCGAGCAGAAGCTGCTCCTCTCAGTCACTTCTGTGCTCATGGAGCTGCAGCCTGAGCAGCACAGCCCCTGTAGTCAAGGGCCCTGTGAAGAACAAGGATTCCTGCAAGTTCTCCCTGATGACCAAAACCCTTCCACAAACAACAGAGGTTACTTTTTGGAAGTTAACTTGTTCCTGGCACAGCTGGCAGCAAAACTCTTGCCAGTGTCATCCGGCAAAGCCAGAGCAGTACCTGTCCAGGTATGTGCTCCTCGTAGCCCAGCCTGGAGGTGTAGGCGTCCTCTGCCCGGACACAGTCCATGGCGTGCTCTGCTTGCGGAGCCGTCCAGCTGTACACTTGGAAAGGAGTGGCTATCCTCTCAAAGGGGTGTCTCTGAACCCTAGTTTGGGAGAAACAACAATTACACATTTATAAAGGAAGAATCCTTTCAATTCCAAGAGAATGTTCCCTGTGCTTTCACACTGGTCCCCACAGGTCACGATGCCACAGCGGCGCACACTGGAAACCCAAGCACTGCCGAAGGGCTCCCGTGTAATCTGTCTGCTCTCAGCAGGGGCTGGGGCTCATCTGTAGCTACTTCTGGCCCAAGAAGCAACACAGTACAGCCATTTCTAAATGGCCAGATAGTCACAGTGGTGGCTGGAGGCCACTGCTAATTCCAGCCCTCGTCTAGTGTCACTTTCATCTCCTTAATGAAGCAGGAGCAGAGCTCCCAAAAGCCACACAATGAGCCTATCAATCCACACCCTGCTGAGCCGAGGCAGTTCATTAAGTGACTCTGAAGAATGACAGGCTTTTGCACAGGACCCACTGTCCTGGAGCAGAACAAATGGTCCCTGCAGCAAGGACAGGAGAATCAAACAATGCCTTATTGTTGTGTTATTATTATAGGAGCTAGAGGAAATTACAGAATATTAACATGCACAGACATGTTTAAAATAACCAACCTCTCGCCACTGTAAGCCTACACAAAGCCCTCTTGTGTTACTTTCACTGATATTTATGCTTCAGTCTCTTTTGTGGATCAGGGAGATCCTCAGAGTGCTGCCCTGTCGTTCAGTCAGGTGCTCTGGTCCTTGCAGCTTCCACTGACATGCCCCAGCCACCCACCACTACACGAGCTCAGAGAAGCACAGCAATCCCTGCTGCACCAGTGGCATCCAGCTCCCCAGAACCAGCTGAGCCTCCCCAACTTCACACTGGGCTGCTTAAGGAACTAGAGAGGAAGAAGCACTGCTACCGTTTCTTCTGCAGAGCAGAGAAGTTTTTTTTGAAGGTAGGGCTGATCTGGTTAAGTAGTTCCACCAAGGAATGACTGAGAAAACTAGGGTTTGCAGGTTTGGGATTGAAGTTGTATGCAGTAGACCTGCAAGAGAAAAAAAAAAAAGAAACAGTCCAAAGCCATTGTCATACCTGAGACTTTCCACACCCTAGGACCATGGAACAGACTGAGAGCTCCTCATACATGCACAGCATCAAAGGCTGCACCATGTGCCCCTGCCTGTGGGAGACAGACCATGGGGCAAGGAGGCAGATGGGCAGCAAGGACCTTACCCAGTCTCCCTGCATAAACAGCCAGTAATCCGGTACCTGGGCCTGATGGTTTTTTAATTTAGACCTTTTTCAGCCATCCCCAGGATCAAGAGATTCGATAGCTGGGAAGGACTGATTTCACAGAACTTCCCAAACACACCAAAGGTGCCTTTGCTTAACAGAGAAACCCCTCAGCACAGCCGCTCCAACAGGCATAGCTACAACAGGCTCTCACAGTAACCATTAAAAAAAAAACAAAAAAAGAAATTATTTGTAGTCAAATCTGCACCCAGCTCAGGGAGTTCTGACAGGCCGTGCTTTTGCTTCAGGGCAAAATGAGATGGTTGCAATAGTCAGGAAGGAACTTCCTCCCAACTCAAAATGCTCTAAATAGCTGATGACATTATGGGATGCTTAAACTTTCCCTAAAGCACCAGGCATTTAGCCACTGTTGAGAAGTGGTAGCAGGCATAACTGAACAGCCCAATCCAGTATAGCAACTCCCACAAACCCATGTGAGCAGCAAATTAAAATAGGCTGCTTCTGCCACAGGGGAAAAAAAAGAAAAAAAAGAAAAGCTGCAACTGTTTGTTTACGAGTTGTTTTGCAGTTGGCTGCTGCAGGGCAGGACAGGAGGAATCTCAGCTACTCACTGATTCAAGTAAAATCCCCGGGTGGAGGCAGTGATGCTGACGTGCCGATCCTCCACCGTGATGACGTACAAGTACATGAGGTCCCCGTGCATCTTCCGGTTACCGGGGGGAGGGTTCCAGCCGCTCATCGTCAGTACCTTTAGGCACTGCAAAGGCTGCAGCAGAACACAACACAAGCAACTCTTGTCAGCAGGGATTAATTTCTTTCAGTTGGAGTCACTCAATGTACACGCCAGATCCCTTTTACTTGCTGCCCTTGCTCGAGTCCAGAAACAGAGCTTACGAACGCACCTGGTCTCCAGAGCACAGCTTCCTGAGCCCTCTGCAGTCCACTAGTCTGCCTTTCACACCACGAGACATGGGTGAAAGCAGACACCCTGGGCCTTTGGGCTGCACAGGGTATGGATTTCTTGCTGTACTCGTTTTCAAATGGCAGCTTCTAAACCAGAATCCGAGTGGGAGGGCATGGGAAGGCTAAGGGCAATCTGTAGTGACCTGCAGATCCTGTCTCCAGGACTTTGCAGAGGAATGCTGCTTTCCCTTCTCTGCCACCCATCCCAGCAAGCCTGGCCCTTCCACACTCTGCAGATGTCCAGACTCCATGTCCAGTGTTTTGCACACCAGCTCCTGGACTTTATTCTTTTGGCTAAGCAGTGCTATCCCAGCGCTTGTTAAGCACCAAGCAGAACAAATCCCAAAGTCCACTTCAGCTCAGCTTTCAATCCCTGACCACCAGTTTGCTGTGAGCAATGTGCCAGCAGCTGTTTGACACAGGAGAACTCTACCTTCCAGTCTCTGTTCTGGGGCTGAAGGGCACACAGGGGCCTCTCTTTGCTACCTGGCAGGATATGTTCAGGAGGGGTGCAGTCAATTTGTTCCATTTCGGTACCTTTCTTCTTCCGTTTTCCACTGTCTAGAATGGACAGAGACATAAAGTCAGTTCTGAGAAGCGCAGCATTCCCTCCCCCAGTCATCATTTAAAGTACTCCAAGTATTCTCTGCACTCCTTAATGACACTGGACAGCTGATTGTTACTGTGTGTTTAACTAAGCAAGGAGTCAGGGAATGAAACCACTGACCACACCAGAGAAGTCTTTTTGACCCATACCTCCCAGGTCTCCTTCAGTGAAGACACTCAGGAAGGACAAGGAGTTACAGTCCACACCATTGAAAGCATCTGATGGGTCAAGACTCTTCAGAAGGTCCCGAATGTGGCGCACGTGTATCCTGGCTTCTCGCACTGTGTATGGCTCTGATGACCAAAAAGTGAGAACAGAAACTGGAATTAGACACTTGCCTACTCCTTTGGCACACAGGTCTCAAGACGGAACCAGAGGAAAGAGCTGACAGGTGGCCAAAATCACTCCCTAAGAAAACCCTCACTCATTCCCTTCCCAAGCCTGAAGGAACTTGCCTTCCACCACTTTCAGCAGCGAGCCCTCCTGCAGTCCTTCAATTGTCTTCAGCTCAGCAAAGTTATCCAGGACGTTGCCATCCAGCTGCAGGGAGAAGCAGGTCCGATGGCAGGTATCCTCCCGGTCCATCAAAACTTGATGGATTTCTTGCACCATCTCTTGAGGAGAAACCTTAAGAAGGTAAGAACCCAGACAATTATTGTTTACCCTCCCACATGCTCTTGCCAAACTTTGCCTCTCAGCTGCAATATCAAAAACCTCTCAGACCTCTCTCTCCAGGCTTGGAAAGGCAGACTCTACCTCCCTTCCCAGGAAGACCACTTCTGCTGCTGGGAGGGCACTGTCACCTCTGGCAGGGTCAGCCACCTGAGCTCCACCCCACGGGGCTTGGCACCCAGGGATCTAACAGCCAGGCACTGCAGCAAGCACTTGGCACAGGACAGAGGTGACAGAGAGCACTGAAGGAATAGAAGGTGGGGGAAGTGGGGGTCTTCCCTTATGCATTCACACCAGATTAGTGGCGAGACCTCGAATGCTGCACATGGAAAACAGCCCAGCTCCTCCTCCCTGTGCGTGGTGTGTCTGTGCCAGTGCCACACCTCCACACGGCCCAGGGGAGGCCAGACCCACCCTGAGCAGCAGGGCTGCTCCCCCAGCGCCCTGCTCTGCCCCAGCACCACTGACACTGCTGCAAAACCCAGAGGACTCGGGGTAGTTTACATAAGCTGCTGTAAACAACGCAGCCTGCTATTATTAGCCTATTAAAACTCACAGCCAGGGGGATTTAAAGGAGACAAAAAGCCAGTCTGAGACGCAGCTATTTCCACAGGGGATGGGATTTTGCTGCACTCTCTGCCAGTCTTGGGGAGGTAAGAACTTCCCACTGGGTTTAGATTCCAGATGCCTCTCCCCAAAATTAAGAGATACTTCATTCAGATAGTTTTTGGTGAAGTATCAAGCTAAATGGGACTATGAACCAGGCTCATCAGAGCCCATCCTGACCTGGTAGCACATCACTGTCCACATGACATGAGGCAGAGCTCTCCATGCAGAGGGAAGTGGAGACTGCATCGTTCCCTTGGTCTTCAGGCTTGAGCTCCCTGAGCTGTGTTAGCACCTCACACTGTACCAAACCCAGGCTGGCCTGAAGCAGCATCATGTCATAACTGCTGAGCAAGCAAGGGATTTTCCCTTCCTCACTCAGGCCCAGAAATTGTGTTTTCCCAACACTGCTTTAGAACAGCCCAGAAGTGGGAAGGCCATTTTCCCTGTGCTCAGCTCCATAGCCAAGCCCCTCTGTATGGACAAAGAGCTACACCCAGTGAGTTCTCCTTCCCCTTGCTCCACACCTGGGATCCAGAACGAAACACCCTCCCTGTCCTTGCAATGCCCAGGCAGGCCTGGGCTAGGCAGCCTCTTGCTCACGTCTCTTCTGCCTTTATTTCTCTCAAGGCACTGGCCAGGCAGTCTCCTGCACCCTCCATCCTTTGCTGCCTCCTTCCCCACCTAGTCCTGGTCAGAAGGTGGACAGGTCAGGGAGCTGTGAGCAGCCTGAAGGTACTGTCCAGACTGTGAGGCTTAACAGGGGCCTTCCCTGCCTGCCTGGCTGAGAGGATCTGGCTCAAATACTCCCCACCACCTCTGTTCCCTTTCCCGGCTGGCGAGGGCAGGTACCTGCAGGGAAAAGGGCTCTATCCCTGGTGCACAGATCTTGACAGTAAATCCCGTGTCCTGTATGACGATGACCTCCTGGTCGTTCCCGTCTTCTCCCGGGTCAGCCTCCTCGTGGCCATTCTGCTTGGCATCCTTCTCGCCCTTGAGGCTGTCGTGCGGGCCGCTGCCATTCATCAGTGCCACGCCAGACGCGTGCTCTGGGCAAGGACAGAGGGCTTTAGACAAGGAACTCTCCAATGGGCTGCAGAGACTGGCTTGGACACTGCAAAGCCCGAGCTAATCGGGGACTAAAAGGCAGGGTTTTATTCTGCACTTGCTGTTTACTAGACAGAGGTGTGCCAGGCCCTTCCCTCTCTTTCCTCACAGCATAATTAAGGTGCTCTCACTTGCCTGCGGTGTTCGCATTTTCCACAAACCATGTGCAGAGAGGGGAAGAAAGGAGAGCAGGAAGGATGGGTCAGTGTACACCACACTGAGCTGTATTAAGAAGCCTCTTAATTAAAAAAAAAAAGGGTGTGTGGTGCTTTGCGGCCTGGAGGCAGCTGTAACCTCTGCAGCAACACGTTAAAGAGCAGAGGGGAGGGAGGCCAGCGGCTGCCCGGCACCACTGCGCTCACGTGGCAGCCCGCTTACTCCACGGGCACACAGCAGCTCCCACGGCCCTGCCCGCCTTCGGCCACCCTCTGCATTTCCAAAATACCTCGCAGAGATCCCATGGTGCCAGGGCGAGGCTTTGCCTAAGCACTTTTATTCAAGAAAATGGTGACGACATTTTAAGTGCTCGTTTTGGCAGATGTGTCACAGGGCTGGGGAGCTCTCTGCACCCACCTCACAGCTCTGCAATGGTTTGTTTTCTTTTCCAGTGAGCTGGATAGTGTCAGAGAGCTGATAAGATCTAGGCAGCTGCCAGTCTCCAAGAGGAGCCTACATCCTCTAAACTAGGCTGAGGACCTCACTAAAGAGGAATAAGAGGCTGCCAGAAGAAGCTGGAAGAGTGGAAAGAGCTCCTGATAGTAACTCTGGGAGATGGCAGAGTACCCCTTGCCCCCAGCATGCCAGGTTGGGCCCCAGGGGCACCACTCCACCCTGCACACGCGGGGCAGTGGGTGCTGGGGAACAGTTGGCATCGTGTCCCTCGGGCTGTGCTCCCAGCAGGGCTGGCCCAGCACACTCAGCTGCACCCCAAGGTCACACGCAGCAGTGCCAGCTTGGTGCTCTCAGGCACCCACTTGCAGGCAGCACAGATGGAGCAGGTGGGGTGCTTTCCCAGGCAGCAGAACAGCCTTTCTGAAAGACTGCACAGGGTCAGGACAGCTGCAAGCCAGGCTAATGCCTCAAGGCTGCAGCCAGCTCCATCTGGCAGGTGTCTCTCCTCATCCTCACCTCCCAGCAAGGCACCAGTCCCCACTCCACGGAAATGGCAGCTCAGCCTCCCTCACCTCAGAGACTGGTGCTGTGCCTTGAGGACCAGCAGCTGGCACAGCCAGTTCTTCTCCATCAGCCGTAACTGCCCCTGCAGCCCAAAGAAGTCATCCAGCCTTCACAATAACCCAGAAAAGGGATGGCAACACCATATCCCCCTGCACACCACCAGAGCACATGAGGCTGCAGCAACAAGCCCTGCAAAAGCACCCCTGGAGGGTCATGTCCCTGCCCCAGACAACAACTGCCAACAGCAAACCCTCAGAGATGACTGTAAGGGCTGATTTAGGACATGGTGAAAAGGCAAAAAATGCAATGAGAGCACACCCATTCCGAGAGGCAGCAGGTAGCAGAGCTACCTCACGCAGCCTCTGCTGCCTTCAGCAGCTCAGCAGCTGCTGCTCATGTTCCCTGTCACTGTGCATATGTCCCCAGCACTCGCTGCTCATTTCTTTGACAGATGAAGCCATGGGCAAGTCAGACGAGAGGCCTGGCTCTGGCTCCAGCAAGCTGCTGTCATGCTAGAAAGGAGGAAGAAAAGCTCCACGCAAGAGTGCCTCAAGAGATGTGGTTTCAGAAAAACCACACCATGCCCAAAGGGCTGGGGAGAGCCCCTTGTCACACCCTGCAGCCAGCACAGCCATACTCCTGGGCTGCCTGAACACGTGGGGATCTGGAGGGAGTGCACGCCAGCCACCCCGGAAATGCTACACCTGAGGCTACCCGTGCTGCAGACAGGATGACCTGCCAGGAGCCCGAGCCAGGCTGGGCCCAGCCCCTGCCCACCCAAGCAGGGCAGGATCACTGAACTTCTGTTCCTGCTGTGGTAGGCAGAAAGGAGACAGAATTTGGCTGAAAGGAAGGCTGGCACTGCAAGCCACGCACACGCCAGTCTGGAGACCAGCAAACACCTTCAGCAGCAAAGCCAAGTGAGACAGAAGAATCTGAACACAGCAAGGGAAAGTCACCAGCCAGGACCACACTTCTGCTTTTCACTGCTCAGGGGTGTAAGATCCCCAAACTACCTAGTGTTTCAGAAATCAGAATACTGCTCCTAGCCTGCAGAAATACAACATGTTCACACCTTCCATCCCTCTTTTCCTTACTTGAGTGAAGGCAGGGCTGGCACAGCTCTGCACTTTGTGACAAGAGACATGTAGAGGCAACACCTTCACGTCTCCTTATGCCAGAGGATCTAGCTCCAGCAAGAACAGGCTTAAGTTTAGAAATGAAAGTTAAGTCTGGACTGAGAAAGATCTGCTGTGCAGCAGGTTAACCCTCGGATGTGAGCCAGGCAAGGCTTTCCAGAGGGGTTCTGTACAGAATGCGTATGTTTCAAGGAAGCATGAGCTGGCCTGGAGGCTGTGCTGCCTGCTGGGTGCTGACTCACCTGATGTGCTCCCCGAAGGAAGCAGAGCTGCACCCACCTGCCTTAAAGTGGGTCACTGGTTCCTCCCACCCCCTGCAGCCCGACTGTGCCGCAGCCTCAGCAGCGCCAGCGCACAGGGAGGTACATCACGGGGCACTCGTGGATTTCACAGGATTTCAGCCTACTGGAGACAGCAGGAGGAGGCACAGGAACACCTCAGGGACACCTGCAGAGACCTCTCTCCCGTTCCTTGCTGCCACTTCAAGCCCCAAACAGGCGGGCAGCTGTGTCTGGCTGCTCTGCTGCCATGCGCTGCACCCCAGCTGGCTCACGGAAGGTGTCTGAGTCACAGGGAAGCGGTTCCACCCGCTCCAGGGGCAAACCCGGCGCTCCTCCCGCTTACCACCCTGCTCCTGCTGCAGATGGAGATCCCTGCCGGGTCACGTCGGCCTCGACACGCGGGTTTGTGGTCTCAAGAGAGGCTGTGACCTCTGGTCTCCCCTGTCATTGCAAGGGATGTGCCTGTGCCCCAGCAAGGACCCTCCTCCCGCACTCGACCTGCAGCTCGTACCCGAGGTGTGGCGGAGGCTGCCGAGCTGCGGCCCGTGCTGGCTGGCGGTGTTCTCTCGGTGAGAACACGATGAACACGATGTTCTCAGTGCTGCCCCAGCAGAGCAGAGCGGAGCGGAGCGTGGCCGGGCACCGCCGCACCGACCCGCACCCACCTGTCTGCGCTCACACCTGGCACAAAGGATCAGACGGAGGATTAGGTTTCATCTCTGTGCCTGGACAAAGGGTTCACACGCCAAGGTGACAGGGCCTGCTTTAATCACGCTTCCTATTTACAGCCAGGCTGTGGCAGAGGCACCTGGCAAACCCCTGCGCTCTGATCCTGGCGTGAGGGAGGGCGCACACCTGAACCCAAACCTGCTGGCTGCACACAGCGATAGGCAGCACAGATCCTGGGAAGAGTTAGTTAATAACTGATTTACGTTCAAACAAATCTTCTAAACCAAAGTCAGACACAAATCCTTTTCAAAGATTATCGGATCCAAAAGTCAGCGACACTGTTGCTGGGAGTTAGCCTGGTCTGCAGGGACTGCTCTGTCAGTGGGGAGTTTCCTTCCCTACATTTAGTAACTGGAGAAATTCTCAGAGGGACAAAATTAAAAATTAAACCCCCTACTTTACCAGCACCAACTTTTGGAATGCATTTCCTATTACCAGCTCCAGTGCCATTTTGAGGGGCCAGCTGGCTGGGGCCCACTGTCCCCACTGCACTGCAATAATGCACTGGGTGAAGGAAGAGAAGGAACATCCCATCCTCAGCACAGCTGATGAGCTGCTCCACCCCTGCAGCTCAGGCCTGTCCTCAACCTGCACACAGCTGAAGGAAGCCAAAGGCTCCCTGTGCTGGTCCCTCACAGCTGCACGCTTCCACCCAAGCTGCTGCAGCCTGGGCTGCACAGATCCACTCCCATCCTTTACAAGGACCACACTGGCAGTCACAAACAAAAGAGGGATTTAGCTTATGAACTGAGAAAAAGACAAGCAAAACGCCCTTAAGTTTGCTTTGCTGACAGAACAAGGCACAGACAGGTCCCTTTGTGGTACACACCCAGGTGGGATACCTTGCCACCTTCCTCCTTCACCTGTGAGGTTAAAACATCACCTCTGCACCCCTCCCCTCTCCTTTGTGCTGCCCCATCCCAGAGGCATCCCACCCCTGTGAGGGGCACACGGTGTGGTGGCTCCATGCAGCAGGACAGAGCACCTGGGAGAGGAAGCTTCTTTTTCTTCCTCTTCTTCTTCTGCTGCTGCTGCTTTGAGGGCAGAACCTGGGCCTGGGAATCAGCATCGCAGCTTGACCTTCTGCTGGGGCAGGCAGCAGGCTCTGTCACAAAACCAGCACTTGTGTTCCGAGCCTTAGGTGACACCTCACCAGGGAGAACAGGCAGCACAACTGCACTTTGGGCTGGCAGGGTTTTCCCTGCACTTGATGGCAGAGCAGAGGGAGGTGTCCCAGGGCCCCCTGGGGAGGGAGCAGAACCTCTGCACTCCAGCAGGCTGTCCGGAGCCACCAAGGCTGCGCGCGGGTGCGCGGCCGCTCGCCCCTCGCCGTGGCCCTGGCCAGCGGAATGCGCTCCAGGGCCCGCTCTGCCGTCAGCTGCTGCCACGTGCTCCTCCCGGCGGCAGGATCTGTGGGCTAAGCCGCTGTCCTCAAGTTTCACACAGCTCTGGCAGGCCTCAAGTGACTGAGCATGATCAACCAGCCCTGCCGGCCTGTCCCCAAGGTCGGCTGGAAGGACAGTCACTGCATGGGATGCCTCTGTCCGCTGGAGCAGGCCAGCCGTGCCAATGCCAGGTCTCAAACCGCTCTTATCACAAACTGTCATCATTCCTCCTTTGTCCTTGGTCTCAGATAGGTCTTGGATGTATTCAGTGCCCTTCTGCAGGCTTCCAGTCACCGCCTCACTGGGGATGATGTCTGGATACAGCCCAGCACATCGGGCAGCTTCTGGCATCTCCGGGACGACAGTGCAGCTTGTGGGAGACTTTGGCAAGAGGGGCGACCTCTCGTCGGGCGAGCCAGAGCTGCGTGGCTGGAAGAGGAGATCGGTGACTTGCCTGCAGCAGTTTGCAAAAAGGCTGTTTCCCATGCCTGGCTCGTGCAGCACCGGGTCAGAGCACTCAGCTGTGTTCCACACATGCACTGAAGTCCCCACAAGGCGCAGTCCCACGCGCAGCCCGTGCCTTCCGCTGCCTTCTCGCAGTCAGGTGCTTTCTCCAAAGAGAATGCCCGCTTGGCCCCAGCGTGCAGGACACAGGAGCAGCGGCTGACTCCGCGCAGGATCCCGTGTGCTCGCCAGAACGGGACGCTGGGCTGGCAGCAGTTTCCCCGAAGCACTGCCCGGGCCCTGTCCCCGGTGCCTCGCCGCCGGCAGGCACAGAGCAGCTCCCGAGCTGCGGCTCTGCTCTCTGTCCCGCAGCGCAGCGGGGCTCACACGGCTCCAGGCACTCGGGGGATGCCGGCCCGGCCGGCCGGTTATAAATAGCCCGATCCCGAGTGCCACACCAGTGCAGCCTGGGACGAGCGCCGTGCCAAACCCGAGCGAGTGAGATGCATTGAATTACAAGGCGAGGGCAGTTACTATGGCACGCCCGGGCCCGGCACAGCCATCCATACTAAGCAGGCGAGCACAAAGCATTCAGGCAGTGAACCAGTCAGTAGTTTCTAGATGAATTTTCTCTCCTCTCATGCTGCTCTGCCATATGAAACACCAACAAACCACAAAACCACACACACAAAATCCCCCAACACCTCTCCTCTCCACGCTACTTAAAGAAAACCATGGCAACTGAAGCAGGGATTATGGAGCTGGAGCTTTCTCCAAGCACCAGGTGGCCCAGGGAGGTTGTGGCCAAGCAGGCCATTGCTCTCCTCCAGTGAGTGCCACAGCCACGGGCTCCTCACCCTCCACCGCTGGCATCATCCAGGCATCACTCCTTTGGCACAGGACAGGCCTCGGAGCTCTGGAGCCTCATGACTGGGTACCCCTCAGTACCATGAGCCAGCATCAACTTTCAGATCACATGAGCATTGTGGTTTTCTTGTGATTTGTGATTTTTGAAGGATTGCATATGTACTGATAGCTTCAACTCTTCCTCCTTATGAAGAGACCTCTGGGAAGAGGAGGAATCGCCTAGAAGTACCTGGTCAGGTCTCATGAAGCTGAGCTGCATTTCTTCAACTACAGCCAAAGCAAGCTCACACGTGTATGTGAGCTCACCAGAGTGTGTGTGTTAGCTCTAACCTGTGAAGGCTGGTGTCAGTACAGCAAATACAAATTAAATTTTAGCTGAATAATAAATTAAACTAAATAAATAGTTTAATGAATCCAAATAAATTGACTAAATGAATAGGCATTAGCTCCAGAGATGGCTCTAATGAAAACATTTCTGCAGGACATCCCGTCAGGGAAGGTGGGAGGCATGTGGAGGTGCCTCCCCTGCGGAAACCACAGCTTCCCAGCAACTTCCCACTTTAGGTACAACAAGGACTTCTTTTAATAAGAGCCCACAGTGAAACATTAGAGCTGCTCTACTGCCATCATTAAACTTAAATTGGTTCTAAGACATCTGTGGGCAGAGGTACAAGCTCTGCATTTATTTCTCAGCAGCTTCACACCACTGACACTGGCTCAGAGAGAGAGCAGAGCACGGTGAGGCTGCAGCCTGAAGCGCTCTGGGCAGGGCCAAGCCCCAGGACATCTGCAGGGTCCCACAGCTGCTGGCTCAGGCACTTACAGGTGCTGAAATGCCTTGTGCTTTGCATCTGGTACCCCGAGTTACCCACCCTGCACTGTCCACATCTGGGAGATTTACATTTAAACTCATTTGTAAACTTTCTATGTGGCCAAAACTTTTCAGGAACCTAGGCTGCCTGGGTGACCCTGCTACAATAACACACAATTCAAACATCACAGAAATCACGCACGAAGAGTAGGACTAATGCAAAGCACAAAGACCAGCACCAACAAAAACACTAACTGTGTCACGAAGAGCACGTTTCTCAAATTTCAAGAGAGCCGAAGGAAGGACTTGTGTTTCAGACAGAAACCAAGAACCAGCCGATAATCCTCCAAGTGCCCGTGTTCTACTCTTGTGCATACCTTCGTTTCAGAAGGGGACAGCAAGAGCAGGGAACCAACCTGTTGCTCTGTGGGCAGGGTTTGCAGGGGAGCTCTGCCAGCTGCGATGGCCTCAGCACTCTGGCTGCCCCGCAGTGCAGCTGTGGCCACGGCTGCCCCGGGCCACACACGGCTCGGGGGACAGGAGCGGCCGCAGCTCCGCGAGAGTGCTGCAAGCAGCAGCCAGGAAAGCTGCTGCCCCACAGGAACCCCTCTGCCAGGCACAGCGAGCGACCCACCCCAGCTCACACAGTGCCCTGACCCCAGCTGGCACCACAGCCCAGCCTGCAGCTGAGCCTCCAGGGACACCAACAGCAAAGACAGAGCACGCAAGGTCCTTGGCACGGCACAGCTTGCTAACGTAACAGCCAGGATCCACATCACCATTCCCAGTCTCATCCAGCCCCAAGGGCAGGAGGCTGGCCAGTGGGGAGCCTGAGAAGCAGGGCTAGTCTCAGGCTAATCCAACCCGCTGGAGCTCTGGGCAAGATTCCTAATCCTGCAGTTTTATGTCATTGGACATAACTACATACAACCTCTCTGAGCCTGCAGCCTCTTCAACAGCTTGCAGTAGAGACTCTCTCTTTAAAGTGAAAGACAAACTAAGGAAATGCTTTTTTAGAAAAACATGCCAACCAAAAGCTAATCCTGAGAGAGCCTTGCTACTATGGCAAAAACTTGACCTACTGCCAAAAGTGACAGCCACTGCCAGCACAGGAGGAACCACGTGCTGGTTCTCATCTTTGGCACACTGTCCAAGCACTGCCCCAAGGACTGGCATTGCTTCTCAAATGCAAATAAAAAAATGCATGAACTTCAGACTTGTAAAACTTCTAGAAATAACAACTTTCCAGCACAACCAATGGAGCACAATGCAGGAAAGTAAAGCAAGTGCTGGGAAGCTGTGCCAGAAGAGGGGTGTGCTGCCAAGTTTAGTCATGTACAGACAATGAAGGTAAACACAGGACTCTGCAACATGGTGCTGGTTTTACTGTGCACAAGGCAGCTCTGAGTCTGCAGGTGGATTTATCTCATTGCGTGTTCCTGACCTACTTACTTCCACTTCTCAGCTGGGAAACCCAGGAGCAAGGCTGCTCAGGCAGAGCAGAGAGCTTCCAGGGGAGCTCAGCCCTTATCCCACTGACAGAACTGCCCTGAACATGATCCCCTCGGGTTCCCATCCCTCATCTTACCATGCAGATGCTGTGTTATCACACTCCTTTCCTCTTCTTAACCTTGTGGCAGTGATCAGATTTCTCTTGCACAACTTTCCTCCGACTGTCCCCCCCAAGCCTGCTAGAGCTGCGTATTAAAAACCCCGACTGCCAGCACTTCAGTCCTTTCCAAAACACCAGTGAACCTCCAAGGTTGGGCAACAGACAGCGATAGCAGATCCCCAGATTAAGAACCAGCCTTCTGACCTTGTTGCTAATGCACAGCTCCGCTTGCCCCCACAGCAGTTTTCCATTAACACCTGCATTCTCCGCTGCTCTAACGGAAGACCTGTCTGAAAGCAGGGCTGTCTGGGGAGCTCGGGGACAGAGGGACTGAGCCAGGAGAAAACTGATTGGGCAAGGCAAGGTTGAAGGCATTTTACAATAGCTAGAAACACTGCTAAACTTGTACATGACAAACTTGTTCTCAGGCAGAGAAGACTGTTGGAATAAAAGTAATCCAAGAAACGCTGCACACAACGGCTGCTGATAGCAAAGGTAACAACCCAAAACTGTGCCCATCAGAAATCATTACAGGAACCCCAACTGTCCATGCTTTTGTGTTTCTGCACTCAGGAGGTCAGAGTAGCCTCAACAGTCTCCAGGCTGGGGGAAGAGAGCAGCAGCCATCAGCCCTCTTGCCTGGCACAGAGCCCAGCACCCGAGCCTGGGTGCCTGGCACAGCCTGGGGGGGTTCTGCAGCAAGGAGCCCACTCGCAGCCTGCCCATGGCTCCAGGTACCGAGAGGTGCCTCCGGACACAGGCAGTGCCTGCCTACACGGGTGCTCTGCAGGCACACAAGCAGTGGGAACACCAGAGCCCAGGAGCCAGAGCTCATGAGCCCGATGCCAAGGTGGCCGTGCTGACCCTGCTCCCAGGCAAGACCTTCCTCTGCTCCTTCCCAGATTCCACGTGCAGTGCTGAAACATACAAAGGATTTTTCCACCTTCCATCCTCCCTCAGCAATCACTTGTGGCTGGAGAGGCAGAGATTACACTGCATAACTTTTTAACCGGTTGCTGGCACTGCAAGCATGACACTGCTTCAAAATCTAGCATGGGGGTGAGAGGGGGAGGCTACGAGCACTGAGCTTCCCACTCCTGAACTGCATCCAACCTGCTCCACTACCAAACGCCAGTGAACTTTGCTTTAGGTGACAAACTTCAAAAATCCACCTCGACACCATAAAACCAGCGGGGGATGGAAGCGCCGTGTGGGTCAGTCAGGGGATTCACGTGCCTCAGGATGAAGGCCAGCCACAAGCCACGCTGCTTCCACGCCTTTTGCTTTAGAGACCAGAGAAAAGAGCTGAGCCTCAGACGGGTGCTCAGGCTCCCAAGTTCTTGAAGGTACAAACGCCAAACTGAGCAAACCCATAGCAAACCCAGGAGGCATCTCAGGATCAGTGCCAGCCCGGGAGCTGGCGCTGAGAGCAGTGAAGACATGGAGCTGCACACTATTCCTGAGCCCAGCCTAAGCCACTCACGCTCCAACACAGAGCAAGAGCAGACAGCAAATAACTAGTTAAACCTGCAATTTCCAGCCCAGATGTCGAACAAGCCTCTGCCCTTTCCAGGAAACCTCTTGCTCCCGAGTATTTTCTGACATGTCAGTGGCGGCCGCATCCCGAACTTGCAGGAGGACCCAGCCCTCCGCTGCCCGCCGCCCCCGGGACGCGCGTGTCCGTCCGGGGCAGCGCCACGCGGTGCCGGCCCGAGCTCCGCTCCCGCACCCCGCGCCGGCAGCGCCCGCCGCGCCCGCGGGCTCCCGGAGCGGCGCCGCGGCGCACGGGGCCGGGCCGCTCCCCGCGGGCCGGGCACGGCGCTCCCGGCCCGGGCCCCCCCGCGGCCGCGCGGTGGAGCGGCCCCATGAAGGTGACCTTCACCGGGCCCGGGGCTCCCGCTCCGCCGGGACGGGCCCGCCCAGGCCCGGGGCTCCGCCTGACCCCGCGGCTCCCCCGGGCCCCGGCCCCGGCCCGGCCCCGCTGCGGCACGGGACGGCACCCGGAATCGCGCGGCCCGGCCCCGCTGCGGCCTCCGGCCTGGGCAGCCGGCGCAGCCTCGGGGCCGCCAGGAGCCTTCCCGAGGCGCGGGGCCCCGGCACGACTCCCCGCAGGAACGGAGCCCCCCGGTCCCGCGGCGGGGCGCGCCCGGGCCGCTCTGCCGGGCTGGCCCCGGTAGGACGAGCCGCCCGAGCCGCCGGAACCGGCCCGGGTCTCCTCCGCGGCCCCGGCCCCGCTCCCGCCCACCCCCGCGACCTTTCCGGAGGGCGCTAAGAGCCCCGGCGCCGGAGACGGAGCGGTGGGTTTGCACCGCCGGTTCGGGCATCCCCGGGACGGGCATCCCCGGCGCCGCAGCCCGGCCCGCGCTGCCGCCGCAGGCCCCGGCCCGGTTCCTTACCGGGGCGCTGCTGCGTGTCGGCGGGCCGGCTGGCGCGGGGTGCCGGGTGCTGCTGCTCGGCGCCCTGCGCGGCCGGCACGGCGGCCGGCGGCATCTCGCCCGCTCGGATGACCATGGGCCCGCCGAAGGACAGCGCCGTCCGCCCGCCCGCCCACGTGGTGCGGCCCCGCCGCCGCTACGGCGCCCGCCACGGCCCAACCCCCGCGCGCCGGCAGCGCCTTAAAGGGGCCGCGCCCGCGCGCACCGCCCGCCGCGCCCGGCCCCCCATGGCCCCCGATGGTCCTTCATGGTTCCTCATGGTCCCTCATGGCCCCCCATGGTCCCTCATGGCCCCTCATGGTTCCTCATGACTCCTCATGGTCCCTCACGGTCCCTCATGGCCCCTCATGGTTCCTCATGACTCCTCCTGGCCCCTCATGGTCCCTCATGGTTCCTCATGGCCCCTCATGGTTCCTCATGGCCCCCCATGGTCCCTCATGGCCCTTCATGGTTCCTCATGGCCCCTCATGGCCCCTCATGGCCCTTCATGGTCCCTCATGACTCCTCATGACTCCTCATGGCCCCTCCTGGCCCCTCACAGTCCCTCACGGTCCCTCCTGGCCCCTCACGGTCCCTCATGGCCCCTCATGGTTCCTCATGGTTCCTCATGGTCCCTCATGGCCCCCCATGGTTCCTCATGGCCCCTCATGGCCCCTCATGGTTCCTCATGGCCCCTCATGGCCCCTCACGGTTCCTCATGACTCTTCATGGTCCCTCATGGTTCCTCATGGCCCCTCACGGTTCCTCATGACTCCTCACGGTCCCTCCTGGCCCCTCACGGTCCCTCATGGCCCCTCATGGTTCCTCATGGCCCCTCATGGCCCCTCATGGCCCCTCACGGTCCCTCCTGGCCCCTCACGGTTCCTCATGGCCCCTCATGGCCCCGTTCAGCCCCCCGGCACCCAGGGCGCGGCCCAGGGAGACCTCCCCCAAGCCCCCTTTACTGAACAGGTTATAGTTCTTTAATCAGGAGTCTCAGCCATGGCGGGAAATGTTGGGAAAATCTTTAATTGTAACAAATAATGGTTGGTGATAGGTAAAAAAAAACAAACAACAAACAAAAACCAAACAAAACCAACAACAATAAAAATCCCAACCAAAACAAAACAAAAATTCCAACCAAACACAGAAAGGATGTTCTTTAATGTTTGATCTTTGTAACTTTCAAGCCTAACCAACAAGAAGGGATATTTAATCCATGAAACACATAGTAGCTAACAAGCAAGCTGTAAGTGATGTCCATGTGTTAGAAAAACAAAATTTAGGGCTTGACATGATTCAATGATCTAAGACCTGGGGGAGGAAGTTAACATAGCTTGGGAAGAAAGATGTTACCATTAATAATGGACACAAAGAGTGTGGAATTTATGGGCCACAAGGACATTTGGCAGGACTCCCAAGACAAGGAATAACTAATAAAACTAACGCAGTGTTTGTGCTGAAATCACCTCCAAATGGGTAGAAGGTAGTTCTGGTAGGAGGGGTCTGTGGCCATCAACCCACAGACCACTGATGCTGGAAATCAACTGACCCAAAAGAGGAGAAAGACTAATCAGCATGGGAAGCAGGGAATCATTAACCAATAGAGAATACTAATCAATAAGAGAACTATGTAATTTGTAGCCAATGCATACTAATTCCTTTGTTTGCTAAAATATATACATTGTTAAAAATTTTGATAATTGCCATACATATTAGGTGGAACAATCCCTCATGTTCCTAGTTCTGAATAATGTCAACTTTCTAACCAAACAAACTGATTGGAGAATTTATTTCCCGTTTCTCTGTGTCACTGTCCAGTCTGGCCTTGAACACTTCCAAGAATGGGACAGCCACAGCTTCTCTGGCCAACTTGTGCCAGGCCCTCCCCAGCCTGACAGGGAACAATTCCTTCCCAATATCCCCTCTAACCCTGCCCTCTGGCAGTGGGAAGCCATTCCTGCTTGGGCTGGCACTCCAGATCCTGATAATGATCCCCCAAATACCTGCAGGCCCCCTGCAAGAACTGGGGTGTCACTCTGAGGACTCCCCAGAGCTGTGGAAGAGCTGTGGGGAGTGAGGTAGGAGCCAGTCCTGGGACAGAGACAGAGATGCTTCTGGTTTGTGGCTGGAGGTCCTGCATTCTAGGGTAGGACAGTACCAACCTGCAGATTTCAGTCTCTTTATTAAGAAAAAGGCATATTACAACAACTTCTAAAGTACAGCTCCATACTCTAGTCTCTGGGTGTTAACACATTCTGAAAAGCACTTGGTTAAAAAGCAAAGTCGACAAGAATATCATCCTGGCAAAAAGTGGTGACATGTAGCAAAATGAACATTCAAATAAAGCAGAGCAGTGTCAAACCTTTGGCATCTGTCCCTCTGCGGCGGCGCTCCCCAGCACGAGGCACAGGCGTTTATTGTTCTCACTGAGCTTCGCACACTCAGCCAAGGACAATATTTTTGCTCCAGCGAAACCACAGCTGCTCTGGGACCAGGGGAGCTGAGAGCAGAAGTGCTGCCCTCCTCATCCCTCTGCCTGAGCCCTGCCGGGGTCCCGGCACAGCTCTGGCCAGGCAGAGGTGATGTCCCCACCCCAGTGGGGTGACAGTGACCTTGGAACACACAGACAGGGCCTGTCCTGGGGGGCCGAGGGGGCTGCAGCTCAGAGCTGTACCCTCAGCCCCTGGGCACAAGGGGTCTGCTGCTTCAGACGTGCAAAGATTTGGGGCATTCCCAGGGCCTGATAGTCTAATTCCTGCGATAATTGCAACAACAGGAAAGGGGAGCTTTCTTGGAAGCTGCAAGACGACTGAAATCTATCGGGAAGAGCCAGGAGGCATAACCACACCCTGGCCAGGGAGGACCAGGCACCGTTTGGGTGTGGGTTGGGTGCACCTCTCACACACCCCGGCAGCTTCGCCCCCTGTTCCTGCCGGAAGGTGCGAGGAGAGGGAGGGGGACATGAAGGGATCACATGTGGTGGCAGTACCGAGTGCCACCCTCTGTGTCCTGCCCAGAGGCACCATCCCTTCATGGGGCTGGGACAGCAGCGTCTCTGCAGGGCCAGAGCTGGCAGGGAGGACACAGAGGCAGAAATGGGGCCCTGGGGAGCAAAGGGCAGCTCTGATGGCGAGGGCACACGGTGCTTTGATCCTTGTGCTTTAACTGGCCGTGATGTCTGGTGGCTCCTCCACAGCTGCTGTACTCATCGATCCTGAGCTCCTCCTGCTCACCCAGCCGGCGCTCGGCACTGCTGATCTTATCCACAGATCTCAGATGCCTGCATGAGGCAACCCAGAGGCATGAGGGAGTTCTCTCCCATCCAGATGCCGACAGTGCAAGAGGGTGACAAGAACAGGCGTGCAGCGAGGCGGCTGCAGCGTCACTACAGCTCGACTGGCTCATCGGGGCTGCTGGGACATGAGGGCTGGTGTTCTAGGAAAGGCAGGTGTGGCTTCATTGGGGCAGCGGGAGCCAGGTCACAAGGCTGTACTCAAGGACTCTGAAAGGTTCACCTAACCCCCAGCAATGAAAGTCCCTTGTTGTGCTGCTGATTTACCTTCCTAGTGTGAAGAGCTTGGGGAGGACTTGGGAAAAGCAGAGCAATCCCTTCACACTGCTGGCTCCAGCCACTTCAGGCAGGATGTTTCTTGTTGTGCCACTGCCACCTCTCCTGGGCCCTCAGGAAAGAGCACCCCTCAGTGCCTCCAGAGCACCCAGCAGCTGGGCCATGAACCTGGCTTGGCCTGCCGTAAGGCGATTCACAGAAAGCTTTCTTTCCTGGGCCTGGCCCAGTTCAGACTGTCTCAGCACAGAGCCACGCAGCAGTGGGCAGGCTGGGAGCCTAGTGGGGATGGGAAGGACACAGCTGGGAGTGCTTAGATTAGCCCCAGCAAACACATTCAGAAAATATGGCTTTTTAGTTAACAGGGTCAAGAAGAAGAACTTCCTGACTAATCTGCCCAGGGTTAAATAAGTCCAGGGGAGCGCATACCCCGTTGCCAGGACTGGCTCTGCCACAGTGAGTGCAGCGGGTGCATCTTTCCACATCCACTGCTCACCTCACACCTGCTGCAAGGTGCATTTGAGACATTACTTTCTTAGACAGCATTAGGAAAAACAATGATAATAATAATAATATAATAATAAAGAAAAGAGACATCAGCAAACCAAACACATCAAATCCATAAGCCTCTGCAGAGCTACAGAGCGAAAGGGGGTGCAGAGGAGAGGAGCCCGGCTGTTAGTCTGTGGACAGCTCTCAGCACGTGGTGGTTCACACACACAAGACGTTGTTTAACAACCGAGCGTTATTGCTATGCTTCCATTCCAGTCTAATCATTAAGCTTTACGGGTGAACATCAAACACTGCCCGTTCCATCGCTGTGGGCGGTTGTGCTCCTCAGCCTGTGCTTTCAGGTGCGCGGTGCAGATCGGAGCTGTGTGTGCCCTTTGGACTCCAAGGAGTGCAGAACACAGATTAAATGCACCTACAGATCCCTGTTACACCTTACAGGCTAAGGGCGAGCTTATAGTGCAAGGGGGAGTCTACAAGAGCCCCCCACTCCAGGAGGGGAGGGCAGGCCCTGCCTGGGTCCCACTGGCTCTCAGGCTCCTGGTGGCTCCAGCAGCCTTCTGAGTAAAAAATAGGAATACTGTCTTTTTGATTTTTTTTTTTATCATTTTGATCTCTTTGATCATTTTATATAAATACAAAGATTAAAATAATTTATGTCAACATTATTTCTATTACAATCATACAGTGTTTTCCTTTCAAAACAAGTGCATGTATGTGGGTGTACATATATATATATAAGTGTATATATAGTATCTCTAGAGCTTCCCTCCCCACTAAGAAAAGCAGCAGTGACTGAAGCAGGTACAGCACACAAGAGCTGATCCTTCCTGCTCCAAGGCAAATGTGCCCAAGGAGAAGTGCAGGGCTCACCCTGACAACTCATCTCCAAGCACATTAATTGGCATGAAGGGGGGAACTGGGGTGCTGGCTCTCCATCCTTGGGGAACCCCCTCGCTGCAGGCGGCTCTGCCTGCCCGGCCGCGGGGCTCCAGACCTGCCCAGCTGGGGAGGGACCGGCATGGGGGACTGGAATGAGATCAACTCCTTGAGCAAGCTGCTAATTACTGGTGCAGAGGGAAGGGCCCTGCAGCTCAGACAGGGCTGCTTCATTTACATACTAGGCACTACGGATGATGATTGCTAGGAAGGTATTTACACTGGAGAAGGATCATACTTCTCCCTCCACTTCTCAATGCTCAGTCATAAACACCATGATCTCATGAAGAAGTTTGTAATAAAGATGCAACATAGTGTGTCTATCAGGATTGTCTAGGAAGGACGGGAAGCAGCTGTGCACACCACAGCTGCAGCAACAGCCGAGCACACAGGAACAGGCATTGCCTCTTTCACCCTACGAGAGCAGAGACAAATGTGCAGTAGAACCTCTCAGAACCTGAGAGAAACAGCGATTTCCAGAGGCCAATACCGGCACAACACTCCTGGAACTGCACCGCTGGAGCTCTGGGGCTGCTCCCCTCACAAACCTGCCCTCCCTGCCCCCGAGGGTGGGTGACAGCAGGGCTCCAGCACACCCAGCTCACCCCGGAGCTGGGCCTGGCAGCGCCTGCCTGGGTCACTGTGCAGAGGGAAACAGGCAGGAAGCATTCTGCAGCCTTGCTGGGGAGCTCAGGGCTTTTCTCCCTCACGTAACTGTTCCCGGTGCTCAGAGCCCAGGAGGGTGTTACCAGAGCCCCCCGTGCTGCCCTGCACCTGCCCAACCTGTGCGGGCAGCCTGGGCACGTGGAGCGCTGCAGCCACGGCCTGCGAGCACCCTGCCGGGCTCCCTGCAGCCTCCCACGGCTGGGCAGTCTGGGAGGAGAGCGGGGGGCTCCTGGGGCTCTGCACTGCCGAGGCAGCAGCTCCAGATACCTCGGGGGCTGCAAACATATCCCACTGGAGCTTCTGTGCCCCAGGAGCTGCACACCTCAGCCGGGCTTGAAGCCAAGCTGCTGCCTGGGCCCTGTGAGGGGGCCCTGCCCAGCGTGGCTTTGCTGGGCACTTTCCCAAACCCAGGGGTGTGTTAGGGACCATGGGAGCAGCTGGGGAGTCCCAGCCCTCAGGGGTGCGCTGGGAGAGCACGAGCGGTCTTGCCCTCCAAAGCCTGACTAGTCACATAACAGCCAAAGGAAAGGTACAAAAGCCACTAATTTCTGCCCTGCTAGTGCAGCTCATATGCTTTGGGGTTTGTTTTTACTAAAGAGCTGGTTGGCGACTGCTGCTGTCAATCTCATAAAGCATTTTAATAGAGTATATAAATATTGAACTACAAAAATAGACAGCTCTGACTGCACGGGCACACTGAGGGTGAGTGCGGGCAGGCCAAGCCTCGCTAGTCTATGAGGGTGATGTCTTTCAAGAGGTTTCAAATTGAATTGGAAGGAAATGGGGTCTGATGTCACCCTGCAGCTCCCTCCTGCCCGCACCAGCCGCGGAGGCAGTGAGGGTCCTGCGGGAGGCTGCTGCCCACCAGCCTGGCAGGGCTGGCTGCAGGCAGGGGCCGGCTCCCGGCTGGCAGCCCGCATGCCAGGGTGAAACCTGCCCCTTGGGCTGCCCTGAGCAGCGCAGGCCCGGCAGCAGCGGAGCAGAGTGACCTCTGCCCTGCCTGGCCGGCAGAGCCCTCCCCTCCTAACGGTGTTTCACAACAGCCAGGGAGTGACTGTAAAGCCGACAGTTTGGCTGGAAATGGGGCAAGGCTGCCCCAGCGGGGCGAAGGCAGCTGCGTACGGCCGCTGTGCGGGGAAGGACGGGCTGCAATGCGGGAGGACCGGGGGCTGCTCAGCCCGCAGCAGCAAGCCCAGACCTGGCTGTGGATGTGACTGAGAACCACAATGCTGGTGCCGAGGAGAGCCCTGTGCAGGGGGCACGGGGTGCAGCCCTGCTCCAGCAGCACTCGGAGCCCGTGCAGCGGCTGAGGAGCAGTCCAGCAGGACTGCCAATCTCGGCACTCGTCCAGCTGCCTTGTCCGAGTCCTGCACGAGAACGTGATGAGGGGAAATCCGTGTTGGAGACAGCCAAACCGCTGCCCAGGGAGCGTGGGACAGGGCCTGGCCGGCACAGCAGCACTGTCCTTGTGGAAGGGGATCCCTCCGTCACGCAAGGATCCACCTCGTTCAGCTGCCTGCGTTCTGGAGAACCTTCCCGGTGATGTGCCCGGTGCCGGTGACGGCCGGGGCTGGAGGCCGGCCGGGCTCATCCCGGGGTGCCGAGCCGTGCGCTGCGCAGCCTGTGCTGCTGTGCCCACCTCCCAGCACCCCGGCCACGGAAAGCAACCCGGCGCCCACTCTGAGGGCAGCAGCAGCAGGAAAATCTCATTTCAAAAATGCTTCCTCTTCTTTCTTTCTTTCTTTTTTCCTCGCAAGCTCCGCACAGGCGCTCGGACGTGTCCCCCTCACAGCCCGGGCGCTGGATGCTCCCCTGTGCCGCAGCACCGCCGGTGACACCCCTGGCTCAGAGCTTTCGGGGACCCTCCCTGGCTGCCGGTGGGTGCGAGGCGCGTGCAGGGCTCCGCTCTCGGCCGCCCCTTCCTCTCCACCGAGGGGATGGGGCCGGAGCCTCGGCCGCGCCCGCCCATGCCGCCGGGCTCGGGCCGCTCGGGCCGCGCCATGCCCTCGCCGCCTACTCCTGGGCCCGGGGGGCACCGTGGGCACCGTGGGCACCGTGGGCTCCGGCCCCCTGCCTCTTGCTGGGCTCGCCCTTGGCCGACCTGGCCCTGGCTGCCGGCTCCTGCCGGGGGGGCCGCTGGCCCCGGGAGGCCGCGGCGGCGCCGGCCGAGGCTCGGGGCGGGCCCGGGGGCTCCGGCGGCGGGCGCTGCGGGCCGTGCGGCCGCGGCGCGTACAGGAACAGGGCCGGGTCGGGCATGGCATCGTGCTCCTCCTGCGCGGGGTCCCTGGGCCGGGCGCCGTCCCCGGGCGGGCGCCGGGCGGGCGCCCTGTGGCCGCGGCGGCGGGGCCGGGCCTCGGCCGGGGGCTGCTCGGGGGGCGGCCGCCCGCCCGCCCGGGGGCCCGGCAGCCGCTGGGCCGTGGCGTGCAGCTGCAGCGAGAGGTAGGCGGCCGCCTCCGTCTGCTTCTGCAGCTCGGTGTCGAGGATGGTGACGCGGTGGCTCCGGCGCTTCAGCTCCTCCAGGAACCGGCGCTCCTTGCTGCGGAGGCTGGAGCGCAGCGCAGCCACCAGCGTCTCCTTGTGCTGCAGCTCCTTGCGCAGCTCCAGGTTGTCCTTCTCCTTCTCCTGCAGCTGGGCCTCCATCACCCGGCACTTCTCCTCCAGCTCGCGGTCCAGGACATCTGTGGGTCAAGGCACAGAGGGGTCAGGATGGGGAGTGGGGGCTCAGCCCCACTGCTCCTGGCTGGACGTGGCTGCTGACCACTCCATGGTGCCAGCATGTCCCAGCAGGGCCAGTGAGGCTGCTTGCGTGCTTCTAGAAGTCGGGATAAACCCCCTGTGAGCTGCCCGAGCAGAGCTCACTGCCAGCGCAGGCACAGGAACCCTGGCACCGGCCGCTGGCATGGTGCCGTGTGTAACACCCGAATGCGGGGTGACAGCAAAAGGCAGTTTCAGTGGAGGATGTTGTTGCCATGGAACCTGCTGCCTCTACCTTGCTACAGTTTTAAAATTCCCCTAGGTAAGTAGTTTTTCACCCTAAAAGTGACTTTGAATGTGTGCAGAGGGTGGGGGGGAGCACACGGGATGGAAGAGAAAAGGAAATGGTGCAGGGAAACCATCAGCCCAACTTCAGAGGGACTTTTGGCCTCAAGCCCTGGGATTCCAAAGCCTGGTTAGTCAGGACGGAGATGCTGATCCACGGTTACAGAGGAATTGGGCTGCACTCAGCAGGGAAGGAGCCTCCATCCTGGGACAAGGGAGCGAGTTCTGGAGAATGCTGTCCTGGGGCAGGATGGCCAGGCAGCTTGGGGAATTTGCAGCCCTGGGTTCTGGAGCCAAGCCCAGTGGGCAGCGGGAGGGCTGAGGACTCCTGACCCCAGCCCTGGCTGCCTGCTCCAGCACCCAGCCCTTGGCAGGGTGCAGGCTGGCACCTGCCCACGCTCCCTGGCCTGCCCAGGCCTGCTCCCATCCTCTGCAGTAATCTGCTTTTTATTATGTGATTGGCAGCCACTTACAGCCTCAGCTCCTCAGTGTTTCTGCAGCTATATAATGAGGTCTTAGGGAGGCAGTTGCAGGCAGTAATTATTGCATGAACGGCACTAGAAGAGCAATCATTTGATGGCATCGTAAATGAGGTGCTGCCCCATAAATGTGGCAGAGTGATTGTGCAGCTCTAAAAGGCTCAAGGATGGGCAGGCACCATGGATGAGACTCGCTGCCTTGTGGCTGGTGACACCCCGATGGCACCCGGTGGGGTGGGCACCAGGCCCTCAGCCAGCAAAGCCCTCGGGTGCAGGGAAGGGAGCCCTGGCTCCATGGGAGGGGCTGGGAGTTGGGAATTGCCATGGAGCCAGCCATGGCACCGCGTGAGGGTGCCAAGGGCGAGGACTCTGCTGGCCCCGGTGGGAGCAGCCCGCACCCACCCTGGGCCTGGCTGCCCTGGCACTGAGGACAGAGCACAGCTGGGGCTGGCTGCCAGGCACCGTGCCCAGGCAGCGCCAGGGAGGAGTTTCATTTCATCAGTGGGCAGAGGAAGGAGAGGAGCCAGGCTGCTCACAGAGCAGCCTCTGCCGGCCGCGGGCTCCCGGGCGTCACCAGCAGTTACTGGGCTGCCAGCAGGCTGTGCACGCTGCCTGCCCAGCCCTGCCCTCAGCCCCGCTGCCCCCTCAGGCAAGGTCCCTGTGCCCTCCCTGCAGCCCTGATGGGCCCCTCTGGCCGCAGGCTCTCTGCACCCACACCTGCTCCCCCTTATCTTGTGCCCAAAGCCGTGTTCTTACCTTGTTGGCGGGCCTCCAGCTCTTTCATTTCCAGGTCATGGGTGAGCTCTGGAAGAGAAATCCAGCGGGACTGAGGAGGAGCATCCCACCCATTCTGTGCTCCCCATGCCCTCCTCTGCTCCCTTTGGGGCACTGGACATCACTATGGCTGCAGTGGTATCTCTGCCCAGTCTTCATGGGAGTGTGGCCATCGTGGAGCACCAAAGGCTGAGCTAAAAATAGGCAATTCTGGCAATTTATGTGTTATTAAGCAGCCTCATGGCCGAGACATGGTCCGCGGGATGCTCTGCTCCTCTGCCTTTCCTTTTTCTAAAAGAGTTGCTGAACCATTTTCAGTGCTGTAAAGCAGGACAAAGAGCAGAGCAATGGATTGAAAATAGACCAAAGTGTAAGCTGCCACCCAAAGCATTTCATAATTTACTGCTCCAGGCTGATCACTGCCTCTGCACGTGACGCAAACGGGGACGACCTCGTCCCACCACGGTGTGTCTGCAGAAGGATGCTGCCCTGCTCCAGGGCAACGTGGAGCATCCAAATCCCTTCCAAATCTCAGGAGCTGCAGCACCTACCTGCCTGCTCAGCCCCAACATGCTGCCTACTCTCTGCTGCCCTTTGCCTGCTCACTGTCTAGCCCCAGGTCACAAAGGGCAGCTCAGGGACCTTCTGGTGTTCACTTTACCCTGCGCTCTTACAGACAGTCCCTTTTGAATTAATTATCACAGCCCACCCAACCACTAACAGCCCTGAGCAGAGGAAGACAGTGGTAGCAGCAGCATTCAGCTGTTTGGGGGTTATTTTTTTTCCCCTGAAAATGAGTTCAAATGGTTAATCTTTGCCCTACATTTTTCTTTTAATCTGCTTTTGTGTTGACTCTAATCCTCATCACTGCCATCCTTCTGAAACCGAACGCTAGTCTCAGGCTGCTCTGCCTGTCTGTCTTGGAAAACAAATCTGTAGTGAGGAGGCAGAAGTACCTGAGACTGTAATGCAGTTTCTGGAAAGCATTCAGCACTCTCCACTGCCCCGGTGGGAATCAATGGCCACTGTGCTATTTTTCTGAAGCTAAAATAATAGGTTTGGAGTCACAGATATATTTCAAATGAAAACCAAAGCAGTTGCCTATTTCCAAAGACATCATCCTGCTGAGCAAGTGCAGGGATGATGTACAGCCTGGGCTCCCAGTTTCTGTGCTGGAGCCAGGGGGCTGGTGCTGATCTGCTTCAGTACCATCCCCATGACCCCTTAGGGGCAGCTGAGAACCACCTCTGTGGGAGGGAGAGCCTTTCCCGCAGGGATACCTCAGAGAGACCAAGGGGATAGTGAAAAAGTCAGAAACAACAGTGCCAGGGCAGCAGGCAAGGCTCCACAGGGCCACACTGAGGAAAAACTGACTGAAAGACTCTACTCTCCTCCCGCAAACAGGCCCCCAGATAATGACACTCCAGTGTCTGGAAAGGCTCCTTAAAACTGCGCAGGGGTTGCCTGGCACTCCTGGCAGAAGCACACACCTCACCCAGGAGGACAGGACCCTCTGCTCAGATACAGCTGTCCTTGGGTCACACTGGGAAGGGGAGATCACCCGTGCAGTGGGCTCATTTCAGCCCATGGGGACAGACCTCCCAAGTTTGATTTCAGCAGGAGAATCCCACTGTTTTGCCTGCCTGAAGAGGCCGTAGATGAAACCAGTAAAACAATGAAACAGAACAGCAAAAGCTCAGAAATGATGGGGGGAAAATAGCCAATTTTATCAGTGCAGACAATTTCTTTGTTTCCCAGGAACCTGGGAGAACGAGAGGCTGGAAGACAAGGAGTAATTAGCTATGGCTGAATTATTGATGAGAGCAGCAGCACAAGTTGGAATGAGTTCCAGTGGTGGCACAAGGCTGGTCAGCCATCAGTGCTGCAGGGGTGGCTGGAGGGAGTGGGGGCGGCTGTGCACCCCGCAGCACAGCCTGCCCGGGCCCCGAGCCTGGCGCCGCAGCCTGGCACTTGCCTCCTCTGCCACTGCCGGGCACCTGTGAGAGCACCCCGGGCTGCCCGCAGCAGCCTTCCTGCCCAGGGAGCTCCGCGAGCACCCAGCTCCCGCACACCGTGGCCGCCCCAGCGCTCACCTGAGCAGTGCTTCTGCAAGCGGAGGATCTCCAGGTGCAGGTCGTGGAGCAGCTCCATCTGCTCCTTCTTCAGGAAAGCGATGTGCCGCTGCACGCTCTGGATCTGGTGCTCCAGGGACACGGTCTCCATCGCAACCAAATTCACAGTCCAGGCCTGCGGGGAGTGGAGATGGCTGGTGATCAAACGTGCAGCGCTGCGCTGGGCTCGCGAGCCCCAGCCCCGGAGCCCTTGTCAGGGGCAGAGCCCCCCACAGAGGTGCAGGGTGGTGCCTTCTCTCCTCAGCCCTCTCCATGAGGACTGGGGCTGTGGGCAAAGCAGCCCTGCTCAGCTGATGCCCAGGGAATGGCCTCAGCCCTCTCACCTTCCAGTGCCTCTGGAGCCAGTTCCTGTCCTGCCTGCTCTGAGACTGCACAGGCAGAAAATCCTGCTGCATGAACCCTGGCATCATAGCATGCATGTCTGTTCTGAATTTGGCCCTAGGAAATACTTTATCACTGAGTAGGATGCATCTGGGACAGGCTCGCTCCTCGTTGTCCCCAGGTGGGAGTTGCACCAGAGACGATTTTGGCTCTCGCTTGACAAGCCCCACATTACACAGCAGCAGCTGCAGTGAGCGATCCAGCGCATGAAAAATACAATATGCTCTGTCTAACCCGATCAGCACCGCATGGCTAGGAGAGTCACGTTGTCTTCCAGGAGGAGGAACATCTTCCCTGGTAATTTGCCTGGCAGACAAGAGCTGCTGGCAGGCTGTGCCAGGCAGCCAAGCTGGGCTGGGCTGGGGGTCCGTCCCCACGTCATCAGTGGCTGCAGAAAAGCAGCTGCAAAAGCTGCCCACCTCTGCTGCTGCACAGAGAGATAAAAATAGCCCCTGAAAGAGCCCTTTATCCCAGGAAATACCATTTTGTGGTGTGTGGAATCTGTCCTTGCTCCCTACACACGGCCCAGAAGGAGGGAAGCTGCAGCAAATCAAGGTAACCTGGCAGAATGGCTGGACTCAATGACCTGAGAGGTTTTTCCAACCTAAATGATTCTATGGGGAGATGCTGTGCCACAAGCCTGAGGGATGGAGTGCATCATCCTGTCCCTGGGCAGCTGCTTCCCACATCTGACTCCAGTTTTCTCTCTACAGAAACTGCAGAACCAAGCCAGCACTGTGGCTCACTGTTCCAGCACCCCTGGCATGGTCACATAGGGCATTTTGCAATTCCTGCACCCGGAATGCAGTTAAGATCAGTCCCTCAGAAAGTGGTCTTGGCAGTGCCCCACGGTCAAAGCTTTGTTCCTGCCAAAGGCTCTCTAGGTTTGTGACAACTCTACAGTCGGGTCTCCTGTATTTGATGAGGTGAGGGGGGCAGGCTGGTCGGGGACAGCTGAGCACCCAGCCTGCTGGTAAAGAAATGATCCAAAGTGCATTGTCCTGTAGTTGTCCTTATGGAAGGTGTCAAACCCAGCTGTGCCAGGGGGCTGGGGCTGGCTGGGCCATCCTCCTTGGAGGGCCACGTGTCCTGATGCCAGTGCAAGAGTTATGGGAGTTATCTGGCATCTGCCAGAGACCAGGAGTGCAAACCACAGCATGGGTACATCCTCCTGCCAGCCCTGGCCGTGGTGGGCTGAGCTTCTTGGTGGGAGTTGTGTTCCTCATCTCAGGAAACATCAGAAAGTAGGTTGGCCAAAGCCCAGGGGACACATACTGCTATTTTCAAGCACTTTGTTCTGTCTAATAGAAATGTCTTTAGTAGAAATGGCTGCAAATTTTCCATTGAACTTTCCCTTCTCCCCTTAAGTTGGAAATTGCTCTTCTTTTTTCTTTTACCAATGAAAATGTTTTCATTTAAAAATAGTTGATAGATTTCAAGCTGGAAAAAAAAAGTCAAAAATCTGGAATTGAGATTTGTTTGTTGTCTCTGATTTGGAAGCAAAGAGCCTTCATAATTTACCTGTGTATGTGGGAAGAGAAGTCTGTCTCCAGAATTGCAATGGGAAATCCTTAGTGAGTTTGAATCAGCTTTGCCTGTCCAACATGACCTTCATGTTTTCTCTTGAGGAGCAGCTCTCAGCTTGTGGCAGGAACATCTGAAGCCCCACGTGAGGGAGCAAGCTCCTTGTGTTGTTTAGCCATGAACCTCCCACCAGTACTAAGGGCATGGAGCAAGGCAGGGGTGGGACACAGAGGCAAGCAGGGCAGGAGCTGCCTTCACTGGAAATGAGGACAATGCTGGAAACAGTCCTGCTGTTGCCCAAGAGCAGTGAGGGGAAGAGCTCTCCAGGGATTCCAGGGACCTGAGGCTGCTTCTGTTCACCATGTGCAGCCCCATGGGAGGGCCGTGTTGTCCCTTCTGCAGGTCACACAGCTCTGCCTCACAGGTGATGATGCAAGAGCCAGAGCTGTTAAGGAAGATGCAATCTCATCCTCAGGCTTCAGTAACATCAGTGTTGAGTGTCCCTAAATTTACCCGAGGGCAGTAGATGAGCATTTGTGTCCACCCTTTACTCCAAAGGAGTTCAGAACCAAGCTCTCAACAGCTGGTATCCTCCCTCCAATGCTTCTGAAGGCAAGTGGGATTGCAGGAGCATCCTGAGCCTTTAGTTTGATGTGTGCCTTCTGTCATTTCACACGGTTCCATCCTGGGCGGTGTTGGAAGTTAAGGAGGATTAGCTGCTGCTGGCTGATTTAACACTTACAGGGTCACTGCAGCTCCCAGCTGGTAACACCAAAACTCCCTGTGCTGAGGCTTCAGAACTCCCACAATGGTGATGACCAAAAGCCCGTGCCTGTTCCATGGCAGGAACTTCCACCCTGTGCCACAGGCTCGAGAGCCAAAGCATGGTGAGTGGGGCTGTCCTTGCCACCGGCTCCTCCTGCCCCAGCTGGGTGAGCGTGGCTCCCAAGAGGATGGTTGCACTGCAGCAACAGGGACACGGTTGGTGCCCCTACTCTGATCCCTCCCTTGCTGCTGTAGCTGTTACTTCTCCTTTCCAGACAGTTCTAAGATGCCAAGGCAGCTGGTGGTGGAAGCTCTCACGGTGACTGTGAACTCTGTGATTTTGACGAGTTACGTATGAGGTTACAACCTTAGAAAACAATGCCATTCATAACAAAAGCCAAGAGTAAGCGATAGCAGTCCTCTTTAGCTTGAAGGATGCTCTGTGCCCTTGTGCTTCTGAGAGTTGAACATGTGCACACACAGCAGCAGAGGAGGCAGCAGTCAGCTGAGCAGTGTGGTTTGCCCCTATTCAAAGGTGACACCTACAGCCGGGGCTGGCCCCTGCTCCCTGCAGAGCTCTGGCTAAACAGTTCTCTCCAGTTTTGGGGACTGGACATCCACAGGGCTTTGCTCCACCATCGAGAGCCAGGAACAAGGTTCCCTTGCTGATCCCCCAAGATTTTGAGCACAGAACTGATGAGGTGGCACTGGGCTCAGCCCCCTCCAGTTTCCCACGTGGAGTGACCATGGGCATGGTCTCGACTGCAGAGCCTTCCTGTGCACCTGCCTCTAAACCACGTGTTTATCCACACTTCTTGTCCTTTCACTATGCAACCATGACCTCTGGCACAAGAATATTGGGAATCCTGATCTCAGCTGCTTCTTTCAAAGTGCTGTTGGAAAACCCCAGTGAGATTTACAATTCCATCCCAATTTATCAAATTCTTATTTCACAAACCAAAATGACTGAAGCAGCCTCTTGGAGCAGCTACAATGACCAATTCAGTTGCAAGTCTACCAAGAGCTGATTTCCTTTGCACAGACAGGTTGATTGAGAGTTTGCTTCCAGGTCAAAACTCTGCTTAAGTCTGCTGTTCAGTGTAAATCAGAATCCCAAAGCTTTGACCAAGAAAAACCCTCCATCCCAATGATGCATCTGAAAGGGAGATGCAGTATTGCGTGTCTGTGTACCTCTGTACACACCATGGTCACCCCATGGTCTGGCCCTTACCTGTGATTATTCCCCATAAATGGCAGATTAGCTGGGAGTCAGGGGCATGAGGTTTGCAGGAACAGGTCGATAATTTGTCCTGCTGTGGCTGCCAGCAACCCTTTCTCCATCCCATTGAAGCACACGCAGGAATAAACACTGATACACACTAGAAATCCATAGTGCTTGATATTTACAGCTCAATATAAACTGCAGCAGTGCCACTAAGCTAGTGTATCTTTAAATGTAGGGAAATCAGGCAAGCAGGAAGCTCAGAAACTTGCAGAAGGTCACAGAGGCAGTGGCGATGCCAGGAATAGAAACCAGAGGTGAAATCCCGGCCTTGGAAAAGTCAGTGGGAAACCTTCCCTGATCTCAGCAGAGGCAGAATTACACTCGGAGTGCTGTTCGCTATTCATTATCTGTCAGTATCTATTTACAGATAAAATCAATACAGATGGTGATTATAAATTATTGTTTCTTGCAATTCTCTGAGCACGACCGCCTGAGGAAGAGCCCCGGTGGCGCTTGTCAGGGGGCTGCGGAGGCTGAAGGCAAGTCCGTGCTTTCTGCTCCCGGCTCCGAGAGATTTCGCTATGGATCCAGCTCTGCTGCGGGAGCGGACCCGGGCCATCACCGCCGCTCCGGGCCAGTGCCCGTCCCGGCGGGGAGCCCGCGGTGCCGCTGGGGCTTGGCAGCGACAGCGCCCGGAGCCGGCGCGGCGGCAGAGCCCGGCGGGGCCGGGGGGGCCGCGGGGAGCGGCGGGGCCGCTGCGGCGGGGCAGCGACAGCCCCGCGGGGTCACCTACCGGGAGAGGCGACCGCTAGACCGGGCACGGCGGGGCTGCGGGCAACTTGTGCGGGGCCGCCCCGCAGCCCCGGGACCCGCCCGCCCCGCAGCCCCCGGCCGCAGCCCGGCCCGTCCCGCCCCGCGGCCGCTGCCTTACCTGGGGAGAGCGGCGGGGCCCCGCGGGGCGCCCGCTGGGCGTCATGGGCCGCGGGGCCGGGCCGGGGCCGGGCCGGGGCCGCGCCGGCTCCCGCGCTGCCCGCGCTGCCTGCGGCGGCCCCGCCTCGCCCGGCCCGGCCCCGCCGCCCGTAAACAGCGGCAACGTGACCGGAACTGGGGAGCTCCGCCGGGGCGGCGGCACCGACCCTGCCCGCGGCCGGGCCGCGCCAGCCAGCCGGGGCCGCCGCGTCGGGGCCGGGGCGCCGCTCCCCGAGACCCCCGGGGAAGCGGGGCTCAGCCCCCCGGGACCCTCGGGGCCCCGCTGCCGCGCCCCCGGACCCTCGCTGCGGCCGGGTCCCGCTCCCCGGGGGCCTCGGGGTCCCGCTCCCCGGGGGTCTCGGGGTCGCGGTCCCCGGGACCTTGGGCGCGGCCGGGGTTGCGCTCCCCGCCGCTCCCCGCCGCTGTCCGCGGTGCTGAAGCCCGAGCCCGAAGCTGCCCCGGGGGTCCCGCGGCCGCCGCCCGCTCAGCCCCGGGCGCGGGGACCCCCGAGCAGCCCCGGGCGGCCAGAGCGGGGGCTCTGTGTCTGGGGAGTGTCCCTGCGGGGGCTGCAGTGCCACCGCCGCTCGGGGGGATGCGGGCCGGTACCGGCTGCAGCTGGAAAACCGGTCGGTCAAACCAGCGGAGCTGCGGTCAGAGAGATGGTGATAAAAACTTGTTTACTCAAGTGGTTACTGATTTTTCATGCCTTTTGTTTGTGGTGCCCAGACCAGCTGGGGCTTCGCATCGCAGGATGACTCAATCCTTTGCGCCTCTGTTCCGGCAGGGAGGCTGGGATGCGGTGGCCTGTTCCAAGCTGCTCGGTGGTGACGGCACAGCAAAATGGTAGCGTCCTCCCCGTCAGCTGACAGTCTGCTGATTCCCCTTCCCTGAAACCCAAATGTGCCTGGAGAGTGCCGTGCTCCTGCTCTGATGCTGAATTGTGCTGCCGTCTCCTGTTAAAGCTGCTGCAATCCTGCTTATCCCGGTGTGCATCCAGCACACAGAGGAGTTGTAGGGGAGCTCACAGAGCGTGGTCTGTGGTATCATTCTGCCATGCCACATCCTTCCCTCCCCTTGAATGCTTCCAGGCTCTGGTGAGTGCTGGTGCTCCACAGATCCAGTGAGGATGTGCTGTGGCCAATAGACTGCCCTGTGCCTGCAGCAAAGCACACGCTGCAGGTGTGATACAGAAGGTTTGTGGCATCTCTGCACAGTAACAGCCAAGGACTGGGCCCTCACCTGATGCACAGTGGCGGGGTCCAGCCTGGCTTGTTGTTTCTGGTAGTTGAGAAAGGCTGAGCTTGGTGTTAGGGCTCATCTAAGGACACTAAATTTAGTTCACACAAAGAAAGAAATCATTGAATCGGGAGAAAGGATGAGCAGTGTGGTCTGAAGGTCTGTACATGCACACACAAGAAGCTCATTTGCAATGAGTTATTCAGGCAGATCTGCTGGCAGCCCCAGACAGTGCAACAGAGAGCTTCAGGGTCTGCCAATGCTCACCCAGTCATGCCAACTCCTATGCGGGCCTCCTCTCAACTTGTGTTCTCTGAAAAATGAGTTCTTCTTGAAACAAGAAGTTGTTGAGGGGTCACAGGTGCCTGTGTGAAGGGGGACAATGCAGCTGTTCTTGTTCAGAGCAGCACTGTCTCACGTGGAGCCCCTCTCACCCTTTTGTGACCCTCAGGTCGGTGCTTGCCGAGTGTCACTTGTCCCTCTCAGGGCAGTGTGCCATCTTTGGGGTGTGTGGGTGTTTGTAATGTCTCCTTGTGTCTTCCCCTAACTTGTGTGCTAACTTGAGCAGCAGTGAGCTACAGACGGGAGGAGGACAGGGGGAACGCCTGAGTGCATCATGTTTCACAAGGTTTGTACAATTTTCATTGATTTTCCACTGGATAAAAGACAAGCCTGCAAGCAGTCAAGGTCAGGCACTCGGGGACAGAGAGCTGCTCTGCAAATGAGGTCATCGCTCCGGGATGCAGCCTGCCGGGCGGGCGGGACAGCAGCAGAGTGCAGCGCATCCTCTGCACCCAGCGCGGCGCAGGGAACGTCGGCTCCCTCCACAGCGATCAGCTGGCATCTTGGGGTCACTCTGGTGCACGCAGGCTGCTCATGATTCCCATCACCAGTTCCAAAATTAACTGGTTTCACTGGCAGCTTTCTTGAGCAGGACATGACACGGCAGTCCTTTTGCTGATGCTTCCAGCCACCGCGATGTCCTGCACTGCAATTATGCTGCATCTCTTCCCCACTCCCTGCTTGCTCCGAGAGACAGGAGTTCCTGCTCAAACAAGTCTGAGGTTACAATACAGTGAGGCAAAAATGGCAGGAATGCCAGCTCAGGAGGAACTGGGGGGTCCCTGCTGCCGCCTCAGACGCGTTACTGAGCTCCAGAGCCTGCTGGGCAGAGGCACTCAGCTCCTTGCTTGTTGTACCCCAGCTTGGAGACATCTCACTGCCCTGTGCCTCAGTGGGAGCGCTGGCAGCCCCTGATCCACGGGGCAGCAGACGTGGGGAGACCCACAGGTGCCCCAGCTCCGGGTTCTGCTGCAGCAGCGTGGCTTTCCCCCTGGTCCGAGGCAGGTGGAGACCGGGGGATGCTGGGCGGGGAATGTGGGGATGTGAGGATGCAGGGATGAAATGTGCGGGATGCCGAGCCGTGGGATGAGAGATGCGGGATGCGGGCACTGCGGATGGGGCTGCGGGCGGCAGCTCTCCCGAGCGGGGCTGGGCTCCGGCGCCGCCGCTGCTGCTGCTCCGTGCCGGCACTGACCTCTAGCGGCACCGGCACCGGCACCGGCAGCGGCAGCGGCGGACAGCGGTACCGGCTGCGGTAAGCACAAGCGGTACCGGCACCAGCGCCGGTACAGGCAGCACCCGTGCGTCTATGTGTGTGCATGTGTGTGTGTGTGTGTGTGTACACGTGTGTAGGTGTGTGTGTTTGTGTGTAGGGGTGTGTGTGTGTGTGTGTGTGTGTGTGTTTGTGTACATGTGTGCCTGTGTGTTTCCGTGTGTTTTCGTGTGTGTGTGTGTGTGTGTGTGTGTTTGTGTACATGTGTGCCTGTGTGTTTCCGTGTGTTTTCGTGTGTGTGTGTGTGTGTGTGTGTGTTTGTGTACATGTGTGCCTGTGTGTTTCCGTGTGTTTCCGTGTGTTTGTGTGTGTGTGTGTGTTTGTGTACATGTGTGCCTGTGTGTTTCCGTGTGTTTCCGTGTGTTTGTGTGTGTGTGTGTGTTTGTGTACATGTGTGCCTGTGTGTTTCCGTGTGTTTGTGTGTGTGTGTGTGTGTGTGTTTGTGTACATGTGTGCATGTGTGTTTCCGTGTGTTTGTGTGTGTGTGTGTGTTTGTGTACATGTGTGCCTGTGTGTTTCCGTGTGTTTCCGTGTGTTTGTGTGTGTGTGTGTGTTTGTGTACATGTGTGCCTGTGTGTTTCCGTGTGTTTGTGTGTGTGTGTGTGTGTTTGTGTACATGTGTGCCTGTGTGTTTCCGTGTGTTTGTGTGTGTGTGTGTGTGTTTGTGTACATGTGTGCCTGTGTGTTTCCGTGTGTTTGTGTGTGTGTGTGTGTGTGTGTGTGTGTGTGTGTGTACATGTGTGCCTGTGTGTTTCCGTGTGTTCGTGCCCGTGTCACTGGCTCGGGGCCGTGCCAGGCTGCGTTCCCGCTGTGGCCGCGCTGGACACCCCGCACCCGGGGCTGGCAGGGCCAGGGCCGTGCTGCCCTGCAGGGGGAAGGTGTGCTGGGCACCACGGCCTCGTTCTGTGCTCAGCGGTGCCCGAGTCTCGCTGTGGCGCGGAGTTCTGCTTGATCCCGTCTTAGCTGAGCTCCCTGTCCCGTGAGGACAGCAGCCATCCCACTCCGTGCCACACTCAGCGGGCAGGGACAGGCCCTGGAGCACCTGGGGCTGCTTTGGCCATTCTCCCTCCTTCCCGGGGCTGCCAGAGGAGCTGAGGGATGGAGCCTCCGCCGGCAGGTCTGGATGTGGCCAAGGGCCTGTGCTGAGTGAGCCCGGGTCCCTCCAGCGGTGACTGATTCCTGGAAGAGACAGCTGGTTCCCAGTGGAGCTGCATCCCATGTGCACTGCAGTTAACCCAAATCCTGTGCCCTTCCAGGGTGGCTACGGAGTGCTTTGAGACCAGAGCTTTCCCCCGCCACCCCCGAGTTAATTATTAGGGGGATTTTTTCATTTAATTTATAAATGAGTTTAACTTTGCCTCAGATATTATTTTTCAATCTAATTGAAATGTAGTGTGTGTGTGCGCCTTCTAATTGCTTTGAAGAACCTAATAAGGAGCTCCTTAAAGTCTAAAGGCTAAAAGCTGGAGGATTTTAATAAATTTAACATTAGCTTAACATTTCCACAGGGATTGGAAAATATCTACTGGTAAGGATATTTGCTTGAGCTAAGCAATGCAATTTGTTCCTCTGTGTTAGTGCATATGTGATATGTGAACAGTCCAATTTTAAATTTTTCTCATTGTTTAAAAACTTTTTTTCAATGAAAGTTGCTTTTATTTTTAAATCTCCCAGGTCTGTAAAAGTTGTTATGGCGAAGCAGGGGTGGCTCAGCTCCGGGCCCAGGCAAGGCACGGCCTCTCCAGCTGGCATGGCTGAGCAAGCTCTGCTCCCCAGCTGAGAGGAGGCATCAATGCCCTCCAGATGTGTTTGCGCCCAACAACAGCAGGACTTCAGAATTGCCAATAACAGGAATTTACTCGAGTAACTAACAGCGTTTGCTTTAAATGAAGCTGTTCGCTTGTGGATGCAGCGCCTGGGTTTGCTGAGCTGTGAAATTAAGTTCTCAAAGATCAGAAAGGTGAGGATTTAGGGCCCAAACACCACTTCTGGGAAACAGCTTTCCGTGTGGTTTAAAGCTCCTTGAAGTAACACCCGAGTGCACATGTGGTTTGCTTCCTGAGCCCCCTGCAGCGCCCAGGGGCTCTGGGAGGGAAGCTCCGGCTCGGGCAGGTTGTGCTTTGAATTTCTGGGAGAATAGTTCTGCCGGTTCTGCCAGCTGGGCTGGGTGGGTGCTCTTGCCGCGAGCAGGGACCGTGGCGGGTCCAGCCCCGGCCAGGCAGCTGTGAGCCACTGGGTGAGTGGGGGGCCTGGGGAGGAGCAGGGCCCCGTCCTGGGGTTTCTTTGCCCCGGGGGCTGCTCCCGAGGCACTTTGGATGCTCAGCGCGGACTTGCTCTGAGTGTGTGAGAGGCTGCCAAGCGCGCATCTCCCTGGAGCCCTGGCCGGGGTCCGGCTGGTCGGTGCGAGACCCCGGGGGCCGCGCCGAGGTACCGGGGGCGTTGTGCCCCTCGGGGCCGCCCCGGCGGGGGCGTTGCATAACGCTTTACATAACCGGGCCGAGCGGTGCGGCCCCCCCGCACCTGCCCGGGGCCAGGCCCCCCCGGTCCCCCGGGCGCCGGAGGGGGCGGGAGCGCAGGAACCGGCGCAGGAACCGGCGCAGCCGCCCCAGCCCCGGGGCCGCTGCCGAGGAGCCGCCGCCGGCTCCGAGCGGGGTCTGCGGGCTCGCCCCGCCCGGCGGGACCCCCGGGATGGCCTCGGGCAAGGCGGCGGGGGAGCGGCGGTGGGAGCTGGTGCGCTGGTGAGTGCGGCGGGCCCGGGGTCCCGAGCTGGAGAGCGGCGGGGCTCAGCCTGCGAGGGCTCTGGGCTCCGGCGTGGGGATGCTCCCAGCCCGGGAGAGGGGGAGAACCCGGGCTGGGGGGCCCCCGGGAGGGTTGAGGGGACACGGGATCTCGCCCTGGGTGCGGGATGCTGCGGGGCGCTCCGAGGGGCGCCGCGTGGTCCCGGCTGGAGCGGGGGGACACACGGGCTGCAGGGAGGGGGCGGGTCCGTGCTGGGAGGGGATCGCCGGCAGAGGCAGGAGAGTCGGATCCCGGAGACTTTTTGCGCTCGGGAAAGGGTCTGCCCGCTGAGGAGGAGCGTGGGAGCGGCAGCGCGCCGGGATGCCGAGGTCTCCTCGAGCCGGGGGAGTCCCCGGGACTCGCGGGAGGCTCCTCCGGCCTCTGGCGTGCGGGGACGGGGCTTGGAACAGGGCACTGTCTGTGCCCGGAGCAGCCGGGACGGGCTGACATTGAGAACAAGCTTTGTCTGTGCTCTTTTATGTTGAATTGTGCAGTTTGTGACGTCCGCAGCTTGTGACTTTTGAGCAGGGCGCTGCGGCGATGCCAGGAGGTGCTGGGGCTCCGTGCGGGCGCTGGCACGGGCCCGGGCTGGGCCCTGGCGGGAGCAGAGCCCGAGCCAGGCCGGCCTCGGGTGGGAGCTGTGGGTGGGAGCCCCTCAAGCCAGGGCAAGAGTGGGAATCACTGAAGCTTTTTCTTTTCCTCTCTCCCTCCCTTTCCCTCCCCTCCTCGCAGCCAAGGACACTTTTTCCCCTCACACACTTGAGCAAACTGTTACAGCAGCTGCGTGGCACGGCTGTTCTGCGTCCCCGCTGCCTCACCCCCACTTCCCAAGGGACACCCTGCCTCCCCTGCCTCTGCTCTGAGCACGGTTATCCTACCCCAGAGCTCCCAGAGCAGGGAGCATTGGCAGAGCACCCTGCTTGGTTGCTTTTAACTAGGAAATTGGCAGGTCGCTCTGTGCTGGGGATGCTCAGGGAGCCTTTCGGGTTTCCTTTGCTGCAGCGTGAAGTCACAGTTCCTGCACTGTCACTGCCCCAGCTCCACAGGACCGGCTGGGCTGGGGGGCTCAGGCAGGTCACAGAGCCCAGCAGCAGCACGTGGGGAGCTCACGGCACAGTGGAGCCTCCCCTCAGCCCCGTGCAGACAGTGTGGGCACATCCCTGTGGCTGATGTTGGGAATGAGCATCCCTATGCAGAGGAAGGGATAGGAGCCCTCTCCAGCTCTGGCTGAGGTCCGTGGCTGCTGCAGCTGTGTGTGCGTGTCTCTGCAATCAGTACTACAGGGGCTTTAACTTATTAATTACTTGCTGATGAAATTTCACGTTCAGAGGAGTGTGTATGAAGTGCAGCTGGCTGCTGGGATGGAAGCAGGCAGCAGGATCTTGTTCCAAAACATGGAAACAACTGCAGTTATCAGAATTTTGCTCACTTAACAGGGAACCCATACTCTTCTAATCAAATTAATAACCACCAATTTGCTTGACTATTGCTGGATAAGCCTCAACATCTGGGCTGGCATTTGAGTGATGCTGGAAAGGCCTTGGAGCCAGTGACAGCCTGGGGACAGGGCTGGCCTGGGGGGTGGGTGTGTGCTGGGGGCAGGCTGTACCCCAAGACGAGGGTGCTGAGCAGAGGGTGCTGTACCTGGGGGCTTTACAGGGCAACGTCCTGTGCTGCTTTGGGAATGTTTGTGCTTTGCTTTCCTGCACAAGGCGGTCACGGGGGCCTGTGGGTCTGGTCTGAGGGCCCTGAGTGGGCTGGGGGCTCTGTCCCCCGGGGCTGTAGGGGGGTGCTGCTGGCAGCAGCCCCACAGACACCCCAGGAGGGTGCAGGACCCCTCCCTGGGGGTCAGTCTCAAGGGATGCCCTGTCCCAGACGCGGCTGGGGGGCAGTGAGGGGTGGGGTGGCACAGGGCTGCAGGCGGATGGGCTGTGCAGGGATTTTCTGCTGCCCCTGAGGAGCGCGGAGGTGCCGAGCCAGCCTGCGTGCTGCTCCCTGCCTCCATCCAGCGCTGATGAATATTTCAGTCTCCCCGGGTGTTATTTTTAGGTACGTGCGGGAAGGCCGCTTCCGCATCGAGGAGAGGACGCTGACGGCTTTCCAGTGGCTCCACTCGCCCCAGCAGCACCGCATCGTCAGCCGGGCCGACCTGGGCTCCCCCAGCAGGTGAGGGGGACGTGGGGAGCACTGCCACACGCCCTGCTGCTTGCTCTTGCACAAGCCCTTGTGGTTTTGACACGGGCCTTCCGAGCCCCAGCCTGTCTGGGAGCCCCGTGGGACACCAGCATCTTGGGCTTTGCTTGGAAATGCAGTCCCAGGCGCTGCGGTTGCAGCAGGAGCTGCCGGCACCACGCTAGAGCTGTTTGGTTTAAAGAAGTGGAAAGGACAAATTATCACCTGCCTGCCCAAACTTTTCTTGTGATCGCCCCCATGGTTTTGGTTGAGGATCTGCTTTATGTGGGCAGCACTTGAGGTTTACTTCAAAACAGATGGGAGCCAGGGGCTGTGTTTCCCCCAGCCACCAGTGGTCGTTGGGAAATATCTGTTCTGATCCCCTGAATTAGGTTGGTGCTTAAACTCTCCCCTTGGGAGCCACATCCCAGGCCTGTGCCATGGCTCTCCCTGCTGATGCATATGCATTGCTGTCAGTTCCCATCCCGTGTTTGATGACAAAACACCATTAGCATAAAAGCACAGGCACACAGAGCAACATCTGCTCTCTGGCCCTCAAAGAGCTCTGGAACATGCTGAGTCCCTGAGTGGCTGTGGCACTAAAAGCTCTTCCCTCTCTGTTTCAGCAGCAGTTTTGCTCCAAGAGCCCTTAAAGCCCTGCAGTATTGATCTGCCTGGAATTGCAAGGATGAGAACAACAGTGGGAGGGTGGCTGCAGAGGAAGGAGGTGCCTAAAAGACTTGGATTTCCCGGGACAGGAGGGGCTGTGGGTACTCCTCAGGCAGGGCAAGCAGGGTGGGGGTGGAAGGAGGTGACATTCACACCTGGGAGAGACTTCCAGGGGCTTGAGGGAGGTGCCAGCTGTTCCCGGCAGGAGCCACGGCATGCACGCTTACTGCTGCCATCTGCTTCCCGCGATGGGAATTCCTCTGCCCGCCGCTGGAGAGGCTTTCCAGAAACTGGAATGACTGTGCTGTTTATTGATTTTAACTAATTTTTGCAAATTGCTTTCAGAGGTTGTGTTAGCCTCGCGCCTGATGTGCATGTTTCATTTGGCACGTGCAACTGAAACGCGTGTAACATCATTTATAATTTATGTTAAGTGCTGTTGGGGTTAATTTCACTAGATTCATTTGATTTCCCGAGGGGGTTAATTTCCCTGGATTCGTTTGACTTCCCAGAGGAAAAGTTACCTGCAAGTTTCCCCTAGGAAGCTACCTGGAGCCGTCTGGAGCGTCTGTAGGACACCAGCGACCAGTCATGAGCCGTGTCTGTATCTGAGTCATTGGAGTGAAATGTTTGTGTCCCAAGGCAGCCCAAGTGTGAACTCCGGCCGGGGCACAGGGCCAGTGCGGGCGCCGCTGGGGCACAGGGACAGTGCGGGCACCGCTGGGGCACAGGGACAGTGCGGGCACTTCTCGGGCTCTGCCTGGGGCACAGGGACAGTGCGGGCACTGCTCGGGCACCGCTGGGGCACAGGGACCCTGCGGGCACTGCTCAGGCTCTGCCTGGGGCACAGGGATGCTGCGGGCCGGGCGCCGCTGGGGCACAGGGACCCTGCGGGCGCCGCTTGGGCGCAGGGATGCTGCGGGCCGGGCCGCCTGCTGCGGCTGCTGCTCGGTGGGAAGGGAAGGGAAGGGAGACAGCCACGGCAGGGCCGTGTTGCCGCCTGCGGGCCGGGCAGGGCGGCGGGACTCGGCTCTGCCCCCGCAGCCTGTGGGATCCCGGGGCCGCGGCGGCGGGCAGGGAACGCGCACCGCCCCGCTCTGCCCCGCTCTGCCCCGCACCGCCCCGCTCTGCTCCGCACCGCCCCGCACCGCCCCGCAGCGCTCTGCCCCGCCCCGCACCGCCCCGCACCGCCCCGCGGGGGCCGGCTCCGCCACCGCGGCGGGATCCGCAGGCGGGCAGCGGCGGGCGCGGCGCGGGGCGGCGGGCGCGGCTCCATCCTCGGCGGTAGGTACGCGCTCCCGGCGGGGCAGCCCCGCGTTCGGGGCCGCGGTGCCAGGGCAGGGGCTTGGGGCCGGGAGCCGGGGGCTGGACGCTCCAGGGGACGGTGGACCGGGACCCATGTGCGGGAGGACGGTGAAGTGGCTGCCAGCACCGCTCTTGAAACATTGACCATTCGAGGAGGCGATTTCCAGCAGTCCGTGTGGGGCTCTGCCTGCTGTCCCCGGGGGTCGGGGTGGTGGGGTCCGGTGGCGTGCGAGGGGCTTTGTCCTGCCTCCCCCGGGCACCTCCTGGCTGGGAGCCCCAGGTGTTTGCACAGAAAGGGGACGTCTGAGCCTTCCTGCGTGCCCCACGCCAGTCTGCTGCGGCGATCCTCCCCACCGCTGCCCCCGAGCGAGGCTGCAGCCCATCCCTGACAGGAAAGCAGTGCAATGTCTGCTCACCAGGCCGAGCGTCTCCCTTCATCCTGCTCATTCCCACAGGCAGAGCAGCGATGTGCCTGGCGTGGAGCTGCACAGAGCCTGTGAGGGCTGGGTGAGATGTTGTTTGCATCCCTGGCAAATGCAGGCTGTGAGATGGATCCTGCCAGGTTGGGCTCCCTTCTGCACGCTCTAGGCTCTGCTGTTTCATTTAAGACTGCTTGTTGTCTTAGCAGCAGAAGGGACAAAATATCTGTCCACAAGGCACGATTTATTGAAGGCTGGAATCGTGCCAAAGAGTTTAAATTCAGATCCAACTTGCGCTGTGATTGCAGGCAGCTGGCTCGCGCTTGCACACGCCAGGTTTCACAGATACTGCATTCTCCCTCTGCTGCCGGTTCCTCCCACTAGAGACGATAACCACAGCAGCAAAACGCCTTTTTCCTTGCTTGTTTGTTTTATCATCCTTCCTTCCCTTCATCCCTAGGCATATCTGCGTGGCAGCAGGGTCCTGGGGCTGCTCAGAGAGGCCCTCTGCTGCTGCTGCTGCCTGTCGTGTACCTGGTCAGGCACTCTGGTGGTTGGTGGCTGCTGCTGCTGTGGAAACAGGAACAGGACTTCAGCAGCAACAGGAGGAGAGACATTTTTTCCAGGAGCTAAAAACAGCTCATTCTCCACAGACAGTTTTGCAGTTTTGTGGGGGTAGATGAATCCTTGCTTGGAGTTAACATCTGCCTCCAAGCTGGATGCCAGAAGGACTGTTCCTTGACTGTGATTTGGCTTCAGCTGGGCTCTTGAAAAGCCAACCCAAAATGGTTGAAAAATACAGGTGATGTTGGCAAGAAGTAGCAGGATTTGGAAAAGCTCAAGTCCAAGCCCCATGTGGCTCGTTTGCAATGTCCAGGGTGCCTGAGCTGAGGTCTGCCCTTGTGCCAGTGCAGCTCAGCCTCGGGCAGGCACCGATGCCCCGTGAGCTGCTGAGGCCGGGGTGCAGGGCAGGGGTGTCTGAGAGGAGCAGCCCTTGCAGGGGAAGGTGCCAGGCACATGCTGGGCCAGCGAGCCCAGGGCCCCACTGCTGCGGGCATCCCGGGAGCACAGAACGGTTTGGGCTGAGGGGACTGTAAAGGTCACCCAGCTCCATCCCCCTCCTATGGACAGGGACACTAGACTTTACCATCTTGTGTAACATCTTAAATGTTCTGAGTCTTGATGAGAGGCTTGGGGTATTTTTGATTCCTTTATTTCCATTATTAGGAAACTGTTCCAGAGATTGATTGTATTGAAAATAAGAAACCTCCTAATTTCCAGCCAAAGCATGTTCAGGTCTGTCTCATTCCCATGCTTTCATCCCGCCCCCACGTTTTCCCAGCCCTGGTTTTCAGTTTAAGCTGTTCTTTTTCTGTCTCTCCACAATTCCTTCACTGGCTGCAGCCACCCCCCTGCTCCGTGTTTGTTGTGTGAATTGGGCCAAACACTCTCCAGTTCCTGGCGCAGCTGCCGGTGCCAGCCTGCTGCCGGGAGCAGGTTTTTGTGGAGGTTTGCCCCAGCGCAGCCCCTGCTCTGCCTGCGCCCGTGCAGGAGCGGGGAGATGTGCCTGGCTGTGCAGGTAGCCATGGAGACAGCGCCCAGGGCCCTGCTGCTGGCGGCAGCTGCTCGTCTGGCTGCAGCAGGGGTGCCCCAGGCAGAGGGGAGCGCGGGGGGCAGCGGCGCCCGCCCTGTCTCCGGAGCATCCTGTGCCCGTGCGGGCGCTGTGTGGATGCACAGGGCAGCCTTCCTGCTGGGGGCTGGGGAGGCAGGCTGCATGAGGACGCGAGCCTCTGCTGCTTCCCTGGAGCAGCCTCCCTCAGGCTGCTCTGGCATGGGAAGGGGGTGGTTGGGAGAGCTGGAGAAAACAGGCACAGAAAATCTGTGTGCTTGAACAGGCTTTTCCTAGAGAGAGCCTTTTCATGCCTTTTCATGAGAGAGGAATTTCATGCCCTTGCTAGCAAGGCAGGACTCTAAAATGGGTGGCCTTGAGAAAACAAACAAGACTGTACATTACATTCAGTGGGCTGAGAAGAATTCAGTGAGCCTGGGAGCCTGTGTGATGAGTTCCTGCATACAGGGCTGTGATGAGACATGATCTGTGTCCCTCTGGGGCAAAGAGCTGGTTCATGTGATGGTGGGGGAGGCCAGTGGGGCTTTGGGGGTCACAGGCACCCGGCCAGCACGGGGGCCAGGTTGTCAGCCAGCACCTTTTGGGTTCCTGGGTTTCTCTCCTCTGTGCTGGGTGCTTCCTGGGCTGCTGGGAAAGCTGGTGCTGCCATACCTGGTGTAAGTATCCGTCCGTGCCTGAGAAGTGATGCTTTGCAGGTGGCATGGTGGCTGCCTCCAGGATCTGTTTTCCAGCCATTTCCACATTAGTGAGCAGGAGCGGTCAGATCCCTTTGGACACAGGGATGAGTCCAAGAGCCATCAGTGGTTTCTCAAGCACGGTTTGCAGCCCGAGCTGTGCATGGCCTTGGGCTCAGGAAGGGCTCTGGCTTTCCTGTCCTCAGTCTGTCCTCTTGGGTGACACCAGCCTCCCCTCCCCAGCGTGGTGGCCGAAGGAGCCTCTCAGTCCTTCTGGTCTGGAGCTGTTGAACAGTGACGAGCCACCCCCGAGAGCAAGCTGGGGTTTGTGAGAAGCTGCATTTAAGACATCGAGTTTCTCTTTTCTCTTCAGCAGTACCATAAAGGGGAGAAAATAGTGTTTAAATATTCCATGAACTGAGTCAGAGGTAATTTGGACACTGTTTTCCTTTGCTCTGTAGGTCAAGCTGATAATGTGCACGGCATGTTCTTCCTGTCAGGACAAAATCTAATATTTCTGGGTGCCCACAACCTTCTTTAGACTCATTATAGGAAGCTGAATGCCCTCAGAGTGCTGCAGGCAATATTAAAGCACTAAAGATGCAATCCCAGTAAGAAAGGGAAGAATTATGCTGCCCTTGCTGGGCACAATCCTGCTCTGAGGTGTCACCAGCAGTGTGGCAGTGTTCCCAGTGGGCAGGGGCTGCTCACCAGGTTGGGGTGGAGCAATGGGATCCTGGTTCTGGCAGAGGCCCCTGGGAGATGTTAATTTAGACTGGTGCAGATGGTACTGAGGAGTCGTTCTCCCCCAGGTTTTTGTTCCCTAATTTTGGCTGCTCGGTTATGATTTGCCTGTGCCTGCTCTGAAAGTAGGAAGGTTTTCTCCTTGTTGTTTTTGAGCCTGTGTGAAATACTTCGGGGGGAAGAGGGGAAGTGAGAAAATGTCATTGCAGAGACTATTTCTGGAGGCACGCCCCTGCGGGTGAGATGGTGCTGGGCAGGCAGTGCTGTGGTACCCGGGCGCGGGGGAGGCTGGTGGCCTTGGGGGAGCTGAGGCTGGTCCCTGGTGTATTTTTAACCTTTGCCTGGTTCAAATGCAGCTTGAGCCTGGATCTGTGGTAGCTGGTGTGGCCCTGGGGGGGCTGCCAGTTGTGCGGGGATGGGGAGCAGGAAGAGCTCCACGTCCACCACTGCCAGCCATGGGTATCCCCAGGTGCTGGAGCGGGGCGAGGTGGGCTTTGCAGGGGCTGCCCCACACCCTCCTGGAGAGCAGGAACGGAGATGCTTCCCTGTGGCCGCGCCAGGGTCCTGCCCTGGTGTGCTCTGAAACCCTGGGGCAGGCACGGGGGTTACCTGTGCTTTAGCGTGACGTGAGGAGGAGCTGCAGCAGTGATTGTCACCTGCTGACTGAGGTGAGCTCCCGGCAAGGGGAGCCAGGTCCTGCCCTGCTCTGCGTGTCCCTGTCACCCTTCCTGCGTCACCTCCGGCAGCCGCGAGCTCCCGCGGGGCCGAAGCAGCAGAACAAGAGGCAGGAGATGGAACTGCCAGGGCAAAGGTGCTGCAGGGGGAAAAGGGGAAAGGTCTAAAGCTGGCCGTGTCTCTGGGGCTGTCCAAGCTGTTCCTGGCGTGGTCCCAGCCAAGGTCAGTGCTTCCCACAGCCGCTGTCCCTCCGTGTCCCACGCCTCTGCACGCAGGGCCGTGCTGGAGCCACACTGGGTCTCGTTCCAGTGTGTGGCACAGCCTGGCTACACCCAAAGCTTTTGTTTTCAGACATTTTAATTGTGAGCAGCTCGGTAGAGCTGGGCAGAAATCCACTGGGAGCAGTGTAAGGAAGACATGACCTGGGGGAAGATGAAGCAGGAGGATAACGTCACGCTGCTGGTGGTGCAGAGCTTTGACACAGATCATGCAGGCCAGGAACGAACGTGTTCCAAGCAAATGACTGCTCCAGATATTTTGTAGCACCTGAATTATGGCTTCAAAGCCTGCAGCATTTTTTTTAATAATGTCCTTAAGAGCTCTAAAATTAAAAGAATTTCCATCGTTTCATCCCTTTAAGGCTGTGGGCAGAAAGTAGGAGTTGAAATAGCTGGATTTCAGTCCAAGTTTTTTCCCTGGAGCTGAGTGATTTCTCTCTCCAGCTCCCTATACCCTCTCTCCCCCCACCCCTTTTTTCACACATCAGACAGAATCCAAGTGCCTCTCAATTTAAAGCTTTTGGGTGCTCGTATGAGAACGCTGGGCTAGAGCTGCCTCTGACCCAGGAGCCAGCACTGCATGGAGTGCCAGGGCAGGGGGATGCTGTGAGTCCACTCCAGGCGCTGGCTTGGATCACTGGGCTAGGAGGTGAGTGATCTGGTTGGACCGTGGCAGTCAGAGGCTCCTTCTGGCCTTTGAGCTGCAGTGCTGGGGATCCCCTGGTGTAGCTCTGAGTGGGTGCAGGTGGGTGCTGGTGGTTGGTTTGGGGAGGTGAAAGGTGTGAGGACACCTGGGCACCACATTCAGCCTTTGGGCACCGTGCCCACCCCTGCAACTGGGCTCCCCTCCCCACGGCTCTGCTGTGCCCTACAATGCCCAAAGCGTGGTGCAGGGAGCACCATCTGTTTTCTGGGGATTTGTGATGGATGGGAGCTCATACCCAGCTAGATGTCAGCATTTCCATTTCCGTGGGATTTCTGAAGCCTGGCTGTTAAAGGACAGGGGTGTTTGGGTGGTGGTCAGGCCGCAGATGCCACTTCAGCCTTACAGAGCTGCCAGGGAACCAGAGGATGGAAAACCTGTGCCACAGGCAGCTGCATGGGGACTAGTGGGAGGTGCCTTGCTGGGCTCTGGGATGGTGGGATCTGTTTGCCATGTGAGATGAAGTGATGGGGTTTTGCTTGCTGAGGTTTGATGCCTGTGGTGGGATGTCCCCTGAGGGGCACCGGAGGGGTGGGTGGAGGTTCCCCCTCCAGGGAGCCAGCCGGTGCTGTGACTGCAGCGCTGCCATTTCGGGGACAGAGAGGAAGAGGCAGACCAGCTCGCTGCCACCAGTGACCTCTGGATCGGGCCGTAGTGGCTGGGGCAGCCGCGGGGCGCGATGTTTGTGGGTGACACGGTGTCCGTGGCTCAGCCCCGCTGCCGGGCGGCGCTGCCGGTGGTCCTGCCATTAGGAGAAATACGATATTTGCAGCGTGAGGTTGCGAAAAGCCTGTGGCCACGAGAAGAAAAGGAAATGACTTTTTTTTTGTGGTGCTTGTGTGCGTGCGTGTGCATGCGCTGCTGCGCCGGGGCGGCTGGCCGCGGCGTGCTGGGGTCCCCCCGCCCCGCGCAGCGCGGTCCCCGCACGGCTGCCGCTGTCCCGTCCCCGCTGTCCCGTCCCCGCTGTCCCCGCGGGGCAGCACCGAGCCACCAGCATGTTCCAGAGGAAGCGCAGCGTCTCCTTCGGCGGCTACGGCTGGTGGGTGCCTTCCCCTTCCTCGCTCCCTCCCTCGCCGCGCTGGGAGCCGTGCGAGCCGCTTCCCTCCCTCCCGAGCAGCGGGAATCACGGGCAGAGCCCTTCCCCGGCCCGGGCCCGCCCGGGTGTGCGGCCGTGGGGAAGGACCTTCCCGCCCCGTGCCCGCAGCAAGCCTGGCCCAGCCCCAGCCCCTGAGCGGCGCCCCGGGCGCTCCGCGGGCGATGGGCGCGCACCGGGGCTGGCGGGGGCTCCTGCGGCGCGTCCCCTGCGGGGGTGTCTGCCCCCGCGCCTTCCTCTCGCTGCTCTCCCCGCTGCCCGCTCCTCCCGCACTCAGACAGCGATGCTTGCAGCCACCGTGGGGTGTGCAGCAAGCTCCCTCCTGGTCCAGGGCAGGTTCCTGGCACCTCCAGGAGTCATCCCTTCCTGGTCTGTCCTCAGCAGAGCTGCTGCCTGCGCCCCGAGCTCAGCGGGACCGTTGCTCCTGTCTCTTCCCTCTGAGAGGGGTTCATCTGTAGGGAAACAGCTGAAGGAAACGACGCGGTTCTCCCTCTGCCCTCGCTGCAGGTCTCCTCTGCGAGGTGTTTTATGCCTGTTCCCATGTGTAGTGGTTGTGTTCGGGGCAAAAGGCTGCTCTGCACCCTCCCCGTTCCGCAGGGGCTGGACTGGACAGCGAGAGCCGCGGGCTTTGAGGGGAGCGTGGTGCCGTGCACTCGGAGCTGCCCGAGACCGGCTGGGGGAAATGCTGAGTGGCTGCGAGGGCAGCGGGAGGGCAGCGGGAGCGCCAAGGCTGTCGGCAGGGTCCCCTGGGATGGAGCGCACGCCTCGCTGCAGCCAAGAGCTGCCTTGGCCGCGCTGGGTTTTCTTCACTTACACAGGGGAAGGGAGCACTTGGATAGACTTCTGTGCAAATAAGTTTTGTGATCTGTGGGCTCAGTTTGCGGTGGCCAAGTCGCAGCTCTTGGACAGCGCTGCCCCACGCGGCTCTGGGGCCCTGGCTGCCCGGGGGCATCCCAGGAGCTCCGCGGCGGAGCAGAGCCGTGACCCTCCTTGGCGGGGCACCCAGGGCCAGCTGCGCTCTGCTCTGGATTCTTTTTCTTGCTGTGCTTTGGCAGTTGCAGGGGAAAGAAAATCACGAGCCAGAGAGTCACTGAGGAAAACGGGCTCTGCCAGCTGGAGGGGGGCTGAGGGAGCTCTCGGGGGGCTGCACTGGCTCTCGGGGGGCTGCACTGGCTCTCGGGGGGCTGCACTGGCTCTGGGGGGCTGAGGGAGCTCTCGGGGGGCTGCACTGGCTCTCGGGGGGCTGTACTGGCTCTCGGGGGGCTGCACTGGCTCTCGGGGGGCTGCACTGGCTCTCGGGGGCTGAGGGAGCTCTTGAGGGGCTGCACTGGCTCTTGGGGGGCTGCACTGGCTCTCGGGGGGCTGAGGGAGCTCTCGGGGGGCTGCACTGGCTCTCGGGGGCTGTGCCACCGTTGCGGTGGGGGCTGGGGGAACAGGGCTTTCCTTTAGGCACCACGGCAGTGTGTGCAGGGTGGGAGCGGCGGGGGAGCCCCATCCTCCAGGAGCTGTGGGTGGGCGCTGCTCCCCAGGGGTGGGTGGCTGCTCCCCGGGTCCCGCGGGGCAAGCCCTGGGCGCTGCCCGGGAGCCCATCCCCGGGCGTGCGCTGGAGAGCCGGGACACAGCCCCGTACCTGCACCGGCCGCTTCTCACGGTGCCGGCCGACCCGCCCTTCCTGTGCGGTGCCTGGGCACACCCAGCGCCTCCTGCTGCGGCTGCACTCGCTATTTCCAGCCTCTGCTGAGCTGGAAATTGCCCTTTTTAAAACTGCCCGCCAGCCGCATCTGCTGCCAGCGAGGTCCCGGAGCAGTGCGCTGGTCCTGGGGACAGGAGCGGTGTCCCAGCGTGGCTGCGGGGATGCACACGGTGGGCGAAGCCGCCCTGAGCTGCCCCGGAGCTGCGCTGCCCGCGGAGCCCCCGGGCCGTGGGGCGCGGGCAGTTTCATTTTGCCGCCTCTGGAGCAGGGCAGGGCAGGGCAGACAAACGGCTCTCACAGCCGCCCTGCAACTGCGGTTTCCCAAACATGGGAGTTATTTCCTGTGTGGGGTTTGGGTTTTTTTTTTCGGTTGTTGTTGTTTCTTTTTCTCCCCTTCTCACTCTAAGAGGCCAAATAACAACAACTGTTTTTTCTTCCCGTGGCTCCGGATGGAGCCACTGGGGCAGCCCTCACTCGGGGACAGTCCCATGGGAGCTGTCCCAGCCACCCGCTGTCCCTGGGCTGCTGTGCCTCTGCCATTGTCTGGAAACAGCTCTGCTCCCCAGCATGCTCCGTTGTTCAACGTGATTTAATGATCAACAAGGTCTGGGCAGGACTGTGAGGTATTCAGTCACAATAGCAGGTGCCCTAGATCTATTTTTAGGAGCAGCAGCACGCTGGCTCTCCAGAGCAGAGCATGGAAGCTGATGCTTGGGGAAATGCCTGGAATGAGCTCCCGTGGCCATGGGGTTTTGGGAGGGTGAGGTTTCTGCCAGTGAGGGACCCTGGGAAGGGCAGTGGCTCCTGTGCCCGAGTGCCTGCCGGGCTCAGCCTGGGCACAGAGTGCCAAGCACCCGGCCCCCTGTGCCACCCGTGGGTGCAGCCCCCTCCCGACAGCACAGCCCAGCCTGGGGGGGACAGGGTAGAGCTGCAAGTGGGGGGAAGCTGTATTTCTGTGGCCACGCTGTGTTCTCTGCGATCACAGTACAAAACAAGAGGGTGTTGGGGGTGTTACTTTGCTGTTTGGTCTTTTTTTGAGACGTGGAATTGATTCAATGCGGCAGATAACAGAGCATTTTCAGTGACTGCCAAAAGACGTTATTTTGCATTTTGAGACATTACTATAATTTGCATTAATTAATATTAATATGACTGTAACCACAATGATTCTGAGGAGATGAGCACTCATTACCAGTGCCAGGGAAATGAGTGAAGGGGCTCCTGCTCCCACATGAGCCAGCTAGGGCTGGGAGCGATGGGGCTGCTCTGTGTTTTGTCTGCCTGGGGCTGGGTTGCAATACGTGGGGTTTGGGGGATCTTCCCAGCCCGTCAGGGCTGCCACAGGCCCACGATCTGTAAAATGTGGTTTGTGGCAGCTGTGCTTTGCAGAGAGCTGGGGCACAGGCGATGCCCTCCTCTGCTTCCCAGCTCACCTCTGGCATTCCAGCCTGGGAGGCAGCAGTTCTGCACCAGGAAAGAACTGGGGGGATCTTTTCTCGCTTTCTGCCAGGCTTCATTTTGGGTTAAATCTTGGTTTATCTTTTGGCTGATTTTGTTTTCCAATGAAATCTTTCTGTGGCGAGCGTCGTGTCAGCCGGAGCTGGCACCTCCAAAGGATGTGCTGAGGTCGTGTTTGGCAGCAGCCCCCCGTACCCAGCCCCCTCCCAGCTACATCTGGAGCCCCGTGCCTGCAGTAACACCCTCCTCTGCTCTCTCCTCAGGATCGACAAGACAATGCTGGCCAGCCTGAAGATCAAGTGAGTACCTGGCTCTTCCCTGTGATTTCCCGCGGGCTGCGTGGGGCTGGGAGCTGGCTCCGTGTGTGGAGGATGCTTTCCTGGGAGCTGGGCTCCAGCTGGTGCAGTGGAGTCCAGCCATGTCCGCCCACTCCGGGACACGCGCTCGTGCGTGTCCCGCAGTCTGTTCTCCTGGGAGCCTGGAGTGAATCAGGCACTGGGAGACTGCAGCCAGCACGGTGACACGCTCGCTGTGAGATCAGTGGGCTGAGGTGTGCACGGGGCAGCCCACGGGGCACCAGCTCTGCCTCGGGGGTCATGGGGGTGGGAATCAGCAGGTCAGGCTGGCACGGAGCTTCTGGGTGGAAATCCAGTGAAGTCTGGAGGTTTTGTATTTTGTTTTTCAGTCTGGAGAGGTGGTGTCAGTGGAACAGTGAGTGCTGGTGACCCAGCTCCTCTCCTGTGCTGCTGAGGGGCTCTGGGCACTGCTGGGGAGGGGGTGGAGATGCTACTGGGGTCCAGGAGGGTCTGTGGGCTGGCAGTGTTGCTTGGTGGGTCCATCTTGGATTTGGCACTTGCTGGACACTGCTGGGTGGTGTGGGTTGTGCAGCTCTGGCAAGGCGGTTGCTGGGCCAGGTTCTGTGCTGTGATGGAGTCAGTTGTGTGAGGTCACCATCCCTGCTGGGATATGCCCTCAGCTGATAGGGAAGAGAAGGTGCAGAAAGTCTGGGAGTGGTGGCACCGATGCTCTCCGCTCCCGCAGCACTCGTGGCTGTCTGGGACCTGCCTCCTGTTCCCACCAGCTTTGTGCTCCTGGCTGCACATCCTGGGTACTGATCCCTTCCCTCCCACTGTAGTGCACCCTCCCCTCTCCTGGATTCTGGGTCCTGGATTCCTGGAACCCCGGGTCGGGGTTCCCCCTTGTGAGCCCACGTGCAGCTCCAGTGCTATCAGCTGCACCCTGTGCTGATGCAGAAATGCTCTGGCCAAGCCTCCCCCGGGCTCCAGGCAATGCATGGGGTGATGGCTCATGCGGTTTCCCTCTATAATCATTGTGCAAATTATTCATTAATGGAAAAGTATCCGGAAGGCCTGGGGGAGCTGCTGCCTGAGCCAGCCGCGTGCCCGTTGTAATGGCACGGCAGAATCGCTGGCACCACGCTCCTTGCTCGGGTTGTGCTGAACTAATGAGAACTTTAAATCAATGCCTACCACTTTGGGGAGTGGCGGGAATTCTCCGCAGACTTTCCTTTTTCCGTGAAGCTGAGAAGGACTGAGCTGCTCTTTGTGCTGCACACTGTGCCCTGATTTTTTTCGAAGGTGTTGCAGCAGTTCTGCAGCAGAACCCCCCTGTAGCCGCCTCTCTGCGCCGTGCCAGGCAGCTTGGAACGCTGTGCCAGTGCTGTGGGCACGCTGCCGTGCTCCTGCCTGGGCAGGGTGAGGCTCTGGGGCCACGCTTCTCTCTCTCTCTCTGCCTTTCCTGCCCTGGCCAGAGGAGGGAGTTTCCTTGGAGCTTTTGATGAACATCCACTGCTGTTTGCACTAATGCTTCCCACAGCCCCGTGGTGCTGCTGGGCTGTGGGTAGGCTGCTTCATTAAGTGGTTCTGCAATTGGGGCTCAGCCAGAGCCACGTTTCGTACTTGTAAAAGCTTTTAAAATTATAAAAATATTATTAACCCAGACTTTTGGGGTTTTAGCGCCCTCCTGTTGTTGCTGCAGCCTCTGTCGGAGTGTCCTGGTTTAACCCGTGGCACAGAGGCACCCGGCATTGGAAGTTTTCTTTCCCATGTAGGTTATTACCGAAAATCGGAGCTCAGGGAGCCTCGTGCAGGCATCAGCCCTGCTGCAGAGGCCGGGGAGGCCCCAGCACACGGGGGCTGGAGTGGCCCCGGCAGAGGAGGGTGAGGGATGCAGGGCAAGCCCTGCCTGTCCTCCCCGGGACAAACTGCCCGCACAGGGTCGGGATAAACTCACCCCGCGGGTGGCACTGGGGCATCAAAGCAGTTTTCCCTCTGCCTGCCGCTCGGTTTTCTTCTTCAGTTCGGTTTCGTTCGTTCCTATGGTAACCGTGGATGTGTCTGAGGGACTGGAGAGCGAGCAGGCGCTGCGGAGGGGCAGTGTCGAGAGGTGATGGTGAGGAGCCCTGGCAGCACAGGCAGGGCCCAGCTGACCCCTCTGGTGACAGGAAAAGGTGCCAGGGCTGCAGGTGGGCAGGGAAGGTGTTGTCCAGGGCTCGGGCATTCCCGGGCAGCTGCTGCCAAGCAGCCACAGAGCCTCTGTGAGGCAGCCGGGGAGCTCTGGGTCTGGCTCTGCCCCAGGGAGCCGTGCCATGCCCGTGCCTGCCGGGCACAGCAACCTGAGAGCCCAGCCAGGAGCTGCCGTGCCCTGTGCCACCTCTGGAGTTTGAGTGCCCTGGGGGCCAGCCCTGGCTCTGGAGCCCCCTGTCCTGCGGCAGGAGGAAGCTGAGCCTCTGGCTGCTCTGGGGGGCTGACATATGCTCCTGCCCAAAGGCGCTCTCTGGGGGATGCAGAGTCTGGGAGAGGGCTTGGGGATACTCTGTGACTGCTTTTGGGGGTGCACGTCCCCCGGGGTGGAAGCAGGCGCTGGCGCTGCTCTGCTCGGGTGCTGGGGCTGTTGAGAGCTGCTGGGACTGGGGCTGGCCCCAGGGAGCTGTGGGGTGGAAACTGAGACCCCTGGGCAGTCAATGGGATTTGGCCTTTGCAGAGCCTGGATTTGGTTTGGACCAATTCCTCTGTGATCCCTACTTTTCTGTTACATTTTTTTATTCCTCACCCACTTCAGGCGAAAGCGCTTGGAGCTGCTGAATCCCCTGGGCTGGCAAAAGGGGAATCGTGCCCAGAAGCAGCTCCCCAGCCTTGGCCTGGTGTTCTCTTGTGTCACATGCAGTCTCTGTAGGGAGCTGCAAGTGTCTCCAGGCTCCTGGGGTCCCCTTGGCACTCCTGGGGGCACAGCTCCATGCAGTCCTGGTCACACGTGGGGTGTTTGAGGTCAGGTTGTGCTGCCGGGAAGGGAAGGCCTGAGCCAGATGGCAGCTAAGCTGCTTCCCTGGTGGGAAGGTCACCCTGGAGGAAAACATCAGCCTGCAGAGCATCTTTGCATGTCAAGGAGCAGTTCTGGCCAGGTGAGCCAGCCAGGTGGGTTTGCTTGCCCCTCACAGCAGCCCGGCAAGTGCAGGAGTCCCCAGGAAGGCAGGCAGAGACCCTCGAGCCCCCTTGGCCTTGTAAAATCCTTGTACTGGGGATGCTGGAGGTGGAAAAGCGGGATGGGGACTCGTGGGGCCCTTCCTCCTGCTCTGTGGAGCAAACTGGTGGGGTGATGTCCCACGGGGGGACTCCAGCCCTGTGCCTGCTGGCAGCTCCTCAGCCTTTGTGCTCTGGGTGTTTGCTCGTTGGAGCTGATGGGGTGTACTGAGAAACCACAGAGTGTGAAACAAAAAAGTCAGTAAAAAAGCCCCACCTTCAGGCAGAGTCACCTCTTCTTTTAGCCTTATAAAGCAGAAATAGCACCAAAATAATCGTGTCTCTGTGGAATGGAGGAGCCATGCACAGCAATTACTGGGAGTCAGTGTGTGTGCAGTCAGAACTCACATGAAAGAGCATGTGATGCTCCTCTGCTGATGGGAGCAGGAGGATGAAGGTGGGAAGGGATGAAAGATTTGCTCAACCTTCTTAAAAAGAGCTGTGTCCAGGCTTGAGGCTCTTTAATATTTGATGGGCTGGAGCTGAGTTAATGGGAAGATGTGGGAATGATTTAGCATCTTGGCGTTGGCTGCACTGACTACTGCACTGATCTTGGATGTTTGTGCTTGGGTCCTGTGAGGACAAGGTCTGGCGAGCAGATTGCATCTAAGTAAATTCCTTTGACTTATTAGCACTTCATAAATGGATAATTGCATGTAAATGTATGTTTTGCAATTATATTTAGCCAGAGAAGCACATGCAATGAAACGCTGTCAAAACTACTGCAAAGCAGCCAGCTGCAGCACGCAGGGAGGCTTCCCATCTCCGTGTCTTTGGAACTGCTGCTCTCCATTGCTATGGGCGTGGAGCCAGCCCAGTGCAAACCCCAACAGTGACCCCCACCAGCAGCATGCCCTGCATGGCCATCCCAGCTCTGGAGCCTGGCAGTGACCCCTCCTGCCTGTGTGCTGGGGGAAGGACTGAGTGTGCAGGGCCAGGGTGCAAAGAATGCTCTGGCCTTGCAGAAAACTTTAAACTCAGTTAAAGCCAGTGCTGAGCTGGAGGGCAGAATGGGGCCAGGCTGTCTCTCCCCGTGGGTCAATGCTGGGTGGGTGCTGGCTGTGCACCCAGCAGAGTGCACAGCTCAGAGAGCCATGGCTGGGCATGGCATGCCGGGCAAAACGAGCCCTTGTGTTGGCAGCAGGTCTTTGGCTGGGTTCCTGCTGGGATGAAGCGCCTTGCAGTGCCAGGGAGCTGCAGGTGTGTGCCCAGGGATGGTGACAGGGCTCTGCTGCTGCCACGGGCCCTGCTCGCCCTCAGCTGCTTGAGCTGCCTGCCAGGATGGTGGCATGGTCTGTCCTTCCCCGTCAGCCCAGGGGCTGGTGGGAGATTTACAAAATCCAGCCAGTCCCAACGTCTCCCTGCTATCTCTGGCAGGCAGGCGGGAGCGCTTCCCTCTTCGTGGAAGGGCAGTTATCGCCCTGGCTGCCTGCCCACACCCAACCCTGCACCCACATAGCATCCTCCCAGCACGTCTCACAGCCTGCCTGGGACAGAGGAAGCTTTCACAGGAGGAGGAAGGTGCTGTCAGCTCTGAGGACTTGGAGTGTCCCAGCCATTTAATCTGGTAAGCCTGAGCTATATAAAATTTCAGGCCGCGGGAATGGGCACTGGCACAGCTCCACTGATGCTCCCCCTTGGTATTAGACTCTGTGCTTTCCTCTTGGTGGCCTGCTGAGACATTTGGGTTCGTGTGAGGGTTGGTTCCTGCAGGAAGCCCAGCCGGGGAGCAGAAGAGGTGGGCTGGGATCCGGCGGTGCAGATGCTGCTCCCCGTGACGCTGGGGGTGGCGCGAGTGCCGCCCCGTCCATATGCTAAAATGTTGTTGTTGCTGTCAGACAGCCTTCCCATATTTAAAGCTAGATTATCCACAATTACATCTGCCCAGAGGACCGAGCAGCCCCACATGGGTCTATTTTTAGCTCTGTCTCAGAACTAATAAACTGTGCTGGTTTTTCCTCCTGCCATATTTATAGCCTGTCAGGCTGGGAGCTGTTTGCAGCCGGAGGGTGGTTGCTGGGAGAGCAGCCACCTTCTGAGAGCAAATATTGTCGAGAAGGGTGGAGGGAGCCATGGTGGCTGCGGTGATTGCGGCCCCATCTGCGCTGGGTTCACTCCCTGTCTGCAGCAGTCACAGAGGTCACCCAGGCAGGGTGTGCAGGGGCTCCTGCCCCACGCGGGGTGGCTGCTGGCCTCCCCTCGGCCCCGGCCGTGCTCCCGCTGGCCTCCCCTCGGCCGTGGACAGGTGCCCTGATTTGGGGACCGTGAGCAGCCCCGTGTCTGCCTAGCCAAGGAGCCCAGGGCAGGGTAGGCAGTGCCGGCGTGGCAGTGCCGGCATTCTGCCAAAGCCCGTGGTTTGTTCCTGATGATAATTTTGTTAATTACTGCACCGCTCCCGCCGGCTGTCGCTTTTCCTGCCAGTTGGCAGGGCCTGGCCTCCTGCTCTGGCAGGGATGGGCGGCCACTGGCACCCAGTGGCACTGCCCAGCCACGGTTCCTCCTGGGCATGGCCCTCTCCATCTCGGCTGGTTTATTGTCACTGGGGCTCGTGATGCTCTCGGTGACCCATACCGTACCCAAGGAGCTCACGTCTTCCAAAGCCTGCTGTGGAAACACGGCTCATCTCAGGCTCCCCCCCAGAAGGGACGTGTAGAGGCTTGACAGGTACTTGAATAGGTCAGAGCTGTGTTCTGAGTCTCTGTGAAGTCTCAAAGGTCAGTCCTTTCAGGCACCGTCCTCTCTCGTTCCTCTCAAATGTCACTGGTGTCACACCAGGGACCACGACAGCTCCTTTCTCCTACAACAATATAGTGTTAATCCTTTCCAGTTTGGAACGCAGAGTCCACATTCTAAAGCCCTGACAAGCTGATCTGGGTCTCTTGTTCCCAATCATTGGTGAGGTTGCACAGTGTGAGGTGATTTGAAGAGGAAGATGGTGAGTCTGCAGCTAAAAACTGCTTCATTTTCCATCTTTTCTTATTTGGAGCAAGAGGCAAGGAAAAATCTGTTGAGCAGCAGAAGCCCCTGGATGTGATTGACTTCAGAACGTTCCCTGTAGTACGGATGTGTCAGAGATAATACCTGTGTTTTAGCTCTGCAAATTATATGTCTTTTAATGCTTTCACATCAAACAAGGGAGGCGGGTAACTGAGATGGTGTCATCTCCAGAAGAGTGGCTGGGGCCCAGCTGCTGCTGCTGCTCCTGCTGCCACCCCCGGGGCACTGGGACCTGCCCCATGACCCCCTCGTGCCCACCTCCTCCTCCACACCCCTGGCAGCACCCTCGGGAAGGGCATTGCTCCGCTGAGGCTAAAGTTTGGGCCTAATCCCGAGCTCCCCAGCAGGACTCCCGTGGTGACTGGTTGGCATGAAGGCTCCAGGGGTGCTCTTTGCTCTGCATGGGGCTGAGCAGGGTGCTGGGGGTGCTGGAAGCGTTGGGTGAGTGGCACACGTTAGTGGCTGTGCCTCCCAAATCTGGCTTTATTAGTGATGTTAATGATCAATGGTGACATTTAGCTCACTCATTTGCCAGTAAAATTCAGAGGATCTGCTCTTGCTGTAAAGACTAATTTCCTCTGCTGATTTGATCTAATTTAATTGGATGCTGAAATCTTGGAGCTCATCTCTTCAGGAGGCCTGCGTTCACAGGGAGAAATATCCCAAATTATCAGGAATACAATTTCCATGTAATTGTGCTGCCGTCGTGGCCATGACTACCTCGTTCTGTGTCAGCCCTGCTGTGGCTGATGCTGCCCCCCATTGCCACCACGCAGCCAGGCTGCTGAGCAGCAAGAGCCCAAGGGTGGCTCACTTCAGGGCTGCCTCAATTACAGAATAGTGTTTGGCTCGTGGCCAGTGGCACACAATGGATGGGAGAGGTGTACAAGAGACTCCTTGTACCCATAGCTTGCTTTGTTCCTTGATAAATGGGTTTTGGAAAACCACCCACTCATGCATTGGTGTGTTGATGGCATGGTCAGTGTTCCAGGCTCCTGTCACTGATTGCTCTTGGGTCACTGCTCTTTGGTGGCTTTCTTAAAGTTCTTGGTGTGGCTGTGGCTCTGGAGCTCCCCTCTGGAGCTGGTCTGGTTGAGCGTGCCTGTCACACACGGTGCTCAGTGGCACCTGCACACGCTGCAGCCAGGAGCCCCTTCATGGGCTGCTCTGGAGACCCTCGAGCAGGGGCAGCCTGGGCTGCACAGGGAGGGGCTGCTGCCAGCAGCTTCCTGAGCTGTGCTCCTCAGCATCCCCTCTGCCCAGGGGAGGTGACACGACCCCCCTGACCTCAGCTGCTTTCTGCAGGGAGAGTTCTTTTATTTTTGTTCTTTTGTTGTGGCTGTGGCCACTCTTCTGCCTGTTGCTTGGGAGGGCTGGAAGTTGTGCTGGGGAGATGGACACTCCTGGGCCACAGCCCAGGCAGAAGGTCAGTGCTGGACTGCACTTGTCACAGGGATGGGCTCTGGACAGGGCAGCCCATCCCTGTGTGCTCCTCCTTGAGCTCAGCAGGTAAATTTCTCCTTCCTTGCGCTTCAGCTCTGCTGCTCTGTGCAGGAGCCACAGTGCTGGGGCCCAGGGACCGCCAGGGCTGGGGCACTGCTGTGCTGGGCCTTGCCAACGTGTGGGGTGGCAGCTGGGGGCTGGGGCTGCCCCACGCCGCGGCACACCTCGACGCAGTCTCAGCATTGGTGTGGTGCCGGGGTGGCTGGGCGCGTCACTCCCGCCTCACACCATTTCTGGGGAGATGGGCTCCCTGTGCCTGTCTCTCACTGCCTGCATGGAAGAGCTGGCTCTGTGCTTTCCTGGGATTTCCTTCATGTCTTTCTAACTGGAGCCATAAAATAAATTTCTAATCAGATTACTTGGGGCTGGATGTAGTGTAATCTAAAGCTCTCTTTCTTGTGATACTTCTGTAGAAGTGGATGCCCTCTTATCCTCCTCCTGCAGCACCAATTGAAACTCTGTAATCGCTTTCTCCCTCGTTTGCAAGCTCCCAAATCCGTTTCTGCCGTGCCAGGGAGATGGGGATGTGACTGCTCCTTTGCAGGGAAGCAGTTACTATTTTTGGGTCTGGGCCGTGTTGCATTGTCTCCTTTTGTTCCTCGCTGGCTCCCAGTCCATGGTGCTGGCGCAGCCGCCCCCTCTCAGCTCCCGGGCTGGGCAGGGCAGGTGCCCTGCTGAACACAGGGTGTGCTGCCAGGCAGGGCCCAGAGGGGCTCTGAGAGGGTGGAGAAGGGTCCCGGGGTGGTGGGGAGGGGCCCTGGGCAGATCTCTGGGCTCCCTCAGCCCCTGCGGCTCAGGCAGGATGGGCTGGCCGTGCCCCACCCGCTGTGGCTGATGCCTGGCATAGCTCTGTATTTCTGGCACTGTCCCTCGTGAGCGAGGGAACCCGAAATATCTCCTGGCCAGGGAGGCACGGAGGGTGACAGGGACATGTCCTGCGCTGTCTGATGAGGCAGCGCCGCGGCTCTGGCCAGAGAAGCCCTGAGTCACCAGAGCTGGGCTCAGCTGTGGCTGCAGCTCAGGTGTGAGCACTGGCTGGCTCCTCTGCAGGTGGCTGAGGCAGACTGATGGGCTGCTCACCCATGGGGGGTTTCATCTCACAGCAGCATCTATACAAAAGCCAAAGTTATTACATAAATTAATGGCTTCATAATAATATTAATAGTGTCATTTATTCGAGGCAGATTCAGTACTCCTGGGGATAAAGGCTCAATCTTGTCCCAGTCTGGCGTTTCCAGGTCCTCCTTTCTGAGCAGAGTGTCCAGATGGCTGCCAGGTGATGTGTTAATCACAGTGTGTAATTGTCCTGACCTGTCATGTGCTCCCTCCAGCCCCTCAGGCTTCCCAGTTCACTGCCAAACTGCTTTGTCTGGAGCAAAAACGTCAGGGCATTTTTCAAGGGATATCTATTTCTTCATGAAACGGGCAACTGCTTACCCTGGAGGTAGTGTAGTCACTGACAGGCTGATACTGATGTTTTAAAGGAAGGATGGAGACTTGGAATGTCTGGAACTGCAGCGTTCTGTCTTAGATGTCCTTTGGGATATCTGGAGAGCTTCTGGGGGTGCTGGCCCTGGCAGGGCATTCCTGTTGAAGCATTCAGGGAGGTGATGGATGCTTTGGTGGCACCACTGTGGGAACAGGCTGGATGGAGCTGGAGGGGGTGAGGCATGGGGAGGGCAGGCAGGGCAGGAGCTTCCCGATGCACCAGCCCTGCCACCTTGTGTGCCTTGCTAGGTACCCCTGTCATCCTGCCCTGGTCCACGCTGGAGCAGCTCCCAGGTGGCAGAACCTGAGAAATACTGGGCAGGTTCTGCAGGGCCTGGCTCAGCCAGAGGTGATGTCCTGTGGGGAAGGAGGTCCAGGTTCCTTTTGCCGTGTGGGCATCCAGCCCTCCTAGGAGCCCACAGCCCCCAGCCCACCTCAGCCCCTCACCATCTACTGTCTTGCCCTCAGGCTGTAAATTGCAGATCAGCTGCAGTGAGTCCAGATGCCATTATTCCACTGTGGCTGGGCCGTGTTTGCGTGGAGAGGGAACCTGAGTTTCTGCTCAAAGTGTCTGTCTATTTCCAAATAGGAGAGAATTTAACATCTTTAAAAATCAATACAAAGCCACTTCAGCATAAACCAAGGGGAGATTAATACTTACCTTGTCTGGGAAAGGAGAGGAGAGATGTGGAAAATGTCTCCAGAGAGGAAGACTCAATGAAATTCAAATCTGCCTGTTTAATGTGAGAGCTAAAAGATTTAAAATTAACCCACTCCCCCTCCATTAATTGGAAATTAATTTGAGAATTGGTGTAATTTGGCACAGAAATAGGATCTAATCTTTTTTTTTCCTGTGCCTGAGGAATTTGTCAGACTGCTAGCTTCAGCCTGAAGGAAAGCCGACAGGTATTTTCTGCAGGAAGAGATCTGTTGATCCATCAACAACTTTATTGAAAGGCTTGGCAGTGCAGGTAGCATCTTTAGCAAGATTCATTCCTCTTACCCACTTATGTTCTCTCAGCACCACTCAGAGTTTGGCATCATCTGATGTGGTTCTGAGGAGACAGAAATGCATTTTGCAATTGTTGAAGAATGAGTTGGACTTTTTCCTGTGGGAAAAGGGGTACCTCAACACTTGTCTGCTGGAATTGCTGCTGCCTCAGTCTCCCCAGGGACCTCGAGGTCTGGTGAAACACAAAAGCACTGATCTTGCATTTCAGTTTGGGTCTTGGCTCTCTGGAGTGCTCCCTGTGCACGGTGTAGATCGGGATGGGTGCTGTGGTGACGCTGAAACGCTGTCTGGTTCATCTGGGGTGAATTCGTGTGGTGTGTTGACAAAAATAACATCACACCTGTTTTTATCTGACTTACAGTAGGATACAGAAAGAGATTATGGCAATGACAGGGGTTTTGTTGTTGTTGCATTTAAGGAATCCAGCTGATTAGAGATTCTGCTGAAACACTGAGATAGAGAAGGCCAGCACTGAGGCTCTGTTGATCTCCTTAAGGGTGGTGGACAAGAGGGTGACAGGCGGGGAGGCGGCTGAAGCAGCAGTGTGACAGGCAGGCCGAGGCAGCAGGAGCGGCTGTTCCCTGCCAGATGTGGTCTGTGGCCTCTGCAAGCTGTTTCTCCTGAGCAAACACATTTATTACAGGCTTTGCCAGGGGAGCCCCATGCCCTGTTAATGATTGACTGCCCCAGCTGGGGGTTTCCAGGCAGCTCCTGTTCTGTGCTGGGCTCTTGCTCTGCGGCTGGGGAGCAGGGCCCTTTCTTGCTGTCTTTCCCCAGGAGTTGCTCAGGTCCTGCTGGAATGGATGCGCTTGCCTGCAGCCTGTGTGTGCCCCCCAGTAGATTCCTGTTTGTGGCAGGGGCCCCCCCAAAACCCTGACCTGGCTGTGGCACTTGGAGCTGCCCCAGGGGCCCTGCACCGTGTGCCACTGCCAGAGGCTCTGCCCTCCCTGCTCTAAGGGCAGGCTGCTTAGACCCAGCCAGGGCAGTGGGCTGGAGCAGCTGCAGGAGGATTGTTTCGGCTGTTCCTGGTGGCTGCAGGGACACAGAGAGCCAGCAGGTTTGGGCAGGAGCCTGTGTCTGTCCTGTGCTGGGGGGATGGTGCTGGCAGCAGGGATGGTGCTTCCATCCCTTAGACTAGGAAGTAGCTCAAAGTGCTGTAGCTCGTCCTGTGTCTAATTCCTGTGAAAATCAAACTGGAAGAGGAGGGAGGTGAGATAAGGGGGGCAGAGGGACCTGGGTGTTTTATCACCATGGCAACGAGGACTTCCAGGGAAAGGTGCTGAAGTGAGAAGTAGATAATTTACAGTTTACTTAATAAAAAAAAAGAATTCATTTCCTGGAGGGAGCTGTGTGTCAGCTCCCGGTGTGCGGGAGAGGCTCGAGGCCCCGTGCTGTCCTGCTGCTGCAGCCTGGGCTCAAGGGAGGGATGCTCGGCCCGGCAGAGGGCTGGCAGGGCCAGGCTGGGGCCAGCCGAGAGCTCCTGCGGGGTTTGCTGCGGAGAGGAGCCCGGCTGTGGGGGGAGCGAGTCCTCCCTGTGCGGGGGCTGAGGGGGCTGCGCTGGCACTTCGCCCCGTGAGGAGCCCGGGCTGCGGCTGCCGGGACAGCCGGGGCAGCCTCGGTGCCGGGTGAGCGGGGGCTGTGCCGCCGGCGGTCCGCTCCCCGTGCCCGTGACGTGCCCAGAGCCCCGCCCGCCGCGGAGCGGCCCGGGGGTGTCCGGGGGTCTGCGGACACACCCACGGCCCCCGGCCTGCGGGAGGGCAGGGGCAGCGCTGCCGCCGCTCCGGGGCCGCCGCGGGGCTCCGGTACCGGCCCCGCGCTCGCCACCGGCCCCGCGCTCGCCACCGGCCCCGCGCTCGTTACCGGCGGCGCGGGGCGCGCGCGGGGCGGCGCGGGGCGGGGGCGGTCGCGGCCGTGGACGCGCCGCCGCCCCCGCCGGTGCCGGGCTCGGTCGGCGGCGGCGGCAGCGGCGATGTCCCGGGCGGGCGGCAGGACGCGGTCCCGGCGCGCGGGGGTGCGGGCGGCCGTGGTGCTGATCGGGCTGCTGCACCGCTCCCGGCAGAGCAGCGAGAGAAGGTGACGCCGGGGGAGCCGGGCAGAGCCCGGGGGCTGCGGGGGGACGCGGGGCCGGCGGCGGGTGGAATTACGGGGCGGGGGGTGCCGGCGGCGGTACCGGGAGCTGGAGAACAGGCGCCGGGATGATCGTGAGCCGCTCGCGGTGCGCGCCGAGCGGTGCCGGGGGCCGGACAGCCGGCGCCGGGCTAGCCGCGACCCGCCCGCGCTGTGCGGGGCGCCGGGAGCCGCGCAGCGGAGCAGCCGTGGCCGCTCGGTCCGTGCGTGTGTGTGCGGGGCCCGGTGAGCCCGGCCGGGCCCGGTGAGCCCGGCTCGCCCGGGAGGGGCGGCGCGCTCCCCAGGGCCCCCTCGGGCTCCCGTGCGGGTCTGCTGTAACTCGGCTCCGCAGCTTTGTCTGCGGCGGGAACAGCTGACGAACGGTTTCATCTTTCATTGCCGGAGCCATGGGCTGTGCTTGGTGCTCAACTTTGTGCCGGAGGAAATGGCCTGTCCGCGGGCTCTGCGAGCTGGCATCTGCTCCGCGGGCAGCGCTCCCCCCGCTGTGCTCGGGAGCTGCTCTCGGCCTCAGAGGCTGACCCCGCGCTCATCTGTGCGGGCTGCCCCGGGCAGGGAGTTTTCTCCTCCAGGACTCTGCTGCTCTGGCAACTTTGGTGTTAAAAATAGTCGGAAATATGCACCCGAACCTCACGGTGTGAGTACCTCTGTTTCAGGGTGGAAGCAACATGGGCACTGCTGCAGGCTGAGGGTTTTTTTGTTTCTTTCTTTTTCTTGGTTCAATTTGTGATTTTGTACCAGACTAAAATGAATGAAGAAATGATTATTTGGAATCGTGATTGTAAAATATTCCCCCACCCCCTAATCTATAAGCATGAAAAATCAGAGAGAGCTGACTGAGGATGGAGCTTTTTGTCTGCCATCAGCTGTGGACTGCAGGGCTTGTACCCCATTTTTCAGTGCTGCTGGCATTGGGACTTTGCCTTGGACAGCTGGGGCCATGGACAGCAGGATGTCAGTGATGCACTAAGGACTGAACAGTGGCGTTCCTGGGGAGTTCCTGTGTCACTTGCTGGTTTGAGGTATTTTCGTCTCCCTGGGGTGTTAGGTAGATCATCACAGCAGAACAGCTGGAGAAAGCCAACCCGCAGGCCCTGGATGGGCAGCACTAATGTCTGCTCACCTGAGCTGAGCCGTGGCTACAGGGTCCCCTGTACCCCACTCCCGGGCTGGAATGAAGGTGTGGGGACTGTGCTGGGGCTCCCTGCTGGGCTTGGCTGTTCCTGCCCCTGCTGTTGCCCCTTGGGCTTTGTCCTGTTTAGCCCAGGCCTGCTGTAGCCATAGCTCTGCCCTTGGACCACGGGCTCTAGCTACCAGCTGGCATGTGTTGGAGGGACTGGCTGGCTGGGGGTGACCTGACGTCTCTCCTCCTGCTTTCAGGTGTGTGGGGACTGTCTGAGTGCAGAGTTACACTGGTGGGGACCCGAATGGTCCTCTGGATGTTGTACCCACTGAAACTCACTGGCCAATCCTGCACCTGCCTCAAGGGCAGGGCGTGCTTTACTAGTCACACCGAGGAAGACTTTGCCAAAGAGTTCTCTTTCCCCCAGGTACCAGGTTTTTATGAATGAGCTCAACACGACACTGGAGTGCTTAGAAAAAACCTGGCTCTGAACTTGCACCGGAATCTGCCCCGTGATGTCTGAGCCTGGTTTTCCTTTTTATTTTTTTCCCCAGCATCATGTTGTGCACAGAACGTCTCAGTGCGCCTCTTGCTGCAGGGTTTACTGAGTGCAACAAGAGTCACACGGATTTCTCAAGGGGAGAACAAGACCCTGAGGAGGTTTTTTTTCTGTCTGCCTTGGACTGAGGAGCCTCCATGGGAGTGATTGCAAGAATTCAAGCAGTGCTTTACGGTGGTTGTTTCATCTTATGCAAGCTGCCAGGGCCATCAAAGTGACATAATCTGCAGGAAAAGGAAGGGACTGCTAGCAGCATCGTCAAAAGGGACTCTGTTCCTCCACCTGCTCCTGTTTGCTTTTTTCCCTCCTACATTCAGTCTTTGTTCTGCATTTGCAATTGAATTTTGCTTTCCATGAGCCATATGCAAGCCTGGCAGGATCGGTGGCAGCTGCAGAGTCTGTGGTGGCCCATGTCCCTCCCTGTCAGCAGCCCAGCGAAGCGCAGCGTGGCACACCAGGCTCCCCTGGCAGAGCTGGGTGATGCTTACCTGCCCCTCCACCTGCAGTCTTCTCACCTGTGCCTCCCCTGCACACCTGAGCTGGGGGGCAGGTCTGGGGGGTGGCTGCTGCTGCGGGCTCTTCCTTTCTCCTGTTTTGCTCTGAAAGCCTGGCATTTGGAACTGTATTTATATCTAAATGAATTTTCCCAACTGTCCCACGTGCAAGTGAGGTGACGCCGTGGTGGCTGTCCTCTCACAGGGCAGAGCTGGTGGGTGGGTGCCCTGGTGGGGGGCACGTCTCCTCTCACAGCCTCCCCTTGCCCTTTGGCACCAGTGCCGCGGCGTTTGGAGGCGCAGGTTTCTGGGAGCTGTTCTCTGCAATTTGCAAATTATTGAATCAGCTCAGAAACGGCTGCCCGAGGTTCCTGGCTCGGGTTTGGCAGGAACAGGATCAGACGAGCCTTCTGGTCTGAAAATGTCTGCAAGTGCCTTGGCTGATTTACCCCGATCTGCGGGAAATTGCCACTTTCTATATTCCTGCAAGGCAGACCAGGCAGCGCATTTTGTAAAGGATAAAAACTTCTTTTCACCATTACTTGCGTTTCGAGCCTCACTGTCCTGTCCTGGGCTGGCCCAGTGGGAAGCCCTTGGCCCGTTGGGAAGATTCCAGGTCTGTAGAGGTGCAGGCAAAGCAGGAGTCAGCTCCTTGCTGCTGCCCCCTGCCCAGCGGGACGGGCAGTGTGTGCTGCAGCAGGGACCCCACGGCCAGTGCAGGCAGCAGAGTGGCCCCTGTGGCCAGCACAGGCAGCTGGGATCCTGCCTGCTCAAGCGCTGAACTGTTCAACAATGTTTATTTGCTGTTTGGAGGGGCAATTAAAGCCCACCCCACCGGCAGTTGTGTCACCTTTCCCTGAGCAGGGCTGCAGTCCCACTCCGAGGACAGCGGGCCAGGGACACTGTGTGTGTGCAGGTGCAGGCTGGCAGTTTGCAAATATGTAATTTATTGCAAGAAATGTAGATGAGAAAATGCTGCACTTTTTTTTTGCTGACTCTCAGGCTTCGATGTGAGAAGGCAGCACTGCTGAATAGGGCAAAGCTGAGCCAGGACATAACAAGGTAAATCAGTTTCTGGGGAAGATGTTCCACGGCAGGGGCTCTGCCCAAGGGTCTGGCAGCTCTGCAGCACTGAGTGCTTGGGCTGCACCCCATGTCTGGGGATTCTGGAGCCCCACAACTGTCTGACATCAGTGGGAGCCTGCAGCAGTGCATGTCCTCTGCTGCTGTCCTCCGTGGGATGAGTGATGATGCAGCGAGATCTTGCCTGCCTGGCATCCTGGGATTGGGTGGAGAGCTGCTCAAAGTCAGGGCAAGGTTCTTCGTTCAGGCGCTCACTGCAGATTTCCAGGTGTAAGCTCACAGCAAGGTGCCCTTGTCTGTGTTGCAAAAACCCACAGTTTTTGGTTTTGTTTTTTTTTGGTTTTTTTTTCAATTTGTGAGCAGCTGGCAAGAGCCCCTGGCCGTGCTGCTCTGCCTGGTGTGTCAGCAGGTGCTTGTGTCCCTGGGGTCAGTCCCAGTTGTGTGGGGGATGGAGAGCAGCCCCCCCAGAGGGAGGATGTGCCCCACTCCCACTGCCCGCTGTGGACAGGGCTGAGCCTGGGTGGGGGGGGATGGAAAGTGATATGGAAGCACAGTCCCCTCTGAAAACTTAGGAGATCAGGCATGGAATATGAAACAAACTAAAAAGCAAGCAGCTGGCAAGGTGATGCCCATCAAGGATAAAAAATGATGAGTCCAAAAATAGAGGCTGTTAATTTACAGAAGAGTCATTGCTGACCTTCTCAAGGATGAGGCATCTGACAGGCAGAACTTGTTGCTGCAGGAGTTTGGTACCTCCTTAGGCCAGGTTTGGTCTGTGGAATTGAGCATAGGCATGCGGGTAACCTGGGGTGCTCCCTTCTCATTTGCACATCTTGACAGAGGTAGAGCCAGCCACATGTGGAGCATTTCACCACGTCAGAGAATAGACTGGCATCTCCCCTCCCCACCTGGGGTTTATCTAAATGCACTGTGTTGGTTTAGAGCCTGTCTGGGAAATCAATCCGATGGACAAAATGAGGAGGTGGGATGCACTGGGGGTTTTCATTAGGCTTTGGTTTGAGAGAGCATGAGAGAGGGGTGCACTCGGAGTCAGGGTCTGGCTGGGAACACTCCAGGGGTCCAGGCAGCCGTGGCTCTGCTGAACAGGGCTTTTACCAAATACAGGATATTAATTTGAAGGTGCTTCAGGACTGTGATCAGGGATGCTTTAAAGAGAAAGACCTCACCTGCCTGTGCTGTGCTGGGAGCTCACCGGTGTCCATGGCTTCCCCCCAAAATGAGGGGGAAAATCCCCATTTTCTCCCTCTTTGGAAGGAGCCAGGAGAGCAGCCCTTGGCAGGTGGGCTTTGCCTCCCTGAGAGCTGGCAACAGGTCCCCCCAGCACCGGGGGGGCCGGGATGGCTGGGCTGATCTCAGTCTCCCTTCGGAAACCCTGCAGTCGGCCCTGCCATAACCGCATTAAGGTATTTCCTTAATTAGATTTACTAAGTATGCAGGATTCTAATTCTCTCTTTTTCCTTCTCTCTTAATTTGCCTAACGAGAAAAACAAAGAAATCAAATTGCAGAAGTGATGCCCACGTTTCCTTCTGGAGAGGCTGGTGTCCGGCCGCGCGGCTCCGGAGGATGCTCTGGCCCGTCCTGGGCGCTGCTGCCCGGCTGTGGCCGTGGCCAGGGTGGGCATCAGGGGCGGGCAGAGCCCCCTGGCAGCTGCCAGCTGCCCCCTTAGGGGGCGGACACAGCGCTGTGCCCTTTGCTGGAGCTGCACATCCCCTGTGGTGCCAGGGAAGGGCGAGTGCCGGGGAGCTGCCCGGCGTGCCCAGGGCCCATCCTCTGCTGTGCTTCAGGCTGCGCAGAGACTCGCACCCTCCGTGCCAGCTGGGTCGCAGAGCGGGGCTGCTGTGAGCTCCCGGTGCACAGACAAGGGCGTGCTAATCTTCCCCCTGACTCGTTTATCGTCCTCCGAGGGCAATCAGTTTGGGAATGGGCGCCGGCCCCTGAGCCCCGCGCTGGTGGCGGGCTGAATCATCGGCGCCTGTGGTTGGACTTTGCCATAACAGATTCCCAGCGCAGAGGCCCGTTCCAAGCAGTCCTTGGGGATGGGCTTGTTTTGCTCTCCCGGAACTGCAGGAGCAGTTCCAGCAGTTTGGCCCCAAAGAAGCAGCCAGCATGTGACAGAGGAACATGTTGTTAAGTTGGGTGATTTTATAATACTTAGAATATGATGCTATGGCAACCCACTACAAATCCCAGATCAAATCAAATTATTTGTGCGCATCCCTTTAACTTTAATCTTTTCAAAGTCGTATCTGTTTTATGCCTTTGAGGCCACTGTGCAGCTGAGTGCAATCAGGCAGAGCTCAGGGTTCAAAGCAAGGAGAGCAGGGGATGAGTGGTTTGCTCCAGATCAGGCTGTGCTTTAGTGTCCTAGAAAGTCAAAGAGCAAACAAGGAAAATCTGTCATCCTCGGCAATTTTCAGCAGTAGAGACATGGTGAGGTTGTGGAGAGCAGAGGGGGAAGGAGCTTGATAAACAGTACGGGTGGGCAGGACAGCAATTCTGCTATCGCCCCACATTGCTCCAGCTAATTTCTTGCACTGGAAAAGTGGAAGATGCCAGGAGCTTAAATGAGGTGTAACAATGTAAATTTAACCTGCTCTGATATGAAAAAGAGAGAACGAAGATTTAGTTTGATTTAATGTGATGTGAGACACCAGTTCTTGGTCTGGATTCACATTTGGACTCAATGCAGTGGGTATTTCCCCCAGTGCCTCTGGCTGAGCCCATCTCGCTGGCTCAGCCCAGGTGGTGCCATGACTCCCCTGGCTGCGAGTGGGACGATGCTGCTGGTCCCACTCTGCCTCCCCAGTGCATCCCCTCAGCACCTCCGTGCCGCGGGGCCCTGCCGAGGAGGGGCTGCAGGCACCCACGACCCGCAGGTGTTGTCACCTGCTGTCACAAACCCCGGGGCTTGGGAGGGCAGGGCGCGGGTGGTGGGGCTGGCGGCCGGGGGCAGGTGTTCCGGGGGGCAGGAGCTGCAGGTGCACCCCGTGGCAGGAGCTGTGCGTTTTGGAGGGCCCGGCGGGATCGGTGCCGCGGCGCTGCGCGGAGCCATCCCGGGGCGCGCTGCCATGGGAACCAAACCTCGTTACCGAGATAAACAGTTGGGCATTTTGGCCCGGTTTCTGCAGGACTAACCTGGCAGGGACAAGAGGAAACTAAATTAAATCTCAGATTTTCTGACTCCCGGAGGAGCATCTGGCAGTGCCGCTGCGTGGTGGCGTGGCTGCCTGCCCGGAACCGCCGGGCGACAGGGATGGGAATTTTCTTCAGGGGAGGGCTGAGGCCCTGCTTTTCCAAAGCTTAGGGGACTTTTGGGGGGGCTGTCTTGACAGCTCCATGGCACAGAGGCTGCTTTCTGCTTTCCTGGGGTCTTGCATCTTCATGATGGCTCTTGGTACTTCCAAATGGGGTGCCAGGTGCCGTTTTGGCAAAGGGCCCTCAGCTGGGTCCCTGCAAAGCCGTGCTGGGGTGTCCCTGGGTGTCACTGAGCCTCCTCTGCTGCCGGAAGGCTGCTCAGCCGCAGGTCCTGCCCGGGTGGGGAGGGTGCCAGAGGGAGGGAAGCCCCGGGCATGGCTGATTCCTGTCATAGGAGCCCAGCCCTGCTGTCCCTGCACCACCAGCACCACACCTGGGGACTCGCAGCCCACCCTGGGCACAGGCTCTTCTGATGACTTTATCACCTCCTCACACTGCCTGCTGGGTTTTTTCTCAGATTCCAGGTATTACTGCACAGGCAGCTGCACACCACGGCTTTGAGGAGATAACCCTTATCTCCAGCGTGGTGCGCTGGCTCGGGCCGGGGGGAGCTGACATGCCCGTGTTTGGTTTTCCAGGAAACAGGAGCTGCTGAACAGCGCGGATGTGACCGTCCCGGAGCGGCCCCTGTCGCCCCCCCTGACGGCGCCCCCGACCATGAAGGTGAGGGTGCGGTGCGGGGCCGGGCTGGGGCGGCAGCGCTTCCGCAGCGGCCGCACGGCTCGGGGCTGTTCCCGCAGGAGCAGCAGTAGGTGGTTTCTGGAATGCAGCCGGTTCCGACGCCATCCCTCTCCGCCCGGCCCATGCGTGCCGGCCCATCCCCGCCGCCGCCCCGGGCGAGGGCGCTGCCAGGCGGGGCGCCGGGTCCCGGCGCTGCTTCCCTCCCGGTGACCCTCCCCAGCCCCGGGCTGCCTGCCTCTGGGTGATTCCCAGGGTATTTCCCTCCCGGTGACCCTCCCAGCCCCGTGCTGGGTGGCTCTGTGCCCGCCACGGGGTTGGGCATCCTGAGCTGCGCGTCCCAGCAGGCACCTACCTGCCTGTGCCCTTCAAACCCCGCCTGTGCCCTGCGAACCCCGCCTGTGCCCTTCAAACCCCGCCTGTGCCCTGCGAACCCCACCTGTGCCCTGCGAACCCCACCTGTGCCTGCGAACCCCACCTGTGCCCTGCGAACCCCGCCTGTGCCCTGCGAACCCCACCTGTGCCTGCGAACCCCACCTGTGCCCTGCGAACCCCACCTGTGCCCTGCGAACCCCGCCTGTGCCCTGCGAGCCCCGCCTGTGCCCTGCGAACCCCACCTGTGCCCTGCAGACCCCACCTGTGCCCTGCGAACCCCACCTGTGCCCTGCAGACCCCGCCTGTGCCCTGCAAACCCCACCTGTGCCCTGCGAACCCCACCTGTGCCCTGCAGACCCCACCTGTGCCCTGCGAACCCCACCTGTGCCCTGCAAACCCCGCCTGTGCCCTGCAAACCCCACCTGTGCCCTGCGAACCCCACCTGTGCCCTGCAGACCCCACCTGTGCCCTTCAAACCCCACCTGTGCCCTGCGAACCCCGCCTGCTGCCCGCCCAGCCTGCTCCGGGCACTTTGCCTCCCAGGGGAGCCACCCTTTGAAATAACAAGCCGGCTGTCCTGCTGTGCCTCTGGCTTGAGGAAACGCTCCCAAAGGGAGGCGGGCTGGGCAGGATGGCGGGGCTGGAGCTCTTGCTGGGTGCCCGTGAGGAGGTCTGGCTGTGTGGCTGATGCATGATGTGGCCATGCCAGGAAGGAAATGGGTTTCTTCCAGGGCTGCGACATGGGGGGAGAGCACTGGGGAGGGGTGCACAGCTCTGCTTGCTGCCCTCCACTCTGCTCCTGCCTGGCGCGGGGTTTTCTTTCTGTCCTTTCCTTTGTGGCCCAGGAAAGCTGGCTCCAGGTGTGCTCTGAAGGGCTGCATGCCGTGCTCAGTACGTGTGGCATTTTCTCTGGGGCTCTCAGTAGCAGCTGGGGCCAGGGCCACCGTGGGGTCAGGTCTTGGCTCTGGCCACTGGTAGAGCAGGACCTGGAACTGCCCGAGAACATTTGTACCTGGAGATAAACAGAATCCAAACCAAGCTCAATCTAAGGAAGACTTTTTAAAGAGTGTTCCGCTGGGGGCACAGAGCTGTCTGAGCCTGAGGTTTTTCTTTTTGACTCCTGCAGGTGTGTTAGGTAAGGAGGGGCATGGTCTAAATCTGGAAACAGCCAGGGTTGTGTCCCAGCCACAGCTGCTCCACCTGTGCTGGCAGCCATGGACTGCTCGTGCTGTAAATCCGACCTTTGCTCACCACAAATATTAAAGGAAAAAAATTCTCTCAGACTTTTCCTTTCCTTTGATTTTTGTTTCTTTATCGCTTCCTCTGTTTTTTTCCTTTTTTTTTGTCTTTTGAGAAATTCGGTCTATTCTAAGCTCTCACTAAAAATCACCCCCCTTGCCTTTCCCCTTGTGACCATGACCCCTTTTTTTGGCCCCAAATCACGCGTGTCTCTCCCGCACACCGTTTCTGGCAGCCGGGAGGATGGGAGCTGCCGACGCGGCTCTTCCCTCGCCCCTCGGGCGGTCGAGGGAGGGCAGAGGGACGGGACGGGACGGGGCGGGGGCGCCACGCCTCCAGGAAAGCCACTTAGGGTTAGTGGGAGCGCCGCCTTCGCAGCCGCAGTTCGGCAGGGCAGTTTATTTGTGTGTACCTGGCAGCAGCAAGAGCTGGGAGCGGGATCGGGAGTGTCCAGCAGGTCCAGGGGGGCCCAGAGCAGCTCCCGGGAGCACGGCCACCGCCGGGACTGGCCCTCGCTGGCAGCACAGGTAGATCAGGAACAGGCTCACCTGAAGGTCCTGTCGCCGGGGGAGAGCGCGGCGGAGCCGTCAGCGGGTCCGAGCTCTCCCGAGAGCCGGTGGTGGCTGTGCCCGCCTGCTGGGGTGCTTGTCCCTGTCCCCCTGTGTCGCCCCGGGCGCGGGGCCACTCGCCCGTGGGCGCGGTGCCGCGGCTCCTGCCCGGCTCCTGCCCGGCAGCGGGAACGGGTTTCTAACAGGAGCCGCTCAGTAATCCCCTTAGTCCCTGTGGCAAGGGGGATTAACCCTGCACCGGGCAACCCAGCGCCACGGCAGCAGCTTCACCAATGCTGCTGTCATTAGGAAAACAAATGATTCAAGAACCCTGATCAAACGTGCTCAAAGCTCGGCGTTTTTGGGAGTCGAGGGCTTCTGGCGAGGGCAGCTGCAGCAAGGATGCTGAGCTCCAGGTGGGGCTGGATGGGAATCCCGGTGTCACAGCTGCCTGGTCACATTCAGCGAGCAGGACAAGTGCTCAGGGTGGGGGTGCAGTGTCCCTGCTGTGGTGTGGCTTGGACTGGCTTGCCTTGTGTCTGCTTTTATCGAACAGTAGATTTCCTTCTTTTCTTTTCAGTCGGCAGAATTCTTCGAAATGCTGGAAAAAATGCAGGTGAGCAGCAGTGTGCATGCCAGTAACTGGGGATGTGTGCCCCAGCAGAGCCCCTGAGGGCAGAGGGCCTGTCCCAGGAACAGACCTCACCTTCCAGCCGCTTGGGTTGGAGTGATCTCCATGTAGCAAAATACTCTCATGTTGGTGGACTGACTTCCTGTGTGGGTAAAAGCATCTCAATTGTTTGATGCATTCATTTTGTTCCAAACAGGCACCAAAACTGGAAGAACAGAGGTCTGGAAGCCAAAAACACAAGGTTGGTTGATTTTTGTTTCTTGAGGGGATTTCTTCAAGTGTCCCTCCCATCTCAGAGGTTTAATGTGATGTCAAAGACAGCCACTCAGAGGGCTGGGAAGGATTTAGATGTTATCTAAAACAAGGCACTGATTGAATGGCAGAGATGGGAGCACGGTGCCTGTAAATCCCTAATCCCGCTTTGTGTCCAGACCCGTGCATTTCAGCTTCCAGCTGTGCAGAAGGGCTGCGGTCTGCCACCGCACTGGGAACTTGCACCAGGACAGGAACTCCCTTTAGGCAGGACTTAGCCTGCATTGGTGCCTTCCTGCGAGGGACCAGCGGGTGCTGGAGGCGCTCCCTGCCTTGGGTGGGCAGGGCTGGGGTTTTAAGGGGCAGCTGGTGGGGAGCAGATGGTCATAGATGATGTTTTGGTTCCTTTTTCCAGGAAGACTACATCCCATACCCCAGCATCGATGAGGTGGGTGCCCTGAACCCCCGAACACCTTCTGGTGAATGCCTTTCCAAAATTGCTGGTGGCAGAGGAGTTGGTGGAGATTCTGTTTCTGAGAGGAGCTACATAAAGTGTGTTCCCCTCCCTGCCTTTGTGGTTTTTGGCTTTCCTCAGTAGCATGTGCCCTCTTCTGTGACAGAGAAGAGGTGTCAGAGAGGGGCTGGATGTGTCCCTCCTGGTGCCAGGGCTGGGGTCTGCTGCAGCAGGGGGGCAAAACATGGAGCAATGAGCTCTGCATCCCTCATCCACACCCCTGTCCTGCCTGAGCCCTCACGGCACATGTCTCTGCAGATCCTGGAGAAGGGTAGCCCATACCCGCTGATCATCCTGCCCCAGTTTGGGGGGTACTGGATAGAAGACCCAGAAAACCTTGGCACGCCCACCTCATCTGACAGCAGCATCTGCGAGGAGGAGGAGGAAAACCTCAGCCCCAGCACCTACGGCTACAAGCTGGAGTGCAAGGGAGAGGCCAGAGCCTACCGCAAGCATTTCCTGGGGAAGGTGGGTTCCTCCAGCCCACGGGCTCAAAGTTGCACACCTTTGACTAAGAAAACTCTCCACTTGAGAGCAAACTGGGCAAGTTTTACCATTTCCCTGTTTGCAGGGAATGGAGGCACTGCTGGGTTCCCAGCATGGCAGTGAGGGGCACACATGTGGCCTTTGCCCCGGGCCCCACAGCCACAGGTCTCCTGTGACAGCAGTGGGGATGCTGGCTCTGAGCCTCCTGCCCCTGGGGACCTGGGGCTCAGCCAACGTGGGGCCCTGTATGGCAGCCCCTGCCCTCTTGCTCACAGCCCCGCTCCTGGCACGGGGGGCAGGGGGGGTGATGGGAGGGTGCTGGGGCGGCAGGTGAGTGCCCAGGCAGTGTCCCTGCCATCGGCGAGTTGCTTCCCGGCTGCTAACATGCTGTTTTCTATTTTTAGGATCATTTAAATTTCTACTGTACAGCCAGCAGCCTTGGAAATCTGATCCTCTCTGTTAAATGCGAGGAGACAGATGGCACAGAATATTTAAGGGTTATACTCAGGTACAGAAAAAAACCCAACTTTGTTTAACAAAATATTCTCTCTTTGGGAGTCCCTGGTTCTGTTTCTACAGCAGGAGCTTGAGCTGGACTGGCAGCATGTGGAGGGGGTCTGGGTGGGACGGGAGGCAGTGGCAGCATCCCTATGTTTCTGTGCTGGGACTGCCTAAACCTGATAATGAAGGTGAGACTTTGATCTGTCGCTAAACCCGCTGGAACTGAACGTAAACCTCTGTGGGTTTAATCCTCCCTGGGATAACACCAGCCACTTCTCTCACCATCCCTCCATAAGCTGACAGGACCCAGCATGTCTGAACCATTGTGTCATTTCCCTGGAACTATGAATATTTTAAGAGATGAGAAGACAAATCGAGCCTTTGCTCACTAACCAGCCCAACAAATGCAGCACAGCTGTGTTTCCCAGCAGCGGGTGTTGCTTCGCTGCAGACACTCTGACATCTGCCTGCTCTTTGTTTCTTTGCTAGGTCCAAAGTGAAGACACTGCATGAAAGGATTCCATTGGCAGGATTCAGCAAACTCCCGAGTATCCCCCAGATTGCAAAGGTGAATTGCCTGGCTTGGCTGGAGCTCGTGCAGCAAAGCCTGGGCCAGTGCACCTCAGGCAGTGCTGGCACGTGTTGGGCAGCAGTGCCTGGGCTCTCAGGTCCAGGGGCGCTTGGGTGGTGCTGTGTGCTCGCCCTGCTCTTGGTTTCCTGCTGGTCCTGGGCAAGGGAGAGAAGGTGGCCCTCATTTGGCACAGAGGGACCTGGGACTTGGCTTGCTGCATCCTCAGCTGGGGCCAGCCAGGCCATGGGGCATCTGAGAGAGAGGGTGTGAAGTGGGGAGCTCCTGCTATTGGAGGCTGTATTTGGCTTCTTTATAAGACATTCATGGCTGAAGTTTTGGCCAAGGACCTGGCACTGACTGCTCTTTCCCCTTGCCCACAGGCCTTCTGTGACGATGCCTCTGGGCTGAAGTTTAACCCGGTTCTCTACCCCAAGGTGAGGTAACTTGCCCAAGTTGGTTGTGTGTTCTGCAGGGACACTGACAACCACACCCAGGGCCAGCGTTGAAAACTTTTAGCCTAATTATGTGGGAATTTGGCTTCTTACCCCCTTCCACTCCCCCGATGCTGCCCAGCTGTTGTTGTACCCTGCTGCAGCTCTGGTGGGCTTTCCTCACCATGGATCTTTTGGCCATCACATTTTGAACCACCAGATGAAACAACTGGCATTTTGCTTTCCTGCAGGCATCCCAGATGATAGTGTCTTATGATGAGCATGAGGTCAACAACACGTTCAAGTTCGGTGTGATCTATCAGAAGTTCAGGCAGGTGAGTTGTCCCCACGCTGCTTTCATGGAGCGTGTCCCTGTGCACCAGAGATCCACGTTTCACGAGCACAGGCTCAGCTCTGACCTTAATTCTGCCACGTGCAGCACCTCGTGTCACCGGATGTCCTCACTGGCTGTCTCTCATTGCTCGGAGGTTTTCCCCACTCATTAAAAAATGATGTGACTGAAAAGTCTCAGTATGGAAATCAGCCCACAAGCTGCTGTAGGGAAAAGCGGATGTGAAAGTGGATTTTAGCAGGCGTGGTATTTTAATCAGATATATGTTTAGACAGCTAAACAGCTACGTTTGTCTGGAGGGACTGCGGGCTCTGAAGAGAGGCGCTTGCTGAAAATGCTGTCATTAGCAGGGGGACTCTGGCTGGGGAGGGCAGAACTCAGCCTCAGAACTCACTGAGAATTAAATTACTCTGGCAGGCACTCTACATGTTGCATTTTGGGTTGGATTGAGTGACTTGTGCAAGGCTGTCATTAGGGTCTCATTGTTTTGAAATACAGCAAGCAGGAGACAATTAGGGATTTTTCAACAGAGGATTCGCTTCTGCTTTGGTATTTGCTGGAAATTATCCTAAGGTCCTTGCTGGGGCTCAGAAGAGGCTCTCAGCAGCTCTGCCCTAGGCTGTCCTGGGCTGTGCTGAGCGGGCTGTGACAGCCCACGGGTGGTGCTGGTGGCTGGTGGTGAATGTGGTGGTGCCAGCCTGGGGAGCAGAGGTGGGGAGCAGCCTGTGGCTGTGCAGGACACCATGAGCAAGGTGCTGGCCAGACCCCAGGGACCCCGTGGATGGAGCTGGGAATGGCAGGGGATTGGACAGGCAGGGAAACTGGGGCTGTCAGCACATGCACCCTGTGTTTTGTAGACCCAAGAGGAGGAGCTGTTTGGCAATAATGAAGAGAGCGCTGCCTTCAAGAACTTCTTAAGTTTTCTGGGAGACACCATAACTCTCCAGGACTTCAAAGGGTAAGTTAAATAAAAAGGATGATTTTACAAATACATTAACAAGAGACCATGTCATATGTAAAAATATCTACATGTGAGAACAGAAGTCATCTCGCTCATGAGCGGGATGTGCGGAGCAGAAGCAAATATAGTTTTGGCTTGTTTTTCAAAGCTGGGGGAGTTAAAAAAAAAATTTGAGCTGCCAAGAGAGAAAAATTTCTTTTCCTGCAGCTTTGAGGTTGTGATAAAATCTGGCTATATTCAGCCATAGATGGAAGGCAGTCTGTGGCCATGTGCTGCGCCCGGTGTCGCGGCTCAGCCACGGGTGCCTCCGGGGCAGTCCCTGCAGCTCCCACCGTGCAGGCAGAGACCTCCACTGCTGCTGAGGGATGGTGAGGCCACGGCTCGTGCCCATGGCTGTGGTCAGCCCTGGCTGGCCAGCCCTGCTTTGTGTGCACCCTGTATTTCAGGCTGGTGACAGCGATGGCTGGTTGCAACACATGACGCACGGTTTGTTCTTCCCCATTTGCTCGCTGCTAGATAAAGATAAATGAGCTGGGCTGTTCCATCAGCCTGTCCCCTGACAGCCGCTGGTGCTCTCTGTGGAGCTTTCAATTAACATCTCTTGGTTTCTCTCCGCCTTTCCCTTGATCTCCAGTTTTCGAGGAGGCCTGGATGTCAGCCACGGGCAGACGGGAGTGGAGTCTGTGTACACGGTGTTCAGGGACAGGGAGATAATGTTTCATGTCTCTACAAAGCTGCCTTTTACCGAGGGAGACACGCAACAAGTAAGAGAGCTGTTAGCTTGTGCAGAAGGGTCTGGGTGGGGATGCCCTGACGCTGCCCTGCCAGCGCCCCGGCCCCGTGGGAAGTGGCTGCTTGGCTCCCAGACTGCCCCTTGCTCCTGCAGGAGCAGAGCTGCCTGGTGTTGCTGACCCAATGTTCTCCCTTTCGGTTTAGCTCCAGAGGAAGAGGCACATTGGCAATGACATTGTGGCAATTATCTTCCAAGAGGAGAACACGCCGTTTGTGCCAGACATGATTGCCTCCAACTTCCTGCACGCCTACATTGTGGTGCAGGTGGAGAACCCCGAGGCGGATAATACAGCCTACAAGGTGAGGGCAGTCCCAGGGTGCACCCACCCAGTTTTGCTTCAGCATCTTTTGACAAGGGCATGGAGTGACAGGACAAGGGGGAATGGCTTCCTGCTTGGAAAGGCAGGGTTAGATTAGAGATTAGGAGGAAATTCTTCCCTGTGAGGATGATGAGGCCCTGGCACAGGATACCCAGGGCACTTACCCTGTGCTCAGTGATGCAGTCAGTGTTCGGCCTGGTGGGGACTGTACCTGTGTGCTGAGTGTGCACTCAGGTGTGTTATGTATGCACTGTGACATAATGTGTGTATACAGACATCAGTACATAAAATACATGTTTGTAAAACAGCTCATTTGTTAAAGAGTTTTGATGATCCTCAGCATTTGAATGTGCCTTGGAACAGTCTGACATATCACCTGGGTGTAGGTGGCATAAACCCTGTTATCCTGCTGCACCCGTGGGAATAACATGTCTCTTGACTCCTCAGGTGTCAGTCACAGCCCGGGAAGACGTTCCCTCCTTTGGCCCACCCCTGCCGAGCCCACCGGTGTTCCAGAAGGTAGGGGCTGAGAGGGAGGCATGTTCCAAGCTATAAAAATGTAGATGTGCGTGTCTGAGGTGTTTCCAAGCACACTGGCTTGGGGAAAACAGGACTTCTGGAATTGACCTGCATTAATTTTGGTTTCCATTGAGGCCCCTGGTGTTTATGGTAGGGTGAGTGGCCATGCACCACTGCATGGTTTACTTGAGCAAGGCGGCAGCAGCAGCTCTGGTGCTGAGGGGCTGTGTTGCTGCAGACGAGCACCTCAAACCCACCTGGGGTTTTCCACCAAAGCTTCCACATCTGGAGGGACTGCCAGGTGCTGCGAGCTTGGGGTTTGGGTTGGTACAGCTGTGGTACCAGAGATGCAGAGAGCCCTAAAATGGTGGGTGTTTTCTCCCTGGGTTCTGTCCCTGCAGAGCCCCGAGTTCCGGGAGTTCCTGCTGACCAAGCTCATCAATGCTGAGAACGCCTGCTGCAAGTCCGACAAGTTTGCCAAGCTGGAGGTAACGCTGGCCACGTGTCCCTACTGCAGCGGCTTCGGGAGTTGTCCCACTCCTCCTCAAAGCCGCCTTTCCCTGCTGAGCTGGGTCAGTGCTCGCAGGGACGGGAGCGTGGTGACCCTGCCCCCGGGGAGGCACGGCTGCTGGCCTGGGTCGGAGCCCCTGCTCCTCCCTGCAGCCCTGGCTGAGCCTTGGCTCCCCCGCAGGACCGGACACGGGCTGCCCTGCTGGACAACCTCCACGACGAGCTGCACGGGCACACGCAGACCATGCTGGGGCTGGGCCCCGAGGAGGACAAGCTGGAGAATGGGGGCCATGGAGGCTTTCTGGAGTCTTTCAAGGTAAAGCCCTGCCCTTGCCAAGAGCAGAGCTAAAATGCACCTGGGGTTGGCAGAGTGCAGTTGGGGGACAAGAGGTGTCCCCTGAGGGTAGGGCGGCAAGAGGAGGTGGGGGCTGCTGCCACCACTGCCTGCTCAGCCTGCCAAGTGCCCAAGCTGGTCCCAGTGGGAGCAAGCAGAAGCTGGCACGGTTGCATTCCTGGTGAGTGTCCCCATTGGAGTGACTTCTCCAGAGCTCCTGAGCATCCCTCTGCCAGTGTGCTGCAGCATTTTTTGTGTCCCCGGAGGGGTCTCAGTTCAGGCCCAGTCCCCTGCCACAGAGTGTGCCTGCAGCTGGGCTCTGCTGTGGCAGGACATGTCCCGCTCCCGTTGTGGCTGCTGGCTGGCACCGCTGGGGGACAGGGATCAGGAGGGGTGCCTGGGGCAGCTGCCATGGCAGGCGGGTGGGCGTGATGGTCGTTGTGCTTAAAACACAAGACAGAGAGAATGTGCTGGGTGTGGAGTGGGGAAGTGGTGCTGAGAGTGCCAGGGAGACGGCGTGAGCGGGAGGGAAAGCAGGTGATGTGGGCTGCAGGGAAAAGAATGGGTCAAGTGCTGCGGAGGAAACTCTGAGCAGCCACTGGCAGTGGGGACAGGGACTGGCTGGGGAGCAGGGACACCCCTCGAGGTGGAGGGGCAGCACCTGAGTGTGAGGGTATGAGCCATCGCCAGGTGTCTGTGGGGCAGCTGCCCTGCAGCACGGATGGGGGCTGGCGCTGGGTGGCTGTCACTGGCTGGGCAGGGGCCTGTCCTGGCTGTGCCTGCTGGGACAGCTCCTGCTGTTATCTCAGGCACGGTTATTTCTGTAGCACAGGGAAGTGAGACTGGTGGATGAGCCGCCTCATCCTGTACCCGGAGGATGGGGCTGGGGAGGAGGGGTGCACAGCTCCCCAGAGCCCGCTGCAGAGGCTCGGATGTGCCCTGTTCCAGTGTGAGACGTGTAGGAAGGGCACTGCTGTGCAGTCAGTCACACATCGCAGCGTTCTGGGTCTCAGCGCTGAGGTGGAGCAGTGATGTCCTGGCACACTTTGTGTGTGTGAGGAGACACACCGTGCTCTCTTGGCATTGCAGGGAGTGCTGGGGTGGGAGGTGAGCCCCGTGGTCCGTGTTGGGCGCCTCGGGCCCGCGCTGCTGGGCTGCCTGCTGGCTTACGTCCTGCACCGCGCGCTCTCGGAGTGACCGGGGAGCACCCGCGCCGAAGGAGGGCTGCAGGGGCTCACACCTGGCCCCACCGTACAGGAGGGCTGCAGGGGCTCACACCTGGCCCCATCGTAAAGGAGGGCTGCAGGGGCTCACACCTGGCCCCACCATAAAGGATTGCTGCAGGGGCTCACACCTGGCCCCATCGTAAAGGAGGGCTGCAGGGGCTCACACCTGGCCCCACCGTACAGGAGGGCTGCAGGGGCTCACACCTGGCCCCACCGTACAGGAGGGCTGCAGGGGCTCACACCTGGCCCCACCATAAAGGATTGCTGCAGGGGCTCACACCTGGCCCCACTGTTAAAGGAGGGCTGCAGGGGCTCACACCTGGCCCCACCGTATCTCTTTGCCCGCTGCCTTGCACCCACGACCCATCCCCTTGGCCAGGCAATGGGGGCCCAGTTCTCAGAGGCGAGCAGAGCTCAGTTCTGCTGGGCTCTGAGTGAGTGAGAGGTGCCTTTGCCTCTTCTGCGGGGAAAGGAGCCACTCCTCAGGGCTGGGGTGTTGGGGAACCCCTCAGAGTTGCCCAGCCCTGGACAGGAGCCTGCAGAGTGTGAGTGCCTGTGGCTGCTGCTTCGCAGCAAAGCAACGGATCACTTTTACCTAAGAACAACATCAAATTGTGTATGAACGCTGCTGACCCCAATAAATTCAGCCTGATGGACTCTTGCTTGATGTTCGTTATTGGCCGGGCAGGAGGGGCAGTTGGGGCTGTGGTCTTCAGCACTGGAGGCTTGGTGAGAGCTCAGGGCTGCAGCTTCCTCTTGCCCTGGTACAGGTCTCTCTGTGTCTCCATGCCCCCCGGAGCCAGCAGCAAACAGCCTGCACCCTGCAGAGGCACCCTTGGGAATTTGGCCTGCCTTGGCTCATTTACTCTTTAGTCTGGGCTGGGCTTCAGGGGCTGGAGGAGCCGTGGCTGAGGGGATAGCTGAGAAGGGAACAGAGAAGGTTGCTGTTGAGAAGAGTGAGGGAAGGGGCATGAAGAAATGAAGATCAGCAGGAGCAGGGAGAGCCTGGGGCTGCCATGGGGCACAGCTCACCTCCAGTCCCTTCCAGAGGTGGACTGACCAACCCAGAAGCCACAGCAGTGATTCAGGTTAAATGTATTCTCAAGCAGTAGCTTGCTGAAGAACAGAAACACTTTTATGTGGCTGTGAAGCCTCCAGCTTAGGGGCTGTTTTGGGACAGGCTGGAGAGGTGCAGGAGAAGTGCAGGAAAGGCAGGAGAGCATCTGTCCTCTCTGAGTCCAGGCAGAATTGTGGAGGGTGTGCACAGAAACATGGCTTATGGCTTGGCTGTGGTCTCCACTCCTGCCAAGGGGTCTGGGAGGTTGGCCAGGCAGGAGGCAGGGCTTGGGGCTTGTGTCTGCATCTCCTGGTCCCAGAGATGGAGTCCTTGATAGCACAGAGCAGTGGGGGGAAAATCTGATCCTGTGGTGGCTGTGGGGCTCCCCAGGGGCAGCCCATGCCCAGCAGCACCTGCCAGGGCTGCTGCCACGAGCTGTGCTGTTGTTGGGGGGTGCTTGCTCTCGGGGAGCCATAGACAGGCTGCTCTCCCTTGTGCCTGGGGAAGACCTGAAGCTGGGGAGGATTCTGGGGACAGCACCCTGCTGGGTGGTGCTGACCTGCTGTCCCCTGTCCCCTGTGCCACAGAGAGCCATCCGGGTGCGCAGCCACTCCATGGAGACGATGGTGGGCAGCCAGAAGAAGCACCATGGCAGTGGCATCCCAGGCAGCCTCAGCGGGGGCATTGCACACAACAGCGGCGAGGTGACCAAGACCACCTTCTCGGTGAGCATGTCCCTTTGTCCCTCTGTCCCTCTGTCCCACTGTCCCTTCCTCTTCCCACCCCTCCACAGCCCGACGGGTCACTGTGTTCAGCTTGGCAGTCCCCTGCATGGGCAGCGAGGGCCAGGCTGAGGGGCAGACTCGAGCAGGCTGTGGATTTGGATGCCTTGTTCAAGTTGGGCTCATTTGTGGAAGAACCAAGGATAAGCTTCCTGGGGTTCTGGCCCCAAAGTGAAAGGAGATAGAAAAGAAGTTCTGGCATTATGGGGTTTTTAGATGTGCAGGCGGTGCAGTTCCTCGCAGCCCCAGGAGAGAGCTGTGCCTTCAAACCCTGTTGTTCTCTGCTCTCAGCCCCCTGTCCCAGCTGTTGCTGCCAAGAACCAGTCCAGGAGCCCCATCAAGCGCCGGTCAGGGCTGTTCCCTCGCCTGCACACGACATCGGAGAGCCAGGCGGAGAGCAGGACAAGGTGGTGAGTCCGTGGTGGTGCCTACAGAGCCTCTGCCATTCTCACAGTTTGTAGTTGGTGTTGGGTACTACAATTTGACCATATCTGTAAAGTCTCTTGTATAATTTGTGCGACCTGTCTGTGTGCCCTCAGTGACAGTGTTTCTGGAGCCCAGAAGACGCCAGATTTGGGACATTCTTCCCAAGAGATGAAATCTGAAACCTCATCCAACCCCAGCTCCCCTGAAATATGCCCTAACAAAGACAGGTGAGCCAGGAGGAGCCCATCCTCCTTCCACCACAGCTCAGCAGACGTCAAGGAATTTGTCAAACAAAATCATATCTAAATTTTACTGTAAATAAGTTTGATATTAAGGGAGAAAAGATTCTGGTGATTCTTGAGCACAGCTCCTTTTTGGTCTTTACAAAGAAGAGCAAATAGCAGCGTTTGACCGAGGCTGCCCGAATCCTCAGGACATGGAAGGCTGCTGTGCCTGTTCCTCCCTGCCAAGGCGAAGTCAGTTCCACCTAGGGTTTCCTGCTGGGCACCCACCCAATGCCTTATCCCACGCCTTTGGAAGTGGTTGTGTGCTGAAGCACCCCAAAAGGTTCATTCCTTCGGCAGCACTTTGCTCCGGGGGTGTGCAGGAGGGTCTGTCCCCCTGTCACAGTCCAAGGGACACCCTTCCCTGGTGACAGCCCCGCGCCCTTCCTTCCGTTCCGCCTCTCTCTAGGCCTTTTATCAAGCTGAAAGAGAACGGGCGGTCGAACATCTCCCGTTCCTCCTCCAGCACCAGCAGCTTCAGCAGCACGGCGGGGGAGAGCGAGACCCTGGAGGAGTACGACAGCGTGGTGGGTACCAAACCCTCCCCGTGGCACGTTCCCCACTCCCCTCGGCTCCCTGCTGCCTCCAGACCCCCGGGCTCTGAGGGGGGATGAGCCTGCAGCCCCCGGTGCCTGCTCATTGCTGAGGTGGGGAGGCTCAGCCCATCTCTGGCTGTGGGGAGGAGGGTTGGTGTGTGGTGGGACATCGGGCTGCTGTGGCTGCCGATCCCTCGAGGTGTCTCAGGCCAGCTTGGACAGGGCTGGCAGCAACCTGGTCTAGTGGAAGGGGTCGCTGCCCATGGCAGGGAGGGTCTTCAAGGTCCCTTCCAAACCAAGAACCCAAACCATTCTGTGACTGCGTGGCACCCCGGCGAGCCTTGGAATGCCCTGGGCACGGCTCGCTCTGCCCAGGCCAGTAGCTGCAGTGGGCACGGGTGCAGTGGGGCACTGGCAGGGCGTGGGGGAAGGCCTGACTGCAGGAAAAGCCATGTCCTGTCTCTGTGAGCAGGGAAGCCAGCCCTCCACGGCGTCGCCATTCAAGCAGGACGTGTTTGTGTACAGCGCTTCGCCCGGCAGCGAGAGCCCCGGCGCGGGGGCCACCCCTGTCATCATGAGCAGGAGCCCCACAGGTGGGTGACACGCACGCTGGCAGAAGGCACCGGCTCTGCCTTTCGCTCCTGGAGCCAGCCAAAGCCCCTGGGTTCCTGTGGTGGTGCGTTGGGATGGAGGAGCCCCCTCCCAGCCCTGGCGAAGCCGAGCTGTGCTTGCCCTGGCAGGACGGGCGCCCACGGGGTGTGGGGCAGCCCCATCCTGACAGGGCTGCTCTGCAGAGATGGCCCCATGTGCTGTGGTTGCTTCCGTGGGGAATTGGTTTCCTTTCTCAATTAGAGAGCAGAGGTGGCTCTTGCTGTGGCTTTGTTCCCTCTGTCTCCCCTGACAGGCATGTGCAGTAGTCGTGGAAACTCTGTCTCCAGAGGCTGAGCCATGACTCACAATTACTTAATCAACAATCAGCTTCCCGTGGTCTTGGCTCCAATCCTCTCCTGCCAACCCTCTCACCAACTCCATCCATTTCAGCTGGATGATTTGCACGGTGAGGTGCAGCTCAAAAGGGCCAGACAGGCAGGAAAAGCTCTTTGCTGGCCCATCCTGTGGTGGCGGTGCAGCGAGACAGGGGACGGCCGCAGTCACCCCTCGCCCACAAATCCCCATGGCTCTGGTTCCTTGAGCCACAGAGAGCCTGCCACAAGGCACCAGCAGCCGCGTGGAGACACACTGTCAGCTGAGGAGCTGTTTTTGAAACAGCTGGGAAGCACCAACAGACCCAAACAGCTCTGTAACTGGGAGTGTTGCAGGCAAAATGGGACCACGGAGTGCAGGCAGGCTTCTTGTGTCTCAGCACCCCACGGGTCCTCCTCCTTACTTCGTCAGTGATTTTCTGAACTCTTAAACCAGCCTTTTTTAATGCTTGAAGTGTTTATTTTGTATTTTTCCTGCCAAGAACATGAAAATCCACCCATACATTATATGGATCAGTCATTCCTTGTAGCCTTTTCAGTGGCATTTCCAGGGGAAGGACTGTGAAATGTAATTAAGCCTCAATTTGTTCCATCACAAACACTTAATGTACAGCTTTTGCCAAACATTCAGCCAAGGCAGACTAAATATTGGTAGCACTCCTGACAGCCTATTAAAGTGCCTAGCTGGGCGAGTGCAGCCAGTACTACAGCAAATATTTTTGTTCACAGTTTATTATTTTTGTTCTTTGTTTGTCCTCTCCCTCCAGCAGATCTAAAGAACAGAAACTCTCCAAGGTCCAACCTGAAGTTTCGCTTTGACAAGCTCAGCCATGGCAGCTCCAGCATGGTAGGTGCCAGGGCTCTCACTGTGGGATGCTGCCAGCGTGTCCTCCCTGCCTGGCTCTGGGGGCGGCTCTGGGGCCATGAGGGAGAAAAGGGAAGGGATTTTGTGACTTCTTGCCCCTCTGTTTGCAACCCACCCCGTGTTCTGTTCTTTCACATAGAGCCACTAGCAGGAGGAAGTCATGAACTTGTCACAGGTGAGTGTTGGTGTGTTTTGTATTGTGCAAAGAGGCTCTTTGGGGGCCAGCTGTGTTCAGCCAACCCCGGCTGCTCACTCTGCTTGCTATTGCTTATGGGTCCATCCTGTGCCTTAGAACGCCTCGGATGCTGCTGTAGGTGGGGCAGGGAAGGGGCAGGGATCCCTGGCAGTCTGCACCCACCAGTGCTGCTGTTCCTTTCTGCAGCACCGTGCTCCTGCACCTGCTCCCAGGGTCAGGCGCCCCAGCCCAGCAGGCTGCAGTTTCCCAGTTAACCTCTGTCGAGCACTGCTGCTCATCTCCAGGTGTGCTGTGCTGTGCTCTGGGCACTGGGGTGGAAAGGCAGTGCAGGCCCTTACCCATTCCAAAAATCCAAGGGGAAACAGAAGATACGGGAGATGGATTTCATGGGCAGAGGTAAAGGGAACTCAGTGGGATTTACCTGGGTTCCTTCTGTTCCATGAAATTAAGGGTGTCATGAGGAAGATCCAAACTGAGCAGAAGAGCCCATAGAACTTGAAATGAAAGTTACATTTCTGAAAGCATGGGTCTCAAAAAGCTGGGATTTCCACCCAGTCACTGGGTTTCCTTCTCCCACAACCTGGGAGTGATGGGTGGCCTGGCGTTTTGGGGAAGGGTACTGCCGTGGCTTCAGCTCCCTCCCTGGGACAGGTGCTTCATAGCCAGCACCTCAGGGCTGGGAATATTCTCCCTCCACACTCCTGACTTTTATCCTTTTCTTCTTTGCACAGAATGTTTCAACAAAGGGAAAAATCTTCAGCACCCCATGGACCACGCATGCCCCGGCTGCGGGCAGCAAGGTGCCCTCGCCCGCCACACCAGAAAAGAGCTCTCACCTTGCTGCAGTCCTGTCCTGGCAGGGAGCAGCCACCTTGTCACCCGCTTGTCCCCCTGTCCAGTGCACGCCCTGCGTGCAGGAGGGGACGTGTCCCTGACTGTGCTGCGCACGTGGCAGGGCCATGTCCCCTGCTGGTGCTGTGCTGGGTCACCCTGTGCCTGCCCAATGTGCTGCAGCTGGTGGGCACCGTCCATTTCCCCTGTCCCTGGGTTGCCTGGCAGCTCCTTTGGGGCAGAGGGGCAGCAGGAGAGACCTCCACATAGTTTAGGTCCCTCCATGCTTTATTTGCAGTTATCGGGGGGGAAACAGGGGATTATGTTTGTTGTTTGAAGGGTGGGAGGGTGAGGCCAAAGTTAGGGGTTAGTGGCTCTGGGGCAGTTTGCCCTCCACCATTGTTTGCTGTTGCTGTTCTCTGGAGAAAATGGGGCAAAACCTCCCTGGGGGGGCCCTGGGCAGCTCTCCCTGGAGTGGGGTCTGCAGGGTCTCCCCAGCCATCCCCCAGCTCCTTCCTACACCCCAAAACTCTTGGGGCAGAGGCAGCCCCTTGCTCCAGACTTGCTCAGTTCCTTGCACAAGAGGCAGGTGAGTGACTTGGCCCAGGGAGTGGAGCTGGGGACAGCAGCCACTCATCCTCCTTGGCAGGTTCATCCTCCCTGCTTTGTCCCTGCCTGACACTGAGCACAGGCCTGGGAAAGGTGACCTAAAGCTAAAGCTGTGCTGTATTACAGCTTTAGCTTTTCTAAGTACTAGAACTGGAACCAGAGGGGATTTACCTGGTGGGCTCTGCTTTGCCCTATGGCTTGGATCACCAGGCAAGCAAATGCATAAAACTCTGGTGATTTGTGAGGCATTAGGCTGCTCCAGCCCTTACAGAGTCTGTCCTGCTGCTTTTGAGCAAGCTCTTGTTGTTCTGAAAGGATTATAGATTCTGTAAGGTAACTCTCCCATAATGCCCTTTCCCAGAAAATACCTCTCTCAACATGCCAAGAAATCCTTTTGCTCTTTTATGGAACTTCACGTGAAGTTTCCTGAAGCGTGTCCGTAAATTTCACATTGCTTTCAGATTTCCCTTACCCATTTCCTGGAAGACAGGCCTTGATGCTGCAGTGATATTCCCCCCTGTCCCCCCAGCCTGTGACCTTTGGGCACCCTCATGAAATCAGGTTCTCAGTCTCAAGTGAACACAGTTCTTCAAGTTTGTGATTCCTACTGAAAACAGGACTTTGAGTGCCAAAGCCACCTTCTTCCAGTGGGTGCTGCAAGAGGCACAAAGCACCTGACAGAGGTTTCAGAGGCACAATTGTGCTCCTGGGCAGTCGCCGTGGCTGTGGCTGCTGCTGCTCCCCTCTCTCTGGGGAAGTGCTGATAGGATTCATCCATCACCTGCCCTCCTCCCTGTATCTCCCGGCCAGAGATGAGCCCAGCCCAGCAGATCGTGCTCTGCTCTCCCTGGTCCTGCAGGGAGCTGCTCCCCCAGAGCCTTCGGATCCGGTTCACGTAGGTGCTCTGCTGGTGCTGGAATTAATCCATGGGGGAAGGCTGTGGCTATGATGGGGGCACCAGGTTAAAGAAGGAGAACAGTTGTGAAAAGGCAGGGAACAGTTTCACCGGCCCCAAGTGCTGTGTAGGACTAGTTAATATCAATAACTCCCATGGGGATGCTCCTCCTGCTCCCAGCCAGTTGCATTTCAATAGAGTTTAAGCCTTGAGTTTCCTTTGGAAGAGGAGCATGCAGTGTGCTCAGCCCAGCCTGTAGCTGTAGGTGTCTCAGGATCACACACTTTGCTGTTCAGCACTTGTCTGATGATGCTTCAGTAGCACTTTCAAACCGCCCCCAATTCTCCTCTGAGAAGCTTTGGTCTGATTTCCCGAGGCTGCACAGTGAAACACTGACTGGTGCAATGACTTGCTCCCAGGGTCTGCTCTGGGTTTTTTTCCTCTGAGAAGTCACTCGGTTCTGTAGATGTTGTCATTCCTGTGGGTGTTGATCTCCGTGAGATCTTTCAGCCGATGATGCAGTGGCTACTGTCAGCTGGTTTGCCATTTTTGGTTGTTTTGTTGCCTTTTTTTTTTTTTTTTTCACTCGAAACTGTGGCTTTCCTTTTTGACCTGATTGATTTGGGAATTATTCGAATGGAACTACCAGGCAGAACAGTGTGAAGCCTCAGGGAGAGTTGCCGTGCTCTGGGCTTGTCTGCGCTGCAGCGGCGGGGCCGGGCTCTGGCAGGAGCCGTGCCAGCGGCTCCTGCGGGACATTCCCAGCAGCACTCCCGGCCAAAGGCCCGAAACCCGCTGTGCATCCTCCCTCCAGCAGCTGGGTTTGGCTGCCCCGGCCCGGCTCCCTGCAGCCCGGAGTGCCCTGGGCTGTCCCGGGGCGCTCGGCAGCGCTTGTGTCACAGCCCGGGCGCTTCTGCCCTCCCAGCGGCGGGTGGAGGTGTTCCTGTATATATTCTGCAAAATCTTTTGTGCTTATAAGTGGCACTTGCACATCCATACGTATATAAAAGGGATATATATATATATATATATGTATAAAATATATATATTTATATATATAAAGGGAAGGATCCTTAACTGACACTAGAATTACTGGGCAGTGCATTTTCCTTTCTGATTCCACTGTTTCCATGCTCACAGCTTCTGCCCTCCTCAGAAGGGACATGGCAGAGGGAGCAGAGGGGGCTCAGAAACGCCTTAGGGGTGGTGGGGCAGCCCCCGCCGTGTGGAGGGGTCTCTGTTGCTGGGGTGCTCCCCCTGGGCCGGGTTTGGGTCCTGCCTGCTGGTTCTGCAGCCGCTGGGCTCAGGCCAGCTCCGGTGCCCGGGCTCCGTGTCCCTGTGCCGGGGCCTTTCCCGTCCGGCGGCGTCGCCTCCCTCGGGGCCGGCGTGCGGCTGCCCCGGCGGGCAGAGCCCGGCGCTGGGCCCCTCGGGACAGCGCTGGCACCTACTCGCATCTTCCTGAAAGCCCACAGAGCCAAAGCACAACACGGCACCGCTTTTTCGGAGGGAAGCAGGGCAGCCCAAGCACAAACTCCGTTTCTGCCCAGAGTTTTGAGGTTCTTCAAGAGCGGCAGGTAAGGGCCCAGGGGTGTTTGCCCCGAGGGGCTGTGCCTGCGGCTGGCATCCCTTGGCCGGGGGGTGCTCGGTGCCGGTACCGCCCAGAGCCGGGGCAGAGCCGGCGCCGCTGCGGCCCCGCCTGCGCTCCGCTGCTCCGCAGCCTCCGCCCAGCCCCGCATGCTTGCATCGCCTCCCGTGAATGTAGCGCTGCGGATGTCCTGCGGAGGGAATGCTGGATTTACAGCAGAGAATGTGAAGAGAGTTTATAGAGTGAAAATAAATCTTGGAGAAATGTATCTGACAAAGTTTATTTTTGATGTAGAGAGGCAGTGCTTTGTAGTTTCTGGTGACCTATGTCTGTTGTAAATAATGTATATTTAATTTATTGCTATGGTAGCAGATTGTTATGTATAAAATGAAAGGTTCACAAATGTATATTTTGTTGCTTAAATGTGTCTTTGCAAAATTCACAATAAATAACATATTTTGTGTCCATGTATGTGCTCTGTGTGTGGCCATGTAGCGACAGCTTTAGAGGAGCTGTTTGGGAACTTTCCTTTGAAAACCAGGTGAGGGCATGGATTGGGCAGAGCCGTGGCAGTGGGGGCCTGGGGGAGCTCCCGTGAGGTCAAACACCCCAGCGGTGGAAGAAGAGGAATATTGAAGCACAGCAACAAAAACGGGGAAATCTCTGCTGGTGCTCCCAACTCTGGGACTGGAGCAGTGGAGGAGGAGCCAGCCACGCTTCTGCACACTCAGCCATTCAACCCCGAGAGCTGTCCTGTCTGAACTGAGATCAGTGCTCCATAAAGCTCCACATCAACCGGCTCCTGTCAGCAGCCAGCCCATGTGGCAACAATTCTGTGCCAGCCGAGCTCCCCTCAGGGCATCAGGCCTCTGGGCAGTGCAGGTAAGCTAACAAGGAGATTGCATTTTCTCTCTCCAGCTCCTCAGCCTCCTTTCAAATCCATTTTAATTTTTTATTTTTTTTTTTTTTTAATTTTAACAGGGGTTAGGGACAAGGCTGCTGTGGGAGAGCCTGAGCAGCTCGGGCTGTGATCAGCGGGCACACGGCCTGTCTGGTGCCACGGGCAGTTGTTACATGGGGCAAACCCACTGACAGCTCCTCCCCTTCAGAGCAGGGTCAACCTTGAGAGGTTTAAAAAGTTAAACTTTAAACAGTGTGAGACAATGTTGACAGATAAACAAGCAGTTTTGACATATGTTTTAAAGAAATGTTTTCTAGACCGGGCAGATGGGCAAGTTGGGAATTAATGGCCGAGTATTCCAGCCAGAATTTGGAAAGCTTCCCACAGAATCTGAACTCCTCAGTTTGGTGGGAGGGAGACTCAAATGCTGCAGACAACTGGAACACAAACTCGAAACACGCTGCTCAGCCAGGATTGCTTCGCTCACTTTTATCATTTAAACAAACTGTGAGTGTTGTGGAAACAAGAACCTAAATCCAGGTTTCAGAGGAGTTTGTGTAGAGTCTTTCATTCACTCGGTTCCAGCTTTCCACAGCTTTAGAGCAGCTTCTGCCAGCAATGGCAGATGTGATCAGAGCCAAAGCTGGGGACACAGTGGTGCTGCCCAGTGTGGCCCTGCCAGAGGTGCAGAGTCACAGGAGGGTGAGTTCACTGCCTGAGCACCTTCTGTGTCTCCTAGGGATGCTCACTGGGCTGCAGACTGCCTGTCCTGGTCACAGAGGAGAGTGATTTGATCACTCTGTGACAGGAGCATCTGCCGACGTGAAGACACTGACCCCAATTAAAAGTGGTTGGATGTTCTAAGGCTGTTCCAAATCATCTTGAGAGCTTATCAGATCTGGCAGGGCAGCATGGGGCAGCTATTAGGAAAGATGATAAGACCTTGTCTGTCTCTTTAATGAAAGTCTGGAGGTACCAGATAATCATGCTGAATAGTGCTTCGTGGGAAACCTCCTGAATGTATTTAATCAAGTAATTTTCTAGGCACTGTCAGCAAGTAGAAGGACGAATGAAATCGCAGAATTGCTTAGGGTTAGGAGGGAAGTTTAAAGATCACCTACTCGCCCCTGATAAGGGCAGGGAGATGCACTGGGATCAGGTGCTCAGAGCCTTATCCAGTCTGGCCTTGAACACTTCCAGGGATGTGGCTCTGCAGAGCTGCTGCTCTGGATCCGGCTTTGGCAATGGCTCTGGGCACCAAGCAAGGCACCCATGGATAAAAATCAGGTTTGTTCTTAATATTTGAAATTGAAATCAGGGACAAGAAAACCCAACATGTTTTTGTTTCTGTGGTTTTTTTAATGCTTGCAAACTCTTTATACAATATAAAAAAGCTGCAGTGCTTTGTCTGTGTGGCTGGATGCAGTGAGGTCCCCAAGGATGGGGTGTGTGCTCCGTGCCACAGCCAGGACCCTGCAGCCCCACAGCAGTCCCAGGCTGAAAACCTCTGGGAGAGGCTCAGGATGACAAAGAAAAGAAAAAATAACTATTTCTGGTCATATACTTTAATCATGGTCCCATGAATTTATTTGATGTGAGGTTTTGATATTTATAGCCAGACTTATGCTTTACTTTTTTTTGTAATAGTGGATGTTTATTTCTCTCACCCATTACATCCCACCCCAGAAACTGCACAAATTTATGACAAACACAAAGTGAGGCTGATGTACTTTCTTTGTAAAATTAGAAGGTTTTGGCACCTGTGGGTGTCTCTAGCACACAACTCAGTGGGCTGTTGAGCTACTGAAAATGTAAATCCTTCAGTGTTTACTTTCAATAGTCACTGAGTTTTTCCACGTGGGTGGGGGAAGAATTTTCCAGTTTCATTCCTCGGAGCTGCTGAACTCAGAGGTTTCCCCTTCTGTACAGGAGGTGGCGCTGGAAATACAGGAATGAAGTCTCATCATCTGCTTGCCTTTAGCGACAGGCGGGGGTCTGGGTGACAGCTGTCAGAACAGCTGGAACAGAAGCGCTCCCTCTCTCGCGGGCAGCGAGTCCCGCTCTGCCTCTTGCTGAGGGTTAATTTACCGGGTGACTGCGGCACAGAGCGCATTTGAAGTGTCTGAGCCCCACACTGAACGGGGCTCTGGTGGGAGGTGCCGGAGCCCGAGCGCTCAGGACGGCGAGAGACTGTCCTGAACCCCGAGCTGGCCAGCGCCGTGTCCTTCCCGAGGAGGGGCTGAGCTGGGGCTGAGCTGGGGGCTGAGCTGGGGCTGAGCTGGGGCTGAGCTGGGGGCTGAGCTGGGGGGCTGAGCTGGGGGCTGAGCTGGGGGCTGAGCTGGGGCTGAGCTGGGGGCTGAGCTGGGGGCGCTGAGCTGGGGGCTGAGCTGGGGGCGCTGAGCTGGGGGGCTGAGCTGGGGCTGAGCTGGGGCTGAGCTGGGGCTGAGCTGGGGGGCTGAGCTGGGGGCGCTGAGCTGGGGGCTGAGCTGGGGGCGCTGAGCTGGGGGGCTGAGCTGGGGCTGAGCTGGGGGCTGAGCTGGGGCTGAGCTGGGGGGCTGAGCTGGGGGGCTGAGCTGGGGGCTGAGCTGGGGGCTGAGCTGGGGCTGAGCTGGGGGCGCTGAGCTGGGGGGCTGAGCTGGGGGGCTGAGCTGGGGCTGAGCTGGGGCTGAGCTGGGGGGCTGAGCTGGGGGGCTGAGCTGGGGGCTGAGCTGGGGGCTGAGCTGGGGCTGAGCTGGGGGCGCTGAGCTGGGGGGCTGAGCTGGGGGGCTGAGCTGGGGGCTGAGCTGGGGGCTCTCCTGGCCCCGGCCAGGCCCCGAGAGCCATCTCCGCTCCGAGCAGCCCTCTCCATGCAGGCTCGTCTCAGCCAAGGCGCAGGACCCGAGCCCAGCTCGCCGCCAGCAGGATGAGAGCTCTCCCAGCCGGTCCCGGCTCTGTCCAGGGTCTGGAGGGGCTCAGCCCCGGAGCCCAGCTCACCGCCCGCAGGATGAGAGCTCTCCCAGCCGGTCCCGGCTCTGCCCAGGGGCTCAGCCCCGCGCTGTGTCAGCTCCGCCCGGGACCGCGGAGCGGAGACACAAACCGAACCTGCGGAGATCGGCTCTGCAGGTAACCTGAACATAAATAACTGTACCTGTAGCAGCTTAGAGCTTACACGGCTGACTAAATGGGAAAAACCTTCCTGTCTCTGCAATGTTGGAGGCGCTGCAGGAGACCTCAAATTCGCGTCTCACAGTAGCTTCTGCCTAGGGACGGAGCAGCTGCTGCCGGTAGAGGCTCAGCTGCAAACGGCATGTTTGTGCTCATGGTGCTGCTCATGTTTCCTTTACAGCTTTGCCAAATGCAACAAGTTTAAAGAATGTTTGTCCCAGTGAGCAGAAATTAGTTAGGCTTGCTGGAAGTCCTTCCTGTGGTACCGCAAGTCCCATCTTGGGTGGAGTCAGCCACGACCTTTGCTGCTGGGATGCAGAGGGAACGTTGCTGAAAGCTGTGAACTTCAACAGTGCCAAACACGGGTCTGGCCAAGGCCCAGAAGCTGGCTGCACATCTGGCAGTTCTCTTACAGCCAGTGCCATGGTCTTTAATTTCCGTGCTGTTTCTGGCTCTATTTCTTGTGTCCAGTAGGAGAGGAAAGTTTGGAAAGGAAAGCGGATAGATCTGTCTCTGTGCATGCCTGGCACTGAGACCTGCAAGAGAAACTGAGTGGCTCTGTGAAGCTCTGCAAGGTCTCACTCCACCCACTGATCCATCTCGCTTGGATCCCTCCCCACTGTACACCTTCCCCCTTCCAATTCCCACCAAGCTCTCTCTGGGAGGGGCCCCCACACCTCCTGACTGCTGCAGGAGCTTCTCCCCGTGCCCCCAAGGCCGTCGCCCTCTGTTACCTGGAGTCAGAAGCTGGCTGCAATTCGGAGTGTAGAAATGGCCACTTTGGCCACTCTGGTTGTGCCCCCAATTGTCTGACAGGGACTGTGATGCTTTGCTTTACTCTGGTGCTTTGTCTGAATTTTGTGTGCAGAAGCAGGGACTGGGCTGTGTCTGCTGTGCTCTGTTGTCTGTTTGCTTTCCTTGAAGCCTTCCTGGAGGAATTATTTGTTAAACAAATTGAGTGTGTTGGGAATAACACACAATGGTTCATAATTCTCTGTCATGTACGACTGAGTCCAGTGGGGATTTCTGCTACATCACTAGCACAGTGCTGGGGCTGAAGGAGGATGTGCTGTGGGAAGACGTGCTGCTGCTGAAGACATGACCATATTCATTGACAAGCAGAATTAATTTGTTGGGTTTTGTTTGCATGGATTTTACCAGAGTAAAATCCCACTTATTTTCCATTTCAGTGCCATGAAAAGTGTATTGATTTTTCTTCACTTCTGATTGTTCACATTACTGGATTGCTTTTAAATAGTTGACAGAGATCATTCATTTTCCAGCTCCAACATATTTTACAACCTGTTCCCTGTTTTATTTGTGTGTGCTTTGGGGGAGTTCCACAGCTATACATCATTCTGATCACTCTCTGTGCACGGCAGCCCCGGCAGGAGGGAGGAAACGTGGGGGTTTTGCTCCTCCTGCCTTCTCCCTAGCAGCTCCTGCACCTGTGTTTCACCTTCCTGACTTAGAAGGTGGAGCTGAGGCTCAAAAACCCTCTAAGCCAAAGAGCAAAACAGGCCAAAGAAATAACATGGCCACAGAAAAATCAGTGGTGTTGTGAGAGGTGCTGGTTAGTGAGAGCACAGCGAGAGCTGCCCCCGGTGTTTGTGCCTGAGGGGTGATGAGCTCCGCAGGGGAGGGGCAGCACCCTTCCAACCCAGCACACAAAGAAATGAGGGAGCCTCTGGGCATTTCTTTGTGCAGAACCCACGGGGCTTTGGAATGCTGCCCCAGCCCCTGCGTCACCTCTCTACCTTCCCCTGAGCTGTGCCACCTCTCCAGGCTGAGCCCTTTGGGAGCCAGAGCTGCCTGTCCCCGTTTGCTAGCACAGTACCTAAGGCAACGGGGTCCTCGTTTCACAGAGGCCACAGGCAACAGGGAGACTGTGCTAATAATGAGAATTAATTATTCATTTATCACTTCACTCTCAGTGAGTAATCTCCAATAATCATGTATAATTTGCTGCTTCAGTGAATACTTTGATACTAAACAGAGCTGGTAGAATAAAGTCACAGAAGTGAAAACCCCATATAAGAGGAGTGAGAAAATGGTCAAGACTAAAAAAAAAAATCTAAGAAATATTTGTGCGTAATCCTTTGCCCAGATCTAGTAGTGTCCTGGATAAACATATGGAAGGTAGATAGAGACAGAGATTGCTCAATCTCTTCTTTCCCAGCTCTTGTTAGTGAGTCAGAGACCATGGTATGACCCCAAACAGAAGCCTACATTCTGTGTCCAGAAGATGGTCCAGAATCATTTTGCCTTCCTAAACCTCCTTCTGGGGTGAAGGAAGTGCAGTAAGGGAAAGCTACTTGGCACTGAAGCAATTCAGTGGGGAATTAAGTATTCATAAGAACTAAATGATTTGGGCATGCAGAATGCAGGTCAAAGCCAAGCCTGCCCTGGGAAGTCAGGGAAAGCTGCCTCCCGTGCTGCTCAGGGTGTTTGCACGGTTTGTGACAGTTCAATGGCATTGATTTTCCCATTTGCCCTTGCCTTTTCCCTTCCCTTGACCCACAGGGCTGTGCTCATCCACACCAGGTGCATTTACTGCAAAGCTGTTTGTGACAAAGGCAGATTCCAGCAGCCAGGAGCTGCGTCTGGCCGTGGTGTTGTTATGGGAAACTGCTGAAACATGGTCTGCTCCCACATGGAAATCTCTTTCAGAAGCAGATTGCACTGTTGTATTTTAGACTGTGGTGCCTGCTCACATTATCCCTCGCTGACGTGCAGTGATGATGCATATGCTGGATCTCACAATGCTGAGAGAATTAACGCTTTGGAAGTGTTTACCTCCCCCATTATTGATGTTCTGTCAGTAGCAGTGTGCTCATATTCTCTGCAGAGAAACTAAAGGCACTGATAAAAATCACTGAGCTTCTCTTCTCATCTAAATCTCCAGGTAAGAAATGGCATTTCTGTATGTGAGCAGCACTGTTTGGTGACACAAACCCTTACCTGTTTCCCCTTTGAGTTACAGGATATTTGTTCAGTCTTTCTTTCTTTTTTTTTTTTTTTTTGGACAACTTTCCGAAGCATCACTTGGCAGATTTTATTTACCTGTGCTTTCCTCTCTTATATCTATTTTCACAGGAGTATTAAAGCATTTGACTTCCCTTTATACATTCATAAGTGTGTGACTAAAGTCCTGTTGGTGGGATGAACAGCTAGAGCTCTCCTGTGCACTGAAAAATGGGCATTTTCAGAGGGAAAACTGAGTCTAACATCCCAAAGCTATAAGGAATTCAGATAGCTCATGTTTTGGACACCTGGTTTGAACATAAAAAACCCAGGAAGGGATTTACTAATTTTCTCATTAAGCCACCTGAACCAAATCCCACGTCTGTGCGAGATGCTCTCGGTGAAGGACACGGGTGCTTGCCAGTGCTGATCGCAGCAGTGCAGGCTTGGGAGGGCCAGGCTGGCAGCAGGGCAGCCACCCGAGCTGGCACAGGAGCTTTGGGAGCAGAGCATCCCCACCTGGGAACTCACCTTCCTCTCCAAGGCCACCAGCCTGGCCCCACAGGCGGGTCAGGGCAGGAGCTGCAGCTTGGGAACCCTCCTCTCCCTTGTGCTGGCACCAGCAGCGCTCTGGGACTCACAGCACCGCATCCAAACTTCTACAGTCCTGGAGCATCCCCAGCCTGCAGCCCCAGTGCTGCTCACCGCTGAGTAAATGCTAATCTTCCATCTTACAGGCATGTCCTGAGACTTAATTAATGCTTCTGAAGTATTTTAAAGCCCTCAGATGGCAAGCAGGCTAAAATATTGCCAGTCCCTGAGGAACCTTCCCCTTCGGGAGGACTCCGGGTGTTTTATTTAATGAGCAGCAGTGTCTGAGGACTGTCTTGACTGATTATTTCTGAGGAAAAGCAGTAACACGTTCACACAATGCTGCTGAATTTTAAATGAACTCCAGTTTATTGTGGAAATACAGCACTGGAGCAAGTACTCCCTTTTGCACTGCTGCAGCCAGCCTGGTCAGAGACTCTTCCTCCAGGAACTGCTCCACGGGGGCAGAAAGGCACCCATGGAAACCATTGCACTATGAACAAGTCGGGGAGGTCCTACCTCTTCTCCCTCAGGGAAAAATGTGTGGAGCCAGATGATTCATGTTTTCTGCAGGAATGTGTCTTCTCACCTTTTCTGTGTCTCTAAGTTAGACAGCATCGGCTGCACTGGGCAGCATCTCTTCTCACACCCTGGGAGCACTGGGCAGCTCAGCGATGCTGATAAACAACTTTACGATAATGCAGATTATGTAAATGTACCAGCTTTCCTATCATTTCTTCTGCTACCCATGGGAGCAAGTGTTTTCTGGTGTGTGAGCAGGCTGCAGCATTCAACCTGCTGCCTTTTTTAAAAAATGCTTTACAGGAGCAGAACTGTCTTCAGAGGTTCTCTCGCCTGATACCTGAACTAGTGGCTGTGAACACAACGTGCACCATGTGAAGCCAAATAACCCTCCAGGAATTCTTTCTATTAAAATAATTGCTAGGGCAGGGGAATACTGCAAACAGCTGTGGTTCGTTCCATAAACATATTCTGCCTCCTTTCGGAGCCTCAGCCTCCAACTGATGCCAGAGCCTGTCAGCTGCAGGAGCAGTGGAACATATTTCCTTTGCAGAAATGAAACGATTACTGATGAATAAATCTGTTGTGCACAGAGCTGAACTCCCCAGTGTGTGCTGCATATGCAAAAGGGAAAAGTGACAGTGTTTCACCCTGGAACGAGCTGGAGCGACAGTTCATCTGCTGAACACACTGGCTGTGGAGCTGCTGTGTGTCAGCAGCCCAGCAACACTAGCGTGAGGGAAAATCCCCCAAAATCAGTCCAGCACTCAATGGCATCACCTTGCCACGTAGTGCCCTTGCTCTGGCAGGGAAGCAGCTGTGCCAAGCCATGGGATGTGCTGAGAGGAGGATCCCTGCCAGCCCAGCCTCCTCCTTTTGTCAGTCTGAGTGACTGGCGGCAAAGGGCTGAGCTGGGGAGGACAGGAGGGTGGGGGCTCTGGGAACAGAGGGTCTTGAGGTCCCTGGGCTGGGGCAGTGGGTGCTTCCAGGCTGTTGTTTGCTGCTGCAGCAACCCAGGCAAGAGATGAGTCCCTGGCTCCAGTGATCCCCGAGGTGATGCCTGGAGTGAGATGGTCCAGAGAAAACCCCGCTCTGCAGCTGAGGGGACATGAAGGAAAAACCTCAGAGGTCACTGAGACCTGTATGTGCCCCAGCTCAGTATTGTCTGACAAAGCCAAACCCTCTGACAGGCCCGTTTATTTCTGTCAATCTCGTCTGCGTGGAGGAGGTGAGCAGTGGACACGGCCACTGAGGACCCTGATGTGCCTGTGAGCTGTCCCCAGCCCCTGTGTCACAGCAGCGTTTCTGCCACCTGGCCTGCAGGAAGGGGGGCTCTGCAGGGAGTGGAGCAGTGCTCGCCCAGCCCCACCACTGCCTGTCAGGTCGCTCAAACAGCCTGCACTGCATTTGCAAAATGTTGTTAATCAAGAGACACAGTTCAAGGCATTTGACTGGCATTTCCAGTTAAGGGGTGGCAAACACGCTGTAAAACCACCGTGCTGAGGCCACCTTCCTAATGAATGCAAAGTGGGAGCAATCAATCAGGGCCGGCAGCCAGTGCTGGCACCGCCTCTGCAAATGCAAATTGAACGAACAATAATGAGTGTTATCTAATTAGTGCACACAGCTGCAATGTTACAGCCCTGTATAGGACACACCTTGTTAAATTTCATGGTATGTATCCCAGAGTGTCTGAGAAAATGATGGAGGTTTGCCACGTGCACACCTTGTAGAGCACACACAGGTAGAATCTTGGTGATAAATGCATTTTTCTCAGCAGGTGAGCTCTGGATTGAGTATTGCCAGGATGGTCAACAGACTGGGAATGGACCTTGCTGTCAAAGGGCCAGCCCTCAGTGAACCTCCCCCTACAGCTGCAGCTCCAGCACCTGCTCTTGGCACCAAGAGGAAGAACACCTGGGGCCAAATTTTTCCGTGAGACTCTTTTATTCAAATCCAGGTCAGAAATGTGGTGAAAGAAATATTTCAGGCAATTCTTTCGCCTTTGTTGCTTTAATGTTCAGCAATGTCTGTTCTTCCTGTAAGATCCCTAGTGACACTGCAGGGGATGGTGGGATGGTGTTTAAATATTGATGTTTTAGCAGCTTATGGCTTTAATACAATTTAAATTATGCACATTTTTATTGGACTCATAGGTTCATCAGCAATTAGTCTCTCCCAGCTGCACAGGAGGGTGTTCAGCAGCTCTGTATTGATTTCTGCCTCAACTCTGAATTTTAGTGACTGGCTACATCTTAGAGCCTTGGCAAGGTAAACAAATCCGCAGGCCCTTATTCGAGAGCTGCTGGTTAGCAGCCATAAATGTGTAATCAACAACTCAGTATCCTTGGAATTAGATCTTCTTAACAATCATTAGTTTCATCCCTTGCCGCTCTAATAAACCTCTTGGTAGCAGGCCAGAGCCAATTATACATGTGCTTGGAAAATTATAAAAGAAGGAGAAAAAGTCTGTGTTGCACAAATAAGTGAAAATTTTGAGTGGCCCAAGCCTGCGGCGCATGTGGGACTCATCTGTTGTTTATCAGAGGTTGAGCACTGAGTTTTGGAGACATTAGGGAAACTCTGTATTTATTTTGCACGTTATGGTTCTTCCACCTGATGCCAAGCCGGCAGCAGTGCACAAGTCCTGCAGCCCCTTTCACATTTCTTCTGCGGGCTCTGTGGACCAGAGCCAGGGTTGTGAGAGCTGCAGTGAACTGACTTTGATTCAAAGGTGTTTTGTGGCCGGGTCCCTGCACTGCAATGCTCGGGAGGAGGATGCCTGTCATGATACAGTGACCAAATTACTTATTTATCTTCTGAGTGTGACAGGGAACTGCTCAGCCTGGGGGTCCAGAGGCTGGTTTTCAATTTCTCCCTCACTTCTGCAGCCCTGGGAAGCTCATGGAACATCCCTGGGACCAGCTCTCTGCTCCCACACACCCCTGTCTTTTGGGATAAGGCTTGGGAAGAGCCTGGAGCCCTGGAGTGCTCACTCTGTTCCTGCTTTGTTCTCAGCACAGTGGAATATAGCAGACAAACACCCCTGAATCGCTAAGGTTTTGTTTACGTTTGGTTTCTGTTCATTCAGTGTGACTTTTGGAAGGTGCAGTGAGAAAAGAACATGCACCTGCACCACGTACAGTGGTAGTGTGGGCTCTTGCTAAAGAAAATCATTAATAACAGATCCACCCATCCTTCTCCAGGTGGTTCTTACGCCATCCTGCACGAGACATGCTTTTCTGAGAGAGGTGATAAGTTTCTAGGATGTGCCATCAGCTTTACAGTCAAGCTGCTGGCATTAGGAGAGAAGAATGGGAATGCAAACCATAAAAATAACAGATGGGAGGCAGATGTGATAAAATGGAAGCACAGGCAAATTATAAAACCATTCAAACTGCTCATGCAGATAAAATCAGGAAACAAAATCACATCTGAAATCACAAGGACTGGGTGTCTGTTTGAGAAAAAAGTGTTTGACTTTGCTGTTTGTTTGTGGTACTGGTGGTGGAGGTGTTCAAAGTCCTGGAGGAGAAGCAGGGATTTCTGCTGCAGGGAAGCTCATGCTGTGGCACCTTCATTTGTTGCTGAGGAGCATTTTTGCTGTGGAGGTTTAAAGATGGTGTTTTTCTCAATTCACACGGCAAATATTAATGTTCATATGTGCCAGTGCAATTACTTGACTGCAGTGATGAAACATCATCCAAATAATTGAAGAAACACGAAGGGAAAAATACCCCTCAAAGACCTAAGGGGCAGATGAACATGAAATGGAGACCCAAAACAACGCTGGGATCTTCTGGAGCTCTGCTGGGTGTGCCACAGGATCCTGCAGGGGCAGGGCTGAGTGACAAGGCTCAGGGACTGAGGCAGCAGGGACGAGCAGGGCACCACGGAGGCCCCAGGGAGATGATTTTACACGACCCAAACAAAAGACCTGTTACACTGGAGCATCTAAAATCACCCAGCCAGCACCCTGTCTCCAGCAGAAACTGGACAGATCTGAGCCCACAAATCAGGCTCTCAGTTTCTAGTAATTAGCAGATTACAGACTTCCTGAGCCACGAGTTGTGTTGGGAACAAGGGGCTTAACAGCCACAGATAGGTTTCTCCTCTGAATTAATTGAATCTCTTTTGAACCCATTTATCCTTCTGGCTGTCACACATCTCACCATTTAATTACACAGTGCCTGGGGACTTCAGGGGCACCCCTTCCCATTGCAGCAAGCATAAGGAACAGACATCCACTGTCACCCTCCTCACACCACTCACACAAATCTCACTGCAGGCTTCCACAACATCTTGCTTATTAAAGCCTTGTTTTCTGAGCACAGGACTGGGAGTCTGGCTTCCTTTTCTTAATGAGATTTTTTTAAAAATTTTAATTTTATACGCCCAAGAAGAGGATGATTTCTGAGTATGTTCTGAAACCTCTGTTTAGAAGGTAAACAAAGACCCTCTTTGTTCTCAAAGACTGGATTTATTACTCTAAATTTACTAACTCTTCCTGATACAGGGCTTCCTTGAGGATCACAGTGTTTGGAATATGCTCTGAAACACATGGACCACGGCAGTGAAGTGGCTGCTATAGCCAGGCAGTGTGTCTCACTCTGCACTGGAGTAGAAATGCAGATTCAAACACAAATGGGGGAAAATATGATAACGGGGGGGGGGGGGGGAAGGAAGGAGGAAGGTTAGAGGACTGAACCCTTCAAAATGCTCATGACCTCTTATTGACTTTATGCAATGATATTCTTATTTATACCAGCATCAGGTCAGAATTAGGCTTTTTCTTTTTTCCTGTATTTATGATGATGCTGGCAATTGATGAGTCTTTGTCCTGCAGAGCAAACGAGTGATTGAAGTTTTCAGTGACCTTATGTCTAAGGAGTTCTGCTTTACCCTCTGGGAAGTCTAAGCAAGAGAAGCCATCGGCCTCTTTGCAGCACCAGGGCATTGAATTTGTTGGTTGGTTGGTATGGGGCTTTTTTTGGCTGGAATTACAAGGCTAATATTTAGCCTTTTATCCAAAATCCATAGTTTTCTGTGGTTCTTAAAGTATTTCAGTGTATTTTACATTTAAATAGAAATGAGGCCTCCTTGAAACAGATTCATTCTGGTTGGCTTTGCACATTGATGATTAAAGAACATGGTTCAATTTTTTTTTTGTCTCATTCTGAGCAATGTCTCATTAGATTTTCATTTTATTTCTTTCCATATCCATCATTATTTGTGTCAGCAGAGTGGTTACATAGATGGACAGCTTATTATCAGTTTTAAGTGAGGAAACAGAACACAAGAATGGTTACTAAAAAAAGGGAAAGGTAATTAACACTGGGTGCCAGAATGTAAACGAAGCTTGACATTTCCATTTTGCTAATCCAAATTAACCCTCGTCTTATGTTACAGAGTGCAGGAGGGGATTCTGGCCTCTGCTTCTGTTTCTGCATCCCCTCGTGCTGCATGTCCTGGCGTGGCACAGCAGGGCCCGGCAGTGCCCGGCGAGGCTCCAGCTGCAGCTGCGGCGGCACCTGAGGATCCTGGAGGTGCTGCAGGGCTCGCACCCAGCCAGGGCTGCTGAGCCCGGGCAGTGGTCACACACAGGGCGACCTGCTGGCCACCGCAGAACTCACAGCTGTCTTCCAGTGCACGCTGCTGTCCCCTCCTCCATTCTCTCCTCCAAATGTGGAGTGGCTGCCAGGTAATTGGGTTCCATTATTCGATATATAAAGTGGGAGTGGGAGGGAGGGTCAGGGAGGACGAATTAAAATGAATTGAGAATCTTTATGTGAAGAGAAAAGAGGACTGGAGGGAGCCATGATAACTCTTTACAAATACTTAGAGGGACATTATGAAGAGGACAGAGACCAATTACTCTCATTAGTCAATGCAGCAGAACAAAAAGTAATGCTGTGTGCTGCTGAAGGGAAACCTGGATTGTGATGCAAAAGTCCTGAGGGTAACACCACAGAAGGAGCATGAGGGGAAGGTTTGTCCTGGCTTGACTGAAGAACCTGGCCTAGAGTCCAGGCAGCTGACATGCAGACTCCCAGGTAACTCACCAGGACCCTAGGGATAAGTTTTTGCTGATTTCATGTCTACCTGGCACATATTCCTATTCAATCGTGGACATATTTCCTGCTCTCGTATCAACCCTCAATATTTGAGGTGACACCTTAGGAACCCACCTACAGTTTGTTGCTCCTTTTGATCATACACTTGTCACGGAAATGGGAGGAAAATTAGAAAACCTGGGAGGAACCGGAGTGGGAATCAGGGGAGCGTATTAGCATTTGCTGAGCTGGGCACAAGAATCACTCAGGAAATTAAAAGCAGGATGATATTTTGAGGTGATAAAACATTAAAGTATGAAACTTGCATTTGACTCAGATCCAGCCTCATTTTTTCCTTTTTAAGCTGCAGTTTAGGAAAAGCTGAATGCTTGCCAGTGACAAGTGCAGGCTCTGGACTCTTGCAAAAGGGAGAAGGAATTAAATTATGTTAGTTGGTGATGAAAAGACATAAGAAATGCAGAAAGAGGACAAAGGAAAAAGGTAACCATGGAGGTGAAAGAAAAAGGTACGAGAGTTTCCTTACACACTGTATTAATTAAGGCAATGCAGTGATTTTCAGGGCGACTCTAAGCTCACTGAAAGCCTGACCAAAGAGGTCAGGCAAGGTCCATGCCCTGGGGGCCTTCGACAAAATGCAGGGTGGTGGTGGTGGTGTGTACCAGTGCCCTGCTCTTGGATGAACCCTCAGCTTTCCATTGGAAAAGCTATAAGCCTTTTGTTCTGTTGGGTTTTTGTTTGGCTGTTATTATTTTCCTATGGTTGGAAATACACCCAAAGAGGGTGTAAAGCCTGCTGCAAAGGCAGCCTTTATTTGATAAATCAAATACCCTAAATGCAATGTAACATAAAAGCCTTGGGTGCTGGGTTGGTGCTGATTTTCCTGTTCTCTGGGTGTGAATGTGGTTCAGTGGCAATAAACAGTGTAAGCCCTCCTTACACAAACTGGGAGTGGCACCAGTGTTCCCCCATGCCCAAGGCAAAGCCCAAGCCCAAGCTCTGTGGTCCCTCTCCTGCAGAGGCTGATCCCTCCCTGCTTGGGCATCATCCCTGTCCTGTTTGTTTTCACTCATCCAGCCCCTTGAGCAGAATGATCCCCTGAGCAGGCAATGATTCAATCACTGATTTTCTCTCATTCTCTTGCACAGCTGCTATTGGAGGTGCAGCTGTCACTACATCCATTCAGGGGAAAGAGATGATCAAAGGGGAAAAGACAGGAAAACACCATTTCAGAAATAAATGCAAAGTTATGATGCCTCTGTTTGCCTGAGAAAGAGAGATTTTTATGCAGCTTTTGGCATTTACAAATCCTTTGTGAAAAGGTCACCCTGTAGTTGGAATCTTATTAATACAGAAGAACGGCCCAGAAAATGTCATGTCTTTTTACCCTGATATTTACCCAGGAAGGAGTGACTCAGCACCCAGGGCTCCTCTGGCAGGATGGCTCCAACGAGCGGGTGTGGCAGGCGGGGACAGTGCCACGCTGGTGGGGACAGTGCCACGCTGCCAGGGACCCCGGGAGCAGAGGGTGAGTGTGTGCACACCTCTGACTGCAGAGGGGCAGCCCATTAACTGCCCACTGCATGCAATGTGCATGAATGTATCCCGAAAAAAAAAAACCAAACCAAAAAACCCCAAAAAAACCAACCCAAAAAACCCCAAAAGTGTATAACTGTTCTAGAAACATACACACATTTGATATGGGTATGGGTATAATCACACCCAGCAGGACAGGGGGATGGAGTTTTGGCAAGTAAAGGCTCAGAGCTCTCAGGGTTCAGGCTGTGAGGGCAGTGTGAGGTGCTGCAAGGGGAAGGCAGAGTGCACAGTGAAAAAGACACGAGAAATGCTTTTCCTCTGGAAAATCACCAAGAAAAGGTTTGTCTGTCATCTGCAGTTTATATTTCAATCTTTAATCTACTGCTTTTAGTTATGTTTGTGCTCACTTCCTTCAAGGGAATTTTCTTTCCGTTTGCCTTAGTGGTGACTCATTTTACCTTTAATATGTTTTGGCAGAACTGAGGTATTTATTTTAGCAGAGCAGTGAAAACAGTTCTGAGCGTGGTAGCGATCGCTGCGACTCCTGCCGTGTCACCACGTGGGTACTGCCCTGGCTCGGGCTGACCCCACGAGCTCCGAGCACACAATCAATCACCATCACCCCTCACACTGCACACAATTTCTTCATTTTTAATAACTGGCACACTGAAACATTTTGCCAGTCCTGACATGTCGCAGACTCGCGCTGAATGGAGCTGTCTCGTTCAGCATTTTCTAACCCATTGCAATGTTTTCATTTCACTTTTCTCTTCACCGGACCTGCAAGAGCTCAAGGTGGTGTTTAGAACAGAGAACAACTGTGATACACCATCTCTCGCTGGGGAAGTTCTCGATATCACTGCTTCTTTCATTTTTATTTCCCGTGGGACTGAAGGTTCCCGCTGCCCTGTCCTGTGACCCAAACACTGCTTTCCTCTCAGGACACAGATCTAGCATGAACGCTCATGAAAGGACACACATTGTGTCTTGGTTATTCATGCATCACTGCTCACTCACAAGCTGACTAAATTCTGCAGTCGTGGGCAGAAGGTCTCTGGCACTCACCTCCACAGCCAGCACCATGCCAGTGAAAGATTTTACAGGAATGAAATTGCATTCCAAGATTAAATACTCTGGGTTTTTAGAACCACTTCAGTTCTTTAACAGCATTTCCCTTCCACTGCAGCTATACAGCCTGAGTACCACATTACTCCTCCTTTCCCCCCAGCCTACCTCAGGTGTATCTCACCATTACCCACCTGGTCCTCAGGCTCTGCTGCTCACTGGGGAATTCTGTCACTGCCACTGCTGCTGCCACTCATGATTGTACCTGAAACCACAAAGGAAAACTGACAGACAGCAAGCAAACCAATGGCTTCTGAATCCAGCTCCAGAGCCCCAAGTGAAGGTCACCCACAGCTCTGCGTGGGAGCTATTAGCATTCATATTTGTAAAGTCTTTTGTGAGCACTGTAACAATGAACGGCGATGGCTCACATTCGTGTGCCTGGGTACTCACACACAGACCCCCCTACAGTGGAACACTATGCCAAAGAAATCATGTTTCACATAATTTCTAGTGTCATCTTTGATTAATTTGCATTTATTTTCTCATTATGGCTCATCCCTCATTTCAGAGGTGTCCTTCCAACCAGAACATGGCAAGAGGACCAAGAAGTGACAGACAGCAAGGAGTAATCTTAAGGCAAAGCCCAGGAAAGCCATTCCCACTGCCACATCTCTGGTTTAGCATTCACACCCCACTTCCTACAGACAGTTTCCTCTTTGGAGGATTTGTTTTTCCAGAACTGATTCATTGGGTCCCAATGGCCACAGATTCCCCTGTCACCCTTACCAGTGAAGGAACAGAGAGATGCCTAAATCACTGAGATTAGCCGTGGGTCATTTGACAGCTGCACAGAGTCACAATATGCAGAAACACAAACAGCCCAGTGCCATTTATCCACCTTCTCAGCACCCCCTGCCCCAATGTGCTGTGTCTGGGCCACTCTGTGTTGAAGCAGTGAGTCCCTCATTGCCACAGCTCAGGCATCAGAGCCAGCGTGGCCATGAACTGGCTGCAGGACATGTCCCCAGGGCTGTGACCCCTTGCTCTCCCCCTGCCGAGGGTGGCCACCCTGCAGGGGCCCCGAGGACACCTCTGCCATTGTGGAGTAAATCACAGCTCCACTGGCTACAATACTGTTGTTAAAATAGCTTGAGAACATCATAAACAGAACTTGTCCGGGGAGATGTTTCATCTCAAGCTTTGATGACGAGGTCAGCACTGCTCAAACACATCCTTCAGCTACAGGTCAGCCCTTTCTGCACATCTATTTTGAGATCTCCATACCCCAGTTGCTGACCCCTGAAACAGTCACAAGACCCTCTGGACTCCTGTCTCTCCCTACAATCCTCCCTAGAACTGCTGTCTCTGGAGGCACCAGTGGGTGCTCAGAGAACGTGTGCTCACCTTTCTGCTCACGTGTGAGCTGTACAACACAGACACAGTTTCTTCTTTGCCTGATACAGAATTAAACGTTATGCAACTCACTGAGTGATATGTTTTGTCCCACGAGAGATTTGCTTCAGAAATACAAAGACAGAAAAATACTCAACTGTCATTATCATACCAGCTTTTAATCAGCTGGGAAATGCTGCTTCTTCCCCCAAAAGAGCAGGCTGGATAGAAACAATGTTCTACCTCTGCCTCCCCCAACACCACTTCCTTTTCCCACAGAAATTTTTCATTTTAATTAGATTCCTTTATTACCACCCTCTTTTCTACCATATCTTTTCTTGCTGTTAAACTTTTTTCCCTCTACATATCTATTTTTCATTTTCTTCAATTGCCAAGAGCTACAGCATGTGTCCATGTGCATGTGCTGGGGGAATGAGAAGAAAGAGATAAGAAAGGAATAAAAAGAGAGAAAAGATGGGGAAAATTAATCTGATAATTGTTGGAAAGAATTGTTGCCAGCAGCAAAAGTGCTGACAAGGAACTTTCATGAAACCAGAAAGTTTTCCTATTTTGCCAGGATGGAGGTGACACCCACAGGCCCTTCCCCACCCTGGCTGCACCCCAGAAGTGCAAGGGGCAGTGAAGCCCTGACTGCCTGTCACAGCCTCTGCTCTGCCTCACGGACTTTCTGCAGAGGACAAGCCAAGCAGAAATAAGTAAACTCTGGTTTCCAAGCCACTCGCAGCTCACTGACAGCTCTGGCCCATGATGCTGAGGAGGGGGATGCCCATGAGCAGCGTGGGGCTGCCCGCCCCAGAGCTGTGATGTGCTGTGGGAAGTGCTGATTTGTGTCTTTCGTTGATGCATGTTAAAGCTTACATTTGCATTCCAACTCCAATGAAAAATTTATGACTGTTAAACTTCTGTATGTCATAATTAAACACAAACAATAATTTCCAAATAACTGTTTACCATGCTGCATATTCAACTGTGCAATCAATCTCAGTGACTCTTTTTCCTTGCAGATGAGGGGAGGCGGGCCGTGCCCGCCACATGCGCTCGCACCCAGCCCGTGGAAGATGAAGAGTCAATCTGACATTTCAGCAGAGAGCAGTTACCTGTGGAATAAATAGATTGAAGCCCTGTCATTCCCAAATAGATGCCACCTCCTCCTGCTATTTGTTTGGAGGAAGTCTCCCAGAGAGATGGATGGGACAACTGCTGTTCAAGCATTAATCTCAATGCAGAGAGAGAGGGAAGCAGCTGTTCGCAGAGCTCTGCCAAGGCACCTGAGACCTGCAAGGGATGCGTGTGAGGTGGTCCCAGCCCTGCCCCACAGCCAGCACCTGCTCTGGGAGGAGACAGGGACCAAGTGACCAACAGAGACCCCCAGTACTTGTGACAAGCTCTAGCAACAAGCAGGCAAGGGGACGTGCAGGGAAAGCTCCACCGAAAACTGGCAGAGGAAAAAGACCTTGGCATGAGGGTAAGGTCCTGCTAATGGCCCCGTCCCTGGGCATTCCCATCCTTGCCAGCTCAGGTGGCTTTGCTGGCAGTGCCCAGGGTGGCCAGTGAGGACCAGGGCTGCTGTGGGAGCTGAGGAGGTGGCTCATGCTGAGCCAGGGGCACTGTAAGCCCCGTCCTGCTGGGATTCAGAGCAGCCTCTTTCTTTCGTGGCATAAAACCTGCCCTGGTGACCTGCCAGTGAGTGCTGATTGGTGATGGCTTCTGTCCTGCAAACAAGGTGAATAAAAGACATAATGGAGTTCAGTGATGCAATACAAATAACAGTGTCCTTTTACATTACTAACAACACACACTGTGCTGTCTGGATCCCTGCTCTCCTGAGGACACCACTAGGAAGCTCTCTGTAAATAGATGTCTCAGTCAATGTGCTCTCCCAAAGACTGCATTAATCACCCTTTGTGAAGGCAGTCTCAGGGGACAAGGACTGTGCTGGGTGGGTCGCTGCTCATCTGAGCTGTGTGGGGACTGCCCACAAGCCCACATCTTCTCCACATCTGAGGCCCAGAGCTCAGACCCAGGGGAGCTGCCAGCTGTGGCAGGGACCACATGCGCAGGAGAGCCGGTGCCACGGCAGCACGGGGGCTGCAGACAGGGCCACGAGCCCCTGGGGGCTGGCAGAGGGGCTGTGAAGAGCAGCAGGGCATGGAGAAGACCTCTTTGGCAGCCCCGGAGCTCTGCCGCCTCCATGAGCAGGTGTCAAGGAGTCTGGAGTGTGCTTGTTAGCTCAAGAGCCTTCTAATTGCTTCTGAAGGGTTTCTTCTCTGGATTGTGGGTTTACATTGTCCCCAGGTCAGTTCTGGTGGCTGGAAGCTATTTCCACCCCGAGACTTCGTGAAGTTGAATACTGTCCCTAGAGATGGTTTCTCAACTCCAGTCCCTGCTCATGCAGCGAAGGACAGGGCTGGCAGCTCATGCACCCTGCTCTGTCCCCTGCCACCAGGGCCAGGTGTGCCCCACGCAGCAGCTCTCAGTGAGATCCTGGGTGCTCAGCTCTTGCCATGGCCAGAAGATTTCGGCTCTCTGGGCTGCCAGCTTGCTGGCTTCCATAAGGACTGATTCCCTAATTAAATTAAATTCTTTAGCGGTATTTAATGTTGCATATGCAACATTAATTTTTGTACTAGCATGATCAGTGCCATATTCACACTTGTTTATTCTCAGGGTGTTAACACAAACCCTGCTGTAAACACATTTTCACAGGTCAAAAGCAAAGCACAAAAATCAACAAAAATATTTTCATCATTACATTTTCCAGTTCTACAGTAAATGTGATGAGAGAAAGAATGTCTTGAGAGCAGGAGAGGCTGTTGGAGGGCTCTGCTGCTCTGAGACTCGTCATCCCACAGGGAAGCTGCTCTCACAGCCACATCCAGCAGCAAACCCCACCTGGGAGTTTAACTAACCCCAGAACATTTTCTCTTCCCTTCTGGCTGAGCTCCATGTCCGGCCTGGGCAGGAGGTTGCATGGGCTGAAAAGTTTAAGAGAAGAAAAAGGCTCTGAAAGGCACAGAACCCTCACTTTGGGCTGCACAGAGTCAAAGTGCTCCCACTGGCACCTCAAAACTGTGTCAAAACCTCAAAACAAATGCAACTTATTATCTCTTTCCCTGTCCTCAGTCCCTAACAAAGCTGTTTCCATTGCTGGGAAACCCCTGGAGAAGGGTTAGCATCCTGAGTAGCCCTTGTAAGCAGAACCAGATTAGGGAAGCGAGCAGACAACAGAGCAGAGCAAACAGATTTCGTTTGCTGTCTATCAGGTTCTGTTAGCCTCACAGACAGGTCTCTATCACAGCCGTGGCCTGTCGTGGTCAGTGCACCCAGCAGATGGAAATGGAAATGCCTGCTGAGGGGCTGATGCTGTTACTGGATGGAATCAATCCCCAGCTGAGCAAGGGGTACTGCAATTACACACGTCCCTACCAAATCCTGCAGGAAAGCTCTGCTGAGCTCACCTGGCTCACAAACAGCTTGAAGCACGTACCTCTGATGTGCATCCAGGCAAGATCAAACTGCTGCTGAAAAGGTTCTTTGTCCCTGCTCCTCCACACCCTGCTGCAAACCCCTTTTACCCACCCAACTCCTGTCCAGCACCTGTAACACATCGGGGCAAACTGCTTAATCAGCACAGCAGGGACTCACCCAGGCCTGGCAGTGGTGGGACACAGACTCCAGTCACCCAAACAGCCCCACAGCTACAGAGGAAGCACCATCCGGAGGTGAGGGGAAGAAAATTTACCGCGTAATTGCTAACAAGCTCCATATTTCCTTGCTAGCACATAAACAAGGGAATTTGGCTCTCTTGCTGCATTAATGCCATTTGTGAAAACTAACTTGGGAGGCTGGATGTTTTTTCCATGGTAAGGAGATGTTCCAATTACCACTAAATTGCCAGCACTTGGAACAACGCTGCATATTAATTCAAAGCAAGTGAATGTTCATTGAATTACCCAGAAGAGTAAACAGCTTTTTGTGGGCTGTGTAAATAATCCCAGGGTAACGAAGAAATTGGGAAAGGAGATTTTAAAAACTAATTTGCCTGGGCAGAGAAAAAAAATTCAAAGGAAGTGAGTAAATGAAAGGGTTATCAGTGAAATGGTTATTGTGGTTGTTACAAGCTGGGTCATGTACTCATGACTGGAAGGAGCAGCCCCAGGCTGCCCATCACACCAGCACTGCACAGAGGCTTTCCTGGGACAGGAGCACATGAGCAGCCCCATCCCTGCCCCACAGCCCCTGTGGCTGTCTCAGGCTCCCCACGGCAGGAGAAACACGGACCAAATGCTGTGGGAGCAGGAAGGGGATCCAGGGGTTGCTGTTCTTCCCACCTGAACCAAACCCCGATGCCTCTCCAGCTCAGTGTCCACTGCAGCCACCACCAAGGAGCAAAGGTTTAATAAATACACCTGCCTTCAGGGGGCTTTCCACCATTGTCTTTTTCTTCCAACTCAGCTCCCTCATCACTGAGCTAATGCACTAATGGACACTCACCATTACCTAACTTCCGACCTAATGGGCACAGCAAATAAGTGAAAGGCTCATAAAATCAAATTTACTGAGCATCATTCCTTTTGCTGTCCATTAACTGAAACTATTTATCAGGTTAAATAGTTTCAGATCCAGGGTATGGAGCTATATCCATCTTGTATTAATGCTGTTACAGGGACATTTCAGGATCCCAGGCTCTCCAGCAATGGCAGGGAAGTGCTGTGAGGCCAAGCTCCCGCTCCTGGCAGTGATTTCAGCAGTTTGAGGGGTGCACCAGCCCTGTGAGATGGGTGGTTTCTTTTTCTTAAGGCATGAAGGAGCTCCAGTCAACGGGCTGCTGCAACATTCCCAGGACAGGAAAGTGCTGTTAACCTTAATGACAGTGTCTGGTTTATAAATACCAAAACTAGACACAGACTAGATGAACTTTAAAAACTTTCATGTATATATATTTAAAGGGTTTTCCCTTGCTAAGTTACTTTTTTCCTTTCTAAACTCCCAAGGCCACAGTAAAGCCAGTCAATACCCCATTACAATCATTTGGGGACCAGTAAAGCTTTGAAAAATAGCATATGCACTGTGGATTTAAAGAAACCATCTGAACCACAGTAAGCCTTGAAGATAACTTTGAAATGCATTTTTATTTCTCAATAATTTCTTGAGAACCGTTAAAAGAAATGAAAACTCTGCATCCTGGACAGACACAGGGTGGTAAAGCACTGTGAGGGGGAAAGAAATATTGTCAGTACTTTGGAAAAGATCTCAGGAGTGTCCCCCAAGCACTGTTTTGCTAGCAGAGGAGACAGCTGCAGCTCTCCTGTTGCCACATCTGTAACCCCATCGCCACCCCAGAGCCTCACCCTGCACCTCTGGGGTGCTGCTGGTCCCTGCTGCTGGCACAGGTGGCTCAAGCACTCGCTTGGGGTGGTGGTGTCCTGCTTGAAATGGTGTCTGGTCCCCTGAAACCCAGTCCTCCCTCTCTCCTTTCTCCTACTAACCATCCATTTGGCTGTTTTCTAAAACAAAACAGCAGCTTCATTGCATGCAAGTAATGACATTTCAGGCACACAATTCACAATGAATCAAACAGCCTCTAATGTCCCCTGACCTACTTCTCAGATCCTTCATTGTATCTGTTTAAGATAAAACCCTTGCTGGGATTAAAGCATTCATGGCATATGTCCAAAGGGCAGAAAAGGCTATGCTGCAACCACAAACCAAAAAAACTGCTCCTGGCAGTTTCAGCGTTGTATTTTACCTTCAGGACAGGAAAAAACTTATCTAAACTGTGAATTATCACACCTGTGGGAAGAGCTGGAGCCTCTCATTGCAGAGTGATGCCTCCCGAGCCAAACCCAGCCTCTGAATGCACCTTTCTTCCTGTAAGGTGAGAAGAAGACATCATCAGAAATTAGGATCTGTTTTCCTCTTAAACACCTTGATTTTCCTCAGTATTTATGATATAAATGGCAATTAAGTAGTAAAGGATTTGAAGCCATTAAACAATGAAATTCCTGGTTTTCTATTTCCTCAGCTATGGGTTAATTTGGTCTCCAGCACAGGTGGAGCACCAAATTCATTTGGAACATTTCTCAAGCACTCCAGTTGGCAGGAGAGTAAGCTTGGTTCTGAAGGCCACAGTGGCACCAGCTCTGACCAGGAACAGACCCTGGCGAAGTGGCAGGGATGCAGAGCCTCCCCTGTGAGACACCCTGTCAACACACGGGGATGAATTCTGAGTGGGATTTCCCCCGTTTTTGTGAGTCCCCCTCTGTGCCCTAAGAGTGGCTGAGGACAAACTGCAGCCAAGCCTGGTGTCCCACTGAAACGAGGCAGGGTGGCCGTGTGGCCTGTGCCGGGGCAGTGCTCCGGGGTGGTGCCCAAGCCCCCGCAGAGCCGGGCAGTGCCAGCCCGCCCCAGGAGCTGCCTAAGGCTCCGTGTGGATCCCAGGCTGCAGCTGGCCACTGGGGTCAATGACAGTGAAGTGAGGGGCAGAGCACGCTGTGAGCTGCTTTTCAGCTAATTTAGCAGATGATGTCAGCTGTGCAGGCTCAGGCTATTTCCACTCCCCCCATTAACCTCAGCCCTGACAGATTGCGCTGCCGCACTTCAGGGACCATTCATCAATCCCCGACTCCCAGTGACACTGCTTCCATTTCACTGACGGTGACTGAAGAAAAATTCCATTGTTTCTGCAGGACCAGGCCTCCAGGAACCCATGGTGCTGCTGGAAAGGGGGATTCAGACTCTGGTGCTTGGCCCTTTCAGTTGGGTCAACACCTGAAGCAATGCCTGCTGCGAGTGGACACCAGGCACTCGGGAAGGCCTCTTGCAGATGAGCTAAAAAACTGCTGTCTCAAGTCACCAGGGTCTGTGAGAATATGACTATTTGTGTTCAATTTCTTTTGTCAGAGAAGAGATGAGCAACTCTAAGTCCTAGAGTTCTACCTAAAATCTTGCCACCTTCTTGCATACTGAATTTCTGTTCTAGCAGGAATAGGGCTTTCAGTCTGAACCCCCAGTACTGTCAGTGAAAGATTACATGGGATATGTGACGTGGGACAAATCTTTCTGATTTTTTAGAGGAAGTTTCATTATTTCAATTTTCTCACATTCTGGAGAGGAAAAAGAACTCCCACACAAGGAGTTCTCTGGAAGAGGGAAAATTTCGGTTATTTCAAAGGCTCTGTTTGAAAAAAATACAATTTCACTTGTGCCTGACTTGTGGAAAAGTGTCAGAAAACTGAAACTCAGTTCTGAAAACACAAACACGCACTCCTCCTTGAGCATCCTGGAATGAGGCTGGAATGCTGGCCCCTTCCCAAAGTGGTTTTTTCCTTCCAAGCTCTCCCGAGAATACACGTTTTGTTGGAACTCTGTGATCTCCAACACCTGCAGTTACAATGATGCCACGGTTAAGGGCTGTGTTCCACAGGAAGTCAGCCCATCCAGATCTGGGCAAATCAGCCCTTATTACTTATTTATGAGAGTTAATTTCATGTGCTGGCATTTCACACGCCATATGGAGCAGCGGCTGCCCGAGCCAAGCTGCAGGCAGCTCTCAGCTGCCTTTTTTTTTTTTTGTTGTTGTTTTAAATACTGCTGCTCGTGACTGAAGCAAGGTTAATCACTGCTTTTACTAAGAAAAATTACTTCTTGAGAAAGCCCAAATCCTCACCTCCCAGGCATGGTTATGCCACAGAGAGCTGGTGTGCCCCAGCCAGGGCTGCAGCTGCCTGGTGCCCCAGGGTTCACAAACAGATTGGCTTGGCAGGTACAGTTACAGATAATCAGATGTTGGGAATGTGCAGCCACGTCTATTAATTTTCACAAGCACCAGATCCTCCTGGTATTTGCTCATCTGATGGTGACTGAGAGGGGAATAGTCCAGAGTGATTTGCCATCACAGCCCGTGTGCTGCGCACCCGGCAGCTCAGTCCCTGCTGCTGCTGCGTTCTGTGCCTCCACTATCACTGGGAAACCTTTCCTCACCGGTATCTTCTGTTAAACCTGCAGTCTTTGTCACTTTTGGGAGGCTTTTTGTAAGGGTATCAAGGCCCAGGTTTGACCAGGAACTCTCATAGTGTAAACAAAACTAGACCTGTGCAGACTGGGGATTTGCATTGCTCCAGCTGCCCGATAAGCTGATCCCTGACATCCATCCAGACAGAAATATACATCCAAAAATATACAGCTATTTTCAGTATTGCTTCTTTTCAGATGAGGTATGTCTCCAAAGATAGCACTGAGATAGATTCACAGGAAGGTTGTGGCACTTCTGGTATTTGCAGTATGAGAATGACATTTATGATAAGAACGATGGAAGACATGTGGAGCAGTAATGATGGCAATAACACTTCACTGGGGACAGAGAAATTATATAGGGAAATGAAAGCCGAAATGGAGAGATGGCAGGAAGGGGACCACGGCAGTTGGGAAGCAGAGGAGCAGCAGTGCCGGGGTGGGCTCAGGGAGCAGCTTTTGTCTGGGGTGGGACGAGCAAGAGAACAGCCCTGGCTGTCTGGTGGGACCTGAAGGAGCCCCGAGTGAGCCCCAGGGTTGGAGCACGTGGGTACAATAATCACAGCCACCTGGTTCCCCCCATGCATCCTTTCTCATCACAGCACCAATTCCCTCTCCTTTTCCCCACATAAATATCTTTTCTACTGGAGATTTCCATGGCTAGTGGATTCTACACAAACCTGTTTGTTTTCTTCATTTATGAGGCATCTTTGATCTATCTGTGAAATGCTACAAACACTGTAATAGAAAACTGTTCTCATTACAGTCTGAAATTAAAATTTACTAGAAGATGCACAAAGCAGAATAAACTTTCAATTAAAATCTAAACACTGTACTGAGAAAGAAAACTGGAGGGAGCTCCTAGGTTTCTTTGCATTAAAAATGCTTGAGATTTAATTTCACTGTGACATCTCCTTGGAATTACACTGCTAATTGATCAAATTTTGTCTGTCTGTTATTTAAACTTTCAATAAAACTTAGATTAATGGAAGGTGTAATCCTCCCGGGCAGAACAAATATTCCCATTGTTCGTGTCAGGTATGGAATAGCAATGCCCCCACTAACAGCTTCTGCATTCAGCCTGGGAACAAGAAGTTAATCATAAAAGTGTGGTGATTCCTTAATTGCTTGAATGAAATTTTCTCTGTGTGCCATTCTCCCCGCCCCCAGTCTCTACAACTGCTGCTACAGATCCTTAAAACCACACAGGCAGCATCTCCAGGACTGACTTGCTTTGCTCCTGACGGAAATGAAACCCCAACCTGCTCTACTCATGGTCTCACAGAAGGACAGAAGCACCTTCAAAGAAAAAAAACAAGCAACAGCTTTGTGGAATCACAGAGTTAATGAGGTTGGAAAGACACTTAAGGCCCTCAAGTCCAACCGTTCCCCCAGCACTGCCAGGGACAGGGTTTAGTGGTGGCCTTAAGTGCCACACCTGCATGTCTCTCAAATCTGTTCAGGAATGGGGACTCCACCACTGCCCTGGGCAACCTTTCTCAGGGCTGGACACCCTTTCTAAGGAGACATTTTCCCCAGTATCCAGTCTAAACCTCCCCTGACACAGCTTGGGACTGTTTCCTCTTGTTCTTTGTGACCTTCTAGAGCAGATGCCCGCTGCAGTAAAAGTTAACTCCCATCTCTGGCACCACAGAGAAAGAAGCCTGAGCCAGGAGGCAGGAGCATCCTACTCTCCTGGAATGCCCAGGGAACCTCTGTGCATCCCTACAGCTTCTGGACTGGCTAAGGGGGATCTTGAATTCATATCTGGCTGTGGGGACATTACGGTTGAAGAGCCTCTTGGCTGCACACCAGCTGGACCCCAACACTTGCTGAGCATCTGGCTTGCACAGGCATCACAGGAGCTGCAGCTGTACATGAGCCCTTTGTCAGCACAGGGACCTCGACCTGCAGCTTTTGAAGATTTGGTTATTTTCCTACACAATGCACTTGCTAACACAATGTATTTTTGGATGCTTCTGGGGGTAAAACCATTTCTCTATTTCAAGCTGAGTTTGAATAAATTATAGAAAGCCTCTCCAAGATGCAGAATGCTTTCCAAATTGCTTATTTTAGTTTTCCATCTCAGTGACGACTGAAATCTCTGGCATTTTTAGAGAAAGTGATCGACAGTCAAAGTGCCACCTGTGGGCTGAAATGGCTCTTGCTCCAGAAAACTGGGATTGGTCTTGGACAAAGGACATGCTACACAGACCTGACAACACCAACACAGTTCACAGATATAATATTAACATGCTGCAAAGAATTAGAGCCCATTTTTTACCATTCTTTTCCACTGTGAGAGCAATGCATCTGTGCCAAACTGTCAATATCCACAAGAGGAGAAAATCATGCAGTATTTTTTCCTGATTTCTGCCTTTCCAGCAAATTTACTCTCTGCCAGACTAAGACCTTTTGTACTACATCTAATAAAAGTGGAAGAGGAGCACTAACAAGAGGGAGGAACACCTAGTTTGTATTCCTGCAGTGGTCCTGTTTGTTGTGAACTGCTAAATTAACTCCCATTAATTCATCGTGAAAACAAGCTGTAGAAAATAGCAAGGAACTTACAGTTTCTCCTGAATTAATGCTGCATGGTAGCACTTTATTTTAAGAATAATTAACGGTAACTCAGTGGTGGAAAAACCAGTCTTTTGATGCCTCTGAAGCACGTCAGTGGTAGATGGCTATGGTTGTACCTGCTGGGAGTCCTGCTTAAAATATAGTCAAATATTTTCATAGCTGTGATTCATCTTTTCATCCTCCTAGGCCTGTGCTATATTTATTACACATACACTTTGAGAAGAAGGAAAAATCTGGTTTACCTGACACAGGAATTAAAGGGTGCATTTCAGGCACTCTGCTCACACCAAGCAGGTGTCACTGGGACATTGCTGTGGACAAGAATAACAGGAGGGATGCTGATCCACAGGTCAGATAGTAGGTCCTCAGACATCCCTCTGACCTGACAAAGGTGGCAGCCCTTGGAGCCTGAGACAGGCTGCCTGGCTAGGGCTGGGCTGTGCGCCCTGCAGAGGTTTGATATCAGCTGAAACGTGGCACGGGCTTCTCTGCTGCGCTGAGACAGGGCCAGTGGTGGGGGCTTGGCAGGAATCTGCATAAATGATTGATCCAGGTGAGTGGCACACACCATCCTCATTAAACTATCAGTGGGGCTGGAAATGAAAAAGATTCATGTCTGCTGCAGGAGGCTTTCAGGGATCAATATGTTCCAACATATGTTTTAATACTTACTCAGTTCTCACACGTGTCTCATGGGATTTCTTTATTTATCTTTTTTCCCCAAGGTTATGAAGCCAACTGTTTTTTATGTGCTCTGAGGCAGGGACCTGATTTTCATAATAAATCTCTTTCCTAGAAGGTGGAAAGCATGAAGCTGTGTTTCTTATCCAAAGAGAGCATGATCAGATTACGCTGTGCACAGAGCCCCGGCTGCTCCCGCTGTGTGTTGCTGGAGTGCTCTGCACACCTTTGGGGAGATTATTGTTTCAAAAGGGGCTGAACACAACTCTTGCTTGTCAGTGCTTCTGGAACATTTTCTTCTCCCTTTATCTCTCCTTTTCCCGAGGATGCCGTGCTTTGATGTCTCTGTAACACAGATCACACTGACACTGAGAGGTGAGTGGGCTGTGCAGAGCCATACTGCAAGTGGGAAAAGCTGTCCTCTGCAGCACTGGAGGAGGAGGCAGAGCACCCAGGGAATGGGATTTGACAGGAAAGAAAGGGAAAAGGGCACGAGTCTGTGTTGAAGCATGTGGGAGATGCAGAGCAGCTCTGTCTGTGCTGGCCTAGGAGAACAAACCAGTTCACAGCTGCTCTGTAAGTTGGCTTCTGAGGCTCATGTGCTTGGTAACTAACCCAGCTCCTCATCAAACTAATTAATTGAGAGAGCTCAAGGGGCCACTTGAAGTCAGTCCATGGAAGGATGCTGTGAACAGCCCCCCTGCTCACTGCAGAACACAGGACTGGGCTCTCCAAAAGCAGTTCAGCTGTGAGCTGGTGGGGTGGGTGTGCTCAGAGCTGTGCCAGGAGTGACCCCCAGCCCCTCGTGGTGCTCTGAAGGTCCTGGGCTGCTGACCCCCAGCCCCTCGTGGTGCTCTGAAGGTCCTGGGCTGCCAGGGGGGCTGAGATGCTGCAGCCTCCCCTCCCCTGCTGGCTGGCCCCAGAGGCACGGTGGCCACTGCTCCAGCCCAGGTTGCCAAGGCCACACAAATCCTCTACCTGAGGTCCCCTTGTCCTTCTCTTCGTTCCAGGGAGCAGTGATGGGCTGCTTCTGCAGCAAACGGGGTGATGAGCAAACCGTGTGCGACACCTCCCACGGCTGCCGGTGCTGCAGCTCGCTGTGGAGTCCATCCCTGCTGGGTGGGAGGGGAGGACAGGACGCTTTCACACCCTGCTCTTATTAGCTGTGTGTACGTGTGTTGCTCTTTTCTCCAGCACTTCTTTCCCCTCTCACAGCAAAACCATCAGACAGGAAAGGAACACTGCTGGATTCAAACCTGGGCCTTTATACAAGAAATCATTGTATTCCAAAAGTCCTATCCCAGGGGCTAAACAATAGGATAGAAACAATGTTTGCATGAAATCCAAAATCAACACAAGACAGGAAGTGTTTGCAATTGCAGAACCCCACCCAAGACAGCCCAGACTATCCCAGTATCGCACTGGAAATGCTATTTATTTGTATTCACACTACCACATAACTGCCTTCAGTCAGCGTTACAGGCCTGTCATTTTCTAAGTGTATAATGTATGGTAAATACAGGCCTCTGACAGCACAGAAAGATACAAAAGCCAAAGGGCAGGAGGAAGCACATGCTACTCTGGTCCTGTTTCACACGCCAGGAGAAGGGATTTGGAAGAGCCTTCGCTGTTCTCACTACAGCACATCCCTGCACTGACACCCACCGTACCTGTGCCTGGACACCATGCTGTGGTGGGGAGGACTTGAATTTGCATCTCCCAGCTATCCTACACAGAGTGCAGAATTATCATTTGTAAGCTAAACTCCCACTGAAGTCTTCCTTGGACAATCACTGCTGTGCCCCCTGCCCCTCTGCCCTCGCGCAGTCAGAGCCGGGGGCAGCTGGCAGCTCCCTGCCGAGTGCAGGAGTGTGCTGGGAAGCACAGAGAGCTGCTTTGGGTCAAACAGGGAGCTAGGACGCTCCGCTGCTGGGCTGACTGCTTTGATTTCACTCTACAGCACAAAGTGCTTGTGGGAACGCAAGGTGCTGAAACCTCACTCGCTTGGTGAGAGATTCAGAGCTGAGGCACCGAGGGGATGCAAGGCCAGCTCGGCCAGGCTCGCCCCAGGCACGGCTCTGCCCCAGCTGGGAGGGTCTGTGCAGCTCCCTGACCCCTCAGAGCAGTGCCAACGACTCATCACCAATGCCTCATTTTCATCCCCAACAGGGGGACCATCCCGGGCTGTGCCTTTCTCTCGTTTGGACAGCGAGTGATAACTGACTCTGCCATCATGACACAATCCCATAGCTCACAGGCCCTGGGAACAGGGACTTCTTGTTGGCCATCCTGCCTGAGAGACCATTTAAAAATAATTAAAAGATGGAACCTTTTATGCAGTTTATGACGCTTTGATCAAGATTTTTAATTAACCTCTCTTGCTTTCAGCTACTGCAAGTTCATTTCACCCTCCCTGACAACATCATACAGGGATTGACTATAACCCAGCGGAGACTATGAGCCACAGGGCCCTGGCTGTGGAGCTCCTTTAACCCCTTGGCTACCAGTGCCTCCTGACAAGGTCCCTAAGGGACGTGGGGCTGCTCTGAGGGTGGCGAGGTGCTGGGAGCAGGTGGCAGCAGCAGGCTGTGCCAGATGCTGGCCAGGCACAGCCGCAGAGCCGGGCAGTGCATCCATCACCACTGCTGCCAGTGCCAAGGCCAGGCCATTCATCAAGCAGTCAATTGGGAAGCAGCAACGGGGGCATGGCCAGGACACGTCTCAGTGCTGCTGCCTTGGAAGGGAAGTGTCAGGCTGAAATTAGTCACCCGAGTCCCTACAGCCAGAGAGACACAGGTCCTTCGCAAGGGTAATTTGCTCCATCAATCTGTGTGGAGACATTGAACCACTCACACGATGTTAAGTCAGTGGGGAGGAGGTATAAATGTCACCTGACATTAATGCTGCTGCCTCTGCTCGGCAAGGGAAGCTGCTCTGCATCAGCTCAGGGCAGAGCTGCAGTGGCAGCGAGCTGGGGAAGCTGGAAGGCAACCACAAGTTATGGTGGTCCTGCCGAGAGAGGCCTGTCCGAAGGACCAGGGCAGGGAAGGAAGGCTCTTCTGTCTCCCAGAGTCCTGCTTCCTCTACCAAAGCTGCCATCAGAATGAACTCTGTTCGAAGTGCTAAACGGGGGTATCTGCATTGAGCTCCCCACGCTGAGCTCTGCACCCCTCCGAGTGCTCACAGGGTGTGGGCTCTGCACCTGACCAGCAGCACCACGATGCCCCTGGCCAGGAGATGTGCCTGACTCACGGCTCATCTCCCCCGAGAAACTGCCCCAAAGGAACTGACTGGCAGAAGCAGCAGCACTGTGCTTCCACCCAAGGTCACAAAATGAACTTGATATTGAACAAGAGCCTGAAACAATTTTTGGCAGGTGAAGAGACTTACAGTGCGCTGCGCCAAGAGCTTTCCAAGAGGCATTGGAGCAGGCTGTGCTAATAAACCCTGCAGAGAGCCACTGCGTGGGGAATGCTGAATCATTGCAGCTCCCTCTGAACAGCCACTGAGCCTGGATAAACCCATTCTCAGCAACTTCTTTAAGAAGAGTTTCTTAGGAAAGTGTTTCTAAAGAAAATTGACATTTCTATTTCATACCATTATCTTAAGGAAAGGCTAATTAAGCCCAAGTTCTTGGAATAGAAAGATTTTCTGAGTCTGTTTCCAAAACTGTCATAAAAATTTCCATTTTCATGATGCTGTTGTTTTCTTAAAAAAAAACAACAAAAAACCAAAAAAACCCCAAAAAACCCCCCAAAAAACCCAACCCTCTTCTACACCCTGGTCCCACTGCCCTGAGATATTCCTGCAGACAAGTGGCTTTGTCTGGTTTTTTTCCCCCCAGCTAGATTTGCCAGAAAAATCCCAGATGGGACTGAGACTCCTGCCACACTGTATTTTCATAAAACCTGAGCCACAGCTCAGTAACAGCAATTCTAAAGAAAGTAAGGTGCTGGTGATGGGAAAGAACCTCAACTCCTTATTGAGGAAGGGAAAAAAGAGAATAGCAAAAGATTCAAAGAAAGAAAAAATTAAGTTGTTTATAGCAGGAGCTTTCCTTAAAGACTTGAATACCTGTGGAAAATGTGAGAATGAAATAAGAAAAAGATTTATTGAGTCTCAAAGCCTCCAGTTAAAATTAAATGCGGTGAGAAAAGTGGCTTTCCACTTTTAATTGTCTTTACCACAGTAACTGTGTGTCAGTCTCTTCTAAAAGCCTATTAATTCTGTAATTTAGTGCTAGCAAGAGCTGGGAGACAGTCAGAACCATCACCGTTCTTTTTTTCTTAATTCATTGACTAAATGTCATCAGGCATCAATACTAGGGGGGGCTTTCTCCTTCAAGGCTTTAAATACTAAAAATTTTAAACTTTTTATAGTTTACTGAATAAAAAAGAAAAGTGCTGGCACATCAGTTAACAGAAGGGGTGCTATGACATTGTATGTTGGTGTGTTAATTGTGGCTAAAAATAACCTGACAGGTCCAAAGAGCTGTCGAGTGAACAATTTTCCAGGCAAGAGTGGGAATTAGCCTGTTTAACTGCTGCAGCTAGATGCAATGTGTGTGTTTAGCCATAGTTTTAGAGTTTATTCTGAAACTAGCTAGAGCTGGTAATAGAGCTATTAAGGCAGAGACAGCCCGGTAGGTGGATTTCTTGACATTTGAGATTGTATAACAAAGTAACTGGCAAAAAAACCCATTACCTCAGAGCCAGCAGCAAAGCAGTGCCCATATCTGAGCTTCTAAAAATCAGGAGGAAAGATGCTCAGAGAAATAAGTAAATCAAGCCACGGGTCCAAGGGGAACCAGGGGACCTGCAGGGGCACCGGCATCCCCCGCGGCCCCTGGGGAGCTGCTGGCACCCACAGCTATTGCTGAATGGTGAGTTAGTACAAATAAATCACTGGGTGCCCCTGGGTCACTTCTGTGTCTGAAGCAGCAGCAGAACTGAAGAGTCACCTTGAACAGGGGCTGGCACTGGAAATGAGAGCTTCTGTGTGCTTATGGAGGAATGCTGAGGCTGGACCCCAATCTCACTCATCCATTCCAGCTCTTTGTGTATTATTTCATGTAAACCAGGATGCAATTTCCCTGCATCCCTCCTGCAACCCATAGGTGGAAGCCTATAGGAATGTTTTTCATCATTTGCCGGCTGTTTCTATTTCCCAGGCCTGCTGGAAACCACAGGAGGTTTCATAACTGGCAAAATCTGAGATTTAGTTAACTCATTTGCTTATCTGAATGTATTTCATACAGTGCCTCAGCCTGATTCACAACTAAACTTCCTTTTTTGTAACTGAATTTTCAGTGTAATTGAAGCGGAATTTCATACTCACCTGCTGCAGGGGGCTGCAGTCCCATGGGCAGGACAGCACCTCCTCCTGCTGAGCTCCCTGTGAGCAGGGCTCAGGATGCAGGGCATGCCAGGGCTGGGCACAGACACTGCTCCCACCACTGCACTGGTGGCACACACATCCTGGCTGCCACCATGTGTCACTTTGTCCTCCAGGGCCAGGTAAGCAAGCAGAACGTGTTAGCCTGTCTGGCAATTCCCCACTGAATCTAAAATAAAATAAAATAAAAAAGAAGCAAAAAGTCCTTAGATCCAAGGTTTCAGAGTTCAGGACTGATTTTTTGCATATACTTTGTTCCTCACTTTAGAACCATCGGGTTTTCTTTCTCCCGGAGAAGATAAACAACTGAATTTTAAACCAGACTCAGCAACTAACATGACATTGTGAAGGACACACCAGCACTTATCATCTCTCCAGATGAGTTGGTAAGTATTTATAGAAACATTTCCTCCTGGCACAGCTTTAACTAAGCAATGTATCTAATTTCCTCTGGAGAAATGTGTTGGAGAAATCAGTTAGGTAAGTCTCATCATAAACAGTAATAAATAACTACTGTGGTGTAGTTGCTTATTTAGTGAAGTTGTTTGAATATTAATGGCTTTACAGGTACACTCGCAGGGTAAAAGTCCATGACAGTAACACCCCCAAACTAAATCCAGGATTCCATGGTGTGAATTACAAGGCAGGATGTGGACGAGGCTACTGGAGACAACAATATATGGAAAAAGCCAGACCTCCCCTGACACATCAGAGACTTCTTGGAGAGGTGCTCCTCGAGAGCAGGCTGAGGGGCAGGGGCGCAGGGTGGGACAGAGCCAGGTCCTGCTGGACGGGACAAGCCCAGGAGGAGCTGCTGGGCTGGAGCACAGGAGGCAGCAGTCTCGGGCTGAGAGCACCGGGGCTGGGGGCCGTGACCCAGCTGCAGTGACACGGGGACAGGAAGGAGCAGCCCCTGCAGGTGCTGGCCCTGGTGGTGCTCCCTGGTCTCCCTGGTCTCGGGGTCCCCATCCCTGTGGTGAGATGGAACTCCATGGAACTCCCTGTCCCCTGCACACAGCCGTGATGGCTTTGGTTGCTTTGATGTTAGCAGCAGGAGACATCACAGCAGTGCTGAGATGCTTATTATCCCCTTGGGTTCTTTCCTTTTATTCGTCATGGGTTTCAGCCTGTTGTATAATATACATTTTTCAAGTTAAGCATCAAAACAATGAATACAAATGAGCGAGGAAGTGTTCACTTGCTGAAGGAGGAGAATTACTAAGAGCAACACTGTGCAGTATTATAATGCATTTCCACTACTACACCATTTGTATTAATGTATTAGAGACATCTACAAAGACAAATTGCAGCTTAGTTCAAAGGGAAGAACACTCAAATGCCTGTAAAACGCTGTAGGCTGCTCTCAGAGATGCTCTCCCTGAAACAACATTTGGATTTCAGATCTCTCCTGGCATCAAGGACAATATGCTCCCACTCCCTCTTCCCAGCCACGCTGGCTTGTGACAGCACGTGTGTGCCCACGGGCCCTAGGAGGGGGATGGCCACTGTCCCCAGCCCAGGGCAGTGCCTGGGTGCTCGGACAGCCACGGGCAGAACCGACAGCACTGGCTCATCCGGGTGAGGACTTTGCTGCTGAATATAAAGTAGCATCAAAAGCTGCAGGAAGATCTCCCTGGAACCTTCTCTCCCCTTCAGCATTTGGAGGTTCTGAATTTCCCAGCGAGAATGGACAAACAGCCCCTCAGACCGTGGGACACGACTCCCCCTGCTCCACAGCCCTGCAGTGGCTCAGGAGCAACGCATGGTTTTGGAAGTGCCCTTTCTCACCAGCACCACGGACCCTGCAGATAAAGAGCATAAACCCAGGCTGGGAACACAGAGGTCACTCAGTGCAATGAGATCTCTGGGTAAGATGAATCAGATGAGCCATTTTCAGGACATTAAGATTGTTTACAAATCCAGTCAATTTTTATTTCGTTTTGAATGAATTTGTGTACGTATTTTCTTTTGCCCTCTGCAAGCACAGTCATCCTTTCTGATCTCCTTCCATCTCTCCCTGGTATTTTCATCTTGCTAACAGGATTACATTTACCCTGCCAGGCTATAGCAGGCACCCAGTTTCGTTCAGACTTCCACTGCTTCCCTACCAACATGCTGCTATTAGCAAATGTCAGCCCTGGAGCAGGGAGGTGTGAGAGAAGGAAGGAGTAAAACAAGAGAGGGGGGTGGGGGGAAAGAAAATGAAGAAGAGAGTTAATAGCAGCTGTTGGGAGCACAGAGTTGCTGGTGAGCTCCTGGGGCTGGGCACACCGTGGTGTGAGGGGTAGGGAGAGGGGAGCCCCTGCCACAGCCCCGTTCCATCCTGCTGGGCCCTCGCGGGTGGGCTGGGGCTGAGCATCACCCACAGCAGCCTGGGGAGAGCAGGGAGGGCCAGGGGGGCCTGGGGGGCTGGCCAGTGCTGCACATCCTCACACGGTGCTGGCTGCCAGCACCAACCAAACAAGTTGTTTATTCTTCCTGGCTATCTTGTGTTCATTTAGAAAGCAGAAAACCAGCTTGGTTATTCCTTAGGGTATCATCTCCCTCAGTGTTTGTGCCAGTTAAAAGGGACAGGGCAAATTCAGCCAATCTACAGGTGCATGTGTCCAGGTCTGTTTGCTGTGTGCCAGGTCTCCTCCTCAGCTGGGATCACCCCTCACTGCAGGTACCACTGCGGCCACCTGGAGACACATCTCCTTCACATGCCCAACCCTTCCCTGCACATCTTGCAAGAAGAATTAATTAGTTCAGATGATAAAGCACCGTGGGGAAGGAGAATCAAGGTTAATAACATATATTAATAAAATATCAGCAAGGAAAAATGACTAGCTGTGTCCCAGCTAAGCCATCTCTGTGACCATAATCTGTCCCTGTCTTTGAAAGTGGTTATATCTCAATAGATCAGGAGGGAAAAATAATGGAGATGAAATAACACTGCAAGGTTTCAGCTCCACATGAATGCTCTGCTTGCTGCTCCGGTGGCAAAAACCTGGTGTGAAAAGGAGCAAATGGGGTGGCTGGCAGCACCCTGGGAGCTGTTCCCAATATTTGCTCTGAGGGAGATTCCAGCCTGGTGCAATACCACACAAATGAGGGACAAGGACAGCCCCCTCCATGCTGCTGCCAAGGTCCAGCCCCGGGCACGGGGATGTGCACACCAGCCTTCAGTTCTAGGTTTGGATTTGCAGAGTGGGAAATAGTCAGCTGCCAGAGATCTGTGGTTGTCACGCTGGCTCAAAACATCACCCAAACTCTCCTTTTAGCTTGTTTAAATACATCACTCTATCATTCCCAGTAAGTTTCCCATTAAGTGTTCCCATCAGCAGAGAAGCCGTGGAATCACACCATTTATCTGAGGTTCCATCACCGCCCCAATTAATTACCCAAGCCATGAAGCAGCCAGAGAAGCAATACAGGCACCTTCTGTGACAGGCAGGTGAGGAAAAACATTTTATCTTCTCTGATGCCTCTCATTCTTGCTTGGGAGAGGAGCTGAAGGGCAGGAACACCACAACAACAACAGGAAATTCAAAGTCTGTGGAGGGGCATCTGCAAACTGCATTTGCCCATTAAACTGCACCATCAGAGGGGAAACTGAAATTCATCTCACCAAAATAAGAGGAAAGCCTCAATCCAGAGCTTACTTTCTAGAGCCAGACCCCAGCCTCCAGCAGCTGGTAGGGGCAGGGTTTGGAGGCACTGCCAGCTAAGGGGATTGATTTGGACATTATAGGAACAGCAGCTCCTCCCCAGTGCAAGCAAAGCAGGAACCCGCTCTGTTCTCTAGCTGCTATTGATTTATAACACTTCAGAAACCTCTCACTATATAGTCTTTTAATGCTGAGCTGTGAAATGAAAAGACATTTTCACACCATTAAAGGGAGGTTAATGTAAGATGAAAAAGAGAGTATTTGCATTTAATGAGTGAATTTGAAGAGCTCGGCTGGATTTCTTGCAGGCTGTCCCTGGAAAGCTGATTCCTGTATGGAGAAAAGTTTCTTCTTAAAAACAAGTGTGTTCCTCCCCTCTCCAATCCCAAAGCAAAGGACACTTTTTAAGTATCATACTGAAATACCTATGGTCTGGTTTCAGAATAAGAACTAATAGCTCCAGAGAGCTGGAGGGTGGGAAAGCACAAGGAACCTGGCAGGGTGATGACACACATGTGGCTGCTCGTGAGGCTTGTGTGTTTCCTTTCCCAGTTTTGCATTTCTCTCAATTCCAGGCGCTGCAGCACAGCACCAATACATTGACTTTACGCACAACTGAGTAACAGTGGATTTTTCCTTTCCCATTGCTCTTCCACGGGAATGCTCCTGGAGCCATCAGGGACAGATGGGCCCAGCTGGCTCTGCAGCCCTGCAGCCACAGGCTGACCCCCAGCGAGCACAGGAGGGTCCTGGTGCCCCCAGCCCAGCCCTGGCAGCTGCGCCATCACCCGACACACACACTTCACTTCAGCCACCAGCAGCTCCTGAGCAGCATGCAACAGCTGGCAGCTCAGATTCCCACCGTGATCTATGCTCCCATTTGTATCTTTTGATATCTGGAAGCAGAGAAATTCAGCAAAAAAGGGCTTTCCACTAAGATGACCATAAATCTCAATGTGTTTACAACAGAAGACTGACCAGAAGAGTTTATTAAATCTCTAAGGGATTTGATGTATATCAAACGGTTACATAAAGTCAATACTTTGGAAAGAACTAGACAATAAATACCCTACAAGAGGCAATATTTCTATCACAGAGAAAGCAATCACATAAAGATTAGGAGACCAATTTCAATACTGAATGTCAGTCTGCTGTAAGAAGACATTTATTGTTTTTCTGAGTTATCACAGCAGAGCGAGATAAGCCATAACAATATTCTGAGCCCAGCTAATCATGCTATCAAAGTCAGAAATACTCTTTCACCTTTTAAAAATCACTTTTCTACTTCGCAAATAAAAGGAACAACTTCTTGAAGGTGCAAGGGGAGGGAGGGAAGGAGATTTATCATGGCAGGTGGTGAAAAATCTGGAACTGCTGCCCCTCAGCTACAAACACAACTTAAGGGCCCTCTGCAGGTGCAGCCCACCCCAGGGACCCTGATTCTGCCACAGTTGCTACAATTGGTTCAAGGACCAAAGCATCACCTGGCACAAAGCTGGCCCCCTTGAAGGGTTTGGGAATTCCTTTTAATGAATGAAAGATGAAGACCTATGACAAAATATCAACATCCAGCATGCAAAAATGCCACTGGTTTCAATTCTACAAAACAATCCCTACAAAGAGATTTTCCTTTAACAGTTCAGACTAAAAGAAAGGAAAATCTCAACCGGTTTCATTTTAGCAGAAGCCAAAGAATAGATATCACTGGGGGACAGTATTGCCCCAGTGATATTCCAAGGGCAACTGCTTATTTCACTCTCATTCCCTGTTTTCCCACTGCGAGGTCCTGCCTCCCCTAGCAGTGTTCTCCTCCCAGGGATGCTGGCCCTGCCCTGTGGCCCAGCCCGGGCTGTGCCCACAGCCCTGCCCCAGAGCAGCTCCTGCACACAGGGAGATGCTGAACCGAGCCTTGCAGCTGTGAGCTGCAGCCCTGCCCAGCGAGGGCACAGCCCACTGGCAGCAGTGCAGGCGCACTGCCTGCCTCCCAGCCCTCTGGGAGGGATGTCAGACCAGGGACTGGGAGGTACTGGGACACCGTGGGAGCATGGGTCATTCAAGCCACAGAAGCCAACATGGAAACTGCCAGTAGCTCCAACCATGCTGGTGGGACGAGTTTGAGAGTTTGGGTTTGTCTGGCTGAAGCAAAAATTTCAAATCTGAATACCAGAATGGGAGCTTAGGAAGGAATGTCATTTCTGCACAGCACGTTTCCCCCGCCAGTGCAGCAGCAGCGAGCGGGCACCGCGATAAGCCCTCTGCAGCAGAGATTAGCTGACAGCCTAAGTGAGCACAGCTATTAATAATGACCCGGTCCAGAAGGGAATCATCAATTATCCTTATCATCTTCAGCTTGTACTTCTGGAAAGATGAATCCAGCAGATTGGTGTGTACAGGGAAGAAAGGAAATGACACGGAGCTGTTGCACATTGTTATCGAGAACTGAAACGCAGTGAGATGGAGGTAATTATCAGCAATTTCAACACAACTGTACCAGATGCATCAATGCTGTAACATCGAGCATCAGTGGGTAGGAGGCACAGGAGGTACCACACATGATTTTTTGTCCAAATCAACCTTTTTATCTCTTACAGGATCCACAAAGCAGTGCTCAGAGGCCTGAAAATTCATTTGAAAAGAGCAGTAAGTTAATTCTGCAGAGGTCGTTCCTTCACTAAGCCCTGCACTTTTCCCTTGCCCTGGAAAGAATAGTGAGTGGCTTTCTGAGAAGTTACTCTCGCAGTCTGCTCAAGCCTGTTCTCTCTAACTGAAGTTGATCACAGGAAACAGGTTAGAGAGGATGGTCCTGGTGAGCGATGCCCATCCGAGGGGTCCAGTGATGTCCCCTGGCACAAGCACTGAGGGGCCTGGCACTGGTTTTATTTCACCTGTTTGCCTAAGAACTGCTCTGTTCTGTTTCTAACAGAACAATAATCTGCACTCTTCTGGGGCTGGAGAAGCTGGGATTCTGAGGGCATTTGACAGCATCTTTACTAGTTTATGGCAGAAAAGAAAAGGCACTTAAGGGGATTTTGTTCATCACTTGAAAATTAGCCTAGAGGAAAAAGAATCTTCAATTCAAATTTAATTAAAAACTGATGAACCAAAAGCCTTGTACTGGCTCTGTGAAGCCCCATTCTTACAGCACAAGAACATGGCCCTGATAAGCAGCAAGAAGAAAATAAACACAACAGATTTAAAGCAAAAACCTGAACAGAAATGGGCCAAACTGTAATCCAGTGGCACCAGACCGTTGCCAGAACAGAAATTGTCCCACTGCACTTAAACAGGGGCTTTAAGGGAACTGCTGAGCTGCTTCTGTGCTATTGGCAACATCCCATTAAACTTACTGTCATTATTTCATCCATCTCTTTTGGTCAAGACCTCCTGCCCCCGAGGGGAGGGGACGTGACCCTGAGGTGCACACATTCCTCTGCACTGTGACACAGCACTGAGCCGGGGTAATTGCACATAGCCAAGGTCAGCTTTGTTCCCTAAAACATTAGAGCATGTTCATAAACAGCTAATAAACCCACAGATGAGTGATGACTTGGCACAGGAGGAGGAGAGGTCAGTGATGCTCAGCTGCTCTGCTCTGCTCCAGAAAGGGAGAGCAGCAAGTCCCCAGGGTGGTTTTGGGGATGGCACTGGTGTTACTGGAGCTGCTGTGGGAAGGGCTGAGCAGGGCACCACACACATGGCCTGTGCACTCACACAGCCCTTAGAGGCATGCACGTGGACGTGACCCACAGCAGCAAATCTCTGAGGCCAGAGTATGGCTTCACTTTACCAGCTGGACCAATTTAATTAACTATGGGAACATTAATTATTGGCTATTGCTGTTTTTATTTCAGAAAAACCAACTGGCATTTCACCAGGTCAACATAATGCAAAATAGCCACTAACCCCAGCCTGAGCTCAGGCCCCAGATGCTTTAGATTGATGGTAATTTCTCTGCAGCTCTTACTGGCCAAGAACAGTTTTTTAAATGGTCTTAAATACCAGACCAGCCAGAGGAATGAAATTTCCTCAGATACTTGAGACCTCCTGTTTATCACCCTCTGCAGCATGTGATATACATGGCTGTACATTTTCTGTCACCAGTGATTTATGAACAAAACACATTGTTCAAATAAGCTTAATACGTAAAGACCTGAAGCATTCTGTGACATGGTCTTGAGGCAGCAATTGCCTCCCCTACCTCTGGGCCTCCTGCTCCGTTCTGAATGACTAGAGGGGCTGCAGGAGGCCAGTGGCCAGCAGCCACCTGTGCCACCATCGCTGGGACAGGGCTACTCAGGACAGGGAGGAATTTCAGCCCACTCTGCCTGTGGTGCTGCCAGGCAGTCATGCCTCTGTTACAAATGCAGGCAAAGAACTACCCTGACTCCATAGAGGTTTCGGCATAACAATGTATTAGAATGAAAAAAAAATGATGAGAGTAATTCCATGACTCTTTATGATTCTGGTATTATAGTTTAAAAGTCTTGGCCTGGCTTGAACAGCTTCTAAGTTACATTAAAAAATCTTTCAGGGAGAAAGGAAAAGTCAAAAGAAAACTGGTGTATTGAAAGCAGGGAGAGGATGGAGCTTGGGTGGCTCCTGTGCAGCATTTGGACCTGGAAACAACTGCCCCTGGTTCTGTGTTCCTTCTTCTGCTAATGGCCTCCACGGCTCACACAGACCAGGAACAACTGGAGTGTCACACACCATCACCTGCAGCCCCAGCTCTGCCTCCACCTTCCCTTCCCATTCTGAGGCTGCAGAGACCCACGTGGGGCTTGCTGAGGATCCAGCCAGCTCCCACCATCTCCTGCCCACCTCTCCCACTAATGGACACAGCACAGCCATTTCCCCGAACTCCTGCATTTTTCTTTCCATGATTATCTTCTTTAAAAAGGCACGAATTGAAAATGAGATGCAGAGCCAGCGGGCTCTTTTGAGCGATGGTTATTAGCTGTGTGGAGGATGAAAGTGGTACGACTCCCCAGATAAATATATAGTTCATTAAAAGTGTTCGGGATCACTCTATTCTGCTGATCAAAAGCCTAAATCACACAGTTAGCAACATTAAGGAGCTGTGTTATGATTTGAGTTATATCTGGATAAGCCCACTGGAGGACGAGGGAAGCCCGGCGGCGCTGGCCCGGCAGTCTCACTGCGGCTGCGGCTCTGCTCCCAGCACTGCAGCCCCAGGCAGGATTGCATCCTGGTCTCCACAGCTCAAACCACTCTGGCTGTTGGGGAGCAGCAGACTGCACACATGAGTAGGTGCTTTCTTCCTCAAACCACAGCTGTTAGGTTCCTCTCGGGTTTTAACTGGGCAACAAACCCAACCAGCACTGCCCAACTTCAGAGGTATTTTAAAACCACACCAGAGCTCTGCTTTCCTTAGTGTCCCTGTGGAATGCCATGAGTCTGGGGAATGGGCACATCCTTGTGTCCTGAGCCTCCAACTCTTACAGAGTGTTCAGGCTAAGGAATGTGTGGGTCTGGAGGGTGCAGGGAGGTTGCAGACTGGCTCTGTAGTCACGGGGCAATGAGGGGCTTAATGCCACAGTTCTGGGCTTACTGCAACCACAGATATGAAATACTGATTCTGGAGAACAGCTGCACACCGATTTACTCAGAGTTACCAACACTAACCAAAGGTGTTTGTCCCACCCCTTTTGTGCAACTACTTTTATTAAGCATACAGTTTAATACAAACCCAGAAACCCACAAATCCTCAGGCTCTGGCCCTCTCAGGCAGAGACCTCTGCAAAGTCCAGCCTGACCTCCTAAGTCTTGGCTCAAAACCTGCCACTCCCTGATTTCCGATCATTTCAAATTTGGCTCAATAAAAGCTATCTGACATTGAGGACATGAATACTGATGACAAATTTTGCATCCAAATGATATCTCAATCAGTTAGTTTTAAAGAGAGCACAAGTCTCTTGTTCAGCTTCAAGCTTTGTCAGGGACACCACAGAGGCCAGGTGAGCTGCTCCTTAGGAGGGGGTGAAGGAGTGCTGGGTCAGCACCTGCAGCAGCTCCTGTCCCACTCCTCTGCCACCTGAAGGACTCACCATTGTGCTCACCCTGCTCAAACAGGGCTTGCTCCTCTTTCCTGGCTGCCCTCACAGCCCAAGCCCAACGCTTTGACAACTGGATGTTGGTGCTTACCCACCGCTCCTCCCACGGCAGCAGGACAGCTCACAGCTGAAGGAACCCCTGCATTTCAGCACGTTGCAACTAAACAACAGGCACGCTAATCCACAGCAGGAGAGCACCAGTTTGAGACTGCTGTTCCCCCCTTCCCTCTCTGGGAGTTCTTGGCCAGCCACTGATAAATTAAACTCGGCACCTCCTTTGACTAAGATGGATGGCAAGCTTAAGTGATATCCACTAAGCAAATGGCTGATTTGTGTATTCTTCCATTCAGGATTAGGCTAATAAGATGTTCATTTATGGATCTATTACTCAGTCATTTAACTGCTTAAAAGAAGAGGACTGGGCAAATTTCACTATCCAGGAATTGATTTCCATCTTTTTAGGCCAAATTTTAGTGGAGGGTTTGCAAAGGTAATTTAGTGGGACATATCAAAGCATCATTAAGATGACAGAGTATTTTAAAATACATTAGAGAAACTCGGGGTGCTTGAAGCCTCCAGGTTTAAGGGAGCCCTGCTCCTCCCCACCTGCCTTTTTTTGTGGTTCACAAAGGACACACAATCAGGTATTTTAGACTGAGGTGGAAAGGGGTTTCCAATGACCCTTTGGGAGAGCTAGCTAGAGCAGCCTGGTGCAGGGCTGTCCCCAGGCAGAGCAGGTCTCTGCAGGGCTGCTCCCAATTGCTGCACGCTGCACCCACCCTGTAACTGCAGTGTTCTGTCGGTGACACAGCTGCACCTGCTCCAGCCCTGGACAGCAAACAGTCAGCCACCTCGGGCTGTCCTGGCAGCACCAGCATCTGCCTCCCTTACTGCCTGCCATCAGCAGGAGGGAGGAGGTTTGTACATCCTGGCTCACACTGCGGGGCAGCGCTCAGCTCAGCGCCCGTCGTGGGCAGGAGCGCTGTCTACTCTGATCCTCGACTCAGAGACTTCTGGGGACAACAGGAAACTGCTCAGCAGATTTTTCAAAATGAAGATTTGCAGTCACTAATCATCCACACCCAGTCTGTGGAGGCTTTGTGTCCGGATAAACAAACCAGCACTCTGGCATCTGTGCAGCCAGCCGCTGGGCTGGCATTAATTCAGGCACGGGGAAAGGCTTTCTGCTTGAATTAAAATAAAAATCATCAGCTGCCTGGTTCTGCTTAATTAAACCAGGAAATAACTAAAGACACTGGTATTTAGGCTGCTGTCATTGGGATTCAGGATGAGCAGGCATTCCTGCACAAGCAGCTCTCTGCTGCTCTCTCCTTCCCAGCCCTGTGCTTGTGCTCCCAACTCACCGCCGAGGGGCTCGCCCGCCGGCCAGGGCTGGGCTCATGGCTTTACCCAGTGCTGCTGCAAGCTGACAGAATCCTGCTCACTGAGCCCTTCAGGGCACCAAAGACTGAGCTGTAATGCTCTCCACACTGGTCACTCGGGGAACAGCTCATTACCCAGGATTTCGATAACACTGCTGAGCGCTGGAGACAGGAACACAATTATCTTCCAACCCGGATTTACCAGCGCTCTCGTCCTCTTGCCTCACTGAAGCACAAGCTCTAATGGAGCACTCTGCTGAGTGAGATCACTGGTGCCTTCACAGAGACAGAGAACAGGAGGGCACACAAGAGTTCTTAATTTATACTTCATCTACTGAGTCTTGGTTAATTTAACAGGTCCTTACATTCATACAACAAATTATCCCTCCAGAAAACAGAGCTGGTGCCAGGATGTAACTGTTTCATTTAATACACCCACCAGCACCATGAAAACCCATCTATGTGTGTGCTGTCGAGCACGCCACAGTAACAGACATTCTCATGCATGTCAGCACTCTGTCCCTCTCTGTGATGTGTCTTTCCATGCAGACCGTTAGGAAGAAAAGACAAATGTTTTGTCCAGAAGCCCACTTCCACCTGGTGGCATGCTTTGTCTCCTGCCTGCTAAGGATAGCAGGGGTGATGGGGGTCAGCACAGATGCACGGAACAGAGGGTGATGCTGGCTCCCCACAGGGAGGAGAGCTGCTGGCAGCCACTGGAGCAAGGGCTCACAGCACCCTGTTCTTCTGGCTCAGCTTCCCCAGTCAGGGCCCCTACAGACTCAGGTGAGCCCCTCTCCCTCCCAGGGCAGCTGCCCGTGGAGCCCAGCAGTGCCAGGGCACTGCCACTGCCCAGAGCACGAGAGGAGCACAAGCACCCACAGAACACCCAGCGCAGGCAGTCTGTCTGTCCACCCACCAGCCCTCTGTGCCCTGACAGTGCCTTTCAGTGGCAGCACCCCCTCCCCAAAACAGCCCTGGGAAAAACCCTTGCCGGGCTGGTTTCTCTGTGGATTCCACACTCTTGCAGAATCCAGGGCAGAGCACTGGGCTGTGACATTCATCTGTCTCTTTTGCATAATGCATTCAGAAGTGGATCTATTTTTTATTGCAGAATAATATGTCTGGTTTATATATTGGCATCTTTGTGATGTACTGACATTTTGTGCCCATTCACTGCTCACCCCAGGGACAGTTGGTAACCGAATAACACCGTGGCCCTGTTTCACAGCACCAATTATGATCTTTCCCAGGTACTACTTGCTTCATTATCTGAGCCAAGAGTTTTATCTTACCTACCAGGCAAACCTTCCAAATTCACAGCTGGGTAGATATAACCTTGAATATTTAGCTCAGCCATAATGGCAGCTAATATTCCTCTTAACTGCTGCTCTTAAACAGCTTCATCCTATCATTGTTAATCACATTAAAAGGCATTGGATATATAATTTCCTTTAATTACGTGAAAATATTGGTTGCTTCCTTTCTTTGGAGTGTTATGCACAGAGCAGCAGTGATTAATGCCAGGAGTTTCAAAAGGCAGTCAGAGAAAGCTCCTAATTGTTGATTTATGCCCTAATTGGAAGACACCTGTTTTTTCCCATCCTTTTGATCTTTACTTTCTGTTTGAGTCCAAAATTATTCTGCATGTGTCATCATTACATTAATCAATACAAGTTTTGTCCTTCACAAATCTGCCTAATTGCTTTTCTCATTTAGACAGTCATTTGCTAACGAACACTGTCACCCACTAACACCAACAGAAGGATTCACTGGGAGCATTGAGCAGATTCAGAAGGGGAAAGACATCATTGTTAGGGGCAGTGAGCTTTTGGGACAAGACTTCAGATAGCCAGCAGGGAAAGGGAAAACCAAGCAGTTCAAAAATAAGTAATTTTGTGTTCAAAGTAAGATTTTCTACTCCCCCATGTACACAAACATGGGCTTGGGTTTTCTGACTATGATTCCTGAGTTATTTTTTTGGAGGCCACAAATGACACTAAGCCTTCTGTGATAGCGCAATAGGAAGTGCCTAAAATGACAAATTAGGAGGAAGAGTGTTTGTGACAGTGATAAAGGGAAAGTTTAAGGCTTGTATTTAGATAAATTGGCTGGAAAATTTGATCCACACAGTCTTTCAAATACGATTATACAAACATAATTTGCATAAATATTATAATTAAAATTCTGCCTATGGCATAATAAAGAAGGGAAAATAGTATTAAATGATCAAGGCATTTGATGTTTGAAATATCACTGTGTGATGTTTCATGCTATCCATTAAATAAGTAATTTATTGCAAAATCTATCAAAGCAAAAGGAAATTAAGTCAGATAAGGCTGTTTTTTTACTTTGCATGGGGTTTTTTCTGAGGATATCTTTCCTTTCAGAGCATATTTGATTTTTCCAAGGTACTAACTCAGAGTAATTGTAATACTGGATCTGCTGTAGAGCTGTGACCCTCCAGATGCTGTAGCTGCAGCACGCGCCAATGCACAGCTTGTGGCAGCAGGGGACCTGACTTGCCATTGCTGGGTGGGAGTCCCAGCCTGTGTCCTGCTCTGTGCCACCCCCTGCCACCTGGAATGGCAGCAGAACCTGGGGCAGCCCCAGGTGTCACACGTGGGCAGCAGGGACACAGGCTGGCCACTGAGCCGGTGTCCTGTCCCAGGATGGCCCAGCCAGGCTGTTGTGAGCACACCTGGGGAGCCTCTGCCAGGTGCCAGCACCCTCCTCTCCAGGTGCCTCCACGCTGGAGCACTGTTATTTTCAGCTGCCTTTTCCAGGCTCCCCCACCCTGCCATACCCTAACACGTTTCATACAAACAACACACTGCCACACTGCTGAGCCCTGCTGGCTCAGGAACACAGTCACGGGCTGCTGCAACTTCAGTCGCTGTTTTGTTCTGCACACGTGGACTCCCACAGCCCCTGGCAACCTGCTGCTGGCCCCTCTGTGCCCCTCCTTGCCCTCGGCAATGGGCTGCCCAGCACCACCTTGGCTCTGGCACACCTCACGTGGGCTGCCAAGAAAGGTCAACGAGGGATGCAGGCAGTGTGACGGGCACGGGAGGGATGGCAGCATCAGCAGCTCCTGAGCACACACAGGAAGCATTAAAATGGTTCTCAGCACCAAACCAAGCTGGTGGACAGCAGCAGCTGATGGACTGCATGCCTGGCTGGACTCCCCATCTGCTCGCAGGACGTGTCGGACGCCGCGGCCGGAGCTGCACACCCGGCTCAGCCCCGTGTGCCCCCAGCCACCCCACAGCTCCTGCCAGGGCCAGGGACCCCCTGTACTCACAGCATGAGCACCCCACTCAGAGAGCAGATCAGGCTGGTTATTTATTCTGTCTGTTGGCTCAACCTGGTGGACCAGAGGATGAAAGGGCAAGTAGGAAATGAGCTTTGAAATGCACAGGGAAACAGCCTTCCTTATCAGCCACCACTGCTTCGTCCCTGCCACTGCAAAGATCTCTTTAAGCAAACCTTAAAGAAAAATAGGATAGTAAAGGAAAGAAAACTTACAAACAGTTTACTGAAGCGTTTAAACTAAACTGCTGCAAGGTACGTTGACCCTCTGATATAAATCCTCTGCCTTGTCCACCTCCAGGCCTGCAAACAAGGCAGCCTCGCTCCTAATGTCACTTCTACTGCTGAAAATTTGTGACATCAATAAAATCCTGGTTTGTCAGTACAAATGGAATTTTAAATTGAATTCTTATCAAATTAGCCTTTCATCAAGGTCATGCAATATTGTGTGAATAACCTTTTGTGAGGCTGTGTACATGGCTGCTGCCGGAGGTGAGAACGAGACAAATTCTAATGAGATTACCCAGCTGGAGCACTCAATAACAGGCAGTGCAGGAGATGGGGTGACATTAGGTTTAGCGATAATTTAAGTAAATGGCTACACCAATGCTTGAAGCACAATGCTTCACCCCCCATCTCGACTGAACCCACACATGCAGTACCTCTCTCACAGGTCCCAGTAGCCCCCGAGCAGTCGCAGCTCTGACATGTCAGAGCCAACAGAATTTCCTGGAGGAACCAGAATGAATTGTATATGCATCCCCTCTGCTGGCTCTGTGGTGCAATAAAACTTCCCTTCCTCTCAGGGGAATGGTGTTTTGCAACAGCAGCTGGAGGGATTTTCCATCAGCCTTGCACACCATGACCAAATTTGTGGGAAAAACCTGTTTGGCAGCATGAGGAGCTCAGTGCTCCGGGAGCTGGGTAGGAGCTGAGGGAGGCTGAGATGTGCACATGCACTGTGAAGCCAGGACACAGCCTTGCTCCCTCACCCTGGGCTTGGCTGCCAGCAGAGCCCAGACCTGTGTCAGACACTGCCTGTGGCCTTGCCCAGCCATGGGGTGCAGCAGGCTGCCAGGAAGGGGTAACACTGCCCTGGCGCCCCAGCTCCTGCTGTGCCAGCCCTGGAACCCACAGGACCATCTGAGGAAGCTGTTCCCACCATGATGGAATAATCCTAATAAATAAATATGAGCTGCTGGTGCTATCCTTTTAGATAACATCATCTTGAAATGAAAGACGTAGATCAAATTGCACAATCAAGAAATAAACTATCCAGCTGCTAAAGCCTCCCTCCCAAATAACAAAATAGCTGCGTATTTGACAACTCCAAAAAATATTTCAGCAAACATAATAGAGAAGTTAATGATAATTAGGCTGGTATTTTATGCCATAACACTCTTGAATGCCTACAAAAATACAATATTTTCAGCAAAAGATAATTGAAAAGATTATTTGGCTTATCTAAAATAAGTTTTCCAAGCCTCAGCACATCTGTTACAAGAATTCCTGCAGATACATAGTGCAACACTGTTGGCTCAACGGACTGCTCTTTGCTTTGAGAAAGAGGTGGAGAAAGACCCGGGCCCTGGTGGGGTCCCTCTTCAGAGCTGCAGAGCCATCGGCACCTGCGTTCAGCTGAGCACAGAGCAGAGAGAAGCAAAGGGGCCAGGGCTCAACTCTCCTCATGCCAGTGAAGCAGCATCTCATTATTCTGGGGCAGAAGCCCAAGCTGGGCCTCAGCAGCCTCTCCCCAGCAGCTGCTCTGCTGGTACTAACTGGACTCCTGGCGTGGACCAGGTTTATCCACGGGCTGCAGGGCCTGCCCTGCACGTGCAATATTCAGAATGCACTAAGCACAACGTTTGTGAAAAGTGTCACATGCAATAATATATTCCTGTGTTTAACTTCAGGCTACTCCCTCACCAACCACACTGAAAAGTGTTAAAATTGGACAAGATTTCCCAGGAGTAAAAGAAATTCATGTTCATATGCTTATAAAGGCTGACAGGTGAACAAACTCTTCTACAGGGCAATTGCAGATGCTCTAAGTGACATTTTAAATTCTTAAGAATTTTCCATTTGCAAATAGAAGTTGCCTAGCAAAATGACAAGCAAACCATGCAGACTTACCAGAAACTGGTCCTTTCTGCTGCCTTTTAGTGGTTTTATTTTCCATAAGAGAGAAAAATTATCAGTGATCCCTCAGAAATGGACTTTTGCATCTATCTTTTTTAATCTTTTATAGAAGAAGAATAATAGGCCAGATACAGCACTAATTTCTTTCGTAAACTACTCTGGGAACATATTTTACTCAGAGCCCTTAGCACAGAAAGCAGATTAACTGGAAAAGCTAATGGTATAGTGCAGTATAAATATTTACACAAATGTTTAGCTAAATCCTTTATTAATAGGTCAAATTTTCTTTGAATTTTTCACCTTTTGTTATGAGCTTTTTAATGGGTTGATACCTTTCCAGGCTTTAAAACTCCTCAAGGGAGGAGGAGACAGCCCCAAAAGCACCCCAGCTCCTGCTGCTGTGCTGTTTTCATACCACTGGCTCTCACAAAGAAGAATTATACCTAAATTCCTGTGCACCTCCATGGGACATGATTGCTTAGAGAGTGAAGAGCAGCCAAGGGGACTCTCACAGCAGAAGCCCTGCGGCTGTGTCACTGTCCCTGCACCCTCTGGCCCCATACCCACAGCACAGTGGGACAGCAGGCGCCAGGAGCCTCCTCCCAGAACAATCAGTCTTCTTGTTCAACAGGGCAAACATTCTGTCTCTCCCTCCTTCCCTCTGTTTCTCATTTTACCTCATTTTTCTCATACATAATTCTGAGGTTAATAATGATCATTAAGAACACTAAAGATCAATACCTTCCCAAAATCTCTGAAAACATGTTTTAATTCAAGGAACTGGAAGTTGCTGTTGGGTCCTATTACAGTTTTACAGCCTTGAATTTATTGGAGATGGTTTCAAGTCAAACCAGACACACTGACAGCAGAGAATGAAGGTCTGGGCAAACTCAATACATCAACTCTATGATCAAGTGGATTCACCAGTCTGCTCAGAAGCAGGATAAAAAGCGTGGCTTACACTTGTCAATTTTCCATTCTGTCTACCCAGTAAAAAGAAAAAAACCCAAAGGTTATGAGAAATCATCCCCTCAGGTCACTTAGGAATTTCCCATTTAGCACAGCTGTGATGAACATCTCAGACTCTCCTGGCACCACAATTCCTGCAGCTCAGCCTGCCAGTCCTGCCCGCGCCCGAATGAATCCTGTGAACACGAGGGGCTGCCAGAGGCAGGGGACACATCCCCCAGGCTGCCTGTCCCCCATCCCCCAGCAGCCCCCACCCGTCCACCTCTGGGGGTTTGTTTGGGGTTTTGTAGGGATTTCTTCCTTCAAAAATTTTGTCTTGAAGAATGGGAGCAAGGTGAAGGGTGCATCCTGGACAGAGGTCTGTGGGAAGGCATCTGTATCTGTGTGGGTAGCAATGCCTAACTGCCAGCTCAGAGCCAAGGAAGAGGTGGGGGGATTGTTCTTCCCCTCTCCTGCTACTGCAATCTGTCCCCAGCCAGTAGAAGGTGCTTTTTTCCCATGGACCTAAAACGGAGCTGATTTACCCCAGCAACAGCTCCTACCCTATAAGTGTTCAAAAATCTGTCTCATGGTTCTCCAGTCATGCAGATAATTTTGTTCTTAATTAAACAAATGCCACAATGACAGCTGGGAATTAGCAGCTGTAGTTTGACCAAGGAGGTATAATACCTCCTTTAATTAAAAGAAAAACTCTCAAAAGTTCCCTGATGAAATCTCCACTCTGATAAGATGGAGCAGCTACAAACCCAGAAAGCAAGACCTAACAGGGAAGCACAGGGATTCAGTCAATGCAATTTTCTTGCAGGAAAATACTTCAACTTTCAAGAAAAGAAGAGAAGCCATGGAATTTGCAAGAAGTCAGCTTTCCAATTGATTTTTAGCTTGACTTTGTAGAGCATCATTCCCAAGTAATGACTAGGAAAATGTGCAGCATCCCAATTACATTCAGGAGTACTAGACACTGGACGTATTGAACTTAACTGTGACAGCTCAGAGTGTGTTAAACAGTATCTTTTATTTCCTAAGGTGGTAGGCATCTACAGCAGAGGATATGAGGCAGCCCGAGATTCAAATCTGTTTTGTTTTTTTTTAATATTGGCTCTTTTGCCAGCCTCAGAGCTACTCAACATATTTACATATTCTGACACACCAGACTTGCTCTCTTGATAGATAAAATATGCAACTCTATTTAAAGATAAAAAATCTCTCTCTGCATATTTTCCTAAATAACATCAGATACATAAGAGACTCCCACGGTGTAAAATCTCCTCTTACTCATTTGACTCTTAACATTGCCCCAGGACCAGCCCTTAAAGCACTCCCCACACTGGGCAAGGCACCGAGGGCTCCGTGTCACCCCTCCTAGAGCAGCTCTCCATGGCATGGCACAGGGACAAAGCTGGAGCATCACGGAGCTGCCAAAGCTGTGACTATTAGCCAGTGGCTCAGAAAAACAAGGGGAGCAGAAACCATTGGGAGCTTATGCAGAGTGGCCAAAGACACCAATTACTGCAGAGCTGAGGCTGCTGCCATCTGAAACAGGGTTTTTCTCAATTTTTTGCAGTCTTAGGAAATTATCATTTGCCTCCAGGTAATCATTTCACAACAAATTTGGAAGAGGATATGTACCATCTTTGATGTCTTGTGGACTCTGGGGTTTGCCATAGGGAGTGAACACACGAGAGCAGAAATTGGGTCAGGTCACTAAGGACAACTGTAAAAATAAGACAAATACACAAGGACAAATCCAGAAAACTAGTGGGCACTAAACTAAGTAGAAATCCAGGGTCCATCATCCATGACCAAGAGAAAGCCTGGGTGGTGTGGGAAGGAGTAAGTGCTCTGTCCAAAAAAGGGACAGCAGAGATGGGATCCCATATGCCCGCAGGCAACCCAGGCTGGCTGAGCTTCTGCCTGCCCCACCAAGATGCTTGTCTGAGGCCACCCCTGAGCTGGGCTGGCAGTGGCATTCCCACAGAGATGCCAGGAACAGAGGCATTAGCCCGGCCATGGTCAGCTCTGGGGCTGATCCAAGCAGTACCAGGAGGGAGGAACTGATGGATTTTATTGAAATAATTGTTTTGCAGAAAACAGTCACTGCTGAAATTCGCTTGTAAAAGATGATACTCAGCTGACACAAACTGATTCAGAGCTACGAACTTTGATGGAGCACCAAAAATCATTGCAAAAGCATCTCCCTGCCCCATTGGGGTGGCAGATAACTCCACGTGACAAACCAGGCGGTGACTGTCAATAACATATTGACTTCATAGGTGCTTCCAAGAACAGAGACTACACAGGTTTCCAAAGGCAGGGACATATGGTCCTCTACATATAACTACATACCAACAATACCCAGGTTGTGCCAGGAAGAACCACTCTGTGTTGTAAATCCCATTCCTGGCTACGCAGAAGGCATTCTCATGCATTTGCAGCACAGACACCCTCGGTGCCCATCCTGCCTCAGGTGTGCACAGTGACTTCCCACACCAACCAGCTCCCTGAGCCCATGCTGTAAGCATCACACATGTTCCTGTCCTCTTTAAAAAGCATTTTGAGACCTGGGATAGCAAAGTGCTGTTTGGTATTTGAACTGCCTTTTGATCATCAAAGCACACACATAAGAACACATCAGTAGGATTAGGGCACGGGCCAAACCAGAACTCCCCAGGGCTCAGCATCCTGGCTTTGGCACAGAACTCTCCATCCTTTTGTATCCCCACCGAAGGAAAGGGGAGGAAAAAAAGAAACTGCCAGCAAGGCTGCTATGCTACAGCAAGGTCAGCCTTCCCCCTGCTATGATGAGAGGCTCCAGCTGAGACCCCAGCACCACCGTGTTACTCAAAGCAGAACAGTCCCATTTGTCAGGGATGTTTTTTCCTAAAGCAAACCATTCTGGTATTAGCCTTTTCCTACAAATACCAAAGTTTGCCAGCAATAGCAACCACCAGGGTAGAGGACTGGGCTGCACTTGACTGACTGGGGTTTGCTGGTAAATATTCACTCAGATGAGGACTCCCAGGGATGCCCAGGATTCTGTGAGCACAAGGACATGGGCTCCCGAAGAGCCCATTGGGAACAACCCGTTTTCTCTAGAATTTCCTAGCTGGGCACACATAGCTACTCACGGGGGAGAGTGGGGTTGGTCCCTATCCCAGCACTGGGGCCAGTGCCAAATGCACTGCAGAGTGCTCCCAGAACTGGTATTGCTGTCCAGCTGGAATGCGATAAACCAGCCTCTGTCCAAATCCCATCTCCTTTTCTCTTTTATTTGTTTTATGTTTCTCCTGTTTGCTTCAGAATAACCTACTTTTCCCATCGGAGGAGCTGCTGCTGTGCTCACCTCTCAGTGCTGTTTCCCTCCTTCCCTCCAGTCAGAGCTGACTGAACCTGGGCCCAGGGGCTCGGCTTCTATCTGGTTTACTCATGCTGTGGTTGGCACAGTGGGGCTGTGAGGCCTGGGGAGACTCTGCCCATTTTGCTGGGCGAAAAGGTACTGGCATGAATAACCCGAGTTCCTCAGAGAAGCAATAGCTGCCAGCACCGTGCTTCCAGCCCTGGCTCTCTGTCCCCGTGTGCCAGCAGGGCACCAGGAGGGCAGCACCCAGCTCGTGCCTGTGCAGTGACAGAGCTCCATCCCTGCTGCCCCTCTAGCCTGGCACAGGGCACCTGCAGCTGCTGTAGGGAGCTGCTGCCACATTCCCTGCTGGCTGGCTCTAGCTGGGGCACAGCAAAGAGCTTTTCCTCCTCAAGCAGGCAGCAGCAGCAGGGCACAGCCACCAGCAGGGTCTGCTTGGCAGTGCTGGAGCCCAGAACTCGGTGGGCAGGGATGCTGATGTGAGGCCCTGGGGCAGCTCTGCAGGGATGGAACAGCTTCACCACCACATTCATCACCCTTTGTGTTCCTGCAGTTTGCAGCAGCACACACAGAATCACAGTGATGTATAATTTATGAGAAATAAATATTAATCAATATCAGTAAATACATATGCACACAAAGAGAGAATGGCAGTAGATGATGGCCGCTGAGTGATGGTGAACGTCCTTGCCCACAGGGACTTGGCAAACAGCATAAATATATCAACCAGATATACAAATATACTCCCTCTCTGGGGCTCAAATACCAGGTGTAAACACCCAGTTTTAATATCAGATACACAACAATGGTTTTTAAAAACTGCAGTAGAATAAAGCCTTGTGATTCGGGGGCTGTGCAGGTAAGTGGGATTTTAGACTGCCCATCACCCAACAGGGATGGGGCTTAGGGGATGCTGCTGAACAGAGACCAGCAAACTGTCCCTGCAGCAGGACAGTCCATCAGGTGGTCACACTGTCCAGGGCATGGGGCAGGGCTTCCCTGTCACAGCAGATTTACCAAGGAAAGGGGGAGAACCAAGCAAGCTGAGAATCCTTAGAAAAGCTGGAAGTCAAAGAGGAATGAGGGCTCACAGCCACAGCAGGAGCTGTCAGTAATCAGTATGTGCCACCATATGTTTTAATAATTTCAGATTTCTCACATGTCTCTAGGGAGCCTCAGAGGGGTTTTCATGCTCTTCACTCAGTTTTCAAACTTATGGCTGTTCTCATCAATAAAAGATTTAGTTTACACACTGTTGCAACCATATAATGAAAACCAGGTGCAGCTATGTAATATTTCTCTTTAATTACTATTTGTGGCATGAAAAAGAAAAATTAATCATTGTACACTGTTAGAACAGGATGAACCACCTACTAATCACAAATTCGATTTTCATTCAGGTGATGTTGCACAACATTCTATTAGTCCAAGTAAATATCAACACTAGTCTTAATTATTCCTTTGGTCCTTCTCCCTGCATGAAACATCTACCTGATGGGAAGAGATACACATAAGGGAAACAGTTACAGCTCTTGCCTCTCACACACCTGGTCCAGACACATAAAACGCTTTCTCTCCACACCCTTAGAATGAAAGAGATGTCCTTGTCTCCCCTCCCAGCTATTTTCTCTAGCATCAAATTTGTTTTTATGACTTATGGGGGAAAAGTGTGAATTCAAGGAAAATGTAGTCTTCCATCATTTATTCATACTATCCTTCAAAGCCAACCCACTCAAGAATCCACAATCATTTCTTTATTTTGACTGTGGGCACACATGAACAAATGTGTCAGTTAAGTGTTAGCTCTGCTACAGTACTTCCTGATGGTCAATTTTTAATTCCTGGCAGGGGTCTGATGTCCAAATCTTACTGAAAAACAAGAAATTCACAGAAATGTGTATCCACAAAGGAGTGGTGTTAGCACTTACTGAATGCCATTTTGTGATGAGATGCGCAGAAGGCTCCAGCACTCCTAAATTATGCATGGCAGTGCATTCAGCAGATCCTTTGCTTTATTTGCGAGTCTCACTTGCCAGAGCACTCCAGGGAAGGAGGAGCGGCTCCTGTCAGAGTGAATACAGTCAACCAGAGAAAGAGGATTTCACCAATTAACTGATCGGGTTTCTTTATTCTGGTGCTTTTCCTCTCTGCCTCTCCCCAGCCCCGTTCTTGCAGCCCTCCAGGACAGGGCAGGGAGCAGCGGCTCCGCTCGCAGCCCGGATGGGAGCGCTGCCACCGGACAGAGGCTGTCCCTGTCCTCCCCGGGCGGGAAGAACCGAAGGCTGTGCCTGTGCCCGTCCTCCTCGGGCTGGCAGCCGGCACGGGCAGGGGGTGAATCCCTCACAGGGGGATGTGAGCATCCCCAGGGCCCCGGTGCTCCAGCCACCCAGCACGGCTCCTGCTAGAGCTGACTAAAACACACCTGTCCAGAAAACACCCTCCAAACACACTACCTGGAACCCATCAAACTGCTCTGTTTGGGTTGTACTGGAGAGATTTGGAGCGGGCTGGCTTTGAAGTGTTTCTTGTTTTGAAGGCAATTGTGCTGTTAGCACTCAAACCACCAGAGAAGACAAGATGGTACAAGTCAGACCCTCTGCTGGGCAGATATCAATCTTCATGTAAAATACAAATGACTGAAGCACTGATTTAGCTGAACAGAAATTATTTTTCTGCAGCAAAGCAAAATAAATTAAAAATATTAATAGCCCAGTAAATCTGGGGGTTCTGTTGTTTTGTTCCAGGATGGAACAAAATGTCAAGGTTGCTGAAGCCCTACAAAACCAACTCAGGTTGTTTGTTTCATCATTTTTAAGAGATAACTGAATTCCCAGTCACATCCTTAAATTACTATCAATCAATCAATTCAGTCACTCCAGTATATTCATCAGCTATATGGGATATTAATCCAGACCATTTAAAGAAATAACTAGCTATTGGAAACCTCTCCACAGTTCTGCACCAATCTTCCTAATTATTAAAAACAGAGCTATAACCTGGCTGACATCATTAGATTTGAAAGAGAAAATAAAATCCATATGATACAATTGGAAGTGTTGCAGAGGGCAGTTAGAAAACCAAGCTTGGTTTTGCTTTCCAGTCCAACACAGGGACACACCAGGCTGTGGCCTCAGCCCAGTTCTTGGCAGCACTGGCTACACTGGCTCCTGCTGTCTTGGTGCTGGGCACTGGCGTGGGGCAGGAACAGGCACAGGACCTTCTCATGCTCCCTTGAGATTTCACTTCCCCATCTCTTACCATTCCCACTTCCCAGCTGCTCTGCCTCCCTTGAAGCCACATCCCCTTCAAAGCAGGGGCCGTCCATCCAAGCTGTGTGCTCCCTGGGACTGGCCAGGAACAATCCTGCTCTGGGTTCACATCTTGCAGCAGGATTCACACGTTTTCTCTCCCAGTCCCACATCCCAGCCCCATCTCTTGGGCAATCCTACAGGACTTGCTGTGCTCAGCCCCCTACTCCCACACAAGCATCAGGACCGCAGCAGCCTTCAGCAGTTCCTGATGTGCTGCTTCTTTGATCTGAACTTAATTAACCTCAAATGGACCTTCCTGGGGCTTCCTGCCTCCCACAAGGCTACTGGGACTCCCCAGCTCATCTCATGCTGAGTGCAGCAATTCACCAGCCCTGAATTCCTTTCCCAAAGTCATTCTCTTGCTTTTTAGCCAAGTCTTCCAGTCGGACCTGTCCATCCCAGCCCACGGGGCAGGCAGCCGAGAGATGGAGCCAGTTTGGCTCCACTGCAGCTGTGGCTCATCACAGCTGACTGAGATGAATGCCCGTGTCCCTGCAGCCTCCTCAGCACGGTACCCACGGCAGCTCTGAGCAGATAAGATGCTTGCACAGGACACGTTACAGCATGTCCTGGCAGCCCTGCCAGCCCCGCACTGGCAATCAGGAGACTGAGCTGAAAACAATTAAAAATGGAATGGCACAGCTCTCTTACCTGGGAATTGACCCAGAAAGGAGATTAGAATAAGGCTGTGGGAAAAATCATGAGGTAGTTTACAGCTACAGTGCTCTCCATCTGAGCCAAGCACACAAAGAATGATAATCCTCAGCCCATGTTTCTCCTGCTGTCATAAACACTTTTCTTGGGTGCACTTGGGGGTTTTAGTTTTGCTTTTTCTTGTTTTTCTTTTAAAACCAAGCACACACATGGTCTGCACTGCATGGGAGCAGCAAGTCCACAACATCCATCCTACCTGCCTCCACACTCCACCACGGCTAAGCTGGAAACAAGTGACCCAACTTCAGACCCTGAGCAGCTGCTCCTGCGCAACACAGCTGTGTGGACATAGATGGAAGAAGGGAAAACCACTGGCTATTCCTTTGCCATTGCTGCTTTCCTTTGCCTCAATTCCTAATACAGATTTTATGTATGAGGAACTCTAAGAAATACCAATAGAGCAGGGGAAACACCAGCACTCACGCTAGTGGTCTGAAGCACAGTATAGATTAATTGTGGCTCTCTAGTCCTGGGAACCACAACCATGAATTCATAATCATCACAGACAACTGCTGAACACAACAGCTGCTCAGGCTCCCCATTACATGTATTTATAGTGGTGGCAATCCAGAAAACAGACACTGCTTTACGGAGAGAGTTAAAAAGTGATGCCATTTGCAACACACACACGCGCATTAAACAACCATAAAGCTCCCCCCTGCACTGCACAGCACTGTAATAGATGTTGGCATTATGTCAGGAAGAGCAGTTTCCTGGATTCAGCCACATTAATGTTCACCCTAATGAACTCTCTGGAGGAGCTGTCATAAATGACAGAATATCATAAAAGAGCTTCGCCGCCAATAGAGGCCAGGGAGAGCACAGACCCTGATTACATGCACGGGATGAACTGGGAGCTGTGATGTTCCGAGGCAAGGCAGTGATATTTCTGCTTTATCAGTTATTCATTGGGTTAAGTTTGCTGCTTTTATCTCTGCAGGTGCATTTGAAGTAGGATTCATGGAAAAGAACTTAAAAGATTTCCTACAAAGTTATTAAAGATAATAATTGAAATTATTATTTTGCCTGATGATAAAGCCAATGGCTAAAATTATTCAAGCATTTAAAAATCAGATAATAAACTAAGTTTCTTCCTACTGGTAATCAGCTCATTTCATTGGAAAGATCTTCTTTAAAAAATTCAGCTTTGTTAACTCTAATCTTGTCAGAGGTTATTCAGTGGTGAGTAGGTGCTGTATTTGTTTGTTTTGTACTATTTTGGGCTTGGTTTCTTTGTTTTGTTTAGGGTTTTTAAAATTGTACAGATACTACTGAAGAGGAAGGGAGATGAGACCACATGGAATATTTCTTTCTGCTCAGCTGCTACTTTTAACCCACTCTGAGAAGTTCACTCGCCTGAAAGCATTTACCCTAAAGTACTCACAGGCCTTGGAGCTGGGACCATTTCTGAGCAAACAGTCTGTACAGCCTGTCCTATCCAGCAAGAAGTTCCTCTCCACCAGCACATTTTTCAAAGTAGAGCACAACAACCATGTCTAGGACATCCCCAATCCAACCACAGCTCTGACTGCCACCCTTTCTGCACTGACATCCAACCAACAGAGAACTTAATTCAGCAAGCAGCCAACAAATGCAATAATTCACCAACACTCACAGACTATTGCCTGCTTCGCTTTGGGAATTCAGGTACATGCCTTCCCATCTACAGTGCATGTCACCTGAGGATAGCAGCATTTCTCCAATGATTGCACCTTGAACAGACCTTTTCCTTTCTGTTTGGTTGCATTCCCTTTTCACCGCCTCATTTGGGCTCCTTTCACTGTTTCCTGCCTCTTTCCCTCTTCGTGCTACAGGTGATCAGAAATGGAGTGCACAGGATTTCATGTCACACGGTCACAGCAAAAATATTGGAACAACTCTGGAATTAGATCAAACCAGCCCCATCATTTCTTTTGGCAAAGAGTGATTTTATACAAATTGCAACTGCAGCCTCACTTCCAGAGAAACAGATACTCAAAGTTTGGATAAAAACTCCAGCCCCCATGCCACAACCCTCTCCTCCCTTGGAGCAGGATGGAGCCCACACAACCAGGTACAGCCAAGAGCAGCCTGACACAGAGTAATTTCTCCAACCTTTCCAAGACCAGCTAGGGGCAAGACACCAAATGTGCTGTGCTTCACAACCCCACCAAGCCAATAACAGCCCTCTGCACCAAACACATGCTGGGATAAATTAAATCAATCCTCTGCACAGCACAGTGCCAGCAAGGCAGGCAAAGCCAGGTGCAATTCCCACTTTTCTTCCTGGGCTCTGCTTTTCAGAAGAACAAACACTGCTGCAGTTTTGCAGCCCATCCCCTTTGCTTTTTTCTCTAACCCCTACAAAGTGGGACCAATAGGAGCTAATAGAGCCTCCTGCAAGATTAAAGTAATTTAGCAAGTCGAAGGTGTCCTCATTTAATAATCTCTGGATCTCTATCACCATGACAGCATGTCTTCATCAAGCCATTACAGTCTGAAAAGAAGTGGGGACACGAGATAGGGAGGCCTGTCACAGTCACTGGTGAGCTGGCTCCACAACTTACCTGTCAGCTGCAATCAGGCATCCACAGATTGCTGCTCTGCTGCAGACCTGAAAAAAAAAAAATCAATCACCATCATCCTGATAAAATCCTCAGTGCTCCAGACATGCCAAGTAATTGATCACTTCCTCATAACATAAATCACTCCCTTGCTCTTCATCAGAGATAAACCCACCAAAAACTGAAATACAGAATGCAGCCCTGCCTCTATGGAGCAACCCCAATCCCTTTGCCCCAAATCCCTGAACACGAACTGTTACAAAGCTGCCCACCCCAAAGAGTCAAGCATGCTTCAGTCATGAAAAAACCAAACTGGGGTGATGATGTAGTCATTAAAGTATGACCTCTCACAGGGTTAGGAGCAAAAAAGCTCTGGAGTTTAGAGCTGAGTCTTTCAGAAGAGCTTTAGGATGATGATGGCTCCCCCATCACCAGATTCCAGTTACCCAAATCTCTTGTGCAGTCTCAGCCCGCTGCAGAACCTCGGGCCAGATGGAGACACAGTAAGAGGGGGAGTCACCTCCCTGCATTTATGCACCCACTAATCCCTCCCCTCCGGGAGTGTCTCCCCTGAGCCACTGACTGACAGCTGAGGAGGATGACTGAGCCCATTTGAGGTTTGGGGCTTGGCCCTGAGAAGCTTCCACATTTCTGTGGCACCGAGGGAATTCGGGCAGCAGCACAAGCAGCACTTGGCTCCTGCTGGGGCTGAGGGTGGGTAGGAAGGGACCCCCGAGGGCTGGACAGGCATAAGGCTCAGCTCCACAGCAGGATACAGGTTACATCCCAAATCCATCTGTTCAGGTGTGCTGCACTGCAGGTTAATTAATGCACTGTTTTGGTGCTTGGACTTGAAGAGAAGAGCTGGGTGTGTGTTCTCCAGTTTTGCAAAGGAACTTCCATTTCTTTGGACTTCATGAACAGCAAAAATGTAAATGTAGGCAAAGAAATTAAATGTTGTCTTGCTTTCCTTGAGGCCTATTCCTGGAAAACAAACCAGTTCCTTTAAAAATGGTCCCAAATTCCTGTATTTCCAGCTTTTTCTCACTGCTTGAACAAATACCATGCTCCCAGTATACCCTTCCATCTGTTAAATTCTTGCAAAAATGTTTGGTCTCTTTTTATTTACCATCTTAATTAATTGCCCTGAAGCTTACCTTTCCCTTCTTACCTTTTGCTTGTTTATCAGCTCATTTTTGCAACATTCGCTAATTATTGCAGACACTTTCATTTAAGGAGGATTTGCTCCTTTCCTGCCAATCTCTTCTTTCCACTTGACCCTGCAGCAACTTTGCCCATCAAAGTAAACATAAGCTGCCTGGTTTGCATTGGAAGAATAAGGACAGTAAGTAAACAAATGGGCATTGCTGCAATGCGTGGTGTTTATGGCTGCAAGCTGCCCACCTCTGCCCTAGGGAAGGGAGGGGTATTCAGTTAGAGAGGAGCAAACACAGCAGTCCCTCCTCCATCCCCTACCCCAGTGGCTTGGCTGGGGACACAACTGCATGAAGCAGCAGAGGTGGAAGCTGAACACTGTTTATGTAAAGCAGCAGATGGTGACATTACATAATCTGAAATGCTATATGTGTGTGTATATATATATATACACATATATATAAAATTTCACTGAGGCAATAGGACATTACATTGCAGGGACAATGTGTATGGCTGGTTGTAGGGTGGGTCTATAAACCATCTGACAAGTTGAACATGTTTTTGGCTGCTATGTTTCAAGAACAAAAAATTTAGGCACAGATTTCTACCTCAAACCTTCTCCCAGCAGAAGGGAAATGGAAATGCTAAAAGTCATCAAAGAAAAAGTAAGAAATTATCATTGTGAAAGCAGCAGCATAAATAACCAAACATGTTTATGAATGTGGAATTCCAGGCACGTGCTACATGCTGAATCCTTGCAAAATCTGGCCCAAACCCCTTTGCTGCAGAAGCCAGGACCTGCTGATGACCACCAGAGGCGCGGGGCACACGTTGTTTGAGCCGCAGGGCTGTGTCCCCCGCTGTGCTGTGCTGGCGTCAGTGAGCTCAGCACCACGGACACTGAGGCCATGCAGGAGGGCTCTGCTCAGGCACTGCTCCAGGGCCCTGTGCCACAAGCTGCCAGACGGACAGAGTGACAAGATTGTGTGGATGAACCCCAGGTGTCCCCCCTGAAATGGCCACGGAGCACAGGGCTCCCAGCTGGAGGCAAGTGACAGCACCTGTACAGGGGAATGCTACACGTCCTGTGATGGGGACTGGCCACTTTGGCAGAGAACACAGGCATTGCCCCTGCAAGATGATGCTGGTCTTGAAATGGCCATTGGCCTTTAAATGCAGAAGGAGCAGCAGGCATTGACTGCACATTAATTTAAAATGTAATTTTTATCCTCTGCCTGAGACTCACGTGGGATTTATGCTATTAAATATTAAATACCAAGACCTTTATGCAATGAGGAAGCTTTACTGAATAAAATTACATTAAACAATGAAATCAGAAGCTTTGCAAATGTTAACCATGAAACAAATTCCAGAAAACAGGGTGAGGACCCAGAGGGGATGTGTCCTTCAGCCAGTGACCCCCAATGAGCTCCTGACCCAGGGGCCTGTGGCCTCTCGCGTGTACCTGAACAAGGGCCTCTGTCTTACAGCTGCACTGTGCCAGTGTCTGCACCCTCCTGAGGGCAAGGCTTGCACATCAAAACAGGGCTTTGAAGGGTAGCTCGACTTCCAATTTGTGAGAAGTCCAACAGCAAATTATAATTATCTTTTGTTTTCTTTTTCCTTACATTGCACTTCAGGGAATTATTTGAATATTCTGCATGAGAATGGTGATTACTTTGTCAAGACGGGCTGTTGGAGTGACATGGAGCTGATTTCATTCCATGTCCAGATGGGAAGAGAAACACTTCTGCAGCACTTGCCAAAACTGGCCTCTAATTAACACTGGTACCACTGAACCTCAATTCTGTGGGACCTGCAAATAAACAACCACACTAGAGTCCCAAATGTAACAACTATTCAGTAATCTGTTTAACTCCTAGATTGTTCCAGGATTTCAAACAATGGGATACAAGTTATTATCCCACCTCACAGCCTGGCTGATACCCAAGTGTTAACACAGGTCTGGGCCATACCTGCTCTGTGAGCCTTGATTTCAGAAAACCTGCTTAAATGTTGTCTGGGATACAACTTAGCATAAGCACAGGTTAAGGACCTGCTCCATGAGAGGCACTTCTCTGATTCCCTGTATTTAAATGTCTTCCTCGCCCAAAATATTTGAGTCTTCTCTCACATGAGGTCATTTGTCAGCAAGTACCCAGAGCATGAACTGGGAGAGGTAAGAACATTTTGTCATTACAGCAGAGAGACTGGACCTCTTTTCAACCAATTCACTGAGGTTTTCTAAGTGGAGAGAGGAGAGAGGGAAGCTCTTTGTTAAAATGCTCCTCTTACAAAAATAGAACAGGTAGAAAAAAACTCTTTCCCAAGTTCTCGAAATGGACTTGATGTTGAGATTGAGATTTTTAGAACAGAAGACTAATGTGATGAAAAGTAATTGGAAACCTGTTTGAACTGCTTTAAAAAGATTGTCTTTGGGGAAAACATCCATTTAAGGGGAAATAAAGAAGCATGAGGGCCTGGAGGCAAAGCAACCTTCAATGAAGAGCATGGCTTGCCTGTGCAGCCCAGGGAGCAGGCGTTCCCGCTCAGCTGTGTGCTCCCCTGGCCAACACACTCTGTTCACCACTGCTGCTGGGAAAAACCCCCCAGAGAAGCCCAGGCAGCAGGAGCACGGATACCACAGAACAATGTAAATACAGACATTAGTATAATTTCTGAAAGAACAGATGACTGAAGGAATTTCTACTGTTCCATTTGCAGTTCCAAATTCGACCCATGCCACCAGAAGATTTCCAAACATTAAACATGTTTCCCATGTGCTGTGGAAGGACTCTGTGTACCTTTGAAATTAGCTATCTCCACCATTTCTGCTGCATCTGCTTATAGTCCAGCAACCTACCAAGGACAGAGCCAGCCAAAATAGCAATAAAAATAATTCCCAAGGTCAGGGGAGTGCATCGCGCTTGGGGCATTAAAAATCTCAGCTTTGCTCTAAGCTGCGTTGATAATCAGCACCAGAGGCAGCAGGGAGGACTTTCCACAGGGGTGTTATGCTGCTTGGTGTCCATATGGCTCAGTGATATTTTGCTCGATTTTATTTCATGGTTGGAGAGATCAGAGTTTTCCTTGAAGAGCTGGCAAGCAGAGCAGACAAAATTCCCAAGATATTTTCCTGTTCTAGCAGCAAACTGCAAGGAGAAGAGTCCCTGCTGAGCTCTCATGGATGAGAGGGCTCTGGAGCAGCAGTGGCATGCCAGGACACAGAATTGTGCCGGAGCTGAGGACAATTCCTCACAGAAGTACTGGCTGACACTCACCTCCTCTCCTGCTCAAGACAGGGAGTGACACAGGGGGAACAGGTCAGTGGGTGACCCTGCCTTGGCATCCTGTTGGGATAGCACTTCCAAAAGCACCCAAACCTCTTAAACCTGAGAGAAGCCAGAAAAGTCAGTGTGGTCTGGGAAGCTTCAGGAAAAGATATAAAGGTGAATATTGCCACCTCAATAATGATAGCTTCACACTACTGCAATTATTCTTATACCAATATTTTGATGTTTTCACTTACAGTCATTACAAATGAATTATTCCTGTCCCCAGACACCAACCAGAGCCACCATTAGTAATATTCTGACCACAGGCAGGTGTAATAAAATTGATCAAGGTGTTGACACTTAAAGATACAAGCAAAGGAGCATGATAAACTGCCAAGAACTGGGAGCAAGAAACAAAATGTTCTTTCTTTGTGAAATGGCAGCTGGCAGGGGTGAGTCTTTTGACTTTGTTTTGTGAAGACAACAGCTTTCAAATTACCCAGGTATTCCATTTGGCCTCTCAGAGCAGAATGGGTAGACAAAATGGCCCTTGTGCCCTTGCACACAGGGTGTCCCTGTGGGCATTGCTAGATGTGGGGGACACAAGGGAGGTCCATCATCATTTGTCCCACCCTCTCACAAACTGGAAATGAATCCACGTGTGTGCAACTCCTGGCAAACACCTCTGCACATTTCCCTCCTGCCCCATAAATATTCCAGTTTAAACTAAACTGTGCGTTACATGCCAGCAAGATCATTGTGTGGACACACAAAGAAAAGGTTGCAGGAGGCTGAGAACATCAGACTGTGCAGCTTGGCTTACCCTGAGCACAGGGATCGTGCCCTGAACTGAGGAGGGGCTGCTCTCCTGGTCCTTTTGCTGTTTTACACAAAGCTGCCACTTCCTGCAGCCCCAGGTGTGTGATGTGCACAAAGGAAAATAAGGAAGATGCTGTTGCTGACTAAGTGGCAAACCACTGAGGCAAATTCCCTGGAAAAGTGGAGAATTCTAAAGGGCAGTGCAAAATAATGGATTGCTCCAACAAAGGTGGTTTGACAGCAGCTGCACGATTTGAATTCAATGAGAGAAAAAACACAGCAGGGCCTAAACAAGAGTGTTGACCATGAAGTAGAATTTCCTGGAACTGAAGTGAAAAGGCTAATTCATCAAGCTGTAATGAGAACCTCATTGTCATTCATCTTTTATGTGAACATTTGCAGGCAAGAGCCTGGATGTCAGGGGAAAGCCCTGTAATTAATTTATCTCTGTTGTGTAAAAGGTAACGGATCTGAACAATAGGTTCTGTCCCAGCACAGCTGCCTCAAATAAAAATCAAAGTGATTATTTAGGTATTATTTCTACTTCCATCAAAGGAAAACTAAATAGCTGCAGAAAAACTGGAACCATGAAAAATGCACTGTTTGACAGAAAAGGCACAGAAGACCACTTCCAAAAATCATGTTGGCAAGAAGAACCCAAACCCTGAGCAGGGAGGGCCAAAAAGAAGCATCATTTGCATCAAAGGGAGAATTTCATACCTATCTGAAGGTACTGAATTAGGATTAAGGACAAATAACAGAGGCAACAATCAAAGTTATTTCCCATGGATAATTTGCCCTCAATGTTCAGAAGACTATGTCAAGACTCCCTACAATTAAAAATCCCTGGCTTACTCTTGTTGTGCTTGCTTTAGTCAAAACCCTTTATTCTCTGGAGCAGGAGCACCAGTAGACTCACAAGAGTGACAAAGGCTTGCCTGAACTGCCTTTTGTGCAAACAGGTGCCAGAGGGAGTTCTTACAACTATTGACCCAGAACTGGACTTGCACAGGTTGGGGTCCAGCTCAGCGTGTGTTTGGTGCTGAGCACGAGCTGACAGCCCTGCTGCCAGGGCTGCTGCTTCCATCCAGCAGCTCCAAACCTCAGGGAGGGAGTGGAAAGGCAAGGGAGGGGGACAGCTGGGGCTGCATAAATTATCAGCCACAGTGGATGATGTATTGACGTGTAAAAAGAAGGAAGAGCAGCCTGGGTCGCTGTTTGCAGCCAATGTGTTAGGTGAGCTAATTAAAAAGACAAGAAGGAAGTTACAGTCAGTGGAAAGTGAAGTAGTTGATGCTTGAGAAAGGAAAAAAACATCCTGCTGCCCATGCCAGACCTGCCAGGTGTCCCTCCATGGCCAGGATGTGCTCAGTGCAGGGACCATGCAGGGCCAACAGGCAGAAGTGTTTTTTAGGAGGATGAAAGCACAGCAAAGGAGAGAGAAAAGGCAAAGAAACACTGCTGAGCCTTGAAACACAAAAACAACAGCAATTTGGGTCTGTTCCTAGAGTTGAGATCCTATTTTTCTTCTACTTTATACATCACCATGCAACTCTAGAGACAAAAAACAACCGGTGTTCTTGCCAATACTCTGGTGAATCCACAAAAATGTGGGTCTCCAGGGTTCATTAAATTATTTTTTTCTGTTGCTGGTGTGGCTGGAATTCAGCCTTTAAGGATGTTCTTGCCAGCTGGGATATCCCGGAGGACATGTTTCTTCTTCTGTTTTGCTGGCAACCATGAGGAAAAAATCATAATGAATGACCTCTTTTCTCTTTTCCTTCTGCACCAGCTGGCTCTGATACCTTTTCCCAACCTGCACTTGCATCTTCTACCAAGCAGAATCTCATTTCCCAGAGACTTCTTCAGGCTCCTCAAGATAATGAAAAAAACCAGTATAATGGAAATACTTGGCATGGCCTTTCCTCTTTTAAACCAACTTGCTTTTTTATTTAAAAAGCTATTGGAATAAGTAATTTCCCTCTATTCTGTTAATCCTAGCTCCCTGCACATCAAGACACATCCTAAACTGGCCATACTGAAAGCCATTAGATAACCTTCAGAGGGCAGAAACAGAGCTCTCTGAAATTGCTCTACTAAATAGTTTGCCAGAAGGAACACACTGAATGGGCCTTCAGAAGTGTGCAGGAAGGAAAAAGCGAGAGAATAAGATTTGTAGCTGTACCTATTTCCTCTTGATTCTTTATTTCCACAGAAGACGAGCAGGGTGGATGTGCCTGGGGAGCTCAGGAACTGCAGTGCTGGGGCTGAGCTGCAGCCTGGACACCAGACAGGATGGGAACATCCCAAAAAGGCACTCTCTGTCTCCAGCCGAGCCAGGAGGGTGGCTCTGCAAAAGCTGGTACTTGACTAACATTTTTCCTCCTTCGGTATTTTCTTTTCCACATTGAGTTTTCTCCAGTTCCAGTTGTTCTGGTCTGAGGCCAGTTTGCTCCGTGGGCATGACAGGTTGCTTAGCAGCCAACTTTAAAGTTCGATTATTGTATTAATATTGATGCTATCATTGCATGAATCATGACTCCTGTAGGAGGAATAATTTAAGTTTCTTTAAAATATTGATTTTGGAGAGATACCAAACTGGAGGCACATGGGACTGAATCCTGCTGGCATAGCAGCTCGAGGATGAGCATCACCAACTCTGCTGGGTGGGATGGAGACCGGGAAAAGCAGATGGAAATTCTGGGATAGTTTGCATTTTAAGGGATCTGCCCTCCACTGGGGGCACAAACTCAGGACAACATAAAAATGTTTCTGCATTTGAAGGAGCTGATGTTCTCATGTGTATGGGAATTCTTAGATCCAGGGAGATTTCCAAGGCCATAAATGTGAGGGCTAGAAATCTTATCTGGATTCTCTAGAATATGATCAGAAGTCAAAAGAAGTCATGAATACAGAGTTCTGTCAAGAATGTCTGTATTATCTCAATATTTTCCACATAAAATAAAAAAAAAAAAGGGGTTATATAAATAACATTCCATGAAAATGTCCTTAATGGCTGTGTTTTGACACATCTTTAAGACCATAAACTTCACCCTTTTTAATGTTTTTGGTAAGACTTGTAATGAGAAAAGACAATTCTGAAGTCCTGACATTAATAAGTCTATTGTAAAAAGGTCACCTTTGCCTAAGAATATTTTATTATCAGTGGAGCAGAATAGCTGTGAATGTGTAATGACTTTTATCTGATGATTGCCTTGTATTCTTTCTGAGGAAAGACGGCTTCAGATGTTGATAATTTACATATAAGCATTGAAGTGTTTGGCAGCAGAAAAACAAACTGGTTCAGAGAAATTAATTATAAAGCAGCCATAGAAGAGACATGAAAATTAACTTCAGATCTTTGTGTGTTTCTAAGAGGTTCTAAAAATCACTACAGGACTGCCTGTCCCTGGGACACCACTGCACAGGGTGAGGCAAACACACACACTGGAGACTCACTTTGAGTATAAATCACTGGAAAGGATATTTCTCATTTTCATTTGGTTTTTCCACTTTGGTGTAGAACCTCCACCACTTGCATTTAGCAGAACATAATGGATTGGGAGGTACAGAGAGGAGATACAGGTAGAATAGGTATAGGTATGGATACAGGTATAGCTATTTAGATATAGATTAGATACAGACAGATATAGATAGATACAGGCAGATAGGAGTGTTAGTGGCAACAGGAGCTCAGATCAGCAACTAAGATTGACAGAGCCACATGCAAAACCAGAGCTGTGTGAAGGTGCCAGTCCCTAGGAGCTACCGACAGGAGAGACAAAGGGCAATCATGCAGTCAGGATCAAACTGAACACGTGGGACCAGTGATCTCACAGACTCCCTGCAGGGGCTGCTAGCCTGGCATGGGTTTGCTGTGGGGTACAGAACCTGTTCTGCAGCCACTGAGACAACTCTGCAGCTCAGAAATGTCCCTCCTGCCTGCCATGACCACGAGCACACCTCACACTCTGTGCTCATGTCAGATTAGGTTTCCCCAGGAGAACTGGGTGTTCATAAATAGCTGTGCAGAGCTTGTTTGTTATTTTGAGTCATTACATTTCACTTAATTACTCCCAACCCACCACCCATGAAGGCTTTTCAACAAAAGCTGCCTCTGTTAGAAAAACATTTTCATATACTGATGATCTTATCTCAGGAATGTTTTTCAAAGAGCATTTAAACATCATGCTTCATTTGCCAGGGGACACAGTGAAAAGTAGGGATATTTTTATAATTATAATTTCAAGAAAAAAGTATTTTCTAAAAGTGCTATCTGGGACAAAAGCTTTGTCTTACTGTGAAGTCAAATTATCTGGGGATCATATAACTGCAAAACTTCATCAGTACAAGAACACTGCGCCAACTCATCAGTATTTCAGAGGAAATATGATGGATATTCACAAAGGATGGTTTTTACTGCAAAGTGATGGCTGCTGACACCTGGAACCCATTTCAAGGTTCTGCAGGGGAGCAGCATGCCCCCTCTCACAACAGCACTGAGTTAATTTCATGTGCCAGAGCATCAGAGAACACACAGGAACAGTTCTGAGGGATACGTGAGAGACTGGGAAAAGAGATGGACAAGAACCAGAGGAGCAGGACAGGCAGCAATTGAGATTTGTCAAGAACCCTTTTGTCAAGAAGCTGGAGAGACCTGAATTGCAAATGACACTTAGCCAAACAGGAGAAGAGAGGACAAAAGCAATCCAGAATGTAGTGAAAGCATGGGGATGTGCTACTGCAGCTCTCCAGGAATCAGATGAGCTGAAGCTGGATTCTAGAGGTGCTTCCAAGCATGTCCTGTGCCATTTGCACCAATTACAGGGCTGCTGCCCAGCCTGCCCTCCTAATACGAAACAGGAGGAGCCCTAATCTCTCTGTATCAGGAAATGGGTATTTAACCTAATTTTTTCAAACCCTAATTGCATCCTCATTCTTCCTAATACTGAGCTAATAAATGAGGCATTCCAGATTCCACCCTGGCATTTCAGCACACCATAAAAAATACACAACAGATTAAGCAACCATTAGCTGAGCATTCTCAGCCAGTGCAGCTCCCACAGAAGAAATCCAGCTCCAGTGATGGCAACCCCACAGCAGAGCCCACCATGAGGGAAGCCGTGGGCACCGTGGGCTTCTGTGGGACTATGCTCGTGTCTCCTTTAAAGCATGCACACTGACGGATGAAAATATTCACAGCTGCCACAACGCTTGCTTCATTTTTCATCCTGTCATGAATGAAACGCCTTCTTAATGTCCTTTACATCAAAGAAATTATTTCTTTATCTGGTATCATCCAACCTGTTTTCCATTCCCAATCTCCATTCCCTTAGAAAGCTGAACAATAATTGGTATTCAGTGAATGAATTGTCATTACTTTTATAAATTATATCACATTGTTCAACTCCCAACATAAGGGAGTTACTGTTCTCAATACCAAACAATGATGCTGCTCCTTGTCAGGAGAGAGGGGTGAGAGATAAAAATTCCAGAAGTAATACTCCACCAGTGAAAGGCGACTTTTGTCAGCTCTTCTGAGCCCAAACCCTGCTTGGAGCTCTGGCTGTAGAAAAGCAGCCTCCTCCCCTGTGAGCAGCCAGCTCCCCAGCTCCCCCTGTGCGAGCCCTCCTGCTGGGTGGGCACACACACTTTTCACTTCTCACTTCTCACACACACTTTTCACTTCTCACTTCTCACTTTTCACACACACTTTTCACTTTTCACACACACTTTTCACTGCCCCCCAGCACATGCAGGACTGCAACCCAGGCCGCAACCCTGGAGTCACCACTGAGGTTTAAAAATCCACCAGTGGAGTTCACAAAGCTCAAGTTCATCTGTAAGTTGGTGTCTGATTCAGAGAAACAAGAAGAAGCTGCTCCAGCTCCTACACAGACAGAATTTATTCCACCCCATCTCAGAAGAGATGTAGTGTTCCTTTTGTCTTGTTTTTAATTTTTATAAGAGGAAAATACTTGAAAAAGAATATATCTGCACAGCCTAATTCCCAACTGACGTTTTAGTTTTGAGTCCAGAGATGAACAGGATGCAGTGGTGTGAATTGTTACAATAACATGAAAAATGCAGCAGAACTTATTATCCTAAATTTAATCTCTCCCTCTGAAATTCTGTCAGGCTCGTTATGTTGGTTCCTTTTTTGACATGGTTTGAGCACCTCCAGGGAGCAGCTATACAATACCAATAATAATGATTAAATTGCTGTCTAAAGCTTCACTGGACATCAAAAATAAGTAGATTAAATTCACACTTACAGATACTTTTAAAAGAAAATTATCAGTGTACCAAAATGGTGGAGCTTATGATAAGCCCTAATGGAGTAACTACACCAGCTCACAGATCAAATGTCCTACAAACCTCATGGACACAGGACTCCGAGGGGAGCAGGTCACAGCCCTGAGGGAGGCTGTGTTTTCAGAGTAGCAGAAAGTGACATTTCATCCAAACATATCACCAACTCCAGCTTTGGAAATGTGTTGCTTCCTGCCATTGCAGGGCTCCTGCCCTGTGCTCTGCTCACACTCCCCCATGGCCACCCAGCCCCAAATCCTGTTCTGCAGCAGTAATGCAAGTGCATGCTTACTTTTTGGAGGGGGAAGTTTTAAATGGAGCTTTATAGAGATGAATATCATCAACCAGATTTGTAATTAATTCCAGCAGCTCATTAACTGTAGGAGTAAAGTCACTGGAGCTTCACTAGTTTATGAGACCTACGGATGGGTGTCCATTTACTTATTAAAGAATGCAGATGGTGCCAGGGTTTTATTAGGTGGTGTATTCACTATGTAGAGACTCTGTCCATCAGAGCTGCAAGGAACCAGAACGGCTTCTTAACTGAAATTCCACATCAGCGCTCAGGAGTTCCGTGAGACACAAACAATATATAAACTTTGTTCTAGTTTCTCCTTAAATTATCAATATCCCCACAGAGAGCAGTAAAACTGACCTTCAGCTGCCCTGGTAAGTCATGGTTAAAGGAGTGGAGATCCTGAGCTGTGCTGGGTCTGTGTGCTCGGTTCTTTGAAGAGTGCTGGCCGTGTCCCAGCATGCATCCCTAAATAAACCAAAACTGAACTGAAAAGCCACTTTGAATTATTATTAACAAGCACTGCACTATTTTAATTGGCCCCCTGGTGAATACTGGCCTAAGCATGGGGACAATAAATTGCCTTACTGTGTGAAATTTTTGTTTTGAATCCAACAGTAAAAAAAGTCCCCCAAACTCAGAAAAAACACTGATGAGCACATAGGCACATGGAGAGAGCTGAGAGCACCAGGTCTGGTAAGAGCTCTCTGTTCAGACAGCTCTGGAGCCACCACAGTGATGGACAGGCCAACTCCAGTGGCCTCAGCATCGAACCAGCAGTGGTGGCTGAGAGTTGCAAATCAAGACTAAAACAGCCCAGGTTTTGTGTACCAGGAATGCTTGGAAACTGTATTATTTAGTCTTCTACAATGGCTGCTTCTTTTCTGGAGGATGAGGAAAAGCATCTTGTAGAGCCCCAGTGATGTGTTGCACCTCATGCTGGACCTGGGTTTTCCAGCATCACTCAGAAGTCAAAACAGGGAAAAAAAAAAAAAAAAAGAGCCAAATCCTCCTACAGAAAGCAAGAGCTGAGCCAAATCAGCCTCCAAGTAAGCTCCACCAGGGCTGCTGCCACCCTCCATTCATCAGGAACAATGAGTGCAGGCATTGAAATTCCACACTGCTTTGATAAACGGAGTGCTGCTTTTTTAGTATGTCACATTTAGGCAAGAGAACAGATTCTGGCTGTAAAAAAAAGTACCCTTGGAACCTGCTTTTATAGTTCTTACTTGAAATATTTCTCAACAGTCCTCTCATCACATGCATTTAAACAACTGCAGCCTCAGGGGTGTAATAACCGATAGCAAATCCACTGACTTTTCCAGGGCAGAAATGCAAGTCCTACATGCAGGTCACAATTTAATGAGTTCACAGACAACAAACCAGAGGGGAATCAATGCTAATTACGACAGGGAATCCCAGTGTCTCCATTGCATCTGTAGTGTCACTCACCTGCAGCCACCAACTGCTCACATATTGATTTTAAGGTTAGCATCAGGCATAACACCTTGATGTGAAGCGTGTCCCTCTGCCCTCAGATTTGCACTGACAGGGATCAAACAGCCAGTAATTGGTAGGGGGGGAAACATCCCATACTCCCCAGGCACAACTGGAACAAAGGAAATCCCAGATTCATGAATATTTAGCAAGTTTCCACACTCCTATGCATGACAGATGTATTTTGGTTTTAAAAGAATGTCAAAACCATTCACTGCAGTTCCCTTGTGAGATTAGAGTGGCCCCTTTTCTGGGAGCAGTTGGTTTTGTGGCTTCATCCTGCATCTTCCTGCGGATTGGTTTAGGGCTGGAATTCTATTAACTGGAACTTTTTCGGGGAGGAAAGTGGCATCCGTTCGGACATTTTTATTTTCAATTTTCATTTCAATTACATTTATATTTGGGCTTTGAGGTTGTTTACAGCTGAAATATATCTGCCAGAGTTCAAGTATTTCCTAGTCATTGCTCACATTAGTTCTTTGAAAGGCTTGTCAAGACAAAAGGAATCACACAGAAACAAAAGTGTCACCTGAGGAGGATGTGTCAGCAGCAGGTTAGGCCAGGGGAGAGCCCTGCTGGCATCCTGAGCAGCCTGCCAGCTGGGGGCTGGCACAAAGCACTGCCCTGGGCTTCAGCCAGGGACAGAGCTGGGGACATGTGAGCTTGGTGTGCCCAGCTGGCTGGGACCCCTCACGGGGCCGGAGCAGCCACAGCCACCTCCCTGTGGCTTTACCCATCCCTTGGGAATACAGGGCTGGCTGCAGTGGTCAGGAGAGCTGGGCAAGGTGCAGAGGGGTACATAAAATGCTCTATCAGTGAATTTAATGCCTGGTGATAAAACACTTTATCCATTCCCAAGGATGGTGCTTGAACAGATGCTGTTAGTGGTTGTATTTCAAAAGTCAATGGGGCTAAATAAATCTAAAATTTACTTCTACTAAAAGTGTTATGAGGCCAAGGTCTTTTTATTCTTTAGGTGTTCAATTAAGCAAAAATCCAGAGATCTGCTGGAGAATTTAAGACTGCCATGAACAGGAAAGCTTTTTAGTTAAGCTTTCATCTCTTCATGTGAAGAACTAAATTGATGATTTTTAAATAATTTACATCCCAGAAGTAGTGTTTAAAAAATGTCCCAAATGGAGCTAAAAGCATCGTAAATATAATTTCCTGTCAGATTATATGAAATACCCTGATAAATGAACAGCTCTTAAAAGGACACTAACAGTGGACTTGGAAGGTCTGACTCCAGCTTTCTGAAAATGCCAGCTCTGAGCAGCTGCCGTTTGACTTCAGCTCTGCGTGCCCTGAGCAAGCCATGAGATACAGAAGTATGAGTGTGCACTTTTTCCTTTCTCTGATTTATTACATCAATGCTTATGTTTTGAAGAGCCTTATCCAACTAAGAAAAAAAGGGAAACTAGTCATCAACCCAGAACTTGGGGAAGGGGAGAGAGACATGACTGTTTATCTGCTCAATAAGGATCCTTTTGAACGCATCACCAGCTGCCAACAAATGCAAATGTCTTTTATTTTCCTTTCAGTGGGAGGGGAGGAGAGAGAGGAGGGAGTCTGTGTTAGCTCTGCTGTTACACTGCTGAATTAAGACAGCCACCTACCCATCATCTACTTCCAAATCCCTCTTGATTTTCACACACATCTGACATTTCACAGCCTTCTGTTGCCCATCCTGTTTAAATATTAATGCATCCAAAGGTTCAGATGACTGCAGCCATCCAGAACAGAGAATCAGAAATTAAAAGCAAACAGGCAGAACAAAGCCCGGTAACGAGTGCGTGGTTCTGAACTTGCTGGGAAGGCTGAGATGAGCATACAGTCAGCTTGAGCTGTGAGTCATCCTTTCTTGTTATTAATGCAGTATTTATCAGCACTCACTCCTTTCCTCATGATTTCTGCCAGCTCTGTTTTCACACCACGTTCATCACCACAGCCTTCCTCTGCCCAGCAGGCCCAGCTCGTGTTCTCAGGCTCTGTCCATGTCCTGTACTCCCATTGTGTCAGCAGCCTCTTTCCTGGGTGCTGTACTTCTTTTGCAATTGTTTCTGTTTCTATGTGATGGGGCAGCAGTGGTGAAACAAAAAGTGACAGGCTACACTGAGTGTTGTTATGACGCCGTCATTTCCATTCTCAAGCAGATGGAGCCGGCACAAGCTGAGCGCAGCTCTTCGGGCACACTAAATGGCTTCAGCACCATGGCTGACCTGACCTCTGAGCCCAAGACGTGGCACTGCCCTTCGGAGCACTTGTCCCACTACTGCCACTGGCCGTCGGTCAGAGGCCGGGGTACCGCTGGACAGGGTTTGTGCATCTCTGCTCAGGAGCCCTGTCAGCACTGGAGCTGCTGCTCTCTGCACGTCCTGGCAACTTGCATTGTCCTGTGCACAAGGAATCACTGTGGGCTCTTCCTCCAGCCTCCAGACCACCAGCACTGAATCTGCATGAAGAACATGACCTGTCCCCATCCCCACATGGACAGAGACAGCAAGGCCTGAGGAGCACACGAGATGTCCAACGGGGACATCCTGCAAACCATCACAGGAGCTGAGAACAGACACCAAACACTTCTATGACACCAGTCCCACCTTCCATACTGACATGCCAGCCATGGAGAGAGAAAGGTAGAACCCTTAGAAGAAAAAGGCCATGCTCAGGAAAGAGAAGATGCCAAAGGCAGACGTTATGGGAAATGCTCAATGCTTCCTTCCATTCAGCCTGAAAGTCAGAAATTATAACAGCTGAACCCTAAGGAGAGGAGGATGAAAGGGCTTCGCTCCTGGGCATGTGACACTGCTCCCCTTTGTGGTACCAGATGCGGGGAAAGAGGAGAGAAGAAAAGCAAATCTGGAGCTGAAAGGCTCTTTTTTTCTCCCTTTTTAAAAGAAAGAACAAAATTAAAACGATCCTGAAAGAACAACTCTTTCTTTCAAAGACATTAGTTTGGGAAGCTGGCTGTAAAAGGGTACATTTTTGAAATGTGGCTGCAGTTACCAAGCAACCTGCTCTGCTGGCAGCAGCGCGTCCGAATTCGGGGGAGGCAGAGCCCATGGCTCTGCCCTCCCAGGACAGCGAGTGCAAGCCTGGACAGCTGGCACACCACGGTGTGTGGAGCCAGGACCCTCCACCCAGAGTGGCCTCCAGAGCTAGCTGGGCCTTTGGAAGAAGTGAGGATGGGAAAACAATTGAGACATTGCACTGACAGAGGATGGAGGAACAAGGAGAAGAGGAAAATCTGAAATCAGCCCAGTAGATGCAGCAGAAGAGCTCTGGGTTTATGTGGGTGCAACTATAAACCTAATTTGATGTATATTACTAAAACTAAGGCAAACAGCAAACAAAATTCTCAATTAACCTTCACTGTTCTCATATGCCTTGGACACACTGCAGTGCTTTGCAGGATTTTCTATAGCCCAGGGATATAACAGTGGAAAGAAGAAAACAGATGCCCTGGGACCCAACCTTTCCAGGCTGAAAAACCCCAACTCTGCCTGGGTCCAGAGCTTCACCAGGGCTTTCATTCTATTAACTCCACACAAGGATATCATTACACTTTTCTAATCATGAGCTGTTTTGTTACATCCATTACTGTTCTAAATGGGAATTAGGCACAACATGCACTTAATTTAGGTTATGAGTTCAGCTGAAAAAAAATCTAAGCGTATATCCAAGACAAAGAGCTGAGATGTTTTATTTGGTGAAGAGAACTAGCCCCAAACACAACCTCACACTGTCCCAAATGTCTCCTGGTAGCCTCTGCCCCCAAAATGTCCTGAGCTGCTTGGTGCTGAGGGCTGCGTTCAAACCTCTTGGCTCAAAGCATTAACAGAAAGACTATGGTTAAATGTTGTTTGAGACACCTGAGGATGCTAATAGTGAAGATGGGAGCACCTCCCAGGACCTCTTTCTACCCTTTTGAGCCACCCTCCACCATCACCTGAGCCAGCAGCAGCACATGAGCCCCTGTGCTGCAGTGTCACTTGCAGTGTCACTTGCACAGAGCACACGGCACTGCCACTGTAGTATCTGCCTTTACTCCAACAGCCAAAGCAAACTCTGAGACATGTCTTGGAGTGTAAGATCCCTCACTGATCTGCACAATCTTCAACAAATGTTCTGTGCCTGGCACTTGGCATATTTATAGGGTGCTCTGAGAGCGTGCAAAGGTTTGTCAATAATCATATTAGACTTCACCGTTTTCCCTACGTTACACCTAACATGGTGTGTATGTTGTAAACACAGTCATTGTAAAAAGAGAGGGATGTCACTAAACAGCTGGTTTGCTCAGTTCTTTCATAAAATAGCTGAAAATTGTAGGTAGGCATTACATGGAATGCCTAATCCCTGAGTATTTAGGATTATTATATGATAAGGGCAAGAAGACCATGTGCTACATTACATTTCTTTATGAAACCGCACAGTCTTTTTGATATTTCTTTTTGAAACAGCACTGGCAAAACCTGTCACTTTTCTGAACTGATCCTTACTGTTACAATTGAGACTATTTTCTGAAGTGACTGAAAGTTTGAGTCATTTAGCACAAGAACTGCTCCCACAACAGGATTCTGAAAGTAATGCCACTCATTCCAAATTTCTTTGCTGTATTTTGTGCAACAACCATGCAGAACCATCAAGCAGAGAAAGAAAGTGCCCAGGACTTTACTGAGACACAGACTGCCTCCAGCTGCCACTTCTCCCATCAGTGACTGATTTCACAACATGACCATAATGCACATAGGCTTTTTTCCCTATGTTTTGCCCCTTTTCTCTTAGTATTATAAGGTATCATTGTTCCATTTCTGCACCCTGGTCAGAACACCCTTTGGATTTACAGTCTGACCCACCTCCCTCTTAATTTAGTAGGAGCTGCAGTGGACACTCAGATGGTCTTGTCAAGGTACAACTTCTCTGCGGACAATGGAGTAACACAGGTGAGAAAACAGTGAGAGTAAATAATGAGAATAATTTCCTATAGGTCTGACCCTGAAAACATTTGAAACAATCTCACACATCCCTCTCCATTATCAACACCACTCATGCCTCTTCTAATACGCTGCATCACATTTCCACCTTGTCCATCCCAGCTGTGGGTGTTGCCGGCAGTCCCCCCTTCGCGGGCCCGGGGTGCTGGCACCGGGGTGGTGGCACAGGGGTGGTGGCACTGGGGTGGTGGCACCGGGGCTGCTGCTGGCAGCTGCTGAAGGCACAACATTCACCGTCACCACATAGCTTCAGGCGGGCTCCCCTGCTCACCCTGCACACCGATGGCTTTGCTCTGCCATGCTCATGGCTGTGTTGGTGCCTGAAACACTGAACAGATATTTCTCTTTAAGGCATTTAAACTGCAGCCGTGAACAAAGTACAAAAACCAACCACAGCACCCCCCTCTGCCATCAGGCTGGGTTAAACAGAGCTGAGCATCTTTCAGCTGTGAGGAGAAGTGTGCATCGCGAAGCCAACCTCTCACAAAGCTCCTTGTGAGAGACGGAAAAATTCCCCAGCGAGTGAGAAAAAAAGCTGTATTACTAACCCGACTGGAAATTAGGGAGTTGGAGATATTAGGGCCAGCACAGGGAGCTGCCGGTGCTCACACAGAGGGGCCGGGCTGGCCGCCCCCGATGGCAGCTGCGGCCGTGTGAGTGACACAGCATCAGCCAGCAGGGGACACCGAGCACCTCCTACCCCCACCACGAAATACTCCACCGCAGTAATTCCAGGAGAAGGGATGCTGCCATCTCCCCTGGATACAACACCACCCTTCCTTTATTTTCCTGCTAATTTCCCTTAAGTGGGGCTGGTTGGAGTCTTGAGTGGTGGCTTGACACTGCTGTTTGCAGTCCGTAACCCCTCAGCCAGGTTATCTTGAGGCAGCAGGACTCTTGCCCAGGGATGCAGCAGGTCTTGCAGTTCCCCACGTGGGATTTTGTACACCAAGTCCTGGAAACAAACTGGCATTAGAGGGGGTTCAATGCAGCGGGGCTCTGGTTTTATAAACCCCGTCAGTTTGTCTGGGCTTCACCTGTGTTTAGAAATCGAGGCAGAGCAGCTATGAGACCCGCAAACAACAGTGCTTGTTTTCATGTCAAATATGTGCAAACAGCTCATATGTCAAAGTGACAGCATCTCCCCGGGACGCTGCTCACACCCAGCAGGTCTCCCCGGTGCTCTCGGCGGGCAGACCCCGCCAGCTGTCCCCCCTGCAGCAAAGGTCCCGAGTGCCCCTAGCTGCCCACACACCTCCACACAGCTCTGCAGCCCACGCACGTGCTGCGGGGCACGTCCGGAGTTTGGTACATTTTCAGCATAGTTTTTCTCACTGAGAATGCTGACTGCATTTTCTGCCACTGCTTCACCTGGGCACAGTCCTGCAATTCTATTGATTTAGGCCCCAACCCAGAACATTTAAAAATGTCATTACATTTAACATTTGATTAATTTAATTTCAGTAAAACTAAATTAATTTCACAATTTTACAGCCTTAAAGCTGTACACCCACATGAAGGTTGGATGGGTTGCAATCTAACAGATGCACAACGTCTTGGGGTTGAGAACAGACCTCCACCCATCAGCATTTTAAAATTTGAATGTTACACTGCTAAGCCTCAGGGTTTTCCATTAATCAAAATTCGCCAAATTACTCTAAGACTGCAGCCCTATCAGTCCATCAGGTTCCAGAGAGCAAAATGAGCAAAAGCACTTCAATTGTTCATGTTGAGCTGAACAACCAGGTTCCTCTTCTCCAATGTCATGTGGAGATGGGAAAGCCAAGTGTCATTTAAAGTGTCAGCATCCCATTGTGGGGTTCAGACCCCACTCACGGGGGGCACTGCATGGAGAGATGCACACTCCTGCATCACTCAAGTTCATGGGACTGGTCAGAACATGAAGCAATGTGCAGCATACTGAGAGGAAACAGGATCAGTCCCCGCGTGGCATTCCAATTCCATTTTCCTCCCACATCCAAGAAACCCCGAGTGTTTTCTCACAGCCAGGCAGGTGTTGGGTCTGATGCTCCTGATCCACACTCTCTGGCACAGACAAGAACCAAACGTTGGTCCCATAACCACATTCAGTTTTGAACTCCAAGAGATGCATCTCCACAGGTTTCATTAAATATGCGTAGACCAAAGGGTATTTCAAAACCCTAGGCAGGGGTGCAGTGAGCACCCATTTAAATGCAGATGCTTTAAGAGTCATTTTCAGTTGCTCAATCTCCATGTGAAGCAGTAGCAGGACGGAGCTTGAACATGCAGGGAAGGTGGCAGTGCAGGCAATCCTGAGGACACCAGCAACTGCCTTTCAGCTCTCACATTTATAAATAATTTATTTCCAGCCACCTGTGCCCAGAATAACAATTTTCTGCCCGAAATCTCCAAGCTGGTGGTGGGTGGCCGCCAGGGGCTCGCTTTCCCGGGACCCTCTCGACCTGTTGGGAAGGGGCCCGGGTCTCCAGAGGGGCAGCTCTGAAGGGATGTGCCCCTAGTGGGAAGAGGCACAAGAAACAAACACGGAGCATCCGTTCAGCTGATCGCATTAGGGCTTCTCGCTGCTGCTGCTGCCACTCAGCTCTCTGCCGATGCAGCCATCCGTGCGTTTGGACAAACACCCAGGCAGAGGGAATGGGTAGGTCTGGAAACGTCGGCAGCTGCAGAAGGCTGCAGAGCTCTGCTGTGAAGCAGCCTTAGAGGAGAGGCTGCTTCTCCGGGCAGGGCAGCGTTATGAAACACGAGCGCGCTGGCTGTGCCTGAGGATTTCGGCAGCGCGGCGCGGACGCCGCTTCCATCCTGCCTGTTGGCGCAGGAGGCCATGGAGCGGCTCCCTCCGGCCGGCTCCCGCAGGGCGCAGGACCCCGGCGCCCCGGCCCGCTGAGCCGCAGGGACCCCGAGAGCCGCGGGGACCCCGAGAGCCGCAGGGACCCCGAGAGCCGCGGGGACCCCGGAGAGCCGCAGGGACCCCGGAGAGCCGCGGGGACCCCTCGAGGGACACGGCGGCAGCGGTGAGCGGGGCGCGGAGAGGGGCTGGGCGAGCTCCCGCCAGGGGCACGGGAGCAGCGGAGCGCCGCAGACCGGCACGGCGCCGGGCGGGCGCGCAGGATTACGGCTCTGCCCGCTGGGAGCGGGAGGCAGCAGGAGGATTAGTAGGGAAGGGCAGAGGGAGCCGGATTTATCAGCTTTTCAGATATGCATTACGGCCTTTTGTAATATTTCACTGGATTGTACAGGACTTTGCCTGGCTACAACAGGGGCTCCTCAGCCACTAAAGAAAGGTGAGGTTTTTCCTCTTTTTCTTACACCGTTCAGTATCTGCCCCTGCGAGCCGTGTGCCAGCTGGCCTGGGCACGAGCAATAACAGGACAACTTTTTGGAGGCTGAGGTATCAGCATTCATTGCAGTCTCAATGGCCATTTGTTTTACTAAATTAATCCACAGCATCTAAGTAAAGGGGCTGAGTAGTATTATTTACAAAGGCTGCAGGTTGCTCTCGAGATGCCCTTCCCCAAGAATCCATGGAACATTTTACTTGAAAAGTCAGCAATGGATACTGCAAGTGTGTGTGTGACAGCCTAGTGAGGCAGGCTGGAATGCTCAGCTTCTCCATCAGTTTCTGGAGCATCACCGTGCTGAATAAATAGACGCTATTCATGTTTAGTAGGTGAATGTTGCAGGAATTCAGATATTGAAGGGTTTGTGAAAGATACTTCTAAAACACCTATGATTAAGTGACAGAGCTGTGTGTTATTTTAATTATAGTAGATTTCCTTGCACACAGGGAAAGATCTCATCTGTAGATCCTGTGGGCTAAGGCAAACATAAATATATGGTACAGTTGTTGCAACATGCTTGTGCAAAACTTCAGCCACAGACCACATAGGAGCTTTTGGAAACTGCAGACAGAGCATCATTTGCTGGGTGGTTGATCTCTTAACACCTAAGAACGTACATCATATATGAATGCTTTACTGCTAATGAAATACTTTTGAGATACAGTAATAGTTTGCTGAAAGCTTTCAGTTTATCAGAGAATGGTGACAGCAGACTGTATGTTTCCTCTGGAGCACACATCACTCTGTTTACAGAATGCACACACTTGGATGTGGATGCACATGCACACCTGAAATGTGGATATGCAGGTGTCTGCATGAATCTCTTCCATACTGGCATGGAATTAGTCCTGCTGATTACTGCATTATGACTTGAGCTAGGTAAAAAGTGTGGGATTAATGGAGAAATACCATGGTGTGATCTCTGCTCAAGCTGTCCCTGAGCACTTTCCAAGTCAGCACTCTCACAATAAGCCTTGCTGGACCATCTGCCTCCCACAGGCTCCTTTGCATCCCTCACCTCAGGCTCACCAACAATATTATTGTCTGGATTTATACCTATGTATGCTAAAAACTTGGTCTTAAAAAGCCAAATATCTGGTGAAAGAGCCCCTGAGACAGGATTTGCACAAGTTAGTGCCAACTTCTCCAGCCTCAGGCTGCAACTCTGCTCTGTGGCATTGCCTTTCCCTTCCAAAGCTGAATTATCTGTCTCTGTAAAATGCCTCCTGTATTGAATAAACAGGGTATAATACATGTTTTAAATTTGTGTTACTTTCAACTTGATTTGACCAGTTAATGGACTATAGAGTTTTTCTCCATCTTTCTGCTAACTCCACATAAAGATTTTTTCTTATTTATCACAGTTCAGTGTTATTTAAAGGTTTTAACACAATCTTACTATCAAAGACAACTTTGCAATCTGATTACATCTTGTATGAAGCCCATGTGTAGCAAGCAATGGTAAACTCACTGGAGAGCCCTCTCAAGCTGCAAGACTTGTCACCACAGCATGTGGAGAAATTTGGGTGCTTCTACCTAATTTCCAGCTTGTTGGCAGACTTCCCTTGTTGGGAGACGTGTGGGGTCAGCACAGACACATCCTCTAGCAAGGAAAACTTTGTAAGTTGTAAGAAGTGCTTGAAGCTTCTCAGAATGATTGGAATAAAGGGAACTGCAAATAGTTACAGGGTCCCAACATCAAATCTGTGGCTTCTTAAGAGTTTTACTTCCTATGTGCATTCACACAATTTGATATTTGTCTTGACTTTCCAAAACACTGAGAAAATGGCAGTGTGTATCCAAGGAAAAGGCTGCAAGACAGAATCCTTCAGCTGAGGCCTGACTGCATTTGTCCTCAAAGAAAGCTGACAAAAGAAAGGAGAGACATGGAAGAGGGATGGATTTTTCTAAAAATAGTGATAATGAATCCAATTCCCTTCAGTTTACAACAGGAAACATTATCTTGCTTCCTTGCCAACAACTCTGAATTTGCAAAACCTGCTGGTCTTTAGACAAGGACCAACTCTTGATGACCTGCAGCTGTCAATGCAGCATTGACCTGAGCTTCTGCACTGAGCACACATCAAGGGACAGTCCTCGGCAAAGCAACCCTTCACCCGCAATCTGCAGCTGGTTTTCAGTGTCTTCAGCCTTTACCATCATTCATGGCATCACTGAAAATATTCAGTCCTCCCTTAAAAATTCTGTGAATGCTCCTTCAGCTAGGAGAGTAGAATTGCCAATAACTTTATCATGTTTCTTTTATTTCTCCCTACAAATACATTAATGCAGCTGCCTAGTGTGAGATCCTCTGTCACATTTTGCGAGTTCATTTTGGAAGCAAGATACTGATCTGCTTTTCCTTATAGCAACTTTTTTGGTAGCAAGAGATCCTTTCCTTGCTGAAGTCCCAGCACCCTGTAGATCTGTGCTTCCACTCACCATGCCCAAAGCTAATAATTTCCAGTGCTAATTATTGCCCTTTTTTCAGTTCAGTGTTAACCCTTTCATTGCCCTCTTCACCTAGAGGTCTCCTCTGCCATTTAACAGTTCTGCCTATCAATTATCCATCATTGTCCTTTCAATTATAATTTTATGATTTTACTAACAACTTCCAATTCTTACAGTCCTAAGCCCCCTTTGGCTGTGAGAACTGATAAACAGGGATAGAAGACTTGTTTTCTTTCATTTAGCTTAATTCATTTTAGGTGAAACATGCATGAAAAAGACAAATGCCACATTTTCTATTACAGATACTAGTTATTTCCTCCTTAGTCTTTCCTTTTAAATATCATCATCAGAAGTGATGCACTTCAGCTCTGTTAGGCATACTTTGATGATATTGCAATATGCAGTTTATGGAAAAATCAAATGACAGTTTTTATTTCAGCAGCACTTTGCTATTTCCCCACTAAAAAGCAACATTTAATTTTTGAGTTGCACATTTGCAGCAGTGGTTGTGGGCGGAGAGTCTGCTTATTTATTTGGTTGGGTTTTACTAGAATGTACTGTCATGGCAACTGCTCTAAGGGTGAGTGCATCTGGAGGTAATTCGTGCAGATCATGTTGAATGCAGCAAAATTGCCTTGTACCATTTAAACTTTTTCAACCACTGGGCAAGGGCAGAGTTACCCCTTTGAGACTCAGAAGCAGCTTCTCCTTACTAAACAAACAAATACATAAACAAACTTGGCAGAGCACTAGGAGCAATGCCAAACATTTCTTGATGTTTGGATGCAGAGCCTGCTGCATGGTTAATTTAGGTCCAATACCTTGCGTGTTTTCCCCAGTTCTGCTGATGCACAGCAAGCTTTCCATCCTGTTCATGTGGAGGCAGAACATTATGCCCTGCCCACGTGCTGTTTGGGCAGGCATTGGCCAGACTAGTCTCCCGTGGCTCCAGGAGGCATTGCCACATGCTGCTCAGGCAAGTGCCAGATCCTCTCATCCTGGCATTGATGTGGCCTCCAGCTGTTCCATTTTACATCACTGCAAGCATGGAGAATCTCTACCAAAATCCACTGACCAACCACACAAGTGGCGTTAAAAGGGACTAAATTGGACCAGTGATGCAGTTTCAAGCATAACATGCCTGACCTTTGCTACATGGACTTGATGGCCCTTCTCCAGCCAAGTTGTGGACACTGCTTGATGAGCCAGGAAGCTCCAGCTATCCCAGCATGGCCTTTCCAACACCAGCAACAAGGACTCATCCCAGAACTTGGGCCTGAAGCATCTCTCTCGGTGAATAAACCAAAAGAGCTGTGAAACCCTGAATTACAGATGGGCAGAAACGACTGCAAATCTGATACATTTATCTAGTCTTATCCTTCTGCTGGGAGGGGAGATCTTAAACCTTTTGAAGCGGCGTGTGAGTGCAGCCATTGCCATGTCGAGGGTTCTCAGCAGCCTCCCCGGGCAGGGCTGCTCGGGCAGCGCGCAGAGCCCGGCCCCCGCGGGCACCTGCCTGCTGACCCGGCCTCACCTCGAGCTCCTGCACGGAGCATCCCCAGCCCGAATCCCAGGTGGCTGGTACTGCACACTGCCTGCTTTCAGATCACACAGCCTCCACTGGGAACAGCTCAAGTTTACAGTGGCCCTGTGGCAGGAACAACTAGTGAATCAAATCCCACCTATGCTCATAGACAGTACTTCTTCAGATGAATTAGTGCAGTAACATCCTGCAGGATCTAATTATGGCTAATTTTCCATTCATTTGTCTCGGTACATCTGACCCTTTTACTGCAATTCTTGAGCACTCACAACATTGATCAGAGATTTAACTCTAAGGGTCAGCTCTTTAGCTGGTGTAAATCAATGCATTTTCTTTGGCTTTGGAGCTGATCCGAAGGGAGGTGTGTAACTTCTGCTGTAGAGAGAGCAGACAGAATTCACTGAAGATGCTACAGCCTGGCAGTGCTTTGCACCTGCTTGTGCTCACCAGCCCTCGGAGAAAGAGTAGCAATCAGCACATTCAATACTTCTGGATATTACTCAGTCCTCTACAGTTACAATCAGCATACATGTACTTAAAAAAAATTACCAGTAATAAAAGTACCTAAATCAGGTCTTCAAGATCACCTGAATTGTAAGATTAGAGACAGAGACTCCTGGCTTGTGACAGCCTCATTTAGGAATTGAGGCTAAAAGGTCACACAAAAGGCACTCAGGCTCAACTGACAAAAGATTTAACTGAGCCTTAATTTATTTTTGTCCTAGAAGTTTTGGATCTTTGGTTTGGTTGCTATCTAAGACAGAAAGCATTTGCACAACCAAATGAAAAAGGGAACGGGTGGAGACTAAATTGGTAACATTTATTTAATAAAGCAGCATAAGTGAGCATCCACAAAACTTTCAATCAACAACTGAAACAAGAAACAGTGAGCAGATGTTGGTTGCTTGGACTGTGGATTTCAGGAGTGTGCCCCAACTGCAAGCTAAGCAAAAGTAATAATATTTTCTTTTCTGGAAAACACTGCATCTTTTCTCAGCACTTGCCTGGCTCCATAGAGAAAGGATAGACTGGGAAAACAGGAATTTATGGGGAGATGCCAGCTTTTATTTGCCATGGGAGGTTAAAGGTTCCCTAGAGTACAAAGGAGCTTTTCTTGCCCAGACAATCCCATCATGGTACACATCAGCACAACTAAAGCGGCAAAGCTTAGCAACAGTCAAGAGAGATCTGCTGAACTTGAGCTGAAATTTTTTCAAACATTCACTAGTTTTTCTCCACACACATTCCCACATCAACAGTTGGCAATATGAATTCACTAAGAAAAAAAAAATAGCAGGATCTCTGGTTTCTGTTAAAGCAACACACACAGAACCTCCAAATATCCTTCCAACATAAAGCCCAACTTCTTTGTGCTGCACAGAGATTAATAATTATTATCTTATCTATTGTGAGTTGATGCAATTTCTTTTTTCCTCCCACACACCCACACTTCTGTTTCCTTCTGATCTTCATTTGTAGCTGAGCTACTGTTTAGCTGAAAGGAAGGAATTTGGTAATACCTCCCTAAAAAGATGCCTGTTCATCCTGTGACAAAGGATGGAGATGTTGGCTGTTGATAAAAGAAAATAAAGAACTTTTTTTCCCAAACATCCCAAGAGAAATAACCTCATCATTAAGGTATTTCTTGTGCATCCCAAGTCAAAAGAAAGAAAAGAAAAAAGTCTGAAGATCTGAAACTCGCTTGAGCTCAATCAATCGTTCTCATTTGACTACAGTTCTTAACGTGCATAATTATAAACAACAGATGGAGAAATGCTCAGATAAAGCCAAAAGGGGTGGGTGGGGGAAAGTCACCCTGATGGTGGATGTTTTCAGTTTGGATGTGAACCAGCCTTACACCCCTTGCTCTTTCAGGTTTCAGCATCAGCGGTTCAGCAGCTGGGCAGGGCACGATGAAGGCATCCGCCCAGGAGCCCACGGAGCCCCTGGGCCAGCCAGGAGCCTGAGGCTAGCAGCAGTGCCACACCAGGCTGGTCTCTGCTGCAGCCAGCTGGGAAGAAGCTTTTCATCAGGAGAAGGCACCAAAGTGATGGGCTGAACTTATGGGAGGAATGAGTGTCTGGCCAGGCGAAGATTTGGAGGCCTGTTGGGAAGCGTGAAGGGCCAGTTTCAGTAAGGGCATGGCCAAAGCTTTCTTCAGGCTACAGAAGTTTCTCCGTCGGATCCAGTTTCTGCTCTTCTTCCTCACAGCAGCTTATCTGATGGCTGGCAGCCTCTTGCTGCTGCAGCGGACGCGCTTGGTTCTCCAGCAAGGTTCGCGTGGGACCCCCGCTAACCAGGCCCTGCCGGTGCCGGAGGAGATGGGCAGGGTGGGGATCACAGAGCCCAGGGCCCTGCAGAGCCCCCGGGCCAGCCCCAGGCTCCTGGTGGGCATGGAGGCGCTGCAGGAGCCGGCCCTGGACCAGCGGCACAGCCCGCACTGGCTCATGTCCCGCAACTCGGAGCTCAGGCAGCTGAGGAGAAGGTGGTTCCACAGGCTCACCAGGGACCAGGAGCCCCTGCAGACTGCAGGGCTTAAAGCAATGAAGCGCACTGCTGAACACAAAGGTAAGGGACGGACCCTGCCCGTTTTCTGGCACACGCATAGGCTGCACTTTGCTGATCCCACGCAGACACAGGCGAGCACCACACGCCCTGCAGGTCTGCCTTCCTCCTTGCTCATCACCACTTTCAAAACAGTTCCTGCACATAGGCCTAGGCCAAAGTACAAAGGATCCATGCTGGCTGACTGCTGTGCCCTCACTGCAGCAGCAAAGTATGAGTTGTAATCTTTGATGCTTTGTCTTTTAGAACTAGTTGTTCTTGGAGATGTTTCACTGATAGTAAAACAGGAATGGGATCTGGATGAATAGACACCACTTTTCGGAATGGCTTTTTACTTTGTTGAATAAATTTGCCCAAACAGAAGGGCACAAAATCCCACAAAATGGGTGCCACATCGTGCTACTTAGTGAGGCAATTGCCAGCAATGGGAATGAGAAGGTGATAGTGGTGGGAGATGAGTCACACGGTGTGAGTCAGGCAAACTGAACCGTTGGAGTTACCTGAAGCTCCAAGCTGGAGCTGCTCCACAGATGCTTCAGAACACCCCGTTGGTGGCAGATTTTGGTGGCAGAGGAAAGACTGAGAACTGCTCAGCCAGTGCCTTGCTGAAGTTCCAGCTACTGATGAGAGGGACTGGAAGGACTATTTACTTGTACATCTCACCATATTGAACTGTAGATTCAAATATACATCATTTGAATATCTGATTGAACATGAAGGGACATTATTAATAACAATAATGTTAACAAGCATTGGAATGCCTTTGAAGGTAATTAATTAAAACTTAACTACCTACGTAGAGCATGTTATCTTCTCCAATTCATTTCTAGTAAACTTAGAGGCTTGTTATTTCATTATGGATCCCTTTCAAGACCTAATGAACTCCTCCGTGCTTATAATGCTAAATGATGTTTCAGTGATGCCCTGTAGTTCCTGCTTAGCAGAGCAGCATTTCCTGGCCATGGAGGCTGGGCTTGTGCACCCTCATAAGGCTCCCTCATCCTCATAAGGCCATGCCTCCAAGGCAGTGCAGCTCTGCCCCGGGGGCTGCTAGCCAGCCCTTCAAAGGCTTCCCCAGGCAGACCCTTAACCCAAGCCACAAACAATGGCATGTCCCCAGCCTGCTGTGAACCTCCCAGCTCACTTTGCCTCGCTCTGTCTCCACCCAGGAGCACACGGCCTTTGGTGAGAAAATGCGTCCTTTTTTCTCCAGGTCAGGCTATCTCACCTGCTGACATTGCAAGTGGCTCATGGTAGGGACCACACTTTTCCTGACAGAGGCACTGACAAATACTGTTAGCACAACTGTGAGAGTTTTCTATTCTGATTGCTCCCAGTGGATGGAGTTTTCCAGTTCCCCATGCCTGGCTGTGCTATTGAACAGGATGCAGAGGTGACAGGGACTGTGTCGTTGACGTGACATGACATGCTGCTCCGAGACTGTGGCATCTCCGTGACTCCTTCGTGGGAGGATGTGAATGAGAAACTGCTGCCAGGCTGGTGGTGCTTGGGAGGGACACAGGGAGGAGGGCACATGGTGGCTGGTCTGCCCAGAACCCCCACTCAGGCTCTTTGGCCCCACATCCTCAGTTTTCTGCTGCTACAGGTTTGAGTCAAAGTACCCAAATCAAAAGTCTCCAGTAAAATGTGGAGCATCTTTGTTGCAAGTGTGTGACTCCCACCTTGTTAATGGTGTGCTGGGGGTGTGTGTTCACAGCTTGTGAATTTTCTAATTACATGTTGGCAAATTACCATGTGCAGGTCTTTGAATCTACTGTTGTGTTTGTGATATTTAAATGTTTGATTTATTATTCCTAGCTCCAAAATCCCTGATGGAGCAACTCAAACTTCCTTTTTCTTGTGGATTAGTTAATATAATGTTTTTAATTTTCATTTTTCACCATATATTCTTTTCCTATCCACATTATTTAATGTGTGCTTACATTATTTAATTTCCCTGTGTTATCATCTCATTGTTGTTATTTCTAAAATAAAATTTCCTTTTTTCCTTCATATTTTGATGATAAAACATACTTATAGACATACAATTGCTGTATAATAGTGGGACTCCACATCATAGTTCCAATTGTATATTAAAAAATGGGCTGGATTTTTACAGTATTTTGTTCATGACAACAAAAATTAGGCTGAGCACTGAATGCAAGTCTAAGAGAAACATTTATCTTTCCTATGCTATGTAAAGCAAGACATATTTGAAGAGATTCCTTTGCACCAGAGAGGAGATAGCTCAGTGTGATGGCTACATTGTGCTGCCTAGTTAAAAGTGAATTTATCTTTCCATTACAGCTTTAATGTAACTCTCTATATCCAAAGAAAATTGATTTTCTTAATATTTCTCTTGCACCATCTCATTATCAACTAGAGATTTTAAAGAACACTTGGGAGAAATCCAACAGGATTTCTGGAAGTTTTTAGCATTTGAAGGCTACAGTCTGCTGTACTTTAGAGAAGAGCTGTGTTTTGTCATCCAAAGGAGGGAGCTGAGCAGACAGCAGCTGCGTGCAGGAGCTGCAGTCCTGGGTGGGTTGTGGACTCTGGGTATGCAATGGCTATGGAAGGGAAAGTCTCATTTCCTTTTAGCCTCTTTCCATGGGACAGTGGCACTGATCCCTTACCAAGGTTCAGCAGCAGTGGAGAGGTCTGCAGAGGGTGTGGGACCCCAGACAGGTTGGGACTTGACCAAACGCAGCCCTGTTTGCAGCGTGAGGCACTGGATAAGCCTGGGAAGGGTTTTTCCCTTCCGTCCCATATGCCTTGCCTAACCCTGGTCTTGCATGCACACAGGCACCTACATGGGCTGCTTCACTCACGATTCGAGGGAGAGGACACTGAAAGGAGCTGTCTTTTATGACTTAAGAAAAATGACAGTAGGTCACTGTCAGGAAGCTTGTGCTGAGAGGTGAGTGGTGTTTTTTCACTGCAAGTTTTCTCTTTTTTGACAATAAGTGGAACTGAATTTGAAATGGGAAAAGCATTCCTATGTTAAACATTCAACATCTATGAAAACAGTTATTATCTCATACCTTCAGGCACAGCATAGCTCTGCTTCTCTGCTTGAAGCAGACTGCTGCCCTGCTGTCTATTCTCTATGGCACCATGGCTACTTACATTACATTCTCTATTGTCCTGGACAAAAATTGCTGTTTGGTTAAAGAGTCTTTGAAAGATAGGTATCTTTTGACAGACATTGGTCTCTAGCCCATATCTTGTTGAGGGACTGCCCTGCTGAGGAGGCCACGCTGTCTCCAGGATGGACTCGGCTCCAGAGCAAGGCAGCAGGAGCATAGGCTGTAAGCAGGGACACGGGGACAGGCTGTCCCTTCCTCAGGTACAAGCTGGGGGGCAGACGGGCCCCTCTGTGACCGTGGCTGTGTTTGTGCTTGCAGAGCGTACAGCTACGCGGGCCTGGCCTACGGAGCAGAGTGCTACTGCGGGAACACGCTGCCAGCAGCTGCCGCCCAGCCCCAGGAGTGCAGCAGCGAGTGCAAGGGCGAGAAGGGCTCCGTGTGCGGAGGGGTGAACCGCCTCTCGGTCTACAGCGTGGAGCAGCTGCGGGCAGGAGCCAGGCCACGTAAGTGGGCGTGTGACCCGACAGGGGAGGCCACCAGGCAGAGATGTCGCGGCCAGGCTGAGTACAGGGGCTGTCCCTGCTGCTTGTCTCACTCCGTTTGTCACCAGAATTTGAAGCAGCAAAGGACAAACGTGCCTGAAGGGCACAATGTCCATTTATTTGCTGCTGGTCTGGTCCCTGGCTCCTCCCCGGAACAGCAGGGCTGCTCAGCACCCCGGAGCAGGGACATGTGCCTGGCATGCTGCCTGGGGGCTGCCATAGACGAGGTTCCTGTCACCAGGGAGGAGACTCAACACAGTGCAGAGTGACTGCAACAGAAGAACAATTTCAGCTGAAAAAACACTCCCTTTGGTATCTACTGAAGGGGTACAATCCCATGTGTGTTTAAGAAATAGCCTTAGACGAGGTGCCCTGTAACAGGAGGGCAGAAAATGACTCAGATCAAGGCCACCCTACGCTCAGATGATCCTAAACAAAATGAGTAATCTGTAACTGCGAGGAATAAGCAGAGGCCAGAAAGAGCCACATCAATCCCTTTCCTGAGAGAAATGAGACCAGAGTTTTGCTTTTCCATGAAGTTCTGTTTCAGCAGGAGTTGGGAATTTTGTTCCATCTTTAGATAATCCATCGTTACCCCATCGTTCAGTTAGCTGCCATGGGGGACTCAATGGATAAACCTTTAGGCAAACACAAAGCACGTAAGAGATCTAAACTGCTGATCACTCTTTGCAATTGGCAAGCTCACAAGACCTTATGGATGTCATTTGCTGAGAAGCAGCACCAAGACCTTAGGTTGTGCCAGTATTGATGGTCCTTCATTTCTTCTTAAAGACAAGTCAAGGTTTGTACAATAATCCAACCAGCTACATATAAATTATATATCAAAGGTACACAGACCTAAATTGCTACTGTCAGGCTGACAGGCATGTTGGCAGGTTTCCCAGGACATGCATCACTGTTTAAACCTCTAGTATGAAATATATATACACATTCCTCAGGAAAAGACAGCATTTAATTTTTTTTAAGTATTAATGAATTACTCCTCAAATTAGTCTAGCCTGAAGCTAGAGCTGTAATTTTCTTGCCCTTAGTAATACCTGACAGTTGTCTGTTTGAAGAATCCCCCAGACACAAACCAGCTGAGGGGCCAACAGAAGTATTAATCACAATGAACAAGTATGTTAGAAAGTAACTCTGAGACTGTAAAGGCCCCCATGATTTACGTTGTGTACTGTAGAGCACAGACCTCACATAAGTCTTTTACAGGGAGCAGATTCAGTGACATTTCCACTTAAACCTTCCCAGACAGGGTTTGCTGTCTCCCCTCTCCATCTGTCCCCTCCCTCTCCCCGCCGTGGTTGTCCAGACACCCCGACTCCTGCCCCCATGCCATGGTAAGGAAGCCCAGGGTGTGCAGCTGTGGCAGCCAGGGTGGCCAGGGTGGCTGTAGCACAGTCCTGCATCCTTCCCCCAGAAAAAGTGGGCAGACCACACAGACCCAGCTGTTTCCAGTGTAATCCATGGGTGCACCCTGCTCCCTCCTGATGCCGGTGTAGGCAGCTCAAGCTTTCTTCCTGACCGCTGAGAAAGCTCTAAACATGTTTGTAAACATTTTGTTTCAGGAATTATACATCAGTGTGAGATTTAGTAGAAGACCTTTCAAGAACATTCTGAGAAGTCCAAACTCGTTTTATTCTTTGGTGTCGTGCTCAAAGGGACCTGGTCCTAAGTAGACTCCTGTTCCTTTCAGGAACAGGTGGAGTTACTTTATTTTCACATCATCCCAGAGATCTAGCTCTGCTTCTAGTAAATTATCTGAATAGTTACAAGAATAAAATTTAAGCAGCTTCTCCTTAGATTGCTCTAGGCTCTTGCTAGAGAGTCTGGGCTTTTCTGCCAAGAAATTAATGCAGAACCAATTTTTTTTCGTAACTGCACCACGTCTCTCCTGTCATTCAACTCACTTCCCACATCAGTTCTGGCAATACCGTTTAAGGGAGCAACTGCAATAGTGCCAAGCTCTGTGGTGTTTCTACAGAAGCAGGTGAAATCAGAGGCTGGTGCTGAAGACAGAGTGGAAGCTGATCTCCCTGAGCAGCTGACAAAAGCTCGGGTTAGAGTCTGAAAAGCTGCAGCAAACTCCCTTGGCCCGAAAAGGCGTGGGAGCAGAGGGGCGGCTGAAGAGGAAGGCGGGTCCGGTGGCGGGGTTTCCAGGAGTCATTTACGTTCCTTTCCTTTTCTGATGCAGAAGTTTTGTAGATTTTTATCAGGGCTTTTAACTCATTGAGGGGAAAGCAGGTCTTCAGAGGAAACTGGGACCTGCAAACAATAGCAATGCCCTCCGCTGGTGGAATTTAACTCGAACTCGGTGCTGCGGCGCTGCTTCCCGTGGTTAGTACAAAGATAAAGGCATGTGCTCCTTTCAATACCACACGATTTGCAACACGTTTTTATAGCGTATATTACAGTTTCTCTTATTTCTGCAGCCTTTGTAATATAAAATTTATTTTATTATTTTTGGCTTCTGAACCTGATATTATTCTTCGTGAAAGAGGCAGGATACTACGGACATCGTTTTCTTAAGAGAAACCTATTTCATATCCCCGCAGGGAGGAATGTTATCTATCGAGGATGTTTTAGAGCTCCAGAAAATTTAACAGACACCTTTCCAGCCTCTTTGATACAGCCCAATTTGACGGTGGAGATGTGCTCTGAATTTTGCTCCAAGAAAGTAAGAACAGTTCTTATTTCACGTCTTTTCTTTTATTGTTATTTTAAATTCTAATCTACTGAGGGAAGGACAGAGATTAGTGCCTTAGAGCTTTGAATTTGCAAATGAGTTTCTAAAAGACAAAACTCATCAGAGTAAATACCCAGTGATGCATCTGGTCCAACTGCCGGAGTGGGGATGGCGGGAGGGAAAGTCATCAGGATGGTGCCACCAGACATGATACACAGGCAAGCTGCTCTAAGTAATGAGTATCGACCGAGAGGAAATCGATACCGTTTCCGTGTCACATTCCAATCAGGCCCTGAGCCACATCTGCCCCCGGGGGAGGTGGCTGCAGCTCACGGGGAGACATGCTGCCAGAGGGTGGCTGTGGGCTGGCAGCGTCCCAAACGTGGCTCCGGTGCCCTCCAAGGGAGCCGGCTGCACGCAGGGAGCCATGCACAGGGCACCCTCTGCCTTAGTGGCTGTTGGTTCCCTTCCCTTCCTCCCCACTCTAATGGGGCTGGTTTTTCCTACACGGGGTTCGCTAAATGGTCAGATTTTGCCTGCAGCCTCATTCAGCCTCATGCACTAAACTCAACATTCAATTACTTCTTGCAGCATCACTAAATTGATTAAAACTATTAGCTGGCTGATTACAGTACTTTGACCAGGACCCATGGCCTCAGCGCAGTCTCCTCTCCCACAGAATAAGCAAATGGCCTCAAGTTGCACCAGGGGAGGTTTAGATTGGATGTTAGAAAAATTTTGAGATTTATCATGCAAAACCCACTCCAGGTTTCTCTCCTTCCTCACTCATGCTGCCCAAGCCGTGGGAAGGTTGTGTAGGTGAGGGTCAGCCTGCCCTGGGGACAGACACTGCGCCACTGGCACCCTGCACTGATCACCTTCTGAAGATGCAGGAGGACAGAGGAGCAGTTATTCTGTTGCCTCACAGAACCTCCAGCCTTCCAGAAAAGTTCATCACTTGCAGAAGCTGCTTGGCATGAGGTATAAGGAACACTTTTATTCTAGGCTGTGTTTGAGGACAGGGACACTTACTAATTTCTCAAACTGAGAAACACTGCTTCATTGTAAAGGAAAAAATTCTGTTTGCAGGCAAACCCAGAACTGTTTTGCCCTTGGATCAAATCTGTAAATAGTTTTTGACAATGTCATATCTCATTCGCTAAGTAAATGTTGGCTGTTGGGCACACACACACACGAGTTGCATTCGACTCCTTATCAGAGGATGAATGCATGGGAAAGAGCAAGAGATAAGCTGCTCAGCAGTCCTGTCACATGCTCCCAGACTCCAAAAGACTTTTAAAAGGCAAAAAGTGTTGATATGGAATAGATGGACTGGAACGTTCTGCACTCAAATACTCCCTGAACTTCCTTCAGCCCACCCACACAGCCCCATGCCACCAAGAGAACCCACAGAGGACACTAAGGCAACCCAAATCTTTCTGGTAAACTGTAGAAAACCTGAATTTTAGGGCCAGTAAGCAACTGCAAATTTCTTCAGCAAATACTTAGCACATTTCCCTCAAACTTGTTTTAATTTTTACCAGTATTAGCCCAGCAGCTGGGGTTCAGTACCCCACCACTACACAGCTTTGCAGCCTGTTACCCTTCCTTGGTATTATTGGTACACCAAAACCTGGATTATTCTGCATCAAATCCATTAAAAACCATTACTTACAGACAAGAATTTTCCTTAGGAATTTATTCCTTGCAAACAACACTAACTTCCTCATGATTGCACACCTTAGTAGGCTTCCTATCTAGAAGCAAGGTGAATTTCAAAATTTACAAATACGAAGACAGTAACAGGAAAGTAGCCTGAGCTTTAGAATGACAATGCTTTGATCTTGACAGTGGCCTTGTGAAGATTTATTTTCTTTGCATGGCAGCAGCATTCCCTGCAGGCTGCTGATGCCATGGCATTTACACACTGATGCATTTCCCTCTTTTGCAGGAGTTCCCGTTGGCAGTGATCCGAGGGCAGGAATGCTACTGTGGATACCCCACCAGGCGCTTCTCGCTGCGCGAGGGCACGGACGGGCGGCGCTGCAGCGGGAGCCACAACGCCAGCAGCGCTGCTGGGGGAGACTACTGCCTGGTCTATCAGACACCTGTGCAAGGTACAAGCTCCAGCCTCGCTGTACCAGGGCCACCGCTGCTGGAAACAGCCCCTGTGCCCCTTCTGCAGCGGGTAAAAGTGATCTCGTTTGCAGCAGTCTGAGTCACAGTAGTGGGTATCACCATACGGGCAGCAATTTAGGAAACAGTCTTTCTCTAAATTCCCCTCTTGCAATCATGCTCGTGAAGATGCATCTTTCCATTCTCTCATTATGCAACACCTTTTAAGACAACTTGCTGGCAAGTACAATGGTTTGTTGCAGCTTTATCAAAAAAGCATTGCCTTACACAAACCAGCAGAAACCTCTTTGAGGATAATCTCTTTGGCCTCATGCAGCTGAATTAATTTTAGGAAGTAGCTGACTCACAACCAGACCAAATTGATACGCTATACTACTAAGAGAGAGAAGGAGGAAGCAATAAACTGTAATCAAGAGCTGTATGTGGAACATTAAAAAGCCACAATACTAACAATAAAATATCTTCTCTCCTCACAGACACCCGCTGCACAGACAGGAAATTCTTAACCACCAAATCCAAAGTCTTTGTTGCTTTGTCAAGCTTTCCTGGGGCTGGGAATACATGGGCACGCCATCTGATAGAGCACGCCACAGGATACTACACAGGAAGTTATTACTTTGATGGAGCCCTCTACAACAAAGGTATCGGGGCCCAAGAGATGGGACACACACAGCCCTTCCAAAGCACAGAGCTTTACTTATTGCCCTGTCATCCTTCTGCTTGAGCCAGCAACGGCTGTTGCTGTCAGCATGTTTGGTACAACTTAAACACACCTGGCCCCAACAGCCTCCCACAGTGCAGATGGCAGCAGGGACAGCTCCAGCGGCACACTGCTCTGACAGGCAGCTGCCCTCACAGACCACAGCCACGCTCTCCATTTGCAAATGGGCACACTGCCTGCCTGCACTGCTGCCCCGTGCACACACACATGTGCTGCTCCCACCTGACAGGCTGGTCCAAAAGACCAGTTACCTAAACACTGTGAGTAAGACCCTTCAGCAAACATGTAGGTTAAATTTTCAAACATTACTAATTACTCTGGGAGAACAGTATCCTGAGGCAGCAGAGGTTCAGCAAGCATCAAGCACTGGCCCTGTGAAAAGCTGCCTCATTGCAGTGTGGGGCTGAGGATGCCTCCCCCAGCAGAGGGATAGCCTGGCTGCCAGCACGTGTCCAGCATGGTGGCTGGGGCTCCGGCCATGGTTTAGCTGACAGGAACTGTCACACCAGCTTTACACCACTGTAGGGAATGATTTAGCAGGAAAAGGCACAGACATATAATCAGGCAAAAGAGCCAACAATCCTGTCTTGTAAAACAGGTTTTAAAGGAGAAAAAGACCACTGGAGAAGTAGAAGGACCATCTGTGTGAAAACACATGAAAGTGGCAAGACAGAGATTGAAATGTTCGACTCGGCGATCCTGCTGATAAGGAACCCGTACAAATCACTGATGGCAGAGTTCAACAGAAAATACGCCGGGCATCTGGGCTATGCCACTGACCGCAACTGGAAGAGCAAAGGTGAGCATTACCCCAACACAGGCTGGTTTGAAACCCATCTCCTCAGTGTGCTGGGAAGGGGGGACACACTAGGACCTGAGTGAGTGCTGCTAACAAATTCAGTGGGACTTGAGTCCTGCCACAGCTGAGATCAATCCCAAAACCTCTGGCACCTGCACAGTGGGAGCAGTTGTGGTCTTGCTGTATGTCCACCCCCAGAGGGGAGGGGACTGCAGCACCATTACCACAGGCACATTGGAGCATCACTGCACTGTTGGGCATAGAAAACATGTCCATGTACAAGGCTCCTCTGCACAGCCCATTTGCCAGGCTGAGGTGAAGAAAATTTGCCCCTACAACATGTAATAACCATGAGAAATCTAACTTAAGATCTGGAGGATCCAAAGGAGCATGACATTTCATGACGGGTATTTTACAGCACTGCACAGGTGCTACTGCACTGCAGAAAAATAAGGATAACAGCAATAAGTGGACCTGAAATTCAGTGTCCCCTGAACACATGAAAAGGCTTCAGAACCTGCCTGCCACACTTCACGTGTTTGACTGGCAACTGGCTGGGGACTGCAATTTCCCCACTGGATACACTGCTGCCTTCAGACTCTGCAGGAGAAAAGCCATTTGGCTTCCATTTCTCCTTGTACATATTTTAGGCTTTACAGCTGTGGCTTGGCAGAGGGCTGGGGGGAAAAGTGTCCTGTGTCACAGCACATTTCTTTCCCAAGCTGATGTATCACCTTTCATCAGTCACAACTCAAGGCCTATTCATCAAAAACTGACAAAATAGCCCCCAGAGAAAAGAAAAAGTCTGCTGGGAATGGCTTTCCCATACTGCAAACTGCAAATTGTTACATTTCAGCCACAAATGCTCTTTGTCCAGCCCAAAAGCTTTCACTAGGACTGTCTTGACTTCAGGAAATTAAATTATCAAAGAAAGCAAATAGAGATCAAGGTATCATTAATGTCTAAAGCAGAGGAAAATTGCTGACATGCAGCATGGCTAACTGTCTCATTTTCCTGGTTTCCTGGTGATGCAGAGTGGCCGGATTTTGTGAACAGCTATGCCTCCTGGTGGGCCTCCCACGTCCTGGAGTGGCTGAAGTATGGGAAGCGCCTGCTCGTTGTCCATTATGAGGACCTGAAGCAGAGCCTCATCCCCAAGCTGAAGGAGATGGTGGAGTTTCTGAATGTGACAGTGACAGAGGACCGGCTGCTCTGTGTGGAGAACAACAGGGACGGGAATTTCAAGCGATCTGGTACTAAGCAAAAGAATTTTGAGCCATTCACCCAGGAAATGAAAGATCTTATCAACAGATACATCCTGACAGTGGATGAAGCCCTAAAGGGAAGAAACTTCTCAGGGCTGCCCAGGGAGTATGTGCCAAGATGATAGGCTGGTATCACGCAGCTGTGGTTAAAAATGAAGTTTTTTTGTTTTTTTTTCTTAAAAAACCAGAAAAAACTCCCAAACAAAACAAACAAACAAACAAACAAAAACAAAGAAACAAAAAACCACACACCAAAAAACCCCAAACCCCACAAACAAATAAGAAGAAAAGAAAAAAAAATTTAAAAAAGAAAAAAAAAAAAAAAGAAAAGAAAAGAAGACCAAGAAGACCAGACCTCTTTAGCAGTTATAGCAAAGATACTTGTGGAGGCTGCTGAGCTCTGCAGCAGTTGGGAATGCCTGGGTTTTGTCAGCCCCAAAAAGCCCCAAACCTGGCTCCAGGGGAATGGAGGAGACCCCAGAGGGGCAGAGGGGTGGCAGAGAAGGGAGTGCCACCTGTGCTAGGGGCTTGACACACGTTTCTGCACCTCTGCCTCTTCATCTGGAGAGTCATGGTGGGTCTGGGGGGACACCAGGGCCAAATGTCACCACGGTCTGTGCTCTTGGTTCTAGAAATGGTCAGCTGGGAAGACCTGGAGAATAGGGGCAAAGGGGGTAAACCCCAGTCCTTCCAGCCCCAGCAGGGGTAGGCTCACACCTCCCGCCTCATCCCTGAAATCCCTGGAGTATCTCCAAGGCAGTCCAACCTGGAAAACCACAGCTACTTAGAGCTGCACTCTGGAGCTCCCTCCAGCAGCCATACAGGTTTGATTTTTAACTCCTGCAATCACCTTGGGTGTGTTTGACCCTGCAGGGGGCCCGTGTTCTGTGGGGAGAGAACAGGGGCACCCAGGGCTGGCAGGGCAGCTGGCCCCATGATCCACTGGGCAGCTTGGAGGTGGTTAATCCCTGGCTGCCCTGCTGCAAGACGCTTCTGTTCACATGAAGTAAAGGATTTCTTAAAAATTTGAGTGAAAATACTAATTTTAATAAAACAAGTTTATATAAAGGGAGCTGAACTTCCTCTGCCTGTGTATCATTGGTGCTTTAAAAACAATACAGGACATGAGTACCTTTTAACCCAAGCCTCTCCTTCAGGTGCTGCCCCAGTGCAGGGAACAGCACCTAGCTGCCCACGTGGCTCTTGCTGCTGTTGCCTTTCAGTGTGCCCAAAGGAGGGCTCCAAGGTGTGCAGGGAGGAGAGGCTATGGAATCACAAGCTCCTAAAAGTACTGATAACAAAAATAATTTCCTTCTCTGAACCACAGTGGAGAGACCTTTCCAGGTCTGTTCTGCACCGGTGGGGTGGGTAGGAAGCAAACTGCATTATCTGGAGCAGTTGCTGCAGTCACACAGTGACTGGATTATGAGCGCTTATCCCCAAGGCAAAACAGACAATCACAGCCCTTGGATTTTTAGATATGTCAGAAGCTGCATTAACCTATAATACTTCTGAAATAAAGCACTTAGTACCACCATTGCAAAATTATACAGCTCATTTCATAGGAAAAAATTCAAGTCACAATGAATGGAAAACACAGAGAGGGAAGTGATTTAAAGGCAACACCTTGCTAATGACAAGAACATTTCTTTGACGAGTGAGGTTATAAAGGAGCAGTCTGCAGTACAACTGCATCTTTCATGAAGCATCAAATATGCTGGAAAATAAACCAAATCTTCCATGCTGACTTACCCTATCACAACGATGTTCTGGAAAATTGTCAAACACACACAAACACACACGTGTGTGGTTGCATGGGCAGCCGGTCCCACATTCCCCACGCAGTGACCAGGAGGTCTGTCCCTGCCTGGAGACCCCTGGAGCCTCCACTCTGCCTTGGGGGGCACAGGGCTGGGACCCCACCCTGCAGCAGGGAGGGCAGAGCTGGGACAGCACCCACCACCCCAGGGACGGGGCATAGCTGCACATGAGCCACAGTGCTCTGGTGGAGGATTTCTGTTAAAAGAATGTGCAGAACATTTGTTTTCTTAGAAACACTCTTTTTTTCCACAGTCACTCACTTAAATGGATTCCACTGTGCCTGTTTTATGCCTTTCTTTATTCCAGCAGAGACTAAATTAAGCTTTGAAGTTTAGTGAGAAATCCTAATGGCATTCGACTTCAGTGCTATTGCCTGAATCCTGGGGAATTTAAAGAAAGGGGGAGAGCAAGAGGAAAGAAACCACTCTTTTATTATTTTCTACAGCTTGATCCTGAAATGGCTGGCTTTGAAAATAACCTTAGTGCCTAACTTTATGCATTATTCATATATACTAAAACATGTAAATACAGTTTTCAAAGGTTAAAATAAAACTCCTTTCCTGTACAGGTTACAATTATTTAATATTTTGACACAGCAACTTACATCATTAATATTAAACAGCACACAGGGGAAAAAAGTGACCTAAAACAAGCATGAACTTTTCTCATCAGTATGGAACATCTACGTATTATCCAGAAAACCGTCAGACTACAAGCATACATAAAGTCTTCCGAAAAGAAGGGAAGAATTAAGCATTTTAATTTTGTATAGAACTGTAGCTGCCACTTCGCCATTGACTGAGGTCAGTCAAAATGTATACTCACAAGGAATTTCTTGGCATGGTAACAATCTTGGGGGATCAAATAGTGGTGTTATTCCAGTTTTCAGTGTAATAATGACCACATAGTCAGAAATTGAAGATAAATTAAGGTGTATTTGATTACTACAACAATACATAGGATTCACCTAGAGTGTACCTTACACACTTTGTGGGCTGATTTAAGCCTGTGCCCTCCCCACAGCAGAACTTTTGCATAGCCCAGAGATGCAATTTCTGTGCTCTTTGGGCAGTGCCAAAAATATCATTTCACCCAGCACTGTCATGACTAAATTTCCTGGCTGAAGGATGAAGCAGGCCTGGGCTTTAAGCAAGTGTTCACTTCTTGTAATGTTCATTCAGAAAGGGAGACACAACAACTTCTGCCGGTGACAACTTCTTCTCAGCTACAAACAGGATTAGTCCTAATTGCCAGGGACAGAAATCCTGTTAGGCTATCCAGACTGGCTCTTTGGTAACACAGGATTCTCCCCCGGGCTTCTAGGTTATTATCTATTGCTTTGTTTAGTCTGCCTTCCGGTTTTGTGTTGATGCCCATACCTAGTACCTGAGCACCTGCACCTCTCCAGTTATTTACATTGCTGAGGAAGATCAATGCATTTCATGGGCTCCTCAGTTCTCCGTTCAGGTCACTCAAGGACACTGGGGGAGTGGTGCAGGACCAACTGTTAGATGCCAACAAGAGCACCCTTCATCCTCTTTCTGCTCTGTAAAAAACTGCCTATGGAAAAAGGCCATGTTCAAAGTGTCCCAAATTAAGAAAATAAACTTCAAAAAAACAAACAACAACAACAAGAAAAATTGCACCTGCCAAAGCAGGTGCATTGAAAAAGACTTGGTTTAGTTCAGACTACCTCAGCTTTACAAACCCAGTTCATGGTTAGTTGGTTTTGAGTGACTGAAGGTAAACCAACATCCTTCCTGGACCTGTTTTCTTCCTCAGACTATTTACATTCATGCATCCACAAATTTTCTCTTCAGCTCTCTTATGTGGCAGCAATATGGGAGAGTAAAAAGGGTAAATAAATAGAAATTTAAAATTTCCTCTGGGTCACGAAACAAAACCTTCTGCTCACATCTACAGCAGCATCAAAATTAGGTTCTGAGCTTTTGTAAACATAGAGGTTTGTTTCAAACGCTTAATCAACTTCTACCCACTCTCCATGTAATGAGGCACAACAAAATTAGTTTCAATGTACTTTCTGCATTATTTCACCGAGGATTGTTAATGGTGTTTAATTTGCTATTGCTGCAAATATATAGCTAATTATAATTAGACAAGAAAATGCAAACCATGCATTGACTGTCACACTCCAGAGCTGTGTAAAGAAAACTCTTGTTTTACAGAACACCCCTTACCCAGGAGCGGCTCACTTCTCTCAAGTCAGAAAAGCCGAAATCCTTAATTTTAATCACTCACTACAAGACATATGCTAAGTGTAAATACATCCAAGTTGAAAATTGCTAAAGCATTAGCATATATGCAAAATACCTTTAATCAGAACCATGCAGAGAGGAGCTTCCAAAGCAACTTGTTTCCACAGCATTTTACAAAAACTCATATTGTTATTTGTAAATCGCTTTCAAAAATAAAAGCAGCCCTCCATCCCCAGTGTGGAGAAATAAAAGTTACATTCATTTCTGGTCAAACCTGACAATTTTATCTGTACTAGGAGTACAATAAAACTATTTTTATAAAAAGACCAGAATGAAAACTAACTAACTTCTATTTATTAAGTTAAACTTTTATTTAACTAATCTACAAATTAATTAAAATAAAGATTTGCAGTCAGTTGTGAGCATCAACAAATGAACACAACATTATTATAATAATGGCTTATTACATTATTTCTCTGCTGGAATGCCATATTGATTGGAAATCCTTGGGATGGAACAAATTGATTATTTGTGCAAATTTAACAACTGTTTGCTTACAGATGCAAATGCTTATCGTTTAATTTGAAATAAGTCTATAGGCAAGTTCCAGATGCTGGCAAAGAACACCCAGTGCATCCACTGCTCTAAGCATTTACACCTGAGATTAACTAACCCTGGTCAGTTTCTCACTGTGCTCAGGTGTGACTCAGTCCAGCCTTTCCCAGAGCCCACCACCTGAACCTGGCTTCTACCAGCTGGCGCTTCAGCAGATCATTCAGCCCCGGGAGTCAGGTGTGCTGGGAAGCAGGGCTGGCACATCTCCCTGGGCTCCCACACGCCTCAGGCTCCTGCATTACCCTCGGCTCCAGCATCCCCCGGCTCCCTCCCCTCCGCAGCATCCAGCCTGAAGCAGACCCAGGTCTCGCTGGGGTGTTGGAACACCCACCTCTAGTGTTCCACATTTAAAGAGAGTCACCAGCAGCCCTCTCCACACAAACACTGAGCCGCAGCTCTGCCCGCAGCCCTCCTTCGGGAAACTCCTGCCGCGTTGCCGGAGGCCACGAGAAGAACCTCCGAGGCAGAAGCGCTCGGGCAGCGTTTGAGCCGCGGCCCAGCCGAGCAGGACGTGGGAGGGGAGCACTGGGGGAAATCCCTTGCCTGTAAAGTGTCACTGCTGTGGCAGCACTTTGCTTCTCCTGCTAGGGAGCTGTCATCTCCGTGACACCGCAGGGATCCCTGAACGGGCAGCCAGCATTAGATCTTAATCAAAAATCTCTGCAGGCCAGAGAGAGGAGGGGTGTGTTCTGTCTCTGGGAGTGAATCTCACAAGCCATGGTACAGTATCACCTACCGGGAAGCAAATGGCACAGCTCATCCCCTGAGATAAACCCCCGCTGAATTTACCCGAGCTTTGCCAGGCAGTTACATGGTTCGGGAGTCAGTCATCCTGCTGTTCTAAGGCTGTCAAGAACCATTGCTTTAGCTGGTAAAAGTTAGCATCATTCTATTGATTTATAACAGACTTCTTTTGGTTTATCAGCTGCTGAGGATCATGTCCTTCAGCCATTTCAAGGTAATAAAAATGTCGTTTAAAAAACTTATTACAACTGATAAACTGCCCATGCAAAAAAAAACATTAAAAGCAATTTCAAAGGGCAAGTTGCAAGTCTGAAGAGATGCCTATTGCTATTTGTGCAGTAAAACAGACAAGGGAATCAAGTGATTTGGTTTTCACTACGGAAGGACAAATAGAGGGGAAAATGCTGCTCTGAAGTATCACAGAATTCAGGTATTCATGATAATGAGATTAGCAAGACAAATGCAGTGTCACAGTACTCAGCTGCCTTTTCCCATCAGCAGAAGCTGCACTGTTAGCCTCACGCTGGAGCAGGGTTACCAAAAGGTTGGCAAAAACAGGAATGAAGTTTAACATGGAAAAGCCTCAAATGTTAAAACTAAGGTCTATTAGTATCCACAGGCTTCTATCTCTATTGGGAGTAACAGTATCAGAACTGCCAAAACAACTCCCAGACTTCAGGAAGAATTTGTAATCATTCTGAAGAAAGAAAAAACATCTGTTTGTGGGTCCAGAACAGTGAAAGGCAATTACATTAGTAATAAAAAGTATATCTTTGAGGCAAAGAGCAAAAGAACTTATTTCACCCAAAACAATGATACACCTCTTAAATTCAGCCCTTTTGCAGCTCTATAAATTGCAATAATTAAAAGAAGGGGGAAAAGCTTAATGCTGATACATTATTTATTTCAGTGAGTAACAGCTTCTGATTTCTTGCAACTTAATAAAAAAGAAATGAAAGGGCTCTATTTGTGCATTCTCCATTACCATTTCACATCACTTCCACTCAAAGCTTACCTGCCTCAATGAGGAATAATACACTTCTGCTTTGGCCAAGGAGACTCAGAACTGTTGCCAGCAAACTGTCCGAGATCTCCTGTGCTCTGTGAATATTCATGTACCACAAGGATGCTCAGTGGAGTGAGGTGGCAGCAACCCTTTCAAGAGGAGTCAGGAATGCCACCAGCACTGGAAAAGCCACCCAGCGTCTGTCATTTTACTCTTTATTGAAAATATTTTGCTTTCCCCTACTTCCATACAATTAAATTTGCCATGGTGAATTGGCATGCAAAATTGCCCTCTCCATATACATTGTTGTTAAATTACTCTATAATTAGTACTAACATATTGTACTTAGAGCATTTACTATGCTTGATGGTTCCATCAACATAACCTTATTGTGATATATAGCAGTAAGGACGACAATTAAAATGGTATTACTCACTTTTAAAGAGCCACTGACAAGTTCTACCTACATTTGCAAGCATCCTTTCAATGATGCTTAGCCACCTGCATAAACTCTATTAATAATTCTAAAGTACTGATTTCCCTGTGGAGAGAGAGAAGAACAGAAAAGCCTTCACTCCCTTTTGGGCAGGATGGGGAGGCAGAGCCATGATGGGGTACTTGCCTCCCATGAAGCAAACACCAGGGCCTTTTGAATGCCCAGGAAATCAGTGCTGGAAATCCCCCGTATCACTCGGCAGGATTTGGGATCCTAAGTTCCCGAGGCACTTCTGCAAATCCTGGTTTATTGCCCAGGAGGGCAGAATTTACATATCCCCAGGGACCCAACAAAACAGAGAGGTAATTCCTCTGTTGGAACTTTATTCAATCACATGGGCCTATTCCCTGTGCACTGTCTCAGAGCCAGGACCAAAATTTAGCCCTTGGTTAGAAAGAATATTTATACATCTGCTTCATGCAAGCTGAGTGCAGGACCCACCATAAATAGGTAACTTAACACTAAAATTACTTTTTAAATGAAGCCTTCATTTTTCATGTGGAAAAGGAAATCCATTGGAATACAAATAGCTTACATCTTTCAGATTTGTATTCAGGTACGGGGGAGCAGGGTGAGGAAGAGGGGTAGAAGTGACCTCAATTCTGACAGTCACATAATTTTGTGGTTCAAAAGTTACTGGAACGTTTCAGAGCATAATGCCCAATGATTTGCATTCCAGAGACCTTCCCCAGAAACGGAAGGATTGCTAAAGGGTGCATATCTCAGCTTTAATGCTTGTGCCCTTTTCTCAAATTAGTGATACTGTCAAGCTCTGATGAGATCGTATCTGACACAGAGCAAAATTATGGTAACAGTCATGTGTGATCTTATCCAGCCCAATTCCTATTTCCATGGGAGTACAAAAGGAAAGAAAGTTCCATTAAACTGTATTTGTGAAGGTGATATTCACCCTGCAGCTATAGGACTCTATCTGAGCATTACTTGTCACATCCTCAGAAAAGAGTAGAAAAAGAAAATTCTGAAACAGCACCAATAATCTAAGCAATCATGTAATACAATCCCAACTACAATTTAGTGCTGATTGTAATTCTAGGTTTCTAGATGCAAGTGAAGGAAACCAGATGGATTTTGGGGAACTGTTTCCACATGTATAATTAAAAGGGTGCTATTGCAGCTGAGGATTTAGCCTCGCTTGTGAGAGGCAGGGTTTGAACAGTGTGTTTTGCCTATAATTTGGCTATGGCCAGAACACATCCAAATAGCTTCCCACCTCCTTAAGGGAGGGATGATTAGTGACTGAGAGAGGCATGCTCTGAGAGCCATCTGTGAACTGCGATGCGAACCTGAAATCGCCTTCAAACACCCAGTGCACCAAGGGACACACCACACACAGCCACTAAAAACAGGAGGAGTGGGCCTGAATTATTTGTTCTGTTTCTGAGCTCACCACCAGCTGAGGAGCCTCCTGATGGGTGTATCTGCCTCAGGTCTGATGCTTTCAGGGAGGAACCATAACTGCTGTTGTAGAAGGAGAACCACTTAGCAAAACCTCCAATTAAGTGTCAGTGGTCTCAAACAAGCACCCTAATATGGATTTGATAAGAATGTCTACGTTAATTATAAATCCATTTATGGTTAGAAGTTCACAAAAGATTTAATAAGAGATGAATCTAGATGTGTGCTAATTAGCTGAAAGCTGTATGAAGGGTAAAACTCCCACCTGCACCAGATGGTGTTTGGTCAATGCCAGATTTGGCTTTCAACCATCCCTGGTGCCAAGAGGGCTAAGCTGGTCATGAGCTGACCTCACTGCAGAGATATAACTTCACTGCAAATGTACAATGACCTTCCCATCAATACTAGATACTTGCAAAGATATTTTTGTTAAATCATTGTAATGCTCTACCTGCAAAGCAATCAGATGAAGATTATGCACATACAGCTATGACTCACTCACTGCCCTGCTCAGCCACATGGTATGTTTGAGCAGGAGAATATAAAGCAAAGAATTTCCCTTCAAATCCAGTGTAAATGTTAAATTCTAACAGGTATTTTTGGAGGACCATCTTTAAACATTTGACACACATGTGTTCATTTGCAGTCAGGGTTATCAGACACTGTCAGATGTGAGCCAAACTCTACTCAGAGTGCTGACAGCAAGACCAGGACGTGGAGGAATTATGGATGTGATCCACCTTCCTTCCCATGGCTAGGCCAAGAAAACAGTAACTTGATCTTTAAAGGTCTAGATTATCTGTTGCAAAGTTCTCTGGGGCCAAGAAGGCTTTTCCACAGGGAATAAGCATCTATCCATTCTTTAGAGTAAAGGGTTGAATTCCTATGTCTGTTGCCATAAAGTACAGTGGCTTTATTTAGACTTCATGAAAGTGAAATTCAGTCATGTTACTCTGACCAAACAGGTACTAGAGAAGAGAATTTTGACTTGAATATCAAAAACATCCAAACTCCCCTCAATAGTTGTTAAACAAAAAATCATTCAGAATAAGACTAACTCATGTTAACATTAAAACAAAAAAAAACATGCGGGAGAAAAAAGTGAGAAAGCAAGCAAGCGAGAAAGAAAACTTGATATAAATCAAGCCTAAACACTCCACCAATCATCAGCTCTCTAAATCAAGAAATCTGACAGATTTTCCAAGTGAGAATCAATCTTCCTGTCTCTGCAGTAAATATACCGTAATCCTTTTTCCAGCACAGTACAGAAAACGTAACTGCCACATTCAAGATTTATTGAAAAATATTCTGCCAGACTGTTCGAATGCTGCTGTTCCAATTGTTTTTAAACAAGAGGTCAGAAGAGTTTTCATGGCTCTATCCTCCTCTGCTGTCCAAAACACCTTGGTGGAAGACAGTTCACATAGTTCATCTGCCTGCCCCAACAGTACCTGCGTCCAGAACCTGAGGCGATGCTCCTGCCAGATGCCACCCCCTCACCTCCTGGGCATGGCAGATGCTGCTGAAAGCACAGAGAGGTCAATGTGGGGGAAAGGAGACAAAAAAGCAAGGACAGTTAAGTAAGCAGGATGCCAGTACTGAATCCCCCTCACCCCCAGCACTGCCCCTGCCTTCCCTATCTATTGCAGGCTGCAAACCAAAGCTCAGCCCTCAGAGAACAGACTGGAATAGGAACAGGTTCTGACTATAGGCAACAGTACTGGAAAACAACCCCTTAATTCTTAGTATAATAAAGCAAATCAATGCTGCTGGCATTGGAATCTGTTCATGTTACAAGAAATTCAAGTGATTCTGCAAAAATAACCCTGAGGCAACATGTAGAGGGAGAGGGAAAAGCTATTGAATTAAGAAACTGTTTAAATTCAGAAGCCACTGAAAAACCCATCAGCTAAGGTTTCACCAGAGTTTCTCAGGCTATTTTTAAAGCACACTGATGAGTTGACAAGAGGTATTCTTCTCTGTTGCTTAGAGCCAGGGGACTTCAGCAGATCCATCTAAGAGGCCACCTTGCAAGCATTTTGTGGCTCGCAGCAGGCACTGGCGCTGTGGTGATGCTCCTGGGCTGGTGGTGCTGGTCACCGAGCTGTCAAGCCAGCAGCACTGCAGTGAATAAGGACTCCTTAGAATATTCATTTTAGACACTGTGTGCTAACACTGGCGTCCTGGCTCGATTTCGGTTTGCTTGGTTACACCTCAGCAGTCTGCAGCCCCGGCACTGCTGGCTGGGAAGACGATCTCTCTCTGCCCTCCATGACCATGACATGGCACCACTGGTCAGTGCCAGGGGAGACTGGGTTTTGGTGAGGGCAAAGTGACAGCCACAAGTTGTCTCTGTACCTACCAGAGATGTTAAGGTGTGTACTTCCTATGGGAACTTGGAGGAATGTAAGAACTGCATGGTTTATCCATGATAACCCAGAGGGAGGGGAAGGCTCCAAGCAGGGATGTGAGGAAGCAGCAGTGTGAGGAACCCAAGGTTCAGTCAATGCTGAATGAACAGGTTGATGTTTTAGGAGCTGGCCTGGCAGGGAGGAGGCAGTGAGATGCAACTGAGCTTCCTCACTTGACCTTCAGAGGAGGGAAGTGATCTGGTAAAACTTTAAAAAATGCATGTTCCTACTGGTAAAAAAAAAGCGAGCAGAGGAGAGGCTGTCTCCTTCCTGTTTATCCTTTAGTCTCTCTAAAAGCTTACAATGAGAGCTTAATATAGTTTCGTTTTTAACTAGGATAATTTGTATTCCAGGAGAAAAGATGAAGTCTGATGTTCCTTCTAAGTCTATATGATACAACAGCCAATGTGTCTGTTCAACAGCAGAAGCAGACCTTGCAGGTATTTTTGTTCTACATTGGTGAAGATGGTTATTCTTTTTTAAAAGGCATATGAATATTTTTCTTTGCTTTCTGCATGTATTTTCATTTCTTATAAGCCAAAGTAACATATTTAATGCAAAAGTCCTGTGAGAATGCCCCCAGAGCTGCCGTGCAGATGTGTCACTGTCCACTTTTCCCATGAGCTGCACCTGCTCCTCACCCCATCAGTCAGGAACATGCCCCTTTGGGAAACAGCCTAACATCCCTTCAGGAGAACATGAAGGAAAGATGGGATCTGAGCTGGTGTTCAAAATTCAGCAAGAACAATTTCCTTTAAAAATTAATTACTGCTGACAACTAATACGATTGCAGCATGCAGGCAGACACCAGCAATTAATTAATCGGCAGTTTTCAAAAAAGAGGGTATTGATTTGTTGTTCCTCATAAACCTGGAATATTAGATTGAGGACAAGACAATTACATAAAGCAAGGAAAGGAAATTGGCTTTCATGAACGAGACAAATGGAGAAGAATCTGTGTGTCTCTGGTTTTCACCTGAATCCCTATTTAGGGTCATACACCAGAAAGACACATTCGAAACAGCTCACTCCTTCTTCTAAAAAATTCTCTCCAATAAATAAACTATGCTGTCCCAACCCCTGCTCTACCTCCAGCACAGAGCCACTTGCAGCAGAGCAGGACTTGGCTGTGCTGTACAGCCCAGCAGCCCACTCCTCCACTGGAAAATGTCAGCTCTCAGCTCCAGAGCATCTTCTGTGAGTAGTTCTGTTCAGTCCTGCTTCCCTGCAAGCTTCTTTCCCTTCCAGACAGCTGTATCACATGGAACCTGAGTGGCATGGCCAAGGCAGCATGCTATCAATCACATTCACTTTATTCCTGGAGCACAATTGTCTCTTTTTAATTATGTGCCCTGTCCATTGCTCTGTAACACATCTCTGCTTCTCTTTGTCTGCATACATATTATTTACCCCCCATAAATACTCTTTCCCGTGAGATGGAAGCTCACATTTGGGGCATTATTTAGGGGTTTGACTGGCACAACTTCAGTGATTCAAGGGGGAAAACCAGCTGAAAGATTCTGTCCTCCCTACCAGTCTGTGCACTGCAGCCCTGGAGGGTGGCAGGGCTCTCAGCAGCAGCAGGGGCATTGCTGCCGCCCTGGGCACCCTCTGCCCCTGCTCTGCCCATCTGCACCTCTGGCCAGTCCTACGGCTGCCCACCCTCTACCACGGCCAGGGGGCACAGAGCACCAAGGTCTCCCACGGCAGAGAATGTAACTGAGCAGTGAATTTTAACTGGTTACGTAGTGTCTGGTGACAACACCGCCAGCACAGAAATCCTGGAGAAAAACAAACAGGAAGATTCTCACGCAGGCAGTTTCCATGGATGCAGCTGCTGCTTGAGTGGGTTAAAAAAATAAAATAGTCTTTCATCCAGAATTTCACATTCTCTTTCTCCCTGCATTCACGTGCATGGGGTTTGAAGCTGTTAATTCCCATTTCTGCTTGTGCTGCTCCTCCCCAGAGACTGGGAACGTGCCACCTCCTGATTGACATGGCAGGCCAGGGAAAAGGAACGTGATCAGCTTGTCTGTTCAGCGTTCAGCATGCTGACAAACAACCCAATACTACATTGCCAAGGAACTAAAGCCTGCCTCAGAAAGCCAAGGCTTCATTAGCAGAAGCTATTTACTTGCTGCCCAGACTGGGAAGGCAAGGGCCCAGCCAGCCGTCGTGGGTTTGGCTGAGGACAGTGCTCAGATCCAGGTGCTGCAGACTCTCTGGGTTCAGTGAATCTGAGAGGAATGTTCCGACTCTCAATGATACAACTTTTGGACTTGAGCTCCTGAGAAAATCAGGAAAATCACTTCTTTAACTGTGCTGGTCAGGGGGTCACCTTACAGCTCTCCTTCTCATCTTCATCCCAACTTTTTACAATACATTTTATCCTTTTTTATTTTATCCTTTATTTTATTCCTTCCAAGCAATTTGGCAAAATCTGCAAGGCTTCTGAGCTACCCAAGTTCTGGTAAGTTTCACCCCAAATAAGCCTGCTGCTTGTACAGGTGACAGACTGTTTGGGCCAGAGAAAATCCTCCTCCCTGATGCTGCTGCTAACAGAGATGTATTCCCAGGCAGCACTCATCTCTTCCTGAGGGTCTCTGGCCTCCTTCCAGGCAGGACTCACTTTGCAGGGAGCAGAGAGGCAGCTCCACCAGGCTCAGTGCAGGGTTAAATTGGTGCAGAGGTGTTGCAGTGGGGTGAAGGAGTGAGAGACACAAAGCACATGGGACAGGAGGGGTACCCAGCAGGCCTGAGCCTGGGAGCCCCAGCAGTGTTCCCATTATCAGCCTGAGATGCCCCAGTCTAGGAGGATGCACCCTGCTGTAGGAACAGCTTGACTGCATCAGTTACCAACTGTTACAGAAACACCCTGCTGGTGAAGCCAGATCGGCCTAATTAGAGCATCTGAGAACTCTCAGGCTCAGCACAGCTGATCTCATTGTTTGCTTGGGAAGGTGTATCTTCCAAAGCCAGGAATACACTTGACTTAAAAGGGCTTCCCTGCAACTGAGGCAACTCTCAGTATTGTTTTCAGAAGTGACTGAGGCAGATTTGGAGGTGGGAGGGAGAAAAGGACTGTCATATATGTGATTTCCAGTACGAAGTCCTTAATTCCTCTCAAGGACATCACCCAGAGCATGCTGCCCAGGACCACCACCAGCCAGGCTTGGGTATCTCGCAGGACCGAAGCCACTCTCCCTCTCTACAGCCCATCTCAGGGTCTCACCACCCTCACAGCTAAGAAGATTTTTCTCACGTTAAACGTAATGTTCAGCATTTCCATTTGTATTCATTCCAGTCACAAAGCTGAAAGATAAATTTTGGAGTGCTTGATGTGCTCAGATTGTGACATAGAGACAGCAGCTCTGCCCATGGGACTTGCTGTAAAGGAGCAATCCAATCACTGGGAGCGCTTGTTTTCACATCACCTGTGGAGAGAACCACTCTCCGTCTACCCCAAATAAGCCCTGCTTCAGAAACATGCTGTGAGTGAAGTCCACGGACAGAAAAAAACAACCTGCCTTTGATTGCACATGCAGGAGCCCTTTGTGTCTCTCAGGAGAGGGAATGGGCTCTGGAATGTGGAGCCCTGGCACCTTTCACTGTGGCCTGGCATTCCCTGTGCATCTTGTCTGCCAGGTGAGGAGCTGGCTGTGACTCCAGTGCTGTGCAGGCCTCACCCTGCAGCCCAGCTCACATGTCCACCAGGGCCACGTGTCCACCCAGCCCCACAACCACGAGCAGTGGGAAGGTTATGGAGTGCCCAAGCAGGGGACTCGTGATTGCAATTATTATTCTGGTTTGTTCTCTTGGAGGTTCCTCTCTGCAGGCAGGGCTCCTGGGCAGAGAAAGAGGCATTGCCTTTCAAAACATGACTTCTATCTCCCCCAGACCCAGCTTTAATGACAACAACGACAACAACAAATTGTGCAGCCTCGGGGCTGCATTTCTTTTGCAGCATCTTCCTCCTGTTGCATTGCCTTTTTCTTTTGCTATTTAGCACTTGAGAAACAAAACTGATTAGAGATGTCTCACTGGAGACTTTGGTTTCAGGGAGTAGAAGGAAGCAGCACTAAAAGCATACTGAATATTCATTCAACAATGAAATCCTAATTCTCCTTAGCAGCTCTTCTGGGCAACGCATTCCAAAGTGAGATTTGAACATCAAGGGGAATATCCATTATGTTGCAGTTGGCTTTTTCCTCAGCAGATCTCATTTCTACATCTCATTGCTCCAAATTCTCATGCACAACTGAACTTAATGCCAGGGCTGAACAGAAGAATAACATCAACGAGATTTGTATGTGCAGGGTGGGCAGCAAACACTAAAGATTTGTAAAATGCAAATTCAAGAGCAGTTTAGTAAATACCAATGACTACCAACTCACTAGAGTTGTCCAGGGCATCCTAATGTCTGCTTGAATCTTTATCACCTTTAGTCATCCACATGATGTCACCTCCAGGAAGAGGAAGATGGGGACAGGAGCAAGAGCACTGTATCACTGTGAGCTGTACAGCACTTACACAATGGCAGGACTGGGGTCTGTGCTGAGCTCTTCAAACACCTCTTTTCTAAAGAAGGGTTTCTTCACACTGTACTTAAAATTATTCCCAGCTCTTCATAAAACAATGTCCCAGCTCACTTCAGATGTGAACTGCAACGTACATGTGCAAAGAAAATAAGAGTTAGTTTTTATGGAGAAGCTGCCTCAGGGATTTCATTCAGAATTATTGTCTTCAATTTTATTAAAATCAATATGAGATTTTATTACAGTATAAATTAAACGGGAGGCTATTTGCTCCTCAGATACCAGAAGCAATAGTATGAATATCGCTTCAAGCAATGATATTCATCCAGATGTCTTAGCTAATGTTATCCATGTACAAGTGTGGTGCTCCATTTCTTTTTTCTCTCTTATTTTTTCATCCCTTAAACACCAGGCACAGTTTATGAAATGTGACTGAGGCTTACAGATGATACTCAGATATTTTTAAAGGCTCAGGAAACTCAGAAAGGACTTGAACAAACTATTGAGATCTGTGGGAAATGCTTTACAGTGAGTGATTAAAGAGCTCAATTTGTTTAGTTTATTAAAAAAAAGGTGAAAGGTGGCTTGATTACCAGGTATTAATAGGGTCACAGGGAGAAAAGTACAAGGGACTAAATGGCTTTTAACCCAACAGAGAAAACAGCCACCATGCTCACAGCATGCACCAGCCGGGCAGGTGGCGCAGGCAAGGGGTGCTGCTGGGGGGCCCGGCCCTGGCACGTCAGCACCACTGCCAGACACAAACCCTGCAGCAGATGTGCCTGTCCTCGGGTCAGACAGTGGGTTTGGGAACTGAAACAAAGAGATTTGGGTTCACATGCTTCAGGCAGCAGCTGAGGTCTGCTAGAGCTGGGAAGCTCAAAGCTCACGCATAGGTGGCAGTCTGGTAATGGCACTGCTTTGAGATTGAAACTTCTAAAACCAGAGTGAGAAGATGGGAGATTTCATGGAAATGCCAGAGTGTTGGAGGAAAAACATCAAATGCTATATTACAGTAGATGTAAAATAAATTGTGATAATAGCCAATATCCTGTCAAAGTTGATATAATCATCACTTAAATTGGACTTGGATGCTTGAAAGGTTAATGTGCCAACAACTCATTTCACTGAGCTGCCATACATCAGTAGACAAATCATTTAAATAAATATATACACACCCTGAAGAAGGTCAGCAGGGTCTGTAAATGCAGGTCATATCCTGAAATGATGCCAGTTACTGTCACTTGGGAGGAAAAAATTGTATCAGGCTGATTTGCATAGGGAGAAACTGGACCTAAATACTCAAGATGGAGAAATCAAAGGCAGACAGCAGCTGGTTACATGATCTTTAAAGCTCATCCCAACACATAATACAAAACTAAAGCACTCCCAGTTTCCTTCTAGATCTTACTCTTTCTTTAATTAGGTCATTTGCATAAAAACTGGATTTCTACATTCAAAGTTTAGCAGTTCTAGCTGAGGTTTTGTGCAGGGTTTTTTTTTTCCTCGCTTCTGAAATTGCCTTTGCTTTGGGGACATAATAATTTCTCTCTTACTAATTATGATGTCAAAACCAAAGGATTAGCTACTCCACTAGGAATATATACACAATGAGAGGTGATTACACAGCATTCCCTTCTTCATGCAAAAGCCACTGGCACAAGACAGTTACACAGAAATAACACAGACTGAACACTGGCTCGTGCCTCTGGGTGCAGCATCAAGTAGAACTGGATGTGGTTATGCTGCATTTCTGCCAACCAAGGCCAGTTCCTGCCCTCTCTGCCCAGTTCTCTTATCTGTATCATGTCATTGCAGTTCTGTGCATCATCAGAAATTGGGCCCTGCTGTTTCTTCCTTCTGTGCTCTGCTCTCCCATACTGAACAGAGCCATCAGCACAGATTATGTTATTTTCCTTATTTTATTTCTGATTTTTAAGTCGGTGAGTTGAAAAACCTGTTTTTAATGAAAAGAGATGAGCTCTCTGTTAGAAACATGACGAATAAAGACTCCTGAATAAAAAATTCTGCAGGTTATTAAAAGTGACACATAAAATACAAACTAGATTGCTTGCCCAGTGAAGTAATTTTTTATTAGAGAGACACAATTAAACTAGTATGTAATACTTTTTGAAGCCCAATAGATAATGCCCACGGGGGGAACGCCTTGGGCCCAAGGGATATTCATATCGTGAAATGCCTGAGAGCACTGAAAAGTGCTGAAAAGTGTCTGAGACATCTCATGACTAAAAGTTTGCCATCCTATTGCCACACAGCCTCTGACAGTTCAGCAACACAGGAGCAACCTTGCTAGGAAAGAGACACACTCTTTTGTTTAACTGAAAACTAATAAGACACACAGTGTCTTACCAGTTATCACAAGAAGCTGCATGGTCCCTTGTCCTCTCTCTGAAGGTAAGAATAGAGGCCATTTGAATATGCTGCCAGATACAGACATTTATGGTTGAACATGCTCAAACACCTCCTTAAGTCACAATCCAGCTGCTCACAGCAGTTTCCCATCTTTCCACGCTCAAAGCCCCTCATTCTTGTGATCCCCACAGACACAAATAAATATGTAATACTCCTGTTTTCTTCACAGGAAATTTATGTAGAAGATTAATATTAATGTATAAAAGAATAGACATATGTTCAATTGTAAGAAGTGAAGTAATTAAATACAACAATAGATAAGCAGGGGACATGGTAAATTTTTTGTCATTTGAGTTTTTAAAGATAATATTTCTTTTGAAAAAATGCATGTTAGTTTAAATGGATTCTCTATCAGTAGACACAGGAATTAGTGAATGAGAGTCTAGGCTTCAGGATGTTAATGTGGTGCATAACTAGGTCCCAGGCCTAGAGTAAACAATTAAAGGCTTTTCCCCCAGGGTTACTATGTGACAAGGGAGTTACAGTTCATACTCTATTAACCCCTTTTCTGTCACTGCCAGACATGTTCCTCAAGACAAATTTCCCCAGCTGCTGGTTCCAGAGGAAAGAAAAAGAAAGGAAAGAAAAGCGGTTACTGAACAGGATCTCATGAGGTTAGGACCAAAGTTAAAATTGCCTCTGACTGCAATAGCAGTGCCCTAAGTATTTTGGGTGCTGGCAGAACTAATCAGGAGATTTACTAGATGTAAATAATAATTAACAAACATAAGTGAACATGAACGGAATTCTAGCCTCATGCAAGTATTGTCTGACCCTTGGTCTAGCAACTTAATAGAGCAGAGCAATGTAAAACCCCTGCAGTGGAAGCACTGGAGAGCAGCAGCATAGGCCCTTTCAACCCAATGGAGATGAAATATGGGACAATAATCTGCTTTTTAAAATGTAGGACAAATGACCAAAATAGAAGATGCAGCAAAATTAGTAGAGCAGAAAAGTCCAAAGGATGCAGTAATAATTCATTCTGTTATCGAATGCCTGCTGACACACAGTGCAACTCAATAAAGGCATTGCTACCATGCTGTGCTGCTGGGGAGGGAGCAATGGGGCACAGAGACAGAGGTGTCATGGCTGTGCAGGGACTGCACTGCCCCGGCCCAGGGGAGAGGGCTGCCCATGCCACCCTGCCAGAGCAACAGCAGCCAGCCACAGCACAAACCGAGCCAACGGCAGGCAACAAACAGAAAACAGGCCACAATGTCTTCAGAGGATTTACCCTTCCGTGGAGTGCCACAGATAACAGAAACTGCTCCAGCCCAAAATGTGCAAGCAAACGCCTGCCTCTTGATCACCTGCTCAGACAGCACAGATACAAGTCTTAATTAACTCTTGATGCAGGGTGTTGTTATAATGATAAATAGCACAATGAAAGTGGAAAAATATTTTCCACCTGCTGCATTTGGCTCCTGCAGGGCAAAATGGCTCATCTGGATTGTTATGAAGCCATTCATCACTAAGATTTTCTGTTACCTTCTTACATAGAAAATTGCATTTTAAGAGTTTGATGGTGAGCCTGAAGTAATCCTATTGGCTTCATACAAAAACACATTCAAGATGTTGAATAATCTTTGTCTTAATTCAAGCTTTCTAATTGATATTTATTTGTGTGACCTGCAGTGCTTACCAAATGGGGTCACTACCAGCAGTTGGTGCCACAGGGCACTTCAGATGACTGGAAGTTCCATATCTCTGGAGAAATATGAATATCTGCTTCCTAAAAAAAAATAATGGGGCAAAACATCTATTAGCTTACCTTGACCTTATGCACAGAACTCTGATTTATCCTGTGGGTAATAATGGATGTAAGTGGCATTTAATCCTGTTTTTATGCTCCTTTCGAGTGATGATTAGGATTTCACTAATAGCACTGTCCTGGCATCTCCTTATGCCCTCCACACATCGACATGCCTCAGCCCCATAGTCTACCAAGGCTCAAATCATCCAGGAGAAGAGCAGCTTGCACAAGGCACAGAGTAGCTTCTCCTAGGTGTAACACCAACTAAACACACCTTCACTTTTGACAAACCTTGCCTTCTGCTGTTCATTATGAATGCAAACACAAGCCACCTGCCCTCCAGGGGCAAGTCAAAGTTGCCCAAATGCTCATGTGCTGACGGTGCTTCCTTCAGCACCGCATCGCAGCCCAGGGTGCACCTGCTCTACCTGCACCAGAGCCAGCTCAAGGGTGAGCACCCACAAGGTGCTTTCTTTCTTCTCACAAACAAATTTCAGGGGTACCTTGTGGTGAGTTTCCATCTGTTCTGGCTGCTTAGGCTGTCTGGGAGGTTGACCTGAAAAAATGAGACACCTCACAGCTGCGTTCAGTCTCAGTGGGATGTGGTTCACTGCTTGTTCTGCCCCAGCCTGAATTCCTCTTGCTCTTGCCCATCACCTCCTCCAAGGGGATCATCTGCTGTGACAAGTATTTTTATGGCTCCTTCAGTGCTGCAAATGCATGCACATGGTCTGTAACAGACACTGCAGAGTTGTGATCACAGCAGTTTGTAGCAAGCCTGCTTCTTTGGATGCAAATCAGTTATTTTGGACCACTGAACAATAACCACTGCCAGTAGCGGAGAAAAGAAAGGGACACTAGATAAGACTCTGAAGTCCTGAGGCCGAACAGCAGTACAATAGATTTCCATCCACATCTCTTCCTGGTCCCTGTACCTGCTGCAGCATTTTTCTAGCAACACCAAACAAATTACATTTTCAAGTCATTCATGCACCAGGATCACTACAGGCACAACTCTGCACTGACCTGTATTGTTAATCTCTGGTGAGGTGTGTGAAATTGAGCAAAAGAGTACATTAATCACAGCTGATGCCATAGTTGGGACCCCCAGACATGTAAATGCACTCAGTGCACCCCTGTGAGCAGAATAATTTCCTACCAAGCTGCTTACTAAGTTGCAATCCTGCATACAAACACCTACCTCAGATCCTTACGCTACAGGTATGCTAAATTGGTTTTCACTCTGTTTATCCTTTTAGTCTTACTTTTTTTCTCTTGTTTGCAAATAGAATTCTTACGGAAAACACCAAAAGAATGAAGCACTGGACTGCCAAATTTCTTTGCTTCAGATTGGTAATTATACAGTGTGGGTACAAAGTGCTTGAAGCTCTGAATGCTCACTAAATCCTTGAAAAATTTCTAATATTATTTCTGATTTCTCCATCACATGGCTCATTTTTCTCCTCTTATAAAGCGTGAAAGAAGACAACCATGAACCATAAATTCTTGGAAGCGTGACTATGTGGATTGCACAACCCAGACAATAGTCAACTCATGAATAAATCAGAACCCACCAATAACCCTGCTGCGGAATTTCCATGTAAAGGTGCTTTCCAAGGCCCTCTTTAAAACTGGTAACTCCAGCAGTGTATTTCATGTCTTGGAGGTAACATCACCATGCAGACATCAGTGCTGCTACAGTCACACTTCAGGAGCCCAACACCACAGCCTCTATGGGCTTGAGCCTAGCCACAGACTGGGACCCTGGGCACGGTAACCCACCACCACTCCTGCCCAGCCAGCAGCATTCAACTGCTGTGGGCAGCACTCAGCTGCTGTGACCCAGGTTTGGCTCTGCTCCATGCTCAGCCCACCCCTGCCTGGGGGCAAAAGCCTCCAGAGATGCAGCCAGCAAGGGGGAGGTGAACAAGTTGCCCTTGTTTCCCCTGGGAGTATTTCCAAGATTAATCTCTGCAGAGACAAGAGTCCTGAAATATTTATATGAAGGATTGCACGCTTCAGTGTAAATCCCATTGTAAACCCTACAGAAAAGACAGGGTTCTTCCTCCTCCCTTTCTCTTCTTGGCTGTCTCTCTCTCCACGTATATAAAAATAAATGGATAATATCCAGCTAGGCTGAATAAATTCAAAGCTATAGAGCTGTGGAATTACAATTGCCCAGAGAAAAGCACAGAAGGAAGTGACTTTCCTTCCTACAATGCAGGGGCGAGTAATGGACCATAAACATGAGCTGAGCTCCTCACCCTCTTGACTGACACAAATACACATCAGCTGGAAGATGCCAGCTCCATTTGAAGCCAGGCATTGCATGTGTTAGAGCTGAGGGAACAGGAGGTAGGACCATCATTATGGGGGAAAGAACAATGCTGCCGTCGCAGCACAGAACTTCCAAACGGCATAAAGAAATCAAACGTAACTGGGAGAGGTGCTGTCGAAATCCAGGACTCTCCTCTAGGTGTCCTGGATGGCCAGAGCCGCTGGCAGGGGGCTCTGAGACCCTGGCATGCAGCTAAAGACACTCTTGGGGTTTTGATCTTAGCCCGTGGAGCAAGTTACTAACTCTGTATGAAGAATTATAAGCCACACACACAAAAGTTTAGATAGTATAGTAGAAGTAGTCACGAAGTAAAGGGTAGGATTTTTGAGTGCTGTACAGGGGGGTTTTAAGCCTTGTACGCAGGGGTCCAAGTTTTGTACATGGGGGTCAGGAGTTTTAAGATGGAGGGATTTGAGTGTGCCCTGTCCTCTTTCTTTCTCCTTCCTAGCCTCCATGTCTTTAGTAGTGTTAGCACTCACAGATTGGTCTAGAGTAGAAAGTCACCATTCAATATAGATAGTAGGCATTGGAGAAAAAGTATAAACATGTAGTACGTAATATATGATATAAAAGATGGCACCAGCCCCTGAGAGGGCAGAGTGCCTTTGTCTGAGCTGCTGAACGGGCCACAGCAGTTCAGGGAGAAGAATCTTGTAGATAACCAACAATAAACAACCTTAAGAACAGACAACAGAAGACTACTGAGTCTTTCTTCGAAGACACGAGTTGGAGGAGGGACTTTTCCATCTTTCGGAGTCATCCCAATCCAGGGGTAAAACCCCACAAGGTGCAAACACTAATTTACAGCATTGAGCACCAAATTTCTCACTGCTATGCTCTCTCCACAGACAAGATGTTTTTCAGCCAACACTGGTGAGGCACCAGCAGGTCCCAACACCTGAGGCTGATGACAGATTCACCAAGAGAGAGCTGGCATCACACTGCTGCTCCATGGGAGTGATGGCAGGAGACTTTGACCCTCAAACGCCATGCCTACTCTAGTATCACAACAGCTTAAAAATGTGGTCATCTTCAAGTTTAAAAATACTTCAAACTTTCTTCATTACAAGGATTTTTGCAATGAGCTGCACTGCTGTTGTCAAGCCCAAGGTTTGCTCACCTGAGAATAACTTGTGCAGAGGGCCAACCCCGGCTGCTTCACCCCACCAACCTGCCAGTGATCCAGAGCTAAGCCAGCAAAGGAAAGGGTGCCCTTAGCACCATCCCTGTTCGTGTTGGCATTGTGGCATGTCTGCTGAGTAGAGGGCTTACTTTGATACATGAGGAATTTCAGGTGAGAAAAGACACCCATGTAAACTGCACTCCCAGGCAATACTTCCCATGGAGAGCAAGGGCTCAGGCACAGCACGCTGATGGATCAGCCAGTGTTAGGTGCTGGCACTCAGTGACAGGCAGTGCCCAAAAAAGCTTTTTGCTCTGAATGAGCTACAAAGGTAGTTATTAAATTTTTGTGAGCTATAAATAAAGCAGAAATGTCTATTCATAAAGGGTCTTTTTCCATCCACAGATGGGGAGACATAAAAAGCTTTCACACAGGTGTCTTCAAACAGCACAATGCTGCCTTTTCCATCATCCTCAGCTTTTGTCTGCTCCCGGAGCTTGTTCCCAACCCTCCGGCTCAGCGTCCAGCTCATTAGGCACATACCTTGTTCTTGGCAGTGCTTCCTACAAGAGGCAAGGACAGGCAATGCAGAGGGGTTTCAGCACCTGCCAGAGCTTCCCAGCCGCAGGCAGAGCCCCGGCAGGACAGAGCAGCCCCCGGTCCAGGGAGGCTGAACGTTCCCGCCCCAGAACAACCGGCTCTGCCTCCTCCCCTGCTCTAGCCTTCAGGGACAGACGAAAAGCCACAGGGCCTTTTTTCAGAGCCTGAGGTCCTGCTGCACACGAACAATATGAATCAGAGTGAATGGGGCTGACAATACAGTGATAATAAATGATTTCTTTTTCTCAGTAATTGTTGAATGCTAAATTTAAACATGACAAAGCACATTGTATTTCTGCCTCAATTTTATGAAGAGCTTAGAAGAGCTTTCTAAGCTTCTAGCAGAATTGGTTATTTCAGGTTAATAGAAGTATTGCGAGGTCAATGCTGTGAGCCCAGCACATGCCTCTGTGTGGAGGATGAGAGCGTGCCAAGGGCAACGAATGCAATGCACAGCAGCAACACTCACATGGGCTGTCAAAACACTTCCTGTATTTCTTTAGTTAATAAAAATTAGGAAATTAGTCCCAGCATTTTAGGAACAGTTAACGCTACAGTAATGTGGTAAGATATAGATAATCTATTGCAATGTTAATAGGCAATCTCTTAAAATGCATTTACAGCCTCATATAATGGAGAGGACCCTGAAGTGCCAGCTCAGTAATGTGCACCTGCTTCATTCTGAGGACACAGCTCTTTTCCTGGCAAGCTTCCCTGCGAGACTGGCTTTGGGAAAGCGGAGTCAACATCTGGCTTTCCTGGCTCCGGTAAAGGCCAGCCCCTGCCCACACACACAACACTGGCACTGCACACAACTGCTGCACTCCTCACATGTGGCCTCCGAGTTTCAGAGAGGGAACATCTTTTAAAATGTATCCAAAGATGAGTACAGTAGGGCAAAAGGCATCAGAGCCCAATGAAGTGCCATGTTTCCAAAAGGAAATGAGATGGTGGGGAATTAGTGTCTCCTCTAATATTCCTGCTTCTTTCGACACACTTGAGAGTACCACTGGGGAGGAAGCCCAGGAACACAGCCATCAGCTGCCAGCTCGTGGCACAGGCCACTCAGATCACTCCCAGCGCATCACTGGTGACAGCTTACAAGTTTCATCTGCTTTTTAGAAGTTAGTGCACAAAAACATTTCAATGCACTATTCCATGCTGGGCATCCATTAAAGGAAGCAAATACCATCTAAGCCTTCCCATGTTGTTTTCATAGAGAAAATAAACAAACTTTTCTGCCAATATTGTGTCACCTATAAATTCCCTTCACAGCAGAGCAGAAGTGAGTGATGTGAAGAAGGCACTAATCCATTCCACTGAATTACAGCATGGTCCTGAAAGCAGTTTCTTAACACTAGCAGTGGACTTTGGCTCCACTGGGTATTTAGCTATGTTTGGTTATTTAGCTGTGCATTTTGGCTGCTGAACTGCTCACTTCCTATGTTAGGCATGAGAAGCAGCCACCTGGGTGTGCAGTCCTAGCACGAAAGGAGGAGTACTTAATATCTAGTCTCATGTCACCTGGGTGCTGTGCAAGTCTTACTCCACTCTAGGGACTCTCTCTAATACCAGACAGCCAGAAAACAGAAGATGGATTTAATGTGGATCTTTTGCATTAAGGCAAAAGTAATGCTATGACTTGGCTGGATGGAAATGCTACACTGAGTATCCCCACTACACAGCTTACATCTGTCAGCTGTAGAAACAGTATGATGGACAAGCCAAAAAGAGATCCAAAGAAGCCAAAAAAGTTCATTTGTGTAATTAAATGACTAATCAAGAAAAAAATGCATCCATAGTGTGACAGGGGTGAAACAAGGCAAGTGCATTTTACAGTGAAAGACACAAAAACTAGACAAGTTATTTTCTGTATCCATGTCCATTTGCATGGATTCTGTTAGTAATCAGCACAGAGCCAGAGCAAGATCTTTTCTGGATCAAAAATATTTTAAAGTTCTAGCCATGAGATCAACAGACAAAAACTACCACAAAAACCTGTCTAGAGCCCAGCTGCTCCACCCTTGTGAAAAGGAGACAAATAGCCATGTACTGCAGGGGACACCTCCAGAGAAAACAGATTCCCCTTGAACTGGGGAGAGACAAATTCTTATGGAATAATTCCATGTGTGCCTTATTAATTCAAACAGCTGCATAGCAAGAAAAAACGAAATCAATGACTTGTAAAAACTCCATAAATTTCCTGCACTATGTTGCTGTCTTCTTTATGGTAATGGTCAATACTGAATATTAATTGAAAATCAATGGCACCAATAATACTTTAACTAAATACAGACCATAGCTCTAAGTTTTCTTGTATCTCCTGTGTGAGGCTTTCTCCAATATCATCTTAAGCACTTCATTTTTTGGCTATAATTAAAAATGCTATCATGTGCTGTCTGAAAACTGATGACAGTCTGTTCATAAAAACCTGCTAAGAAATGTATCATTGTGATCACAGCTTTACACAGAAGCTTCTCCATGGAGCCAAGGCAGTGGCATGCATCCATTCGAGATGATCAACTGGGCCTTCAGAATACTCAAAGAGAGATACTGTTTTTCCCATTAATGGGTACAAAGGCCACAGTTTAATTTATAGAAATTATACCCTAGTACCTTCCCAGAAGCATGGCTTTGAATGACAGGCATGTTGATTTTGTAAAACAACATCCGAAATAGAGTGGCACAAAAACCCTGTCTCCAGTGTGTCCAGAGGGCCACTTCACTGCCCATCAGGACAAATGTCCTGGGGCACTAAAGAGATTGCATTTATAATAATTATGTTAGAATTACAATGATGAATTCTGATAGCTGTAACTTCTTTGGGGTTATAACTGGAATGCAAAATTACATGATCTCTTCATCCTTTGCCATTTGACTTGCATTTCCTTTAGCAAGACTTGGAAAACCTGAAGTTAGTGTTAGCATTGGTACACCTCCCGTGCAGATTCATGGCAAAAACATGAACCCATTTCAAATGATTGCCAAATTCATACCCTAAATAAAGAAGGATTTAAATACAGTGTAACATGCAAGTAGTTCACAGAATGGTACAACAAGAGTCAGGACATGAAACAATTACAATTAAAAAACCTGAAAATAGAACCTAAGCTGCAAAAAGAATGAAGCTCTGCAGGGATCAGAATTTCTATTTCTCAATGTTGTACAGTTTCGAACGACAGCTAATTCCAAGTCATAAATTACTCTTCTTTTTAATACAAAGATATTTTATAACATTTCAATCCTTTATACTACAAACTGCAAGTAAACTTTTGAATGAAATACAAAGATGCACTACTTAACTCTCAAAAGGTGTATTTTGACAATGTGTTTTGTTTGTCCCTGACTATTTCCTTGTTATCAATACACCCCCATTTTCAGTGTTAATGAAATAGCAATTCCCAAAAGAAAAATGTCCCATCAGAGAACTCTCCATATCAGAAGGCCAGGCTGCCAAAGGCAGCAGAAAATTTGGTCAATTAAATGCTTCAGCTGTCTTTCTGGAATACCTTATCTCAGCTATCAGTTCTCAGGTTACCTATCCAAAGCTCAGACCACAGGTCCTGGACTGCAGTTCTGCCTTGCTCTGAGCACTTATGTGAAAAGAACAGCTCTAGGGAATGGGATTTTCAGGACAGCAGAAACCACAAACATTTTTTCCTTGGAGCTATTCTTAGACTGAAATATTCATCCTTAAATTGCTTCTGTGTCTCCAACTGGGTTGTCTGGCAAGCTGACAGACAAATCTTAGTAAAAGACATACTTGACAAATATGCCAGGAGAAGTACTTGCAGTCGTGTTACAAAAAGAAAAAAAATGGGGGAAAAATTAGGAAAGGAGCAAAAGAGTAAAACGGAAGAAAATACAAATTGCTCCGCTGCTCTGGCTCCATGGAAAACTTCTGGGAAAAGGCAGTGAGGATTAGCAAGAATGACAATTTCAACAACTGGGTTAATGTCTTCCAGCAGATACAAGATCTGCTGGCTACTGAGTTCAACAGAGCCTTGACTTGCACAGCCACACAGTGCAACCTCATTTCAGCATGGTGAGAAAATGATTGATTGATTGCCAAGGCTCTGGTACTGAACTTTTTTTTCTCCCTACAGTATTCACAGCAAGGTAAGCTACGTAAATAAACATCCCCGAGGTACATTAACTCCACTGAAAGGAAAACACATGATCCTGCCATAAAGCATGCATCCAACAATTCTTCAAAACCATAAGTGAGGCTGTAATTTGCTGTCGCTGTAATCCAGACATTCATTTACTTTTCCAAAATTGTTATTTCCACAGAGATCACTCTGCCTCCAAAGCAAAACTCAAAATCATATCACTGACCTGTTACGTTTAGGTCTTAGTTTTGAGGATTTTTGTTGTTTGATTTTACAATGAGAGAGATTAATACCTCAGAGCTCAGTTACCCCAGCAAACTATCTGCATCCAAAACACCCCCAGCAGGGCTAAGCTTCTCATAAGGAGTAAAAAAAAGGCAAAGTGAAGAGGGATGTTTCCATGAACCACACTTTTCAGGAGAAAAAATTTACTGAATACATAATTTTGACTGTTTTCTTTTTTTTAACTACAGCTGCTTAAAATGTATTTTAATAACTTACTGAACCTTTACGAAAAAATTTTAACCCTGAACAATACTTCCTCTACCACACACAAAGTCAGCAATGCTTCCCTGTGGCAGACTTATTCAGAAATGGAAATTTATTTAGCTCCTAATTGATTGATCATTATGCCACAGCTCTTCATCAAAATGGAATTAAGAGGACCCATGTAATATTGTTATATAGTTTCCTTGTGGGGAGCAGAGTGAGACATCTCACAATTCATACTGGTTTTTATGACAATGTCACTTGTTATTTGCAATTTGACTCCTTTTTAAATTGTTTTGTGGCTTAGGATTTATTCATTGTATCATTGCAGTTCCAATGGCCCTGTAGTCAAAGCAAAGGGCCAGGAGGCCCTTGGGGACAGCTGGCCCCACTGGCACCCACTCCCTGCATGGGACTGGGGCACAGAGAAAGAGCCAAGTCACCACAAACTTCCCTGCAAAATTTTCCACAAGACTGTCAGATAAAGCAACCCCTCCAAGGAAATTTTTTTACATATTATTCAGTCATATTTGTGTTAATCAAGAATTTGTAGATCAATGACTTAAAAAACCTTTAGGCTATAACCAAGCACATGAAATTCACATGAGAATCAACATGAAAATTAAAACCAGTTATATTCCAAAATAACACTGTGCCCTTCTGCAGCACCAAAAAATCTTGTCTTGAAAGAATTAACTCTGATTACAAGGGACAAAAAAAAAACAAACCCAAGATAGCCATACAGCTAAATTTAATGTGCATAGTCCCACTGAATTCATTAGGCTTTGAAATCAGGTGGAGGGCTGCAGAACCTTGGGATGGGCATGTCTCCCCTTGATCTGCTGAGATTCTGCAGGTTTGGGATCCATCTCAAGCAGCTCTGGCAGCTACCATGCAGCCAACAAGCAGCAGCTCTTGGTAGCTGCACTCCTCAGACCACTGTTTCCCCTGTAAATCCTGCCATCTCACATCTCCCCTTGGATGTAGTATTTTAAAAAATCTATTACAAGAGTTGCTCAGCAGTTGTTCAGCATAAATCCAGACATTTCCCCCCTCATTTCACAGTAAATAAATTACACTCCATCTTCTCAAAGATTTTGAGTTCTATTTCCATTTAAAAGTTCCTGTTGCTGGAGAAGTCCAACCCAGGTACAATGAGGACTCTGTCTGAAACACTGCTGTAAATACATGTTTTGAAGCTGCAGCAAAATGAAAGCAAGAGCACCACTACTTATCTTACAAAATCACTGACTGCACTTGCAATATCTTCTGAAGACATGGCACCTGAAAACACATTAATACTCTGCTCCTGAGAGAGGCAGAAGAACTTAAAACCAGCCAGACCAGGTAGTGGGTGAGTGTGGGAAGTTACTCCAGTAAAAGGACCTTCTCACAGTGTCTGAAACCAGGGGGGGAAGCCAAATACCCCACTCCTTCACAAAACAAAATAAAATGGTGAGGTGAAAACTGCAGCAAGTGTCCACAGAAAAGAATTACTACTATTGCATTCACACATCTGGTAAAAGCCACCTTCTCCTTAAACTGCATTCCTTTATGCTCTTCATTTATGCCAGAAAAAAAAAAAAAAAAGCTTAAAGCCAAAGCACTCCTAGAAGCAACTGCTGATGCCCCATCTCTGCTGGAGCTTGTCCATGTTTTGTTGGGAGTCATTGTTGATACCAGCATGGAGCAATTACTATGAACTTCTTCAGTATCTCTTAAAGTGACACAAAAACCTACCCCCAAAATTAACCCCAAATGATCCTCTCAAGAACTGGGGAGTGTTCCTTGATTCTGGGCTGCCATATCATCTGCCCGCTGTTTGCAGAGACAAGACTCAAAGGCTCTCCCCCATTGAACCTTCAAAAAGAGACAGTGTCAAACAAAAGGACAGCACGTTAACATCTTCTCACTCTGGTGTCAGAGTCCACAGCAGAAAAGTGAGCAAGAATGACACCAAACATGCAAAGAGGAACTTCTCACTTTTTCCAGAGAGCTATGTGAGACACTCTAGGCACAGATGTTCATGCAGCTAAAAAAACACAATCAGAAAATCAAGTTGGAAAGATCAGAAAAAGAATTTGTAAGTTTCTTTATGTGCCAAGCACATGACCAAGGAGTTTCTAAAGGACCTTGCAATGAAGTGCACTTTGCTTTCTCAGGCTTATCACTGAGGTCCACTACCAAGCAACAAGAGATTCAGCTTAAATAAAGATGTAAGAGGCTGGCTTTAAGAGTTAATTCTGGTCCTCATTTATCAGAGTGTTCTGTTTTACATCACTGACCTTGAGCCAATGTCTTTACACAACAGGTGGGTGTATTTTCTACTTTTCTCAGAGTCAGCAGTCCTGCTGAAATAAACCTTGGTTTTGTTCTCTTCCAGCCTTCAACACAAATTCATGGCAAACATCCCTCCTTACTGTCTTTCTGAAAATGAGGTAATTCTCCTGTCCGTCCTCTTTCAGCTTCCCAGCCAGTAGCAGCTACTAAAACTGAAGCCCATACTCTAGTGAAAGCAAAAGCTGAATGCTATATAGCAGTTTAGAATTAACATGCTAATGAATTCTCTGAAATAATTGAATCTAAGATTACAATCGATGGCACTAATTGTCTCAGGGATAGGCTATTACAAAAAAAAAGGATAATTAGAATCACTTCTGCAAACAAAATCCTTTGTTATTAATTAAGGTTAAAATTAACTGTCAATCATGTTTACCAGAAGAAAATTCAAGATTTACCTGATAATGATGTAATACGTATTCTCTTACTGCTCTAACAGGATACTGAACAGACATCTCTGGGCTGAAGTATCCAAGCCTGCCACTTTTGAGACAATACACAGCAAAAGCCTAACCTTTAGCTGAGATCAAGAACATGAGTCATCCTAATTTTGATTGCTCAGTCAGTACAAATTGTATGGTTATAAATTTACCAACTCTGTCCTAACCTTACATCTTGAAAAAATGCCAACTTGCAGGAAATAGGATACCTGATACCCATGCGTTTGCTGGCCCAAGTTACAACATGGCTGACACCAATAAAAAAATACTCTGCAGGTGAGAGCAGAAGAACTTGAGCAAGTCAAAACCATCTTCCATCTGAATGCTCTAAATCCCTGTCTGTCATGAGCAGTCTCACATCTGTCATAGGAGCTTCCTGAGAGCTACAGCATGACACAGCCAGGGGCTTGCTCAGAACCTGCACTAACAGAGCACCTGGTCTTGCAGGAAACCCTGGGGGTAAATAGCTTTTCTGGGTCAGACCCTGGCATTGCACTCTGGATAACTGCATCAGTAGGAAAGCATTAGTAGCAGTCCTTACTTCATAACCTGCCTGGAAAACCTGGCAGTCCACAGCTTGAACAGGCTGAAGTAGCTCTTCACTGGGTTGAAGCAGCTCCATGGCAGGGCCCAGAGAGTGGTGGTGAATAGTGTCACATTCAGCTGTCATCCCCTGCAGATCAGCTTCCCCTCAGTGTCTCCTAATGCCCACCCTGCCTCTTCTCCCACATTCAGCAAGCACAAGGGCTCCATGAAGGACTTGCAGTGGTGAAGCACCTCGCTCAAGGTACCCCACTGGAGTACAGTCCCTGCCTCACACTCCACTCAGCAAACACATGAGCTCAATGTGCTATCAATCTCCAAACCTCACAGAAGAAACTTGCATAATAGACTTTAGCTTCAAGTCCCAGCAAGGTGTGAATTATTATCCCACAGTGACCATCTAAATCTCATAATAGCAATATGTGATGATAATACCTACATTGTAGGTCCTTTTTCCAACAATAAAAAGGACATAATGATCAAATTAGTAGGTATAAGCCTGATGACTCTGCTAAGATTTTCAATTTGTGAAACAAAATTGGTATGGGTGTGCCCATACTTCCTGACTGCTCCAAGTACAGGATTTATTGCTCTGCCTTATGTTTTTAACTCCTGCTATGGTTGGAGGATGCATCTCTTACATATGCATCAATGTATCTTCTCTGCCTTTGAGCTTTCTGGAAAACAAGATGCAGCTGCAGGAACTATTCCTTACTCAGTTTCACCTAATGGCAGACAGTGTTTCATAGATTATTCCAATGCTAGAAAAAGAAGAAGAATGAAGAATTTTAGTGGATGCAAGGATACAAAACACAGATGGCTATTAGTGGAAAGATCTTCTGATTCCATTGGGTAAATTCAATGGCATAATTGAATCATCTCTGTGACAAAAAAAAAAAAAAAAAAAAAAAAGCCTAACAAAAATTCCCTGCAAAACCAGTCTCAGAAGAAAGTGTCATGCTTTGATATAATTGTTCAAATGCAAAGACTTAGACCATCTGCAGGCTCTGCTGAGTTCAGCAAGAGATAGATATTAGCTCATACAAATGAGGATCAGATCCAAGGATCAGCCAAGTGGCCAGTGGGAAGCAACAGACAGAGCCAACGTTTATTCCTCAAAATTTTAAAATGTGACTCAAAGACCAATGAAAACAATGTAAGTCAAATTACCTCACTGGGCTTGGCCAAGATGCTCATTTCCATGTCACTCCATACAACTTCTGAAGTACTGGTTCCATCCCAGAAACTGGGCCCTGTAACAAGTTTTCCTGAGTTTGGAAACAAGTTAGTATTTTTGGTCAGTTGTGTTTTCTTTGAATTTCATCAATAGTAAATTCTTTGTCTGTAGGGAAATAAACAAATAGTCTGAGTATTTGTTGTCTGCAATGTCTCTGGGTAAGACAGTGTGAGAAAGGTGCACAGACTGTAGTGAATGAGCTGATGCATAATGCCCTTCCTCCCTGGTATGTCACCAGAGCCCAGCCACTCTGGCTGCACTTGGAGTCACTCTCGTAAAGTGTTAAATGTCATCTGGAAAATTATTCAACTAGTTGCTTTAGGTAGACATCACTCCATAGATATTACTCCATTACTAAAATGTCAAAAAATATTTGTGTAAGTATGAAGTGTGACTTGTGGAGAGCCAGTAAATGGGGGCAAAGTAAAAGTTCAGGCTCAGTTTCAGAGCCCAGTTTTCACTGAGGTGTTTAAACAAGAGACACTTTCATTAGTGCACAATTCCCTCCTACTGTGTTAATTGACTTGAAAATTTGATGGTGTGACTTTGTGCTTAGCTGGGCTTTGAGTGGTTCTGAAATTCCAATTTTCCTGCTACCCTTTAAAGCCTTGGGGAATAAAATCACAAAAATTCCTGTGATGATTAACATCTTCCTCCCTGGTTTAATGGTCTTGAGTCACAGTGTGCAGCTGGAGCAAAGACAACCCACAAGCATGACACTGCTTGTGTCCTGGTGATGTCACTAAAACAGCATCTTGTCTGTGACTGAAGACATGTTAAGGAAAGAGCAAAGCTTGTCTTCAACTGGCACGTCTTTGTAAGCAGGAGATGCTGGTGTTCACATTTCTTTTTAGACAATACAAGCCACATCACCAGCTGCAGGCTGCAGTGTGCTCAGAGAAGAGCCCTCCATGGGGGTGTGGAGAAGTGCTGAGGTGGCTCCATCCTTTCCATGGATTTCTGTTCAGAACACTGACTGGTGATCTGAGGGTGCTCTCAGCATAAGCAAAAAGTATCTGAATTTGTCTTGGATATTAATGTTTGCAGTAAATTGTAAAATTTATCAAATCAGCTGTGTCTTAGTTTCTGTGTCTTCTTGCCCTTTACCCAAGAGTAATCAGAGTTCCTGATTACTCCTATTCCTGCACTGAAAAATGGGGTTCTGCAGCCTACCAAAATACTGCTGAATCCTTGCCCCAAGGCACATCACACCATGGTTCTGTTCTCCTCTTTTCATGAGCAGGATCAGAGGGATGGGAAAACTAATTAGCTTCCCTAACCCTTCTAGAACAAAACCAAGCATAAAAAAGAGATCAGGAAACATTGCCTCTTTACATACATACTTGGTAAACTAAAGAATGCTGGTGGAATTGCTGTTTCAGATGTTCAGATGTGACATTTACACACACCTTTCTGCCATCTGAAGAGCAGTGGCCCATATCTAGAATATTATATCCATCAGCAGAACAGAGTCCCTGGTGGAAGGAAAAAAACCTCTAGAAAATACTCTTACCCCTGTGCGACCAACACTCATGGGCTGCCTTCTCCCAGTCCCTGTGCTCAGGAACAGTTTAATTAAAGCCAAGCCATGTGCTCCAACAGCTGTGTTTACTAGAGCAACTGTGTCTTGCCCTCTAAAACTAGTTCTTAGATGTTGTCAGCTGTGTTTATACAGATATGGGAAACTTCATGTGGCAAACCATTTGCCAAATACCCTGTGAATTACCTATTTTTCCTGTGCTGAGATAATACTGGCAATACCTGGCTTTAAACTTCAACACATCTGTATGACAGTGCTGCAGATAAATCCTCAGCTAACAGTTCAGCCTTGAAAGCAATTCTTTGGCAAGCACATTTATGCTGAACACAAAGGACACCCTGCCCAGTATTTCTTTGCTTTTCAGGATCACAAATCAAAGCCACTCTCTTGTTCAGCCACTGCTATTTTGGGAACAGCCCTCTTCCTCCTCTGAGGAGGGAGGTTCACAAGGAGGAAGAGGCAGGAGGTCACATCATCCTGCGTGGTACAAGCAGGGTGTCTGGGAACATCACACCTCTGTAACCATATTCATGTCTTTTCATTACCTGCAATGCTTAACACGGTAAGTGTGTCACAGGCAGAAGCATACAAGAGACACAGAAAGTCTTGTCCATTATTCACTCTGGATCCTCTTAGGACATGGAAAAGTGACACCCTAAACACAAATGGCGCTGTGCTAGAATTGTGGCCAAAGCAGCACTCATAGCACAGGGGCATCTCAACTATTTCTGAACACTGAGGCACAGCACCAAGGCTTCTTCTGCTCCCCCTGCTGCCCTCAGTCAGTCAATAGGGAAAAGGCAAGAATAACAGGCTGGACAAACACACTGGGTAAGAAACATGCCAGTGCAGCATCCTAGTGGAAGGAATCTATGATCATCGTGAATTATAGATGGAATGTGAATCCACTCATGATGTTGCTGCAAAATATCAACTGGAGAGAATGCAGAGGGCAATGATCTGTGGTCTCAAAATTGCTTGGGAAAAACAGGTGAGAGAACAATTTAGTCTAAGGAAGGTCAGACTAAGGAGATCAGGTAAAGAGGTAACAAGAGGGGAAAAGCAGTGAACATTAACATTATAGGGCTCTTTTCAGAGGCATTTAGACGTGTTAAACATCAAACTCTGTCAGGATTATGCTCCAAGTCACTCACACTACTACTGAAAACAAATGCATGTCTTAAATTACAGCTAAGCATTCATACAAGAAAATGGCTTCTAGAAAGTCAGAAGCATCATCTCAATCGAAGAAGCAAGCTTCTGCTCTATGAACAGACTCAAATTCAGAGCAACTCAAATCAGACCTCGGGATCTTAACTCCAGTTCAAGCCTTGTCTATGCAAATGATTCCAACAGGACCGCCGCATTTTATTCAAATGAAAATAACAGAACAATCCTGCTCACCTGCAGCAAGAGGCATTATACATTATACAGTCTACATCAAGTACCTCTCAACAACTCTCTAGAACACGATGGTTAAAAATTTGAGCAAGCAGCTGTCAAGGAATTTATCATTCTGATAATGTTTGAGGTACAGAAGTCAAGCGTTAATAGACCTGCTACAGTGTAAAAGAGCAGGAAGTCTCAGACCTTTCAGTTCAAAGGGAATAGTAACTCAAAGTCCTTTTGATCTAGTGATGACCTGCAAATCTGCACTTACCCGCTCATTCTGCTGATTCCCAAGACAGTCAAGCAGAAAAACCTCATGACAAGCAGCTCGGCAAAGCAGATGCTTACATGATACACAACAGAAAGCGACACAGCTGTAGTAAGTTTATAGTGATCCTTTCCCAGTATGTTTCTTAATAATTGCAACAATTTATCCTTTTCTTGATGTTTCAATTAGACTAGATCCCAGAACTAGTGAAATCAAGGAAAATCTTTCTGCTGATCTCCGGCACTTTAGACTAGTTTCTTCTGAAGCGATTTGTGTTTCATTCGACAATGCAGGTTAAACTTGCGGTAATCAAAACACTGGTGACACTATCAGAAAGACAATGTGACTTTTCCATGCCATTCCACCACTCTAAAAAAGACTCCATGAAGAAGTGACTATATTTTGACCTTTTCTCAGTCAAAATATAAATGCCAAAGTTGCAGTAATCTATCTTTCAATCACTGTCACCTCGATAGTGAAAATGCTGTAAGCGCTACTCTGAAAACATTACCAAGACCAGATGTATTTCAAAGGCAGTCTTCCCTTTCAGGGTGGATCCTCCATTCCTGAAATGCAGTTAATCTTATGCAACTTTTCCTCACAAACGTGACAATGCTGGGGATTAAAACTCACTTTAAAAGAGGGAAGGACTATGAAAATGTTGGGGAAGGGCAGGAGCACCAGGCACTTGCCTGACTACAAGGAGGAGCTCTTGGCCACGGGCTGTTTGGGCAATTAATGTCCCTCAGTCCGGCAGAGATCAGAACTCAGAGTCCCACTACATTGGCAAAGTCTGTCGGTGCTGTAGGGAATGCTGCCAGCCAGGGGCAGAAGGCACAGGCACCAGCAGCAGGGAAGAGGGGTCCCTACTTCCTCGGGAACAAGCGTCTTTCTTACCATCTTCCCAAGGTTCACACTTTTGCCAGAAAATATGCTTCCAATTGAGTTCCCTAGGAAGCAGAAAATAACGTTGAAAACCCCAATTTTTAAAACTCAGCCTGAAGCAACCACAGAAAAGTTCTGGTTGAGAAGAAATGCTGTAAGGAATAAATAATCCAAAGTCCCTGCTGCTCTTTAAAGACATTTTTCCTTTTGCTTTCCTTCTCCTTTGAACTGAATGAGGCTACAAGTCCAGCTTGTCAAAAGAGCAGTAAATATTGCTCTTGAAAGCTCACCAGTGCTGAAACTTTACATGGGCTCAATTCTACTTCATTTCCATTTGATATTCCAGGTCAGGATTCTTCTCTGCACAGGTGAATGTCAAGTGTTTAATTCATCCCTCTGTGTCACTGTATGTCTATCTCATTATCCATATACCCATGAAGTTACAGGATATTCACAATCATGATATATGAGCCCCTCCCCTTCAGGGAAAGGATTGCTACTTTTAACACTGAGTTTTGGCTGAGAAAAAAAAAAACAAAACAAACAACCAAAACCAACCAACCAAACAAACAAAAATAAAACAAAAAAAGAGAAGTATTTTTAACAAAGTGTAAGAAGATCCCTAAACTTCAGTTATTGCTTCCATTTCACAAAGAAGGCACATACTTGCAGTGCTAAGTGACAGCATAAAACCCTTAGATAGATGCATAATAATTTATTAATTACCTCTAATATAGACAGAAGCCCTTGGACATATATATGATACAAGGAAACTGTCATGAATCACTACCACAGATTAAGGAACATCTGGTTTTTTGCTTCCTCTTATCACTCATTCCATCTTTCTCATTTCCTATTCTTTCATCTCATGGTAGCAATGTTGAATACTAACAAGACATATGTATTTAACTGTGCTCACTCATTTCCATGCTAATTAATTCAGGCTCCAATATATGCATTTTGTACAGGTTTGATAAATCCCTCTTAACTTGGTAACTTGAGCCCAAATCTTCTTGCAGGGCAGAGAGAATCATTCAGCTTATGGCCACCTCTGCTTATGATGTCAGTGCAGGGATTATTTTAATTAAAATGTAGGTGAGAAAATCAATCAAAAGATAACAAACAGGCCAGATCACCCATTATTACCTGTAGCCAGTATACATATATATATATGGGATTCTAATCCAATTTATGAAGCTTTCAAGCCAGTAAACCAATTAATTTTAAAATGCGTTTCAGTAAAGATGAAAAACTATTTTGTCTTGTGCTTTGTTTTTTAATGACACAAATACAGTGATTACTCCTAAGTGATATCCATCAGAAGACTCCTGGCAGTTTATATACAACTTCAACAATGGCTAAAGTACCTCAAATACTTTGAGAGTGATGTTAGCGGACTGTTTTTCTGCTGTTATTTGCTTTCATTACAACACATTAAACCATGAGACAGAGGAATCTACTACGGTCCCACTATGTTGTCCTTGGTGCCTTGCCACTCACAGATACCAGAGGCTCTGAAAGCCTCCAAGGGAACAGTAAATATTCAGGAAAAGATATTGAAATCATTAGATATGGGACCACTATGCAAGTACATAAAATATAATTACCTTACATCAGGTATTTCACTGAGCTCAAAACTGTAATTATTGTTTTGGGTTATGTTACCATTTAAAAAATAGGAAAAAACCAGAGTGATGTAGTTAAAAAAGCTCTTCACTATGGAGAATAAAGTGACAGTTTTGAAAAACAGGATAGTGTGTAATTAGACATAACATATATCCAAGCAGATATTTACAGTCTTCAGGATAGTAAGACAAACAGAAAGCAAAAACTACCCAAATACAGCAAAAGTCACCATCAGTTTAGTGTACTGGAGGGTAATTGCATTCTGCATCACCAAAAATGGTTATTCAATTGTGATGTATTCCATTCTTCTGAGCATCTTTTTCTCAGTTTTTCAGTTTGCTTTTTGTCAGGGAGAACAAAAACAGGAGAAGGAAGGAAAATGGGAACAAAAAATATTTCTGTCTTACCCAGCATAAAATGTATTTCATAGTAAAAGCACTCAGGAAACAGAGGAGAAGAAAAAAATTCCTATTTTTATGCCACAGCTATATCATAAAATAATAGTTTAAGAACTGCCTGTATTCATAACCTCAGTTTCAATAAAAATGCTGCATTCATAAAAAGAAATATAGGGTGGTAGGGCTGGATTTATCACTGGAATCTGCACACTGCCATAAAGTATGTCCTCTATTAGTGACAACAGCTGTTGGTTTAATAACCCTAGAAAAGACCATTAAATTCCTTCAAATTTCCCATAAACAGATGGAAGAAATGCAAAAGTGTTAAAACATATGGGAGAACATATTGGAATTCAGCAGCTTCCTGGAGCGGCCAGGAATCCCAGCACTGCAGCCTCCAGGCTGACACGGGTCTCTCCACAGCCCTGGAGGTGGCTTTGCTGTGAAAATAATGGAAATACGGGGACATGATGGAACAGGCTGGATGTCCAAGGGCAGAGGTTGCTCTGACAGCTCACCTTCATGGCTTCTGCAGGCATAGATTTCTTTCCCACTCTATTTCCTTGGGAAGTTCTTTGCACCCAGAACTTCAGGACATGCAAAATTTTAACACACAGATGAACGATGAACCCTTTCCCCAATAGCTGGAACAAACCTCTGACTGTGGATCACCTCTGCACTTCCTAGAACAAGAAAAAATTCATTTTAGAAAATTGGAACTTCCCAATAGCTTGAAAGAGAAATTGCAACAGGTCACAGATGAAATGTTTCCTGTGAGGCTTTTTTGTCCTGCGCTGCAGTAATTTCCCCAGGCTGGGAGGGACCCCCAGGACAGAGTGCCCTTTCTAGAGGCATTGGCATTGAAAACAAGATAATTAAATCCTTCCTCACCAACCAGTCTGCGACTCACTGCATGTGGTCCGGCCAGGAAAGCAGGAGCACTGCTCCACTGACCTCACTCAGTGAGTGTCTGCATGCAGTTATACACAGAAGCCTTTACATTTTTTACTCTTTATATATCATCTGCAATGGGTTCTGTGAACTTTTTATCTTCCCAGTGAATGCAATTCCCACCCAAACAAGCTGACAGGCAGTTCATGAGCCATCTGCAATATGCTGCACCTTCCTTGTGTACACAAATAACTATAAGTTTGCTCTTTCAAGGGACTACTTTTTCTTCAGCAAAACCCAGTTACAATATTAAGCCATAAATCTAGGTCTTGTCTCATTGTTTATTTATGGCAAATTTTCATAAACAAATGGTTCTTGTCTTCTCTAAATTGACAGCACAAAATGAACAAGTTCATCAAAGTCGTTCCAAACTATATATAATGTAATCGTGGTTTTGTAAATCCAAGTCAGGCATGTAATTATTGCTAATAATATTTCCTGCATTACTCACTTGAGCAGAAAGGCATTTCAGTGAAATTTTGGCTAATAATTTGCTCTGAAAATTCATCATTTCAACTCAAAAAAACCACAGGCAAGTTGATATATTTATATACACACACTTCTGCTTGCCATCTCATATGCCTGCCTACCCCAGTGTACATCACCAAACCTGGAAATCCAATGGCTCTTTGTTCTGTCCTAGAGAAATGTTATAGCTTGAAAGGGTTTACTCCCTACACCTTTTTTTGGCTTTTTTTTTTTTTTTCAAAGTGCTGCCAAGCATCACAGTCCTCACTGAGAATTTCTGGTAACAGAACCAGAAATAGTTGCTCTCTTTTTTGAGCCCAGTACAACAGCCACCAACCCTGCTCTCTCCTTCTTGCCTCTTGCATTCCTCTCAGTTCTTCAGACCCATTTTCCAACCCTAAGTATTCTGTGACTTTCTTTTTGTAGTGATGACTTCATACTGGAAAACCAATTTACCATCCAAATCAATTGCTTGCGCATTCTTGCAAAGCAGGCTTTCAATACACCAGTAACAGATACAGGTGAGTTACAGCTACTGCTGTGCCTCTAGACCCCCAAGACTCCCAGCACCTGGCAGCTGGGAAGCCAGACACAAATCTTTAAAAAATGTGAAACGGATGCACAAGATGCTTACTTGAAGGCCCTCATTCAGAAATGGCCTTAATTGTCATTCCTTATTCCTCCACAGCAGATGAAAGCTAATTTATCTTTGAATGAAAACATCTGCAGGAGATCTAAAGTGTTTTAAAATATGCATAGTGACCTCACTTTGAGCAGGACCTGCTTCAGCTTTCCTGAACACTGATGCAGAGATCAGCTGCAAAGCAGGGATTGGAACTGCATCAGGAGCCCCTCTGACCTCCACTGCAGCGCCATGGGACAGGGAGATGGAAAGGAGCTGTCAAGGACTGCCTCCCCACGGAGCCAAGCTGAGCTGACATCCTCCAACAGACAGAAACACCTCCGCCCCTTTTATTCAATGACCCAAAGAGACACCTCACCAATGGGCTGACTCCTGCAGTTTTAGAGGGAAGTTGGTCCAAATAGGGCCCTTGAGCTGTGCCTGTGCGGAGGCTGAGCACAGCGGAGACCAGGTAAGCCTGGTGCCTCTTCTGAGTCATGGCTTTGCTTGTTACTGATACCAAATCACTAATCCCTGCTTCCTGTGAGGCCAGTTGAAAGGGGACAAAGAAAGCAAATTAACAGAAAACAACGAACAATTTTTAAAAAACCAAAAAAACTACAAACAACCAACCCAAAAACCTGCACACAGAAACAGTACTTTCCTCAACAGAATTAGCTAATAAAGAACATAAAGGCATTTGGAGTTTTACTGGGTTAGGCTTCAATCCTTATTACAACATTTATCAATTATTGAATAATATTTATATGAATTATTTAGCAAACCTTTTATTTAAACAGGCATTTGGTAGCAGAGAAACTGGAACAAACCATTTAAATCCTCAGCTTTATAATCTAAATAGGTAGGCTTAGCAGAGATAAAAGTCATATTTCACAGGAAAAATCCATTTGCTGGACTCATTTCACCTTCCAAATTTGTTTCCACTCCTCAGAAACAGCATAAGATGAAGTTAAAAAGCACCTTTGGTGCCTGGTGCTGGTGTGGAGCGCGATACCTTCCCCAGCACCTCACAATCCCACCACAGCTCCCCCAGTAGTGATGGCAGAGGAGGCCAATGGCCCCTGTGCAATCATCAGCATCATGGGGAGGGACAGGGCTTCTGCCTGGACCCGGCCCAGCCCTGCCAGAGCAGAGGCTCAGGGGGTGGTCCTCATCATTCAGCTAGAATGAACCTGCAAACCACAGCTCTCTTCTCACTCAGAGCCAGGGGCAGCTCTCACAGCTGTCCCCTTCAGCTCCACGGCAAACATTCTGATGGCTGCATCTCAGATCTTGCAGCTGCTTCATCCTGGTGCTGCACACAGGACTCATCCACTCACACAAAGAGGATGACTCACTCCCTGAAACTGGAAAACTGAGAATAAGCCTGCAGAGCATTGTGACCAGCAATTCTGTCTTTCCAGTCAATATTTAAACTCCAGCAGTGGAGTTTCATGAGGGAACTTGCCCCCAAAGCTCCCTTTGAAAGCTGTATGTGCCTTTCCCAACTCAGTGCTCTGCAGCCAGCACAGGGCTCCTTCAGTGCACAGGCTGGGCTGCACCCGGGCTTTAGGAGTGTCATCCTCAGGGGACACTGCAACGTGTGTGTGTGTGTGTGTGTGTGTGTGCGCGTGTGTTAAGTCTCACCTTTCTCAAAGCAATCAAACTGCTTTAATTACTTCAATGCTCTATATGCACAGTAATAGAACAGAATTGTTAAAGCTGAATCGTTAATCATTTGAGCTAGATCAATAAATAATTACCTGTGCCATACCACTGTGCTCATAAACAGAACCTTCCAGACACAGACACATCGGAAATAAACAACAGCCACACAGACATGTGCAAAAAAGGAAAACAGACATTCCTCATAAAAGCAGCTTTTTTTTTTCCCTAAATGTATAATAGTGAGATTTGTGAAGTGCAAGAGCTATGAACTGATAATTTATTCCTAAAACAATTAGAGGCTTTTGAAAATTTTATTACATAAAGAGCAGATTAATAATTATCGTATCTGGTATTATTTCTGCACTATAATTTTAAAACTGACCAGACATGCACAAGGGCACACAAACATGAGCAAAGCAATCATGACACGCCAAGGAGCAGTGATGGGGGTCTTGACCTGTGTAGGAGTTTTATGTAACAAATTTCCTGCAATAATCTAAAAGTTGTGAGAGAAGGGGGAACAAAAAGTAGGCATCCAGTCACTGTCATCATTAAACTTCATTTTAATGCCCATGACAGCTTGGAGAAATGCCTATTTAATTACCTCCTAATTAGGAGCCCTCCTACCCCCTCATGTCTCAGCTCTCCCTCTCAGATAACTCTGGGAACTGGAGCTTTGAGGAGAAACAGCAAGCATTGCAAGATTTTAAATAAAAATTGCAAGACTTGTCAGCCCTGCTACTTGAATGTTTTCCTGTTTTCAAAACAGAGCCCTGTGTGCTCCACCAAGGCACTCACTGCCAGACAGGACATCACAACCAGGCCCATATCCCAGCTCTCATGAACCACCCCTGCAATATCCCTTTTCAGTCTCTCCAGACACAAGTTCTTTTTTCAAGAGGAACCTTGCTCTAGTTTCAGCATGTTTCCAGGAGTAAAACTCTTACACAAGATTAAAAAAACAAAAGTAAACAAACAAACAAAATAACCCCAATGCTCCTCTAATAAAATCTACTTAAGATAATGCATTTTTCATAGTGCATGAAAATAACAATAAAGATTCAAGCTCTTCTAGAAATCAATGATTCTCCTATTTCAAAAGCTTCTGTGCAAACAATATTTCCTTGAACTAATACAATACATTGAAGTGAAAGTTGTAATTTTACTATAATTGCATCAATAGAGGAGTCACATTCCTCCATATAAAACTCTGAAGATGAAATTTTAAAGCATGGCTCATAAATACAAGAAGGGAGAACAAAATAGCCTCTTTTTTGATAATTAAACAGTTAGCAGCTAAATTGCATTGTAATTGATTGGAAAATTGTTTTTTTAATGAGATTTAGTCATGAGGAAATGGCTTTTTTCTTCAATACAGCCAGTGTGCATTGGGGTCATTTAAAGAGCACACTGCCTTCCTGGGCTCTCCCATTGAGATTGAACTTTCCCTAAGAAAAGTCATATCACCCAGCAAAGGAGTCCCAGTCCTGCGAGGCTCAGCCCTGCAGCTCAGCTGTGCTGGGCACCCCACACCTGCAGGGCAGATGCAGGAGTGGCTCAGGGCATGGTAGGTGCAGGGGCTGCAGGTGAAATCACACCCTGCCGGCTCTGCTGTCTGTTTGGCTGATGCTGGGGTGGACTGGGAGCAGTGCTCCAGCAGAGGCCCCAGCCTGGACAGTCTAAATAGACAAAACAATGTGAGAGAAAGTACTGAAGTATCTTTTAAAAGATGTATTATCTCAGACCTAATGCACTACTATGATTAATAAAGTGTGCAAAAAAGATAAAGTAGCCTTTTTTCAACACCAGAAAGGCCAGTAAAATATTTGTTTTCAATGATATAGGAAACAGTCTAAAAGAAATCTTGTCCAGTTACCTTAAGAGCACTGAGTAAGCACATATTAAATGTAAATTATTATTTTACAACCATTAGTTACAGGAATTTTCCAAATGCTACAGGAAAAAAAGATTTCAAAGAATCCTGGTTATTCCAAACAACCTTCTATGTACAACAACACATGCATTACACAGATAACTCAGATTTTTAGTCTTTAGTTTCCAAGATTTCTATTGATGTGACTCGGACTGCAATATAAACAGTGATCGCAATCATTTGTTGCTGCCATAGCAACAGAGAAAATTAAAAGGGCAAACACTGACGCTGAAGTGGCATCACAGTTGTAGCTTATAATTGCCTGACAGTAAAATGCTGTGTGCAGGGTAGCAGCAGCACTTGCAGGTATGTGTGAAGAAGGTTTGCTTGCAGAGATCAAAGTCATTTAGGTCAGTTCTGAAATCAAGAATGAGCACCAGCTCTAATTTTTCTACAGTTCCTTCTCTTTCTTTTTTTTTTTTTTTTTTTTTTTTTTTTCCCTCTCTCTCATGTAGGTAGATTTTTAAAAAAGGAGTTCAGAGCAATCTTATGGAGATTTAAGCTACATCTCCATTTTTCAGGCTTCTCATCTGGAACTCCAATGTAACTATTTTTGCCACTTCTGTTCTAGATTTTAGAATGTGGTGGACAACAGAGTCCCCACTATTTATGCAGTTTCCACAGCACAGGGATGAATTTGCTTCTACTCTGCAGCCTCTGCAAGGTTTGTCTTGAGACATTTCTGCCTACCTTAGTTCACTCAACCTCTCCTGCTGGTTACTTGCACTTTTACTGCATTTCCTTCTGATTTTCAGGGTAATGTGTTCATGTACCATAGGAGAAGATGGTCCTGGTCATCTCTCTAGTAGTTTACTTTTTGCAGAGCTTTTTCTAAATAGTCAAAAAAAGCACTTGAGCTCAAGTTTCTGCCAAATTTTATCCCAATGCAACTCAATTCAAGACACCCAGAAAGACCTTCAGCAGCAAATGAAGAGATGTCAGTTATGAGGTACTACCCAAGTTACATAGTTGGGCATTGTTCATAAAATACATGCTGTTTGTTTTAACATGCTGAGGCGGTGTGGGGGCCTTGTGTTGGCTCAACAGATGACTTTTACCCTCTGGATTATTGAAAATCCACGCTCATAGAAAACAACAGTAAGACAATGAGATCCTGCATTGTCTTTTGCAACAGAACCACTGAGAAGCAGCAGTGGGCAAATTCAAAAATAGGTCATTCAGCTTCTCCCTATCAGCTCACTTCAGGGTATATTGTCAGTTTAATTTCCTCATTTAGTTCCTTCTGCTTCCCATAACACTGCTTTTGAATCACAACAGTGTTTGGGAGTAGGATATGCCAGCTGGCTTTGCAATGTTTTGTATATACACAAAAATCCTGCCTTCAAATGAGATTAACCTTTGAACAAAATTAATATGCACACAGCATAGTGAGATGCAGTCACCAGCACACAGCACCTAGGAAAGGGAGAAATACTAGGTTTTCTTCATTCTGGTGCCTCAGAGATTGGTGTTAAAATTGTCACTACAATAAAGGATTGTTTAAAAAAAATCCTGTATGGAGAGGCATATAGGTAAGGATTTACTAGGGAAGGAGGGTCATACAGAAATGGATTGCCTCCTGCCACTGCCAAAGTATAAAAATGTGTCTTAAGCTTCAGGGTAAAACACTGAAATCCCAGAGTATTTGAAACTTCAGCAGTGCTTCAGGAGTATGATGCCATGTCCTCTGAGTACCTGTCCTGGTAAGTCTGAGCTTCCTTTTCGTGCACAGAAATATGTTTTTAATCGATAACAGTTTTGTGCTTGGTAAATACAGCCTATCTATTTTTCTAAAGAAACAGACACAAAACAAATCCTCATTACCGAGCAGAACGACGGCACACTTACGTTCTTGGCTTCTCTAGTATCTTCCAGTTCCATCTCCTGGGGAAATCCAGGCCGAGCTCTACGATCCTCCCCTGCTGCCCAGGGAAGAGCACGTTGGGTCTTTATTGCCATCTAGTGACCGAAGCGCGCGCATTGGCACAGCGAACACATCTGGGAATTTGGAAACCGACAAGCGCTGCTTTTCTCTCAGCCTGAACTTCGTGGTACCCTGTTACCCGCATCCCTTATGGACCCTGGGCCTCAGCTTTGCAGACGTGTGGGAACTGCTGCTTTCATGCAGTCGCGCCGCTCTGCAAACGAAACGGCCCTCCACCCTCCCACCAGGACCAGGCACTTTAGACAGAGGCCACTCACAAAACCGAGGAGCCTTGGTTTGTCCCCAAGGAACACGCCGAGCTTGGGAGCAGGGTCGCTGCGCTGGGCAGCACATCCAGCCCAAGAGCGACATTTGGGGTGGCATCAGATGCTAACAGCCATCTCCTCACCCTGGGAGAAGTACAGAGACAGATTGCTTACAGGCGTTTTGAAGATCCATCAGAGATGTGTTTTGTTTTGGAGGCTCTCTTGGTACTGAGACAGACTCCTGGCAGCTGGTACACCTGCACACAAGGCACCAGAGCATGCCAGGGGGCTGCATAATGCTCCAGGCCATGGACACCTGGCTCGCTGCTCTCTTTTTCCAGATGTTGTTGTCTTTGACCCACCTGGGACCTGACGTTATGAATTACCGAATGGCCCCGCGCCCGGGCTGGCCAGGCTGCTCCCGGCTCTCCTCCCGCCCGACACCGAGCCGCGGCCCTGCGCGGGGGAGCCGGTGCCACCCACAGCCACACGGTGCCACCCACAGCCACACAGTGCCACCCACAGCCACACGGTGCCACCCACAGCCACACAGTGCCACCCACAGCCACACGGTGCCGGTGCCACCCACAGCCACACGGTGCCGGTGCCACCCACAGCCACACGGTGCCACCCACAGCCACACGGTGCCACCCACAGCCACACGGTGCCGGTGCCACCCACAGCCACACGGTGCCACCCACAGCCACACGGTGCCGGTGCCACCCACAGCCACACAGTACCACCCACAGCCACACGGTGCCGGTGCCACCCACAGCCACACGGTGCCACCCACAGCCACACGGTGCCGGTGCCACCCACAGCCACACAGTGCCACCCACAGCCACACGGTGCCACCCACAGCCACACGGTGCCGGTGCCACCCACAGCCACACGGTGCCACCCACAGCCACACGGTGCCACCCATCAGCCACACGGTGCCACCCACAGCCACATGGGGCCGGTGCCACCCACAGCCACACGGTGCCGGTGCCACCCACAGCCACATGGTGCCCCCCACACGGTGTCACCCACAGCCACACGGTGCCGGTGCCCCCCACATGGTGCCACCCACAGCCACACGGTGCCGGTGTCACCCACAGCCACACGGTGCCGCCGCAATACCGAGCGCCGAACACCCCGCGGGCCTTCGCGGAGGAAAAACCTCTCTAATAGGCCAGGTTCTCCCGCCCCTCCAAAGGGAAGGGTTGGAAGCCCGACCCTGCTGTGATCTGAGGCAGTTTTGTGGCCCTTTTCAGGCACAGCAACCTTGGTCCTGGTGTGCAGAACGAGCTGTGACCCCACGTACCCTCACAATAACCTGTGACGGAGCACAAAGACAGTGTGCAGCGGTCTTGGGGTAACAGGGCTGGTGTGTGCATCATCGCTTTACCCACCTATTCCTGCCCGTTTGCTGTCCCGTTAGCATCCACTCTCCCTGCACGTTAAACTGTCCTGCCATTGGACTCTTACCAGCTTCCACTTGCATTTCAGGAGACAAACACCCTCAGTTATCCCTGGATATTTCTGCCATTTCCTGAGATGAAGGTGTTTGTGCTGGTCCTGGATTCAGTGGTTCACTGAAGTCATGGAATGCAGGGTTTAATGTTTTCTAATTGAGAGGGCTTAGCCCGTGGCTGCTCATTCAGCAGAAAGGGGCTTTATCTTCTGTCCACAAACATCTCCCACAGCATTCCCAGCACCCAGCCAGCCCTTCCCACGGCGAACTTAAAGCCACGCTGAACACCTGCATAGGTGAATTCACCCCGCCGTCTCCAGGGCCGAGCTCCCCAGCAGGCCCGGTGGGAAAGGCCGAGCGGCGGGCCGCACAGGGGAAGCCGGTGGGGGGCTGAGAGGCAGTTCGCAGCGAGGAGAGAGCCAGTTGAGTGACAGCTGGAAGAGAGGTTGTGATTGGCTGGAGAAACGCGCGGCCGGCCGTGAGCGGGAGGCTGATTGGGTGGTGGGACGCGTGGCGGCGGCACCGCAGCTGAGCCGGCCAATGGGCGCCCGTGTTCTGTTGAGTTCTGTTAGGCCTCGGGGGGCTTCGGTTGCGTCCGGCGGGCGCTGAGGGCGCGCTGCTGCTCCTGCAGTGACGCGCTCCTCTTCGGACGCCTCAGGAGCTCCGTGCCACTTTGTTCCCCACTGCTACAGGGTCCTGGGCATTCGGGAGAGCAGTTGTGATTGTGTAAGTATGGCCCTTTGCACGGAGGAAGCCAAGGCCAGTGTGTCACTTCTCGTGTTTCTGAAGGGTTGGAAGTGGCAGCAGAATGTTGCAATAGTCACAGGTCACCAGCATGTCAAAAGACTGAATCTTTAAGAGCTTGAGGTGATGTGGAACGTGTGGCATTGGAGTCCCTGCGTTGATAGGAGCATGGTCTCTTCTGGGAGAGGGAAGGCTAATCATCTTTTTTTTGTAGAGTTTGTCCAATAGCCTTGCTACCGTTCAAAACACGCCAGGTTCTGTGATCCTCATGGCCCCTTTCAGTCTTCTCTTCTATGAGAGATGGCCAGTTACCCTGAACAAAGAAATTAATGTTTTATCACTTAATTGCAAACATATCAAGAAAAGGAATCATCAGTCATGGAGGGCAATTGAGGCAGCTGCTGTGTTTGCCATCGTCCATGCCCTGACTCCTCTCTCTGCCAGATACTGCATAATCGCCCACAGTGGTATTCTGAAAAGAGAGAACATGCAGCAGGAGAGAAGGCTGTGAAAGAAACCTCTGCACAGCAAAGCAGTAAAAGAGCAGGAACTCGGGAATGTGAAATGCATACAAAATACTTTTGTTTCCTACTCAATGGCTAGCATACTCCTGCCATGTGGTTCTTCCTCTGCTGCCTCTCTTACAGGAAACCCAGCTAACACTAAGGAAAATCCTAGAAACTCTTGAAATCCCCACTTTGTAGGAGTGACGATCTCTTACCAATTTTTGCACAACTTGCTTTCTCCTGACATTTTTCTTTTTATTCTGCTGGATATCCCTTCTTCTAAGAGCAGAGAGGGAAAAAACCCCAAAACTGAAAGGCTCTGTTGCAGTAACTCCACCCCAAACAGCTGTTTAGCCAAAACATTTTTTAAAGGAGAAACAGCAGCATTGCCAGACAAGTATTGGGGTTTGATTTTCAGTGGCAGTTCCACACACAGATTAATTTGCTAATCCTTAGAGAAACTCTGGGATCTCAGTTTCCTTCTTTCCCATGTAAGTTTGATTTACATTAGCTGGTTCAGCAGGTGGCAGGGTTCGTCCACCCCACCCCTGGCTGGCCTCTGCCCCCAGCAGCCAGGCATGCTCCAGCCCAGGAGCAGAGGGAGCCTGTGGCACCCTGAGGAGGGAGGCATGGCATGAGAGATCCCTCCAGGCTGCAGGGCCTCAGGGCTGGCTTGTGGTGAGCAGGAGGGTAGGGGCATGCTGCCATCCCCTTCACCTCTTGAGGGATGGTCACGGTAGTATTTGTGTACCTGCTGCTACAACTGATCCCTTATAGCTCTACAATGCAAGTGGTGTCTCTGATGTGACAGACCCTACCCATTGTGGAACAATGGGATACAGGAGATGCAGAAAATATTAACTAACCTTACTCTGTCAAGTAGGGGCACTAATATTAATTCTTTCACTTTGCAGGAGTATCAGAAAGAATCATTCACTAGTCTTTGCGTAATGTCATAGACAACAGCTGCCACAGATGTTTCTCAGAAATTGGTGTGGTTCATTTCCCATCTAAACAAGCCCCTTCTGTACCCCATTTATCTCTGGGAAAAATGAAAGAAGAAGAAAAAGGAAGCGCAGTAAGCCATTATTTAGATCTGGGAATAATGAATGTTTATCTGGATTTTGTAACACAAATTATGTAATGAAGCAGAGAAAAGGCTTTTGAACAAATATGTTAATGAGATGGCAACTAAGGGAGAGGTTACAGAGCTGCCAATTCTGAATCAAATTTTTAATGTGATTTTCTTTTGGATCTTTTTTCTTTTGTAGTCATTAGCCTGCACAGCACTTGAATGGGCTTTAGGGCACAAACTATATGGGAAACACCAATTCTAGGTCAAGAAAGACTGAACAGCAATATACACTGACTGAGAAAACCCCACTGACTCAAAATTCATAATGAGGGCTTTTATTTAGAACATTGTTGGGCATGGGGATTGTGCCGAAAGGACTGTTTATTCAGAGTCTTGAGAGCTTTTCCTGGAAAAATATCAGATGCTCCACTGGGAACTTAGTTGAAAGCTACTCCTGAAACAGAACAGTGGACTGGCAGTAACTGGGAAGGACCGACTGGAGGGAAAATGGAGAGCAATGAAGGAGTGGTTTTCTCTGAATGCTGGTAATAACTCTTTCTATTTAAATTCTGTGTAAACCTTCCAGTGCATAACATTACCATACAAGACCTCTTCTAGGCACCTTTTGAAGGCAGGAATCAGATTGAGGTAAGTTCTGAGCTGGTTATTTTTTTAAATATGACTTTCAAAAGCCCAAGTAGAAAACATTCTTTTTCTGCTACATCCTAGAATATCTCAGGGTCAGTTGTTTTAGTTTTTGTTTCTCAGTGTCAAGTTTGATACGACTTACAGTCCTTGTTTAATTTTATTTTGTTAAAACTTTTGTACCTCTGGCTGTTGCATGGAGCTTGCAACATGAAAGAACTTTAAAAAGAATGTGAGTTTTTGTCTTGGGAGTAGCAGTTATCTAGGTCAAATGGACTGTTTAGAACAAGTAAACTGTACTTCTGTGCTTGGGCAGCACTTGAATTAGAAGCAGAAAATATGTCTGTCTGTAATTAAATGAAACAGCTTCTGCCTGTAAAGCCACCTTATTACAGACCATTCCTATCTTCCAATAACTGGAGTAGCCGGGATGATTGCCTTGTAGAGAGTGCAATATATGAGAAAAGCAGCTTCTCAGGAACGAACTGAACTATAAAAAATCTGTATTTTACAATTTTTCTACCTGGACTGACCCTGGAAATTCTACTTTCTACGTGGGATTGTTTTTCAGTCCCTTTCTCTACGAAAGAATACAGGTCAACCTTTCTTTACTTGTCTTCAGCAGTGTCCCACTTCTGACTGCAACTCTTGGCCATGGCTCACATCATTGACTCTGGTATCTGAAGTATAAAAGAAAAGATTGCAAGACTCTGCACGTGGTTTGACAATGCTGTCGAGGTCATCTAGGCATTTGCTGTCTTGAAAGGTGCGGCTGTTCCTGCCACATCTGCTTCTTGCTCAGCCATAACTAACCCAGTCTCTTGAGCTGGCTCTAGTGCTCACTGAGCACTTCATTGAACCTATTCAGTCATGAACAGCAGAAAAATGTTCTGCTTTCCTTGTCAAATGAACCCCAGAGCCACCAGCTGAGAAACGTTGCAAAGGCCAGGGAAGGTTGGTGGCAGTGAGCCACAAGATGGGCTTGGCTCTGTTACTCAAACCCTTGATTCTTGACATGCTTCAAAACACCTGGGTTTATTAGGGCAGCAGAGCAGCAAATGGGGGAAATGGTATCTTGCAACCAGGAAAAGGGATTTCAAGTACAAGAGACCTGATTCAGCTCCTGGTTCCACCTCACATCACTACCCATGCCTAAGCCTCTTTGTAACTCAAAATTTGAGTTCCTTTGAAAACTGATTTGAAACTTACTATCAAGAAAAACAAGAAAAGTACATTATTCAACACTGGGGTATGTAAGGATGCTACAGTCTCCTGCTTCTAAATGATGTCTGCAACCAAAAGCTAGTTTTACCCACTGCTTCTAAAGCACTGTTTAAAGCTATTGCCCTCTACTATGTTCAGAGACATACTGACTAGAGAAAAGGATTCCTTTTTCTTGAGGGTGTGCAGTTAGTGCTCAGTTAGCATCAGCTGAATTTCAGGCTGTGGGAGGTTTTTGTTTGAATGCTCTTTGGATCACCTAAAACTCCTCCTGGATGTTTTGCAAGTGCTCAGGCTCTCTGCAGCTCCCTTTTATCCAGCTGTCAGACCCTCCCTTTTATCCATCTTCTGTAAAGCAAGCAGCCAAAACTTTGTCTGTCTTCTCCTCGGCACTGTGGAAAGGAAGCTCATCATCAAATGATATGAAGGCCAGTTTGCAAGAATTATGCACAATAAGGGAATATTGATTCCCTTTTCTGTATTGACAAAAAAAAAAGGACTGAGGCATGAATTAACTAATTTAATTGCCCATGGAGTCCCATGTCTCATCCCCAGGTACAGCAAGCAAGTCTCCTTTCACAAGATTAGTCCATCTAAAGGTATCAACACATTTTTTGTCTTTCTCTTTACGTTCTTTTTTCTTCACTGTATCTTATTGAGACAAGAAAACAACAAATCATATTTGCACTGGTCTATCAGAGTTAACCTTAGAACAACTCCTTTAGAGTGAACTACTTGCATTTTCTTATTTAAGTGCTTCTAGTCTTTTTTTCTTTTTTTGACTAGGAACCATTTTTTCATTGGAGACAGGCCACAGGAATTCAAGTTTTGGCCAATTCCCCGCTTTCTGCTAGACTTTGCGCTGGTGTGAAGTGTGTTTCCTCTGTGTTGGTAAGTTACCCAGAGGGACTGCTCCGAAAGGTTTGAAGATTTGGAATCTGTCCAGATCCGGTTGGCTACTTTTTTTCTTAGTGGGCATTCACTGCTTTTATAAATGAAAAGTAACATTGGAGTGTCTTGTTTTGAACTTCTGTCACTCAAGTTCCTTTGGTCAGCAGAGGACAAAGAGTGCAAGCTGTAGTCAGAGCTCCCTCATTACTTGCTGTGGAATCTGAAATTCTTTATTTCTGTGAGTAACTGCTTGGTAAGACTGTATTAAGAGGCTGCAGGATCAAATTGTTGAGATACGGTTTTTGCTGACTTCAATTTCAGGTGGCCGTTGCCATCCCAGAAGCAAAACCTAAAATGTCAACCATTTGTTTGTCCTCTGTCTAGTTGTCCCTCTCTGCCCACTCAGTCGTGCTGGCCACCATCAGTAGGGCCATCCCTTTGGATTCCAAGGCTGCGCTGTAGACGAAGTCACTGAAGTCAACAACGTCAAAAATAACCTTTCAAGTTAACCTTCCTGGGTTATTTTTAACCCAGATCCAGAGGTACAATGCCTCTCAAAATAATAGCAAAACACAGCCATGCATGCCTGCGCAGACCTTTGTTTTGGGGAGATCCCCACTGTGGTTTTAACTCTCCATTTCCCCGAAGGAGCTCGGTCTGTCCCCAGCACGGTGTGAATGAATGAGCGAGGGACGATCCTCCCTTGGCGTCCCCAGCAGCTCCCGAAAAGCCCAGCTCGGAGCTCGGTCCGGCCCGCTGTGGGGTCTGTGCGTGCCCTCACCGCTCTGTGCGCGCTGTGAGCAGGGAGAGCGTCCTTACAGCACTCTCCGGCTGCGCTGGGAGCTGACACACAGCCATTGAGCCGCTCTCCTTGGCACGGAGGCGGCCGTAAGGGAGGGTACGGGACCGGCCCGCGCCGTGTCCCGGCGCCCGGCAGGAGGGCGGGTCGGAGCGGGGCCGGGGCGCTCAGGGAGGCTCGTTCGACCCCGGTCCTCGGCCCGGGGCGGCCCCCGGCGGGGCGGGCGGGACGTGTCGCCCCCGGCCGGGTCCCTCCCGTCCCTCCCGCCCGTACTTAAAGCGGCGGCGGCGGGCGCTGCCCGCGCCCTGACGGTGTCGCCCCACAGAGCATGGCCCCGGCGTGCCTGCAGCCCCTGCTGAGGTTCCGCTCCTTCGCCGTCCTCTTCCTCACGCCGCTGCTGCTGCTGCCGCTGCCGCTCGCTGTGCCCTCGAAGGTAAGAGCCTGCGGGGCCCCGCGGGAACGGAGCCGGCTCCGGGCCTGCTGCCCCCCGGGTGACCCCGCTCCGCCGGCCCCGGCCCTGCTCCGGTGGCACCTAACCCGCCGTGCCAATAGATGCAATTCATCCTGGGCCAGGACGAGCCCGTGCGTAGCTGGCCGGCATCGGGATTGTCCTGCATTGTATCGTAGCGATTGGAGTGGGCTGAAGGGCAGGAGTGCGTCCCCCAGCTCTGTGCTGAGGGTCTGGTACTCCCAGCATGTTGCTTGGTGACATTCTCCATCCTGATGCAGTCAGCGTTGTGTTGTATGAATTGGTCAGGATTTCAAATGCCATATCCTCCAATTCATCCATCTTACTCCAGGGATGGCGATGGCACAACTCCTTTGAGTTCAGTGGAGTTATACCCGCATAAAATTGTAATAACCCAGGGAAGTTTGGACTTTATTGCCTTGGAGCCTTCTTGACCAAGTGTGAAAGCTCAGTTTGCAGTATTTTAGCCTACTAGAGCTTTGGAGGCTATTCTAATGCCAAAACCAGCCTTTCTTCTGAGCAACTTGTATCGCTCAGTCTGTTTTAAAGTATGGGAAAATTTTATCTGTGTTTATAAACCAAACTGCCCACCCTTCTTGTTTACCTGTCTAAGTTATACCATCCTGGCCTTTCAGTTGAATGGTGGTGCTTTATATAATGAGGAATTCCTGACTGTTAAGCTCTACTTTGATCAAAACTAGGAAAGATAATTTCCAAAAAAATTAAGTATCTCTTCTTTTGCCATTATTTGTAGGCATATTGTGTCATTAGTCTAACATAAGAAATGACAATGTTTCACAATGGGAAGGCAATATTTCTGTCAGCGACTGCTTTTTCATCTCTCAGCCAGGAGGCATGTCACTGTGTTTTGTGTCAACTGCACAGAAACACCAAAGAGACATTCTGTGACTGTTTCCATAAATTACAGATATATATAGGTATAAATACAAGTATATATTTAATTCCAAATCTTTTGTTGTTTGAATTGGCCACAGTTGCTGGAGTTAAATTATAAGCATGGCTGTATTTTTGAACTTCACATAAATTATTTACTCTCTACTCTCTAAAACCAGGTTTTTGAATTTTATTCACTTAGAGTTGTTTATCTGTCTTTCATACTAGCAACAGATTAACCACAGTCAGTTCTACCCCTGCATTACTGCAGTACAGCATGAATTGTATCATGAGCTGACCTTATATTTATAAAGGAAGAGAATTCAACAGGATCTGCCTGATAGCTTCTTGTCTCTGAAGAATTTTTCTTTTCAAAACTTGTGCTGTAATTAATCTGGAAACATGAGGGAAAAAAATTCTCATTACTTACAGAAGGTGTTTTCTGGTTCTTAAACTTCTCAACAAAAATACAGCCCTCCTTACTAATATCACCTGGTGTCAGTTTTTAAGTGTCACTGTCAAACCATTTATTTTAGCAATAAAGTCACATTTGTTGTATTAGAGTAAAATCCCATAAACACATGCCCTAAATAGGAGCAAATAGTAAACTACAGAACACCGACTTCAGCTTTCAGGCAGTTCACTGTTAGCTAATGAATACCTGCTTCTTCTGACAATTTTTAGAGTACAAACCACAAAAGGCTGGGATACAGAAATGCCTGGTCAACAGCCCAAAAAGACAGGTTACAGCAATTCTAAACCAGGAATCCCCTTAGCAGGTAGGGACAGTATGATATGGGAAAGTAGTTTAATACCTCTAATGTGCAATTATTCAGTGAAATAGTTTCTGAGCTCAACTGTGTTACTGGACATACATGAAAGACTTGCGAATTTCAGAAAAGCTAATCATCCACACTGGGAAATTTGGCCATCCATTAAAAAAAATTAACTCTATATTGCAGTTCTTGGCTCCTAGATGTAAAATCTGCTGACCTCAGCCACCAAGAGGCATGGCAAACTGTGCACTTACCTAGTGGTGGAAGATTTGTTTTTCTCACAGCATTTATTTTGTGTGGTTGTATTAAAGCAAACACTATGGTCTTCTTGGTCAAAAAGATCTTTTTATACAAGTGACTTCAGAACGTGATTTAAAAGCACAAGTTTAAGTCCTCATTCAGCATAACTGCATAACTTGTTAAGCTACAGACAGTGGAGTGTGTGAGCCACTTGTAAGAGCTACCAATGTGTTTCTTATCTTTAGAAACTGTTACTAATGCTTAAATGTGTCTTCTATTATGTTGCAGGAGGCCAGATGTGCGTACATCATCATTATCATGGCTGTGTACTGGTGCACTGAAGTGATCCCCCTGGCTGTCACCTCACTCATGCCAGTGGTATTTTTCCCTCTGCTTGGAGTTCAGACCTCTAAAAAAGTAAGGAACTTGTGCAATCCAGGTCTGATACAGAGAAAACCAGTGCTCTGATCCCTCATCAATATTTAGCCAACAAGTCTGTATTAGTGTTGAGGGTTCTTATATGGGAAGATGCTGAACTACTTACACATTTGCCCAAACTGCTAACAGTGGGGGGCTTGAGTGGTAGAGGGGAGGGTCTGTTTTGGATGCAGATCCTGCTGGAGAGCATCCCACTGTGCCAGCAGATTGTGCGTTCCCCATCAAAAAGAGAAAGAGAAAGCAGAGCTGGCAGTCTTCTGGGAGATCTCAAAATGCATGGGACAAACTTTGTGAGAGTTTGTCCCATGGTGCCGGCAGGTCTGCTGTGTCCTCCCCAGACATCTGCCTGGGCTGTTTGTGCTGGAGGCACAGGGCACAGGCTGTATTCGGGTTCTGTAGCCCAGGTTCACTTCTGCCCAACAAGTTGGTAAAGGCAGGTTGCTGATGGTGCTGAGAAAGCTCTTTTGGAGCTCAATATTTCCAGCACCTTCCATACTTTGAGCCCCCAGCTGCATTTTAGGAAACTGGTGTCATTTTGCACAATGACGCACAAAGAGCTCCTGCACAGGCAAGTCAGCAGTTACACAGGAGATCGAGGGTTCAGGAAATTGCATGGACTCGCAGGCAGCAGCTGCCTCTTGTTGGCTGGGGCTTAGTCCAGTCCATGGATTTCAGAGGGTGGTAGGCAAATTGTACTAGTGAAGCAAGTATTTTGGCGTGACTTACCTTCTCTGTCTTACAGGTGTGCTTGCAGTACCTAAATAGCACAAACATGCTCTTCGTTGGAGGGCTAATTGTCGCAATTTCTGTTGAGCAGTGGAATCTTCACAAAAGGATTGCACTGAAGGTCCTTCTGATTCTTGGGGTGAAACCTGCACTGTAAGAGTATTACATTGTTTTTTCCTTACTTCTTGTTAGTTTAGCAAAGGCCTAGGGATGATACTTAACAGTCAGCAGAGAAAGGATCCTTCAAGAGCCAATTTAGCTGCGCTTGCACAGAGTTTCCAGAAATGAAGTCTAGCAACAGGAGCAGTTTATTTGTACTTTATCCAAAACTAGCATCTGACTAAATTTTAGAGGCTTGCCATTGGGCACAAAATTATGACAGATTTAATTATGCCCTGGGATTCCTTCAGTGAATGTGGCAGAACTGTCCTAGGAGGGAGTCTAGCCCTGCTCTGTACTAGTGGCTGCACACATCCCTGCCTGGGCTTTGCTCTCCAAATTATAGTGCCTAGCAGCATCTGTTCATTTTCTTCCTCTCTCCTCTGTGTCTTTCTCTCCTTTCAGCCTGATGCTGGGATTTATGATAGTCACTGCCTTCCTGTCAATGTGGATAAGCAACACAGCCACCACTGCCATGATGGTTCCCATTGTCCATGCTGTCCTGGATCAATTGGACAGCACAGAGCATGATGTGACCATGGTGGAACAAACAACTGGGCAAACAAACACAGTGATTGAGCTGGAGGAAAAGAACACATCGGGGTCCACTGCAGTGCATGGTAAGGGCCTGCTCACCAATAATCTGATGCTACTGAACTTGCTACACTCAGCTCCCCAACCTAGGAGTGCTGTGTACCCTTTCCAAGGAAAGAGGATGGTAACCTGACTGAAATCCTGTAAATATATGACATTTAGGTTTTACAAAATAGCTTTCAATTTTGATGGCTGCCATTTTGTATGCTAGTGCTAGAACCCAGACAGGTTGTTATGTTCTTTCCTTCAAGCTGGAGCCATCCTCCCAGTTTCCCTAGACTTAACTGCCTGTTTAGGGAAGTGAAGAGCATATCCTGTGGGAAATAACCATCCAAACCCCCAGCATCCCACTTTCTAAATCTTGAGATTATTAGTGGGGATTCAGGTTCTAGGCCTTGTAGGACTATTTGAAAAAATGATATAAACACAATCTATTTTGGTTATAGGGTAATAAACATCTCTTTATTGGCCAGATGGTATGTGGGGGAGAAGAAAGAGGACTACTTTAAAAGCCACATGGAAAAGAGGAACTGGTGTAATTTGACTCGCAGTAGACAAACTGTTCTTGTGTGTGATCTTACCCTGATGCTTGATTCCTCGAGGTCCCCTGCCACTGATGTGGTTCTACAATAGGTTTCACTTCATTTTAAATATGTGCACAAATTCAGACCCTCTCATTTCAGTGCTCTGCTGTGCTGTTACACAGGGCTATGTTATTAAATATGATTAAAGATCAGATTCCAAGTGTAGTGAAGATAATAAGAGTGTGCAAAAAAATACCCTTTGATATTGTTGAGTTGGTTGCAATTGCCATAGATTCTTTGTCCTGCTCCATTAGTCCAGTCAGACTTCAAGATTAGAGTGTTAACCTCAGGGAACAACGGACACAGCAGTAAAGTTTTGTGGTTATTGTAAATTGACATCATGCCAAGCAAGAATTTGGGTTTCACTGGGTTTTTTCCCTGCCTGTATTCGCATCTGTTAAAGCTAGTTGGGTTCTCGCTGTGGAATTGGAATGGTTTCAGTGACTACAATATTTGGCTGGTGGTAAGCCTCTCTGTGAAACAAGACATTACTGAAGAGGAGTTGTGGCACTGATGTGGGCAACAGCATCCTTGGATCATGTAAACCTAGTCCATCAGCCTCTTTCTTCTGCTCCTCATGAACATTAGTCTGAAGTATTTAGGGAGATATCTGCGGGTTTTTTAAATAAAATAAATGGTACATACAAACTGGAAGCATTAAGCCTACAGACCCTATCCTGAACTCTCTGCCTTTCCAACTTTACCTGAGGCAAATAATTTTCTTTCTGTCTAGGTGTCAGCAATGAACAAGACACTGATGACCCCAGATCTTCTGAGGAAAAGAAAACGAGGAAGCATATATGCAAGGGAATGACGCTTTGTGTATGCTATGCTGCCAGCGTTGGAGGAACTGCAACGCTTACTGGAACAGGACCAAATGTGGTACTGAAAGGCCAGATGAATCAGTAAGTAATTTTTGCTGCTGCTTTTAGTTACACTGTCATACTGTTTGTGTGACCAGTCGACTGGTCTTAGATGACAATTTCAGTTGTGAACTTCAAGCAATTAGCTCAGGAACTGAGACTGAGAAATGTGTATGAGGTGTTTGGCCTCATTTTTTTTTTTTTTTTTTTGCTTCAGCATCTTTTAAAAGGAAGCTAAGTGATGGAATTAAGGTCTTCTGAGAAAATTGGAAATACTTCTTGGCAATCAACATGCAGGTGGTTGATTATGAGATATTGGTTCTTCTGTGTCCTCTTTTTCAACTGAAATGCAGCACATCCAGAGGAGCTGCAGTAAAGAGCACCAGAAGAATGTAGATTAACTCTACTCATAAGCACACTGAAGAGAGCTAGAAGGAACTTGGCCTCTCCCGTAACACTGTTCCTCCATGCTGTGGCTGTGGAAACTGTGCAGTTGTGTTGTTCTGTCATTGCAAAACTGAGGTTGGGAACTGATCTACATGGAACCCAATCTGCAGTGGAAATTTTTCCAACATTACTTCCTTGTGTTGCAAGTACTTCAGCCTTAGCTGCTACATTATCTGTGGGTTTTAACACCCAGCTGGAAGTTTGCTATTGATATTTTTCCTCCAATCATTATTGGCAAGCACAGAGAATAACAAAAATTGCCTTTCTTAAAATACTGTCTTCATTCTTTCAAGCCAGCAAGCAACTTTTTCATCTGTTGAAGGCAGCAGAAGTACAGGTATTAATATCAGGGAAGACATTTCTTGCTGTCTTACTAGAATGAGTTGGGAGGAAGGAAAAAATATCCTTTTTTGGGATAAATGAACAGGGGTGTTAGAAGTGACAGGTGTCTAGAATGAATGGGAGATCTTTCAGCCACGCTAGTCTGACTGAGACTCCAAGTATCAACATAAGCTCCTATATGCATCAAATTAAAGCACGGGGAAAAACTGACAATCATTTAAGTTCTGCTCTGAAATCAGGCTGCCTTCTCCCATGACTTAAATTAGGCTGTGGATGTTACCTGTGATTGCTTGTAATGGTTGTCCTAGATTTACATGCATAATTGTCACTAGCACATATTAAAGGGATGCTAGATTGCTAAATGTTTTAACATTCATACAGAAAATAATTTCTTTACAGGTTATACCCCGACAGTAATGATATTGTGGACTTTGCTTCCTGGTTTGGATTTTCATTCCCAAACATGGTCCTGATGTTGGTGCTAGCTTGGCTTTGGTTACAGTGCTCCTTCATGGGACTCAAGTGAGTATTTTTCTACATATTGTATAAACCCCTCAGTAAGTTAATGCAGATCAGCTTGCTGAGACATCTGGCTAAAACAAATGCAGTGACAAGTTATTAATTTTGTAGCGGAGAGCAGGTCCATTTCACAAAAATGTTGAGGTCTGGAAACCTTTTGTGTGCATGGGAGGTATATTAAGGCAAAAGCCATATACATTCTTAATCTTCAGACAGAATTGCCTTTTTATTTTTCAATCTCTCGCCTGTGAATTTCAGCCCTAGGAGAGCTGGCACAGCAGGTTTGCAGCCATTGATTCAAACCTGACTTTTTCATCCTGGGTTACTCCAAATTGCCATCCTTTGATAGACCACATTCTTCTGTGAGAACTGGTGACTGGTGTGTCCCCACAAAATACTTTGGCACTGTTGTAGTTTCTTTATTTATGGCCTCTGCTGTGGTCTGCGTCTGTCCCCAAGAGGGCCAGCTGCAGAGTGATAAGGATGTTAGATCCCTCTAATATGTTCATACTTACAGTATTTTTTTTCTCCATTTTTTCAAAGCTTAAAAAAAAACTGGGGCTTTCGGACAGAGAAAAGTGCCAAAGAAAAAGCTGCATACGGTGTGCTGAAGGCAGAAATGAAGAAGTTAGGCCCTATGTCTTATGCTGAAATAAATGTCCTCCTTTTGTTTGTATTGCTGGTGGTCTTGTGGTTTTCCAGAAACCCAGGCTTTGTAAAAGGCTGGGCTGGCATACTCTTCAAAGGAGGAGAAAAGTAAGTATTTAGGGTTTTTTTCCATTTTTTACCCACTTGGTTATTAATCAGATTCCCTTGCTCATACATTCCATTTTGAATGTGGGGTCATTAATTCAAACTTTACCTGACTTCACATGTTTGTTGGGCTTGATCCGATGGCTTGCACATGACACTGCCAATCATCCATGATTTGATAGTTTGTGCTGCAGTGAAAAGGCTGGAGACTGAGACATGGAGCAAGCTGAACTTCCTAAAAGAAGAGAAAATTCTGTAATCTTGGTCTCAGTCACACTGACATACACCTTGGTATTTTGTTTGTATGAGCTCCAATCAGTTCCTGTGATGTTTGAATATTTGGTAATATCACCTTTAACCAATAGCTTAGAACTCACTGGAAAATTGATTTTGTGCTTTGAATGGCTTCTTTGTGTAGTGTTCGTGCATGGCATGTTAGGAATATAAAATACATATCGGGACTATCATTCAGGCCATTTCTTTAGGTGTCTGTCTTTGAGATACAACTGTTCAAACTTGGCTTCAGCACAGAGAAAGAACCCTGCTCCGGGAGGGATGAGTTGTCATCCAGGACTCTATTTATTAATGCGTACTGTAGCTTGTTTCTTTTATTATTGTGTTTAAATTATGGCAGGTCTGAGAGACTTCAGACATGAGCTAATGACCCATTTTGCTCAAGCCCCAAATGGGATGGCAGAGATCAGTGACTCGAATGCTGGAAGGCAGCCCTTTTCTAGGAGAAGGATGTCCATTTTCTAACCTGTATTCTCTTTTCTTCATTAGGTATATCACTGATTCTGTTCCTGCTATGTTTATTGCCCTGTTACTGTTTGTCCTTCCTGCTCATAAGCCCAAATGCATAGCCTGGAATTCAAGCACGTCTGACCCTGAGCAGACTGAAGAAGGTATTTAAAAGAGGGACTGTAGTACTGGGAAACATCTAACCCACTCAGCTAACAAGGCAGAAACATGCACTGGATTTGCATGCAGTTCTTTAGAGCATCTCACCTACCTCCCTGGTTGGGCAGGGCTGGGGCACAGTCCATGTCCCTGTGTGTTACCCTCACCCTGTGCAGATTTCTCAGTGCTGTGCATCTGCCCACTGGTATCTTACAGAACGGAAGACAAAGTGTCTTCGCTCTCCTAAAACATGTTCTACTTTTTATTTCTCACTTTAGATAAGAAAAAGAAATTTTTATCAGCCCCGCTGCTAGACTGGAATGTGGTTCAAAGGAAGATGCCCTGGAGCATTGTGCTGCTGCTGGGAGGAGGTTTTGCTTTGGCTGATGCAAGCGCAGTATGTCCTGACATCTGTTTTTCTCTGACTTAAAGGCAAACTTCCCTGGTTTGTTATCTAGTCCTGTATTACTGGGCATGCACCCAAAGCCAAACCCAGTAGCAAAGTTCAGATCTGAAAGGAGATCTAAATTAGCAAAAACCAGGGAGAGGTGAATGCTTGTGAGTCTTCTTCAGAAATTTTTGTTCTCTAAAGTTTCTTTAATTTATCTTACCTCTTGGAGACTCCTGAGTAGGTTGGGATCTTTGCTGTCTGGACAGTCCAGAAAAGCATCCTTTCTTATTTCTGTAATCATCCCAATCCCAGCCCTGGCTAGAAAAGTAGAAGTATAGATAGCACTTGTCAGATTTTCAGAACCATTTGAGGTTTGTTTAGGGGTATATATCTTCAGACTTAAAGCAAAACCACTGCTGAAGTGGTCAGAAAGAAAATCCTGGGTTGATGCTGTGGACATAAATTCGCAGGAAAGGCAGCTAAATTCCCAGAACAGGAAGGAATCTTGAGGTGAACCATATTTTTTCTTTCATCACTGCTAAGATGCATCTAAATCAAAGCAAGCATTAGCTATCAGTAGTGCAGTGTTTTGGGGAAAGTCATGTTCACATCTAAGTTTTGTGGCTAATTAGGTTTAAACCGTGGGGCACGTTAAAGCTCTGGCCCTGACATTCATCTACATACAACAGACATCCATTATTAAAGCTCCAGAGCATTAAAAACTATAAAGTCGGAGATTTTGTAACCTGTTTGTATCAACTACTGCCTGTGTTTCTACAACAGAGTATTCATACAGAATCATAACCTTCAGAAACCTTAGGAAAATGTGCCAAGAAGCTTCTGGGCTATACATTAAGTATTTGCAATGACCTCAGAAAAATTTTCTTGTTCAGCAAGAAAACCATAATTTTTTAACCTGTGTGTGAGCAAGTATCTGGTTTCTGGAAGAATCAGAAAAGTGGGATTCAGTCTTGTGTCTAGTTGGCAAGGAATTTTTTTTAGTTTTTGTGACAGATAATTGTACTTTTCTGGATGGTGTTTGTGTAATTCAGGACTCCTTTAGTATTATTTGTCAGGAATATTGCCCATAACATGGCTTCCCTGTTTGTGAGTCAGGGGTTCTAAACCTCACTGAAACCCACTTTCTTTCTTGCAGAACTCTGGGCTCTCAGCTTGATGGGTCGTCAGATGACTCCACTGGGATCTATCCCACCATGGGCCATTGCATCAGTGATCTCCATTATTACAGCTGTCTTCACTGAATGCACCAGTAACGTGGCCACAGCTACCCTCTTCCTGCCTGTCTTTTCATCCTTGGTAAGATTCCGTCTATCCTGTTACCCTGTCAGCTGGAGAATCAGAGTTAAACTGGGTGGCAAAGCAATATTATAATCATTGTCTTGGATGTTGCTCCAGTGTACTTAAAAGGAAGCCAGGTCATGCCTTCTTGTAAGGTGTGTGCCTTGGCCCTGGAGAGGGTGAAGTGACAGTCACTTTTTCAATACAGCTCAGCAAACATCGGTTACTTCTGGTTATTTTGAACCATCAACTTAGAACTGGAAAAACACACACACACACACACACAAAACCTGAACCAAAACAAAACCCAGCACTTTCTGATGGTGCCTTTGAATTATTCATCTTCACATTTTGTGCTAAAATACTCAAAGTGTTAGGCCTGATTATTAGGAATGTGTAGTTTCTCATAGGAACCCAGAACAATTTTAAAACTTGGGAGGAAAACCTGATAAGTTTTGCTGCCTTTTCTGAGCAGAACCAAAACTGTGGCATAAAGAGAAAAATAGGTTACTTTGTTCTGTAATTAGAAAAGGACAAACACTTTATTCTAGACTATTTCCTCAAAGCAAAATTACCCCAATCAAGGTACTGAGCTATTAATGACTTAAATTGGCACTTAAGTTTTGAGTGCCACAGAGTTTATGTAAAGTCTAAGAGTGTCACTCCATGTGCCTAGTAATTATAATTCCATTCCTGGAAAAAGGATGGTCCGAGGTCAAAGAAAAGATTGTTGGATATATTTGACCAGAAATCTAAATTATAGCATAGAGCAAAACAAACAACATGAAAGAATCAAACCTTGTTTTTAAGTATCATTGAACAGGAAACAACAGCAAGTTATCTTTAAGTACATGTGAATTTCAGAATAAAATGTGTGTGAATTATTTTGGTAATGTAATACAAGGAAACAAAATAAGTCTATATATCTCATTGGTCTGAGGTAGATTGATCCTTTATGCTTTTCTTTTCAAGCACCCCCAGAGTGATATTCTCTCCGTTTCATTGCAGGCTGAATCTGTCAAGATCCACCCTTTGTATGTTATGCTGCCTGGTACTCTCAGTGCTTCATTTTCCTTCATGCTACCTGTTGCAACACCACCAAATGCAATAGTGTTTTCTTACGGCCACCTCCATGTTTTGGATATGGTAAGATAATTGCCTTCTCTCTTATCTGAAATTCTCCATTGCTTTCTTCCTGAAATATGGTGAGAGTTTAATTTTCTTTGCAGAGTATTTCCAAATACTGGGGAGCTCTTATGGGCTGTAACTGCAACTCTATGCCACTCTCTTCTGCAGCATTAATATTGTGATGAAAATTTGCATCTCTGAAGTAACAGTACTTCTCTCATGGGCTTTGGCAGACATACAGATTGGCCCAAGTGAAATGAAAAACTGACAAATCATAAATCTCTGAAACCTGAAGGGTTAAAGTCCAGGCATGCCCTGCAGTGTTCTGGGGCTTTGGCGAGTGTCTGAAGCCTTGTCTCCACTGGAGCTGAAAGCAGAAGGTAGCAATCAGTAGCCCTTGGCTCTGGTCCTCTGATTTTCTGCCAGACCACACAGGGCAGGTTCTGGGCGGAACACACAAACATTACTGGTTTTCTAACTGGGTACTTGAAGAGGGCATAAGCTGTTCTCTAACTACTAAGAACGATGTGTTACACACGCCTTAAAGCTCCTCAACTGGTTATATACATAGGAGAGTGCTCAAAGACTTTGCACAGTGTTTTCCCTGGTATCTCCACCTAAGCAAGAGCAGAAGGCAGTGGATACAGTGGCTGTTTCTGTGATTTATTTGACTGTCTTTCTTGTGTATGTACAAGAGTAGGTCTTGCTGCAGTTTGCTGTGCTGGTGTTTGGTTATTGTTGTTGGTTTGGATTTTTTTCCTCACAGGTTAAAGCTGGAATAGTGATGAACATCATTGGAGTCTTCTGTGTCACACTGGCCATCAACACATGGGGAAGACCTATGTTTCAGCTGGACACATTCCCAGCCTGGGCAAACAGCACAAGAAACCAATGAGCTGTGAAGAATTCGTGTGTTGAACAAGGAAAGTACCCTCAGTACTCCCTATTGCCTAAAATCCTGTATAAAGTCTCACCACCACTTCAGATCCAGTGTTGGGTTTTTGCTGCCTTCCAGCAGTCACACATCAGTTCAAGCTTGAACTAACCCAATCTTACTCCAGCTGTGCTGGAGCCAGAAGTGTTTGCAATTATACAACCTCTGTGTCAGGATCATATGTTTGAGTGATCCATTGTACTTCCAGTCAAGGTCAAGGATTAGGATTTATCAAACTTTCAATAAAGAGAGGGGAGGCTGTTGTATCAAATGGTTTGAACTATTATATCACTGATATGTACTTGTAAATCATTAGCACTGAATATTGCACTCAGGCCGGGGCTGAACATTCCTTACCTATTCCTTATATCTACAAGTCAGCAGCTGTACAGAGAAATCCCTGTTGTCACTTGTCTAGTGAAGAAGGGGTACGTGATGTTATGCTGTGTTATGTTTTAGTTGGGCCTCAACCATGTGGTGGGATCCTTCCAAGTCAACATCCAACACGCTTTCTCTTGCCTTGTTTTCACTCCCAAATCTCAATGTGTATAGACACCTTTATTGAGGGTTGAGTTAACGTAATTCCAGGATGGTCATGATTCAGCTGGTATCTCGGACAACGATGCACTTAGGCTGGCTCTGTGTTTCTTGCACTGTGGCAATTAGAGGGCAGGGAGCCTTTCCCTCAGTCACAGGTGTGATTTCACATGCAAACGAGTGTGTTCCGAGTGCCAGCCTGGAGATGACCAGTGGCCCTTGGGACTTCACATCTATTGCAGAAGTTCCTGAATTAGCCCCTGATGTGCCTTATTAATTAACTCTGGAATTTTTGAGTGAAGTCAAGACATGAAGAAGGCTCTAACTGATGAGCTGGGAAAAATGTAGGGGCCCAGATTTTAGTGCTTGTGCTGGCTGACAGCAGTGGGAGTTGTCCTGTGTACTTTGGAATTCGTGTCTTGTGACAAAAGTAGTTTGTAACCTAATTATGCCATTTCTGTTGCAGAAGTAATCTACAGAATGATTGGTGTTGGGCTGGGTGTATTTTGTCAGTGGTACATGGATGCTTTTCCTTCAGCCCTGGGGATGGAGGTGGGTGGGAGGTAAAGTACTGTTGTACAGTGGAAAGATCTGTGGGTATGACCTGGGATTTGCTTCCAGACTTGCCATGTTTCCCCATGCAAGTCAGTTCACCTCTTTGTGCTTATTTCCCCTCCTAAAGAAAACGTTATGGAACCTATCAACCTCACCAAGGTGTTGTGAGGACATAAGGGTAAAATTCTGCAGCCATAGTGATTTCCCACCTCATGATAATGGGTGCAAGGTGTTAAGTTGTAGAATTCTGTGTAGAAGATCTGGCATATAGCATAGTGTTGTGTTTAGGATATTCAGTAGTTCTGTTATTAATGTGAATTTTCTTTATGGAACTGGAAAAATACATTTTTATCTAGAAGTGAGGGAAATATTTATCCACAAAATTACCAGGTGCTTTTTGAGCAGAAAACTGCTTTAAGAATTTATTTCCATTATCTTTCCATTATTTCCTTTATCTTTTATGCTCTTTCATGGTGGTAAGCACCATAAACTGTCTGCTGAATGTTGTTCCCAAGAGCCACCAATGGCTCCCTGTCTCCCCAGCCTCACACTTCTTCTAGGGAATGGTGGAGCATGTGGATAAACACACTTCCACTTGCAGAGTCTGTCTACGGAAGAGGCCAGTTCTAGTGCCAAGAATTGGCAGATGAGATATTGCTCACGAATATTTGTGACCACCTGAAACTTATGACAGTATTGTTTTGAAGAAAGTGAAACCAGGAGCAGTTGAGCATGTTCTGTCCTTTGGCAGTCACCACTTAATGCTGATTTGCATCTTTAGGTATCTAAATGAATTTGAGAAAAGGACTTCCTCTGCTTTCTGATGGACTTCACAGTGTGAGAACGTGTTAGTTTTGCCAGATACATGGTGCTTGCTCTGCTCTGTCTGACAAGTAAGATACAGGGGAGCTTGCCTGGGTAGATGATACTGAGCTTGGCTATCTCAGTTCATGCAGACTGAAACTCCTCTAAAACCAGTTCCAGCTAAAAGCTGTAGGACAGATACTTCACTGTCCTGTTCGCAGAAAAGAATATTCTGAAAGTTTCTTGAAGGGAAGAGATTGCCCTCACCTCAGCCAGTGAAGAGCTTCACTCTGTTGCTGGACAAGAAGGAAGCAAACGCTATTTTCATCAATAGTCACACAGGGTGATTCAGGGTCAGGAGTGCTGGACCAGGGAACTGTGCATGTGGGGTAATAGAGGGTTGAGTTTATTATAACTGTGAATTATTGGATGTGTCACCTCTCTGTACTGCTATTAACAATAGCAGTTTCTTTTGGAGACACTTTTATGACATCCTGTGATTGATTCATATTTAATTTAAATGGGTGGGTTGCATAATTAGAGCCTGGCAAATAGAAACTTTCCAGAACTGTCTCCCCTCCTGTGTAACATAGTGGACCACTTGTTTCTGCATCAGCTTCCACTGTAGCACAGTGTTGCCCCAGTAAGATCCAGGAAGGTACATGCTGTAGTGAATAATGCAAACCAGAGATTTGGACACCACTTTCAAGTGTCTTCAGACCTGAATATCAGTGGTTTCTCTTCTTTCATCAGCTAAGTGATAACTCAAGTTTTCATCTCTGAAGATGTTCAGGAGGTGGGACCAAATCAGGTGGCATACCCTACGAACTGTCTTACTCATTTCAGAGTAAAGGATTATAAGACTTTAAGAAACACAACCAGTTTTTAAGAATTAATGTTGTACCAACTTTCCAATGTAACAGGCACAGATGGGCTTTTCTTCAGCAGCAAGCATGCATGGTTTCCTGTTCTGGTGCCCTGAGTAAATACTCGTTACTTGCAGTGGACAGTGCAAGGACGATTGCTTTGTGACTAGGTCTGGTTTGCAGCCCCTTCAGCAGCAGGACAAGTATCATAGAAACTTAACAGATATAGCAGTTGTTTTGTTGCTCATCAAAGGAATATTGTTTTAGATGCAGAAGTTGTGATGGTCCTAAGGTAGTGGCATAAAAGAGTCCGTTTGCCCCCACTGTCAAACATGCACCCCCATCACCCAAAAAAAACATGGGAGGATCGTCAGTGTGGGCTTTGTCAGGGTGAGTTATTCAGCCACCCTGAGTGAGCAAGCAGTTCCCATTTTACCATATGAGGGCAGAGTGTGATTCCTTGTGGTCAGTGAGTCTGTCAGCTGGCCAGCTGGCAGCACAGCTGGCAGTGCTGCCTCTAAGGAGCTAAATTAAAGCTTTCTTATTTTCTGCCCACTCTCTATGGATCCTTGGCTTTTCCTTTCTGCTCTCAAAATACCAATTTACCAAAATATCAAGTTGCTAATGCTGTTTCTGCAAATATTGAGTGTCCCAAGCCTGCAGCATTGTGATCTGGGCTGTGTTGCACAGGGTTCCTGCTTGGTCATGTACCAGTGTGTGAACGAACTACCAAACTACAAGAAAACCTACAAAGGGAGAACAAAGATATTTCCTGCCCATGTTGTTGAGCATCGAGATCTGTGAAATAGAGAAGAAAAACCTTTCAGCATTCTCTACATGATCAGAGGTCCCCAATCTGAAGAGTGGTTTGGATTTGTTGGTGTCATCCACTGGGTTCAGAGCAGCAAGTAGTGCATTCCAGCTGCGCTCTGTTCTCTCTTGAAGTCAGTGTTTGGCTTCTTCAGCCTTTGTTTTCCAGCTGAGGTGTGTTGCCACTTGAAATAGCAATAACCTGGTTGTAGCCAAACCCAACATTTGCTGGCAAAGTTGGAATTGGACAGTTGGTGAAAATCAGCCCAGAAAAAGAAATAGATCACTGAATCAGACCTAGGCAAAATGCAGCAGTGGTTCCTTAACATACCGCCTCTTCCTTTGTAGTAGTGACATATTGTATACATTTTTACATACTTCACATCTTTTTTCCCCCTAAGTGTCTGTGCTAAATGTGTGAAGAGGTGGGTGGTAATGAATCCCGAGCCCTTGGATCAAGTGACCCGAGTTTTCACAATGTTTTCCAGTGTGGGTGAATAAATGTGTGACTTCAGACAAGTCTGATCAATCTCTTTGTGCCATTGAGAGGTTTTCAACACTTCTATGCCTTGCACCACAAGGCCCCCAGTCTGCTGCAAGACTTAGGCTCAGCATTTGTCTGCGTGGTTTAATGGCAGGGTGCTGATTCTCCTCTGCCCAGCGGAATCATCCCAGTGGCAGCTCCTCAGGGTCAGACCTTCCCCTTTGTGTATCTTTGCTGGCCCCCGAGTGAAGGGTCTGTGGCACAGAGAGGGCTTGCCATGCACTCAGACTGCCTCTGCTTGGCACAGAAACTCTGAGGGAAGTACAGCCCTTACCTTTGGCAGCACGGAGTAAAGGTAGGCATGCCACGCTGCCCTCAGTGCTTAATATAATGTTTGGTAGTTATTTTAAAATAGAACTGACTATACTGAAGCTATTTTTGCCCATTTAGGTTTTTCTAGAGCACTTAGTCAATAGTTGCCCATTTATTATGGTGTAAATGTAGATTTACATTTACTGTAGATTCTGGCCATAAGAAAGAGACTGTTTCTTCTGTCAGAGAAAAGATGTTATCCTTCCCCAGTTTACTTCAGTGCTTTATTTACTCACACAAGGTTATTTCCCAGTCTTATTTGGCACATGGCACTTCAGTGAGTTTTCATAAGCTGTTTCAGGCCAGAGTGTGAGCCTCATTAAAATGTTCATAAAATTTTTCTTTATAGACAAACCATTTTCTTGAAAGAACTGAATGTTCCAGATACCAAATCTAATCTATTGTTGTTTCCTTGGTGAGATATTCTTTGAGAACAATAACTTGGGTTGGGTCTTAGTAAATATTTTAGAAAGCCAGCTGAAGATCAAATTTCCACCAGAAACAAAGTTAACACAGCCTTTCAATTAAGGAATTATTATTCTGGAGGCAATTTCTATTTTACTTCACTATTTTGCCTTGGCTACATGGTCAGAAATCAGAAACATAGGAATGTATTTGCTCCTGCTGTCCAGGTGTTCTAATAGAAGCCCTCAGATATTTTTAATCAACTTATTAATGAAAAATATAAAATGCTTTCTGACACATGACATTTAACCTTGAATTTATCTTTGAATTGTAGTGTTTGTCTGAAGCTGGAGGAGCACCACAGTCACAGAAGTACCTGTGCCAGTGCCTTCAATACACCGGTCTTTTTACACTATTTCATCCAATTTGCAGCTTGCTTGAATGGTATTTGGCATCTGAAGTGGTTCCACCATGACTGTTACTGGCTGCCTTCTGAAATGCACATTACCTGCCAGTTTCTTGACCTCAAAAAAGAGAACTTCATGAAGAGTTAAGCCTTTAATTAAATATATTCTGACAATTGTTTTAGTCACTGAAAACTTATGATTTTGTTTCTATTGAATTACAATTATAGCATTGGAGTAAAAAAATTGCAGACTTTGTGCTGGCTTGTTATATATAAAACATAATGCATGCTCTGCTCTCTGTTTTTTAACCATATTGGAAGGAGGATGCTCTCCAGTCTACAGGAGCTGTCTTGCATTCTGTGGGTAAAATCCTGTCAAATGTCCATGTTAGTATCAGTTTGCATTCTGTTCCAAAGCAGTGGCTAAATGGGGGTGAACAAGAGGGGATGTTGTGGGTTTCATGCGCTGGTGTGGAACACTTCCCTGTTTCATCTCACTTGATCAGTGTTCAGTGATGAAATTGCTGGACCTTTTTTGTCTCTGGTGCAAATGCACTGCACCATGGTGTCACAGAGGAATCTTCTGCAGCATTTCATTTCCTCAGTGTTCACCTCCAAGATTCAGCAGCATGCCAGATGAGACTTTACTTTCTGTTGTGTCTCATAAAACCTTGGTGGCTTCCGGTCCCAGAAGTGGCTTCATTTAAGAGCTGTGTCTCTATGCCGGCTCTAATGAGTTAAGATAAACTTATTGTCCTAAACCATCACATTTCTGGGCAGGCAACAGCAATGATAGCAGTCTAGTCTCTATGGAAGGAGAAACTGAGGCAGCAATGTCATCCTGCTTCTATAAGACAAATTTCTGGCTCACATTTATATTAACACATGTCCTGCAAGTTTGACTCACCTGACATATAAAAACAAAACAAAACAACAACAACAACAAAAAAAATCAAACTTTTCTTAGGGAATTTTCTAATATATAAAATACTTTATACTATAAAATCTCATATACTAAAATCCTGATTTTCAATTTTTTTCCTAATTTTGACGGGCAAGAATTGAGATGTTTGATTTAACTCCGGCAAACCAACATAGTAATTTATTTTTGTGACCAATCCTTTTTTAGGATTCTCTCCTCTGAAGTCACTCTTGGGAGAGAAATCCTGCTCTAGAATAGCAGTGCAGACACATGGGATCTATTTGATCTCTTCTTTTAGCTCAAAGTCTATGTTTACTGGGGAGTGACTTGTTATGTTTTGATATAGTAATAGTAGTATTCTACAACCACTAAAATGTTGCCTAAGAAAGCAACCTTTTTTTAATTAAGAAAAAAACTATGCACGGGTCCTTTTTATATGGTTTTTGTAATGCAATTCCCAGGGAAAAATTCATACTGCATAGGAAAATACAGTATTATAGAAAATTGCTATGTTGGATGCCAAAAATACTTCAACAAATGAAAATTGAAAATAATTAAACAACAAAAAAAGGAAGAAATCAGAAGGGTTTCAGGTAAGTCTTAGAGATTGCTTCCACTGCTGCCACTCACTGTTCTCCCCTCGAATGGGAGACGCTGCGGGGCTGCAGGCTGCCGCAGCACGGTGCCGAGAGACGCCGCCAGCACAGAGCGATTGATGTAGAACAGAACGCTGCTCGTTTAAAAAATACACGGGTTTGTGCTTTAACAGTTTCCGAGTTCTTTGGGGTTTGCCGTGAGCTGCAGCAGAGCACCGTGAGAAGGGAGGAATTTGTACAGAGCCATGTTCAGTGTGGGGTTTGTTCGGATAGTGGGATCTCTGAATTCTCTTCCCAGGAGCAGCTAGTCGATGCCCTGGTGCTGTAACCCAGCAGGGGCTGCTTCCTCACCGGGGAGTGAGGGAACGGTGTCAGCGGTGCTGCGCTCCCGACACCGAGAGTTCGCAGGGCAGGCACCAGGGGAGCGCTCCGAGCAGGGCGCGGAAACCCAGCCCTTGAAACGGCCCGCACGGGTTCGAGGGGCGCCGTGTCCGTGTCCGTGTCCAGAGCCGAGGGAGAAGGACTGTGTATGGGCACACGGCCGGGAGCGGGAGCGGGAACGGGAACGGGAGAGGGACCGGGAACGGGAGAGGGAGCGGGAACGGGAACGAACGGAGCGCAGACCGACCCGGCCCCGCCCCGCCTCCGCAAAACCCCGCCTCCTCCGCAAAACCCCGCCTCCTCCGCATAGCCCCGCCTCCGAATAGCCCCTCCTCCGCATAGCCCCGCCTCCGAATAGCCCCGCCCCTGCATAGCCCCGCCTCCGCATAGCCCCGCCTCCGCATAGCCCCGCCTCCGCATAGCCCCGCCTCCGCATAGCCCCGCCTCCGCATAGCCCCGCCCCCGCCGCCTTCGCTAGGCAACATCCGCCGCGTTCCCAGGGTGCTCGGCGGCGCGTTTCGCCGGGCTGGCGGCAGGCGGCGCGCTCGCCGCCGTCGGGTGTGCGCGCCCCGGACATGGACGCAGGTGCGGGGCCGGTGCGGGGCCGGTGCGGGGCCGGTGCGGGGCCGGTGCGGGGTCGGTGCGGGGCCGGTGCGGGGCCCCGTGGGCCGCTGTCCGGGCTCTCCAGGCCCCCAGAGCGGCGGGTCTGACGGGGCCGTGCCGGCTGAGAGAGGCCGCGGCCCGGGCGCGGGGCCCCTCTGCGCCCGCCGCCCCGCAGGCCTGTCCCGGGCTGCCCCGGCCGCGCACCGAGCCGTTCGCTGCCGCCCGCCGTGGGCCCACTTTGGTCCCGGGTGACACAGCCACCGGGATTACTTTCAATCTGTTGTGTGGGTCCAATTCTTACTGTTCTTTTTCTTGAATCAGATGATACAGGAAATCGACTTCGATTCCAGTTGGAGCTGGAGTTTGTTCAATGTCTGGCAAATCCAAATTACCTCAACTGTGAGTACTTAAATAAATACCAGGACCCGGACGAGTTAATGTAGCGTAGTGATGTTTATTCTTACTGGTAATTGGAGAGACAGTTAAACAAAGAAAAGGGTTTTTCACAGCGTAAAAGTAGTCTTAATAATTTGTTTAACAGGTAGATTTTTTAAAATGCAAAGTCTTTTGTTGATTAGAATGCAAAAAAAAAGCATTTATTTGGTGGAGGAAGAAAATAACAAGTTCCAGTCTGTTATTAAAAAATAATATCAAATTAACAGCATTCCTTTATCTGAAAACAGAATTTTACTGATGTGAATAGTTTTAGGCGCTACACATAACTCATTGCTAATTTTGATGCTACAGTCACAATTTTCTTGTTTCAAAAAGCTGTTCCATTCAATGAAAGATACAAATTGTAAGGGAGATGAGACCAGCCTAGTATTTTGTTGACATAAAAATCATGTCTTGCCCTGTGTTTTTTTAATTTGTCAAATATAAATTATTGAAATTTTATTGTAATGAGAAAGTTTTGACTGTAGTTTTTTTCAAGTGTGCTGATATTTTACACCCATCTGTAACTGTCAATTCCTTGTTTGTGATTTTATTTCAGTTCTTGCACAAAGAGGCTACTTCAAAGATAAAGCTTTTGTAAATTATCTTAAATATTTACTTTATTGGAAAGAACCTGAATATGCAAAATACCTGAAGTAAGTGCTAAATTCCCTTAAGTTTCTGCATTTTAGTGGTTTGGTATTTACTTCATTTTACACACTGTACAGCAGCATGTTAGGATTTAATTTCTGCCTGTAATGTTACTTTTGTCCTCCCCACAACATTGATTATGAACAATCATGGTTATATGCAGTGTAGATTTTCCTGTTTCAAATAGTCCACATGTAGCAACAATGGGCCAAATTATAAAAATTTCATTAATTTTGCATAGAATCTTCCTTTAAAGCCTTAATCTGCACTTTCAATTGGTTTAAAATCAAACTATTGAGCATTAGGGTAAAAAAGCAGTAAGTATCAGTTTTGCATTACTGATGCTTACATGAGGCAAAGGGTGATTTTGTGTTTTTTGCAAGTGTGCAAATTCCTTCCGTTTTTGGGAAAATGGTTTTGGTCATCTTTAATTGGGCTCTGGCAGCAGGCCTTGTAAAGCCTGTTGGATGGATGGATGGATGGTCCCAAGCCATTGGGGAAGATACTCTAAGTAAGCAGGAATGTGCATTTATTAGTGGGATTGCATTCCTTGTTTCCTGGCCTGTTGCTGCAGTTACCAACGCACAGTGTGCATGCTGAAGTGGTTTCACACTTGGGAAAAGACATACGAGTCAAAACTAACAACCCACAGAAGTACTGGAGAATCGAGATTCAGTGTCCCTTGTAAAAACCTCTATTAACGCATGTTTATTTTAACCCAGGTATCCTCAATGTTTGCATATGCTGGAGCTGCTCCAGTATGAACATTTCCGCAAAGAACTGGTCAATGCTCAGTGTGCCAAATTCATTGATGAGCAGCAGATCCTCCACTGGCAGCACTATTCCCGGAAAAGGATGCGCCTCCAGCAGGCACTGGCTGAGCAGCAGCAACAAAACAGCACCTCTGTAAAATGAAAAGCATGTGGAGTAGCGATGATAAGGTGTACTTTGTGTTAGTGAAGTATTTACAGGAGATGAATGAACCCTTGTGCAAGTTTGGCTCTGGGTGTGTGTCCCTTTTATTGGAATTTATCAAGTGACTGGGGTTGTTTTTGTTTTATCAACTCTTTTGAAGACTAATAAACACCTGCAATTTATTTTATAGCATGGACAATTTTGTAAGAGCTTTAATATGATAGTTATTGATTCCTCTTGATTTTGAAAACAAAATCTAGATTTGTTACTTATTAACTATCTACAAAGAGGTGTAGCTCTAAAGGCTGTTCCTAGGAAGCCTTTTCCCTAGAGAATAATGATGTGTCTTGAAGTGTCCCTGGGAACTCCCTGTTACTTAGAGCTCTGGGACAAGCAAAGGTGAAGTGATGATAGACAAAGTCAAAACTGTGCAGTTTTTCCTTGAAACCAATCTGACCTATTACTTACTGCTTCTGTTTCCCTGGCAGTCATTGCTGATGGAAGTTAGTTTCCTTACAGCATGTTGTACGGATAGAAATCAGGAGTGTACAGGGTGAGGTCTGGGGAGCAGAGCAGAGATAGGTGCTGATGAAGTCTGCAGCACAGAGAAGGAAACAAGCTCTGTTTCTGTCTCTGTTCCATTAAACTCGGCTTCCTTGAATCTTGGCCTCTGCCCGTGCAGCAGTGGCTGCTCTGGAGTCTCCACACTCCATGTAACAAGAACAGGCTGTGTGGGGAAACGTGCCATTGCTTGGAATATTGGAGAAGTACTTTATTTATGTATAGTTTTTTATTCTAAGAACATAGCTCTTGGCAGCTGCCAGGGTTCTAATTTTCATATTTTTAGACTGTATTTCAGGTGCATTCATGTTGTATTTCCTGTCCATGTAGGAGCAGGAACTCCCAACCGTTAACATTAACATGTGATCAGTGACACTACACCTGTCAGCCATCACATTATCACGTTTGGACTGAACAGATAAGCCATTAAACATCTTTGGCATTGAAAATTTATCTTAACGGTTTCACTAATCATGTGGTCAGGCTTAGGAAGGAAGGTCTTTCTGTTTCTCCCCTTCCTCCTCACTCACTATAAGTGTAACTTTGCAGTTACATTTCAGTTAGTGCAGGCTAATCTGAGTTATAAACATGAGCTGAGCTCCTTTGAAAAGAGGTTGTTCACAAACTCAAGTTTATTTGGCATGAAAGGAAAGATACAGTTTTTCTTGTAAGATTTTAGTGTAAGGTTTGGACCCAGAATTTCAGGACATTTATCTTGACTAGTCCAAAGTAATTAATCATTAAAGTTTTAACAAAGGTCAGTGATTGCTTGAAAGGACAGTGCAGTAATTGAGACTACCATCTTCATCGGTGATTGACTAGTGAGAGCTTTAGTCTTCAGTAAACAACATACGCACAAGCTCTGATTTAAAACATTCTTCTTCAACCAGCTTCTGAGGCTGAAAAAAAAAAGGTCATAATTAAAAAACGTGTTCTAGCTGAGAGCCATTTGTACATACTAACAATGGCCACATCCAGCAACTTTGTCCTGGGGAGTGAAGTAGTGGGGGTGGAACAAGAAAGGTAACTACAACTGAAACATTCCTGAGGGTTTTCTGGCCTTGGAAGAGGCATTTCTAAGAAAGTAACTGCTAATTTAACTAACGTGTACAAGTTACAACTTGAGCTGCAGGCTGAGCTGAGTGCTCAGAACTTGTTTCACTCCCCTAGTTCAGTGAGTTTTCAAAAGTTGAGGAGCTGCAAGTCAGGAACAGTAACAGCATGTAGCTAAGAAGTCTCTCAACCGCTCAAGCACTATGAGCCAAGTGCACATATTCCCTTTACTGCATGCTTATTATAGACATTACACAACAAGCAGAATGGTTCTCTCTTGAGGAACTGGGAGCAGAAGAGCTGTTTAGAATGCTCTGGTCTCCTCAAACAAGAGATGGTTCTCAGAGAATACAAGTGACTAATTCATTTAAGGCCCTAAATTCCTGCCAGGTCCCCATCTCAATGTCTGCAGATCCAGAACATAAAACAAATCACTTACTGTTCCATATTTAAGCAGTGTAGGCACTCCTGTTAGTTTCAGATTCCTCCTGAATTCATTGTTGGGATCCTTCCAGCTGTTCAGAAAGAAGGTGTTAGGCACAGCTTGTAGAGGGGCATTTTGAAGTTAAAAGCTTCAAAATTATTCAAAGGCCTTTGCCTCACACGTTCCCAATGCCCTTCTCAAAACAAGCATGCAGACAGGTTATGTCAGAGATGGTGAAGACCTCAAAAATTACTGACTCTTTACAGAAAAGGACAGCTCAGTCAGTTTTTTCAACAGGTTAACCACCAGTCCACCAACAGAACAAAGTCATCCCATTTGTCAGCATTCAAAGGTACTTACTAGGCTCTATCTCCTACTAGACAGTAGATGAAAACTGACTCATCAGGCAGGTTATGAAGTTCCTTCCTCACAATTGGCTCAGCTAGAAAATAATTTTTTAAATCTGTTAATACTTGTGCTACAAGATCACATGGATTTACTTGGACCCGCAAGGCAGCTAATTAATTTTTTGTCTGCTTTAGTTAGAGAGCTGTATTTTGTTGCACCTGGCTACCCACAAGTTTTTCAGAGTTTATTACATGCTCGAGCGCTGACTGGACCTGTGTTGGAGTAAAGGCCAATTTCTTCTCTAACACGAAGAAAAGCACTCGTTCTGTGCTGCCCTGGGTGTGGTAGCTCAGCACAGCACCCTTCTGCAGGGAGACGGCTCCATAAGGCACCTTCACACCTGCCCAGACACGTGAAGCCCAGGCAGTTCAGTGCGGTGATTTCTCAGAAGGAAATGCTGCTGCTGCTGGACCCCGTCGGGGAGGGCACCGCGGCGCCTCGACACGAGCAGCACGGGTGAAACTGCCCGCAGGACGCCTGTTCGTCTGCTGGGCCGCGTACCAGCCTTCGCGAACAGCCCGTGCCGTTCCTTGCGGGCAACGAAAGGGGCAGCGCGGCGGCTGCGGGCCACAGCCCGCTCGGCCCACCCCGCCGGGAGCCTCGCACCGCCTCTGCGGCTGCTGTGCCCGCCCGGCATTCTCCGGAAAGGCACCCGGGACCTCTCCAGCTTCCCCGGGACCGACACGGCCCATGCCGCAGGCAGGGCGCTCCCCACACGCGCCTCACCCGTCACGCAGTCAGGACACCAGCTCCTGCCCTCGGCGTCCTTATCGCCGCAGAAGAGCGCGAAGATGGGCCGGCCGTGGTAGCTCTGCGCCGTCCGCACGAACTCGGGGTACCCGCGGACCTGCCTCTCCTCCCAGCCCATGGCGGCGGCGGCGGCGGCGGCTCCGCCCGGCCCGGCCCGGCCCCCCGCTCGGCCGCCGTAGCTCCGCGCGCTCCCGGCGGCCCCTGCGGCGGCGGGACCGGGTTCGAACCGCGCCTGCTGCGGCCCGGGCCGCCCGTCCGTCCGTCCGCCCGTCCGTCCGCCCGTCCCTCCCTTGCGGCGGCGCCCGCCGTGCTGCTGCCGCCGGGACGCCGTGAGGGCCAGGGGCGGGAGCAGCCGCGGGCCCTGGGCGGTTGCGGAGAGGCCGCCCCCAATCTGCCCGCGGCTCCTCGGGCTGGTTCTCCCTTTGTTACTCACATCACACCCGGGATGGCTTTTGCCAGTCTGAAATAGCGGTTTATTGCTCTCGCATTCACAGCTGTGATCAGAAACAAGGGATAATAACGGGATTTGCTCTCCAGCCGATGACATGGTACCAAGCATGGTACCAGCGGTGCCTGATGATGCATTTGCATTCACCATCCAGCGAGACAGGAATGAAGCTAAAGCCTTACAAACACAGGTACCGTTTGCCGTCTGTAGCGGTGCTGAATTGGTTTTCTTTGTGATTGTAGCAAAAAGATTATTCTGACCCACTTTGTGAGACAGCCCAGCAGGGAGTGTCATACTAGCTTTCCTCGTGCTGTCACACACTATCTTGTCTGTTGTGGTTCAATCCCAATAGGCAGCTGAGCACTTGCTCACCCTCTCCCAGTTGGGATGGGGAAGAGAACCAGAAGGCAAAAAGTATGAAAAGTTATGGGTTGCAATAAAAGCAGGATAACAGGGAAAGCAAATGCTTTCCTGTTTGTGTGCACAAACAAGGCAAAATAAGGAATTGATTCTCTACATCCCATCAGCAGCCAGGAATTCAGCTATTTCCATGACTTCAGCACATATAACAGTGACTTAGGAAGGCAAATGCTGTCACCAGTCTCCCCTTTCTCCTTCTTTCCTGCAGCTTTCACTGCTGAGCATGATGCTACAGGGTGTAGAATATCCCTTTTGTCAGTTGGGTCAGCCATCCAGTTGTTTCCTCTCTAGCTCCTTGCCCACCCCCAGGCTACTCAGTGGTGAGCAGATAAGGAGCAGAAAAGGCCTTGACCTCTGTGAGCACTGTCTAGCAAGAATGAAAACATTGGTGTGCTGTTAGCACTGTGTTCATCATAAATCCAGAACAGTGCCATCATGACAGAGTTGCATCGCCTGTGTATAGCATTCTGTATAACATCAGGGTTTTTTTTACACTTTGAACAGCTCCAGTTCAATAGAAATGTTCCTGCAGTTCCAGAGAACTTGGCTCTCAGATTCTCTCACCCCCGTCCAATTATAATAGAAAAGCTGAAGGCATCCAGTGATCGGAGAAAACTCATTGGAAGTGAGGACCTCAGCCTGAGAAGCTCTGGGATGTTCTCAGTGGTATCTGAAGAGAGACTTAAATTGGCTGTTCAGCTGGCAAAAAGGGACATCAAACAAAGACGTCTGGAAGAACAAGTAAAAGAGCAGGTGTTTGGAGATGTTGTCAGTACACCGTTGTGGACCCAGAAATCACAACCACAGAAGACTGGAGTGTTTGCTTGTCAAGAAAATAAAACTACCCCGAAGTTTCAGAGTCACTTGACATGTGAGCAGAGGCTCGCCCAGCCTTCCCGAGGGGAGCCTGCCAGCTCTGACAGGAATGCTCATCTCTGCCTAGTTAAGGAAGGAAAGCCAATACCAGCTGCTTTGGACTCTCCTCCCACCTGTGACACAGGACCACACCCCAAGCCAAATTTAAATAAAAAAGAACATCAAAATATGCAAGAAGTCCAGCGTCTGCAAAAAGAATTGAGGACCTATGTTCAGAAAATTGAAGATATTATTAAAAAAGGTGTAAGACTGGACAGTAATTATGTTATATAAATGTACACTAGTTTGTTGATTTTTTCCCCACCTTTTTTGTGTTGGACTAGAATTTGTATTTATGTCTGGACTTTTGAGGACCATCTATTTTTTTTGAAAAGTAAATAAAAGAATAGCTAGCCAGCTTAAGCAGTTGGTTCTATTGTAATAACTAGCAGGAGGTTTAACCGTTCCTAATTTTGAGTGCTTTATCTGCAACTTTGTCATAAAACTAATCATGGACATGATTTTTTAAATAACTAATGAGCTATATTGTATTAGACTGTTTTGTCAAATTCTAAATAGAAACAGGATGTAGAGTTGACAATAACTAACTTGGATTACTCTTAAAGGAACCCCCACAATATGTGGTTTGGTTCTGCATGGAAAAGGCTTATTACTAAATTATGTCTGTTGTCATGACTTAATTAGCATTTTCACAGGTTAAATTAAGATATAAAACTTTATATTCTGTGCTTTTTAGGGAGAGATAGAGAATTTCTAGATCCTGAAAACGAGCAGCGGCTTTGCACTAGGAGACAGCAACAAGCTGCACGGTCAGCTCGGATGCTGTATGTGCTCCAGCAACAGGTAGGAACCATGATCTTAAACTGGGATGCACAGGAGCTTAGTTTGTTGTGATGAATTTGTCAGAAACTAACTGAAACAAGAGGAAGTCAGTTGGGTTATCTCTGAAATTCCATGGCATTCCAGTTTACATCTGAATGGTGTGACTGATTTCCCTCATGGCTGGACAGAGAGGTGAGCATCACTGTTGGGAAATCCCAGATGCTACAGTGAAGATCTATTGTTCATTTATAGACATGGAACTAATTCTGACTGACTTACTCCTCTCTGTCTCCTTTCTTGATAAACAGGTAAAAGAAATTCAGGACGATTTAGAGAAACTGAGTCCTCATACAATCAAACATACTAAAAAGGTAAGATGTAATTATCCTTCAGGCTGTAAGTGATTTATTGACAGAGTTTTCTGGATAATTGAGTTTGATTGTCTAGGGTGCAGCTAAGCCTCCTCCAGAAAGGAGATTTCCTTTGTATCTTACATATTTCATCTCATTGTCCGAGAAGTATGGCTCACTTGGCCTGATACTGTCTTTGCTGCTTCTCCTCAGGTCTCATCTGCTGTAAACGAGAGGAAGGTGGTTGGTCTTCTGTGTTTATTCCTTCTTCATTCCAATTTCTTTTTGCAAGGAATGAACAATGTGTTCTACTCTTGACTGCTTTTTTTAGACTTCTGGTTGATGACACTCAGTCTTACCAGCCTTCTTTCTGATTTTCTTCTCTGCCCAGCAGCTTTCAAGGGGACGGCTGAGATCATGCCCACAGTCTGGCCAATGTTGCCCTGTTGTTCTCTTGTGCTTTTTCAATCACCTGCATTTTCTTCTGTAACAAAACAGGGAGGATTGAGAATATTCTTGTTTGTGCAATAGTTGCACATTAGACTCCAGCTAACTGTAAATGGTTACAGTTCTGTGTTGGCACAGGTAGTAGAAACATCATGACCTGTTATACCCAGGCTGTTTTACCTGAGGCCAGCATGACGTTAATAGGAGTACTCTTGTGAGGAATCTTGAATAAATTACTTCAATGCCTGTTTTGTTTTGTCTCATAAATAATAAAATTAATACAAATAATAATTAAAATTATTCCAAGCCTGAGTGTTTCTGCATGATGTTTTGGCAACAATTCTTCCAGTAGTATGAGTATCCATAGAAACTATAGTTATTAAAGCATTGATTTATTTTTCATTTTTCCAGTCTCGAGCAGTATCCAGGTTGGCAGCAGCACACAGAGGAGCTGTACGAACCTTGCAGGCATTTGCCAATCAGTTTACAGATCAAACAGATGAGCCCATTCCTGCCCATTACAAGGAACTGGGCAGTCTCATTCGTCAGTTGTCTCTCTGCTCCGCCAAACTAGAAGGGGATTCTTCCATTTCTGAGGCTATCATAGACATTTTGCTGCAAGTTGAGGTAGGAAAAAAACATTTGTTTTTGCTAAGGCAGGAAAGAGGTAGTGAAATATGAAATTGTGTTCATGAAATGGCAGAATATATTACTGGGTTTGTTTTTATTTTTTTAAGGCTCATATTTTCTAATGTAAAAATGTACTTCTAATGTTCCTAAGTAATGGTGAAGCTACCTACTGCTGGTCTTGTTGATGCTGTTCCTAACTTTCTTGGCTGTCCTGGTAGAATGAGGACTGGTAGTGATAGTTGTAACAAAGATCAGTTTCTAATTCATTAGTCATTTTCAGGACAGAGAGAATTCAATTTATACATAGGTGTACATTAAGTGTTTTATTACTCTGGGTGCATGCTGTAGTCATCACTATCAGTGGTGAGCACCTGAGCACCTCATACGGTGTTGCATGCAGAGTTGTCCTGGCAGAAGATAAGGTTGTGGGTACAAGAATTACTTGGCTCTGTGCCCTTCAAATATCTTTTTTACTGATATCTGATGACTTATACATGTCATTGGTATCACAGAAAAGTTCTGATTCATGTTGCCTGCTGCATAAATTTTAAAAAGCAATACCAGAGCCATAAGATACTTAAAATACTGTTAAAACTGTAAGAGCTATGTTTTTAATTTTAGTGTTAGGACCTGCTTATGAGAACAGTAAGAGTGCTAACTGCCTGGGAACAGAAAAGGAGGTAGTTGTTTAAGTTTGGACATAGCATTGGAAGAAGTGTCTGTGTTACCATAGTCATGTGACTGTGAAATTTTTGTTGGTCTGTAGCCCTTGTGTTCAATTATTTTTGAGCATTCTGTAAGCAAATGGTTTGCTGGAGTCAGTTGTAAATACAAAAATGTAAGCCTTTTCAGCAAGACTGAAGTTGATAATGTGAAAAAATTTCTACATGGACAAGCTATCAGTCTGAAAACACCTGAAAGTTATCATCTGAAAAAAAACCAAAACAACAAAGCCAGACCAAAAAAGCTCCAGCTGCTTAGAATGTCTTGAATTTGCTTTTCATTATATCAGATTTACTGAGAGAGTAATTTAAACTCTAAATATTTGGTGCAGGATCTGAATTCACTGCTGGAAAGCAAGCAAATGCCAAAAGCAGTGAAGAAATGCATTTCAGCTTCTCAGGCCAAATCTCCAAGGAACACCGAGACTTTTCCAGACAGAAAGCACTTTCTGTCTCCAAAAGGAGAAAAGAAACAGAAACCTCTCACCTTAAAGGGACAGCATGTACAAGAATCTAAAAAACTTCCATGTGTCAGGAGTCTTTTGACTGGTTTGTATTTTGAATAACTACATTTTCATCACTTAACTTGCCATCTGCAGTTCAATTTTTTAGTATGGTATTGTTGGTCAGAAGTTGGTTAGATGTTAGCAAATCAGTCTAACAAAAACCAGGCTGTGGTTGTTTAACTGTTCATACTGAAAAGTTATTCTTTGTCTTTGGCTCAGAATTCCCTTGGTTGGTACAATTTCTCTACTTCTGGGAGCAGTGGCTGTTTTTATCCTGGCCAGTTAATTACTGTTAATAGCTTTTGCACAGCAGCCACACTTTTGTACTAGAGACACATGAACTGATGGTTAAGCTGAAGACTTGGGCGCTTTCACCACTATCTTGCAGTGCAACTGTTTGGAATTGGCTTTCTATATCACTCTTTTGCTTTGGATATGAAAGGAAAGGAGGTTTATTCTTTCTCAAGATGTTGTGAGATAAATATACCTGAAGTGTTTTGGCACTTCATGAAAACCACTGTAAGTTCTTACATTATTATATAAACTATATTAACTGGTTTTCTTCTTTGTGGTGACTTTCTCATACCTCAGTCTGGTTTGTATTACAATAGTAAGTATTCCCTACTACCCCCAGTAGCAGGAATTCCATATGCCAAATTCTGGCAGTCCAGGGAGACAGTATATAAACATGTAATGGTTTCCATGTGTCTTGCTGCCTAAAAGAGGATGCTTTGTTATCACCACCTAGACCTCATATAGCAATCGCTCCCAAAAGACTTTCCCATGACTTGCATATATATGTATATTTTCAAATATCTCTGTACCTATAAATATGTATATGCACAGAAACCCCAAACCTTTCTGTTCATCAAAACAATGTAAGAAAGACAATTTCTTTAATACTTATCAGGAAATACAAGGCTAGAACTTTTCATTTTGTCTTTGATTTTTTTAAAATTATGGTAGAGCTTAAAAGTTCATGATAAGGTATACCTAGCATAACAGAGGTATCAAATGTAGAAAAAAGACAATTCTTGCCCCTTTCAACTTACAGTTAACAGTTCATATGTTTAGTATAGATAGACATTGACATGTTGCAAATATTTCAGGAATTCAACAGACAAACAGTTGTGCTCATATATTACACAATAAATACCAAGAAGAAAGTGGCCCACCTACTTCAGAGAGAAATGCCACTTTGCAAGAAAGCCCAGATGTACTGGTGAGAGCTAGAGCTGTAAAAAAAGGGTCTGTCCTTGAAAGTGCTGCTTTGAAGAAGAAAGTTGTGTTATTGCCTGCAAAACCACAGGTATGGAAGTGATAAATCATTCATGCTGTCTTCTACTTGTTTTCTGGGATTTGTTGTATAAGACACTGTCAAAGCTTCGCACTTCCTCACAATATTGCTATTCTGAGCTAGGAGACAGAGGGATAAACTGTTATCTGCCTGTTATTTCTAGTGGCTATGACTATTTTAGCAAATGTTTTTCGAAAACAGTGTTTACTGTTCCTTGGAAATACACTCTACAGCTAGAAACAACAACAGAATTGGTAAGGAAAATGCTCACCGAAACTAGTTTCATGTTTGAAATTAAGGTGCTTTTTTCAATTTGAAATAAAGCTGAAGTATCTTTCTCCTATGGTCATCTTCTATCACAAAAAATGCACTCAGCAGTAATGTTGTGCTAATGTTAGTAGGAGAATATAAGTTACTCAGGCTTACTTAATCGATAACAGAAATTATAAAACTTCACTATACAAGTGCTGGTTTCTGCTAAGTTCTTGCACCTAGAAAGAAGCTCTGTAGTGGAAAGAAAACAATTCTTAAAAGACTAGGGCTATATTTTGCTAAGAAGTGTATTTTTCTTATATTCCTTCCTCAGAGTATCACTTTAAACTAGGAAAATCAAATCTGACACAGTAACATAGGTATATGCTTATGTAACTTTTACTGCTTCCTATCTCTGTGGATCAGTGAGGATCATGGGCAGGAAAGTTAAGCATTTCAATAATTGATATAGATGGGACGAGCCTAAGTGACCTTATAACAGATGTGGGAATATATTTGTGGCTGAATACAGTGTTACCTTGGAAACCTTCTATTTGGATTTATAAGTAGTTAACATACAGTCTAATTCTGAAAAATCATAAGTAAGTTTTTTCCCCATGAAGAGAAACACTGGAAAAGTTGGAACTGTTTGCAAAAATAATAGTTGCAGGATTAAGCATATGTTCTGTTCAGGCACAGCTATACTTCCCTTTAAAGCACTTGTAAATCCTTCACATACATCAACTGCAGCAAAGCCAGCAGGCGTTATTTCAAGATAAAGTCTGAAGTAGAATGCCAAATACTTTAAAAATTCAGCAACTGGAATAGGTGTTTTTAATGTGATCATGTTAATTTTAAGGGAATGCTGAAATCCTTAAAATCAAGACGGACACACCCTCCAGGAAAGCATGCCCGGTTTCAAGAGCCAACTATAGCTTTCCAACTAAAAGAGAACAAACGACCTGTTAAGGAGAGCAAAATGCCTTGCATGCCTTCAAAGCCTCCACCTCGGTGTGTTCCACCTAAGCGGTATGTTTGCAGTCCCCTGGCACCCACCTTTGCCCTGCTTCCCAGTGGAAATGCTTCTGGATCTGTGCTAGTGACTAGGATAGAGCTGGCCAGCCTTCAGTGCAGTGGCACAGCACAGCTTGCTGTCGCATAGCTCCTCTCCTTTCCCACTTGGCCCAGAGCAACCCCATTCCCCAAAGCCTGGGAAGAGCCAGGGCTTTAGTCTTTTGTCTGAGCTGCTGCCTGGGAGTCAAGGGCACACTGTGCAAGCGGGGCAGTGACAAAACACGGGCGGAGGAGTGGGTAGTCCCAGCACTGCATTAAGAAGGTGAATATTATCTGCCTGTTTCAGAAGAACAAGATACATATATTTGTCCCAGACAATAATAAAGTGCAGATTTGTTTTCTCTAAATTCTATTCAACATTCTGTTAGACAGGGGTTTCCAAATTTAGGTTGGTTTGGGACTGGTGTTTGTGGCATTTGAAGCCAGGAGAGCCAGGTGCTGGATCCGTACTAGGCAGTGTACATGGTAAGATGAGGAGCTCATTTCTCTGGCCAGTATTTGTGGATTAGCATGTAGTTCCTGTTACAGCAGAAACATGATTCAAGATCCTTCATTCTCAACAGAATTTTCTGGATTATATGGTTTTAAAGTCTATTAATTTTCTCTCTGAAGTTTCTTGTAACTCTTCCAAACTAATGCTGGAAATCACACTATTTCATTCTTCAGTTGTTAGAATGTACATCTTGTAACTCTCTATGCTACTGTGCTATTTTTGAAGACTAGCAAGGCTTGAAGCAAAAAATTCAAGAGGAGTGAAGGTTCTAACTGACCTTTGCAGAGGAGAAATGGAAAAAATGCAGAAGTTAAGGTAATGACTTTCTTTGAAAAATCTCATAAGAGGTGTCAGATCTGATATGAGCTTCTCCCCACTCCAAACAGTGGGAGTAAATGTAAAAATACATTTATGTAGTTTGGTGTTTTAAATTATTGTTGGCATACCAGGTTTCAGAATGGCATTGTCATTTGTTCTTTGTGCAGGTCACGAACTATTTCTCCAGCCCAGTGTGCAGACAAAGCTGAGAAGGAGATTCGGGAGTGGTCAGAGCCTCAGTTTGACAGGACACAGGTAGTACAGGCACGCTCATGCCACTGGGTGAATGATGCCTTGAGAGCTGTCAAACATTTGTAAAGGGCCAACAAACAGTTCATTTTCAACTTAATGCAAGTCACTTTTGTTTTGGTTTGGGTTTTTTTCTTTCTTTCTTGCATTAGATTTATGTATTTTTGTTTTCTGTAACATTTGTTTTTGGAATTTGTTTTTTTAAGTAGCAGGTTGCAACAAATGCAGATATTCTGAGTGAAAAGCTATTGGATGATCTTTTGGAAGACACTGCTCAGGAACTGTGGAGCATGGATCAGCACGACAGACTCCAGGCCAAAGCCCTACCTGTGGCTGACACTCATAGCCTGGAGTCAATGTTGCAAAGAATGGAAGAAATTGAAGTAAGATTTTCTGTCTTGCTTAGTCTCATTAGTGTCAATTTCTTATTTACTATCCATAAATTATAATAGCTGTAAGTATCTACATTCTTAAATGAAGCAAGGCTTGACTAGATTAGTGTCCGAGATCAAAGACCTGGATGGAGTTTGTGCTTCCAGAAGACACAGTGTAAGAACAGAAGCGGAGTGTTTGATTAATCTGTTGCTGTAAAGTTAGCAGACCTGAGTTTGCATGCCATCTCAAGACTTTGTGGCTTAAATCTTTGTGTGTGAATGGGAGAATCAGTATGGTGATTATGTTGATTGTCTAGCAGAATGGAAAGTATATTAATATTAATTTGAATTTTTCCCTTTTGTGTGCTATAGAATCTCAGTAATCTAGTAGCATGACCATCTTGAGGAAATATGGTCTGTTAATCCAAAGTATTTCACAGGGCAACATGGAGAAGTCAGATAAATGCATGGTTATCTGTGCCTTTTATTAATCTTTCTATATAAATATTTGTAAAGTTACCGTTTACTTGACTTGAGTTTTCTCATATATTGCTTTCTTAAAAAGTTTTCTTCCGTCTGTTTTTTCATAGTGTCTGGTTTGAGTTCCATTTTGACCTTCCTGTTCTTTGACATTTATTATGACTTAGAACTACTCAGTTTAGTGCCATTTACTCCTGGAGATCTGTTCATCAGCTGGAAGTGTGAGGTTGCAGTGTCCTAGTCCCTGAGGCACTGGAGCACACACTTGGATTCACTGTTGGTGAGGCAGGAGCAGCTTGAGGGCCCTTCAGTTGTTTGGCTAAGGGCTGTTGGTCTGAAATGGGAGGAGTTCCTATGGGACTGGCAATTAGTTTTGTATTTGAGAATGACATTTTGAACAAGAGAAATGTCTGTGTTTTCAATTCCCCACCCCTTTTCTGTGTTGTGTTACCAGCCAAAGTAAGCCTGCTCAGCCCAAGGAGGATCATGGCTTGCTTTGCTGTTAGTGATAGTCAGTGCAGCTGAGCTGCCAGGTGCACAGCTGACTGACTCCTGTGTGTGCTCTACTGCAGAGGTACCAGGAGGCTGTCCGCAGGAGAGTCACTCAGATTGTCTACAGCGACTCCCAGCTCTGGGCCCTGGAAGACAAAATGGGTAATTGTCTTTTTTAATACAACTTGGTTTCCCTGTAATCTGTAGGTTTAAATTCAGGTGTTTTGAAATCAAGGTAACTGGATTATTAGTGATCAAATGGCACCACTCGGACACATTTTTTACCATAGGTGCTTCTTTCAGAGGACATTTTCTAAGATGTAGTTCTAAAATCAGTACTTTACCAGCACTCCTTTTCTTTATCCTGTGGTTTGATTGAGTAGCACAGTGAAGCTACATTGATTTTCCATTGGATCACATACAATCTTACTGAAACTGAATTGTTAAACCTGCAGTAGGTGTAGTTTTTCTCTTTCAAAAAACCAATTTAAAATAGTATTTTCTTCCTTCTAGAACTACAAACGGCATCAACAGCTGAAAAACTTACACCTCCTCATCCAGTTCAGATAACCAAAATAATCAGAGATGGAGAGCTGGAAACAGACATTTTATTTGAGAAACCTTTTGACAGCACGTAAGTGAAATACTTGGCCCTACACTAAACTGTGGTGCCTAAGATCTATGTGACTTCATTATAGTGTTTTCATTACACTGACTCTTCAAAAAGACTTAAAAATTTAGTTCTGTCTTGATGATTATTTTATATTTTCAGTGATATTGATGAAAATAAAGAAGCAGAGGAGAAATTGCAGACTGGAAATGACATTCTGCAGCCCTCGCCTCTGAATTCTCTACAGAAAGCATATTCTGTGTCTCTCTCTGTGCCAAGCAATGTGCTCCAGAGCATCTTGGATTATAACAGCAGATACAAGCATCATTTAAAGCTTATTTCCCATGAGGCTGTGGGCAGTTTCGATCCGTGGCAGATTGCTGAGAGGTATATGAACTGTCTTTGTGGTTTAGAAGTGAAAGACTGGAATTTGAAAGCTGACTTTCTGAACCTTCTCTTTTTTTTTTTCCCTCTCTCCCTTAGTCTTGCAGAGCAACTGACAGAAGAAGCCCTGTGTGACGTGGCAGCAGAGCTGCAAGATGTTTGTGAGGACTATGCAGAAGCTGTATTCACATCAGAGTTTTTGCAACCGGTGCAGTGAGTTCTTTCCCACCTGTCCCATCAACATCAGCCTCAGCCTGGCAGTCTGTGAGATTTTCTGCACTAGATCTCCATCAAAGATTCATCTTAGTTTTTTTTATAAAGCCATATAATAATGTTTTCCTTTTCAGAAAGGACTTCCTTACTTTTCCTTTTATTGGCTAGTCACCTTAGCACATGCTACACTGGAGTGAGTTCTTTTGGAGATATAGCAATGCAGTGAAGGATTCTCATGGCACAGCACAAATATGCAAACACTTGTCACTGGCCGTACTTGCAGGCTTGCTTGGGCTCTTGCCATCAGCTTCAGAATGGAGTTCCTGAGTACCTCTAGTGCATAATGCACAGGCAAAAGGAGATGTTCCAATAGAAGCTCGTGATAGAGATCTTACTTTCTTTTTCTTAAACCAGTCTAAAATGTTACATTTTTATCAGCATTTAGTGAGTTATTCAACCCCACATTCCTTTCTCTTAAGAATCCCATTGAAATCAAGAACAACAAAATAAATGAGCAATTGGCATTTCTGCAACATTAAATTAACTTGTTTCACGTAATCAAGGTACTAGTTTGGATTATGTCTGGAGTCAGAGCAGTGACTAATAATTACTTAGGTAACCCAAAGCACATATGACAGTCTGTTTCCTTTGTCAATTTTTTTCTCCAATATTTTTCAATCTATAACACATTCATTTTTAATCTTCTAAGATTATTTTTATTTCCTCCAATTAGAACATATATTTTAAAAGTAATTTAGTTTCTATTGAAGCCTGGTTTACTATTTCAGTTGTCTTCAAATGTACATCAAATATAATGATATAAATGTTACTGCTGAAGTGGAACTTTGCTAATATGTGATTTCTGTAATTTAAACCAGCTGATTTCTAAAATTATAAGTCAAAAATACTAAGGCAATAGTGTCTCTATGTGTATATATGTGTGTGAAAGTATTTTGAAGATGTTTTATTTTTTAATAAACAACACTTGTTTATTATCACTGAACACAGTTTTAATTTTTTTAATTTAGACAACTTCCATCTGAATCCATTTGGAATAGCACAGCATATTCTATGATGCTATATATCCATGGTCTTTCTCTAGGATTGCTTTCTTTGATGGCTTGTGACACTGTAGCACCTTTGGGAAAGCAATCCTTGTCAAATCTTTTAAACAGGACTCGTGTCCGGCAGCAGAGGCAGTGTGGCTCGAGGGCAAACTGCAGCATGTACTAGCATTGTCACCCATAGCTGGGGGAAGGTGAACCATAGTTTACTTGCAGCTGGCTCTGGAGGTGGGAACTGCTGGGTGTTCTGGCTATTGCCAGAAGGCTTAAGCAAAACCACTTAGCTTGCCATGTTCTCAGGGGTATTTGCTGTGGCTCTTGAAAGAACTGCTAAGGAATACCCCTAGCAAATAATGCATTTATACCTACCAAGTTGGTGTTGGCACAGAGCCTGTAAGTTGCTTTAGGACTTGGTAGCATTATGTTTGCTTTGTTCTTTAATTGTAGGATTTTTGGGGCAAAACTTCTGTTCACTGCCCTTTACTTAGTGGTGTTCTGACACACTGTAGTAACATACAATCTGTCCCAAGATCTCTGCCAGCCTCCTCCCATCGTTTCTATAAGAAGGGCTGTGACTTAAGTCATTCCTTAAAATTAATTTCTCCCGGTTATTGGGGGTGCTGGAGAAGTTCGTTTCTCTACTTTTAGACACATGCTGCTAGTTGAGGCTCTTGAAGAGGGACGAACCCTCTAAATTCCCTAATTCAGCTTTCAGCAGACTCTAAGCCACTTGCCTATGGGTGACTTAAAAGGCAGCTTTGCAGTTGTTCAGCCACTGCATTGACACGGGGCTTGGCAACACCCGGAGGAATTTTGCTGCTCAAATCCAGAGCGGCTTGGCAGGGGCAGTGCCGCAGCAGCAGCAGCCCCGGCGGCACGGGCCGGCGGAGGGACAGCGCCTCTGGGCCCCGGAGAGCTGAGGGCGGGAGCCGCGTACGCTGCGGGTCTCAGCCCCCTCCCGCTCTGCGTGCTCGCAGCTCTGAGGGGCGCCAGGACGGCCAGGGAGCCGCGACCCCTGCCGGGAGGCGTGTCGTGAGGGCTGCGGGCGAGGCGAGCTCCGGGCGGGGGTCCTTGCGGCCGAGCCCCTGCCGGGGGCGGGGGGCTGCTCGCACCTCGCGGCCGCTCTCTCCGGGCCGTATATGCGCAGCCACGTCCCCGGGCTGGCCCGGCCCGGCCCGGCCCCCGCTCTCCGCGGAGCCGCTCACTGCGCCTTGAGCGACGGCGGCTGCGCCTTCAGCGGCGGGCGGGCGGGCGGCACCGGGCGGCGGCGGCGTCTCCCGGCCGCGTCTCTCAGCGCCGCAGGCGAGGGGGCGGCGCGGGGCCTCTGCTGAAGGCCGATGGGGCGTCGGAGAGCGGGGTGCCGGAGCGCCCAGCAGGCGAGCACCTGACACGGCTGAGGACGGCTCGGCTGCGAGCGGGCAACGCTGAAATGGCGAAAGCTCCGCTCCCAGGTGAGTGCTGAGCCTGCGCGGCGCAGCGGGGCAGTTCCGAGGGGAGAGCGAGGCCCCTGGGGCGGGATGGGGCGGCCCCGAGGGGAGCGCGGGGCCCCGGGGGCGCGGCGGGGATGCCGCTCCGGCGCGTTCCCCGCCCACCCGCGGCTCCGCGGCCGCCCCGTGTCAGCCCCGACTCCGCGTCCTTCGCCGTCGGCCCCGCGGAGCAGTGAACGCGAACTCGTGTGAACGAGGCGTGGGTAGATTCGACCTCGTCGTCGCTATCGAGCACGGCCCGCTCTGCCTTCGGCGCCCGCATCTGCCGGTGCCGTGGTCAGGGCACGGCCGTGCGGGTCTGCGGGGGCATCGCAGGCGCCCGCGCCAGTCGCCGCTGCCCGGCCTCCTCCCCGCGCTCCGCCGCTGCTGCTCCGGGAAGGGTCTCTCCCAGCTCCCGGGGAATTCCGTGGCTGCCGCCTGGCCGGGCCGGTGCTCGTTGCCGCCCACTCGGGAGGGACAGACCGCGAGGCAGCAGTCGTGGTCAGAGAACAATACAGGTGTGCAGCTGGGTGGAATTTGACGAAAGCCTGCGCTGCGCCTTGTCCATTCATGTAACCTGTGCTTCCTCTGGAGCCTGAGCAGTGTGGAGGTTGGAGGTCGGTTGGCTGGGGCTGAGACCAGGGCTTGAGGATGCATGTGTTCTGTGTGCACGAAGCCAGAACAGACGAGAGTGCAGTTGCTGATGCAGAAGTGGTTTTCTTCTAGGTTGCACACAGAACCCATTGCCATTGCAGGTGAAGGCCCAACAGCTATGACTGAATGGTCAGTATGTGACATTTCTGGTGCTTGGTGCCAGGTCTGGACACAGCTTCACAGCAGCATGGCAGTATTAAAGCTAAACCCAAAAGGGTGTTTTTTTCCAGCACTGTTTATTTCTTTATTCCCCCAAAATAAACATGGATTGGTGGCAGCCCAGAGATGTAACACTCAGGAACATGAGAGCATTAAAAATTTCAGAGGATGTAAATATAGGATTGAACTAAATGTTTCTTTTTTGTCATTGGAAGATGAAGTAATCGAATAGGCAAAAAATCTCATGGCTTTTTTTTTTTTTTTTTTGGCACTAGCTTGCAGTTCTTTTAATTTTGATAGGAAAATAAGAGGGCGTTGCTTTTGCTTTCTGTGATACATGAATAATGCAACCTGCATACATACTTCGTGTGTTCAAGTACAATTTTGCACAGGAAGTTTAAAGCATAGTACTTGTCTTGGATGTGATTTCACTGAAAAAGTATGTATTTTGAAAGAAGCTTTGTGATGTCAATACTTATTGCAAAGAAAAGTAAGAGACCATTCACAAGGAAGAAATTATCTGGTCTAGGCATAGGGAGAATGTGCTGCTTTTATAAATTGAGCTTACCGAGTTTATCAATGTGAGCTGCAATATGCACAAATATTAAAAAGTTGTTTTGCTTGTATGTATCCTACCTTGCAGCCCCTGCCAGTGCTATAGCCTTACCTCAAATAGAAAGGAAGACCAAAATTGTAGTGAAAATATGCTGTTTGTTCTCTGTTGAATGACAGGTGTGCTTGTAAAGGGCTTTTAGACATGGTCCACACTTGACTCATTTGTAGTAGCAGTAGCAAAGGTCATTTGAGTAGCCAGATCTCACCTAGTGCACTCCAGACCCTAAGCACTTGAAGTAGTCCCTATGCAGAAATGCTTGGGCATTTGCAAGCGCAGATTGCAAAACCACATAAAGACAATTGCAGATCACCACCTGGCACGTCCCTGTGGGAATGGTAGAGTATCTGCTTTTCAGCTCTGACTTCATTTTTAACAGAGCACAGTGACTCAAAAATGCCAGAGCCTCCTCAGAAAGCCAGAATCTCTGCACTATGAAAGTAGAGACTTTGAGATGTGTTGCAGGCAGTCCACCTACAGTCATTTTAGGAAAAGATTGGAGAATATTCATATCCTCTCTGGTTTTGGGGAGTCAGTTTGGAGGAGGTGATGACACTGCTGAGAGGGAGGGTGAAGTTAATTTTGGCTGTGGGGAAGCTGGCATCTGAAGCATCAAGAAACAGCTCTGGGAGATGTACAATGTTTACAGGAAAGTTTGATACAGGATTTGAAGTCTGAACAGTCATGTTAAACCTCTTTTCTCTCTTCCTCCACCTCACTAGTAATCCTGTAAAGTGCAAGACTGCAAATGTCACTGGTACCTTAAAATAGGAGCTTTAAGACCTGCATGGCTTAGTTTCTTGATTTGTTTTCTGTACTCAATATTCAAATACATGCCTATCCTTACCATCTGCTGCAAAACTGCCAGTGGAGGGATATACATAGTAGACAACCAGGGATTTCTCACTGTGAAATTGCTGTGACATGAAAGACACTGAATGAGGAATGGGAGAGAGGAGCTGGTTGTGTTGGCCACTGCTGACCACAGTGGCCATCAGTTAGGTCTTTCACTTCTTGACAAGAGAACCTGCAATTTGTGTGGACGTTTTTCTATCTGTAACTATGTCTGGCTTTGTTAGCTGTGTATTTTGACGAGGGAGCTTGACATCTTGACTTGATCTTCCACTTTTTTCTTCTCCATCCCCTTTGTCATTTTATGTTCTCTCTACCGTCCCTCTCACCTCCCACTGTTATTTTTCTTCCTCTTCTCCGTTAACCTCACAGTTTTGTAGGCCTCCCACTCCATGCCCCTCCTCAGCCCCTTCTGCTGAGTATTTTCCATTTCAGTTTCAACTGATTTCATTTCAGTTCCAGTCTCTGATGCAGATTCATTCTGTGATTTTGGATGAGGAGGCATGCTGTCAGTGATGGCATATAAGGTCCATCTTTTTTGGTGGTCAGTGTGCAGGCAAAGACTTCCTCTGATCAGCATCTCCCACTGTCTTGTATGAACTCTGGAGAATTAGGAGTGCCTCCAGTAGTTAAATTCACATACTTGTAATGTACGTCTTCAGTTTTAGGATTTCCAAATAAGAAATAAAACATCAGTAGGAAATAATAGTGGGTGAACTTGGCCTCCAGTAAGTTAACTTCATAGTCACTAGGTAACACTGTGTGGGTAGCTCAGTTAAATCACTTAATGGGTAGGCAAGAAGCATCTGAAACCAGCAAAACTGAAGGAAATATTATTATGCAACAACAATCAGTAGCAGTAGCAAAGGTCATTCCTCCTACCCAGCATCTCTATCCAAATGGAAAAATGACTTGTGCTTTTAAATTTTATTAGGACAACTGCCCCTGAATTCAAAATGGTGTGCTTCTAAAACAAGTTTTGTCGGGTGGAAATTTTTAATCTGTGTAATAGAGTCTATTTTTTATTATTTCTTTAATTAAGATTAATTCAGTCCTCAATATTTGGCTGTGTAAAAGACTGAGTTTCCAGTAGCTATGAGAACACTGTGTGCTGTTTCATCTCTAGGTGTGGTGTGTAGGTGTGGTGGTAGTATTCAAGAGTGCTTTCTTTATGATTTCCTGTCTTCAGGCATGTGCTTTTGTCTGGGCTTGATTGGAAATTGGAAAATGCTACCAAGCAAAAGATGTAGAAAAAGGCTGGGCCTGCTGCAAAGCTTGAAATCTGTGATTATATGACAGTGAAGTAAATAATATTGAATTCATTTTACAGTAAAGCCCAGTACTGTAAACCTTTGCTTCTTAAACTTGTTCAGAGCCTCTTCAGCCTTACTTCACTTCTTACCTGTTTTTCTGTTTCCATTTCCTTAGGCCTGAGAATGTTGGCTAAAGATCACTAGGGTCACTTTCATTCCTCTTGTGTTTTTCTTTTTTTCTCTCTCTCTTTTAGAATCACCCTCATATCACTTATAATGAAGCATGTCCATGCACTGCTTTATTGTCATATCATTGCCAGCTTCTAAAAAAAGAGACACCTTTGGAAAGAATTTGGGTTTATGCCTCCTGACCAGAGGAAGTTAGAGCAGATTCTTCTCTTATATATACACCTTTCAACTGCTGTTGATTTCTTATGGAGCTATGGTAGAATGAGCCCTGCTGGTGTTTGTGGGTGAAAGTAGAATTGGCATTTTCCATGACTGTTCTGCTCCTTAGGTCTATTTGTGGAACATATCAGAGATTGCATCATTTTAGTGGGTTGCTCCTTCTTTGGATGGACAGCATTAGAAGCTGCTGGTATGTGAGTAGGAACTGTTTCTTCTGCTGTTTGCTGGAATTATGTACACTCACTAAACACCAAGGATTAAATTTGCCTTGCATCTGAATTGGGATCACGTGTACAGAGGTGCAGTCTGACTTGCCTTCAACCGAACTGCGAGTGTTGCATAATAGAACATGGAACTATTTCTGTAGCAATTTTTAGTCAAATAAGATCCTGGCTATTTTGCTGCTTATCACAAGAGGCTGCAGCCGATTATGATCTGTGGCTCTTCCCCTTATGGCAGCTGTTATGCAGGATATAGATTTCAGTTGTGATCCTTACTTATAACATAGTAGGGGTAAGGAAATCAATATCTAACATGCATCACAGCACCTGCATCAGTCACCAGATCACTGATGCAGCAAAGTACCAGTCAAATTCCAGGTGTTCTTTGTTGAAGAAAAAAAAAGACTTTTTAAGGAAAACCCCTGATTGTAATCATAATTACAATTATTTATGGTTAGTGCTAGCCTGACTAGAGCACTGAGCTTCTGTTCACAGTGCTTCAATGATGGCTCTACTCCTGTCTTCTCCCCTGCTTTTACTGTGGCTCTGTGCTCAGGGCAAGTCCCTGCCAGCTCCCACTGTGACAGGTGACTGTCACAACTTGCAGTTCTGTACAGAGAGAGCAGGTTAGATGGGAAACTTTACTTCTGCTTCTTCTAGAAGAAAAGCACCTGTGCATTTCTGTGGGCTCTCCTTCCACCTCCGGGAAGATTTACTCTTATATCCTACTATCCCTCTGTCATGCTGCCCTCACAGCTTGTGGGGAAGTACTGTATGCGCTTCCAGTTCAACTATTGGGACTCACAAATTGGTCATGTAGTGTTCCAGGCATTTCTCCATGCTTTCCCCTTCTTTGATCAGAAATTGTGATACTGAACAACTGAAATGAAATGAAAGTTGCTACCCGGGTGCAAAAATTTCTGAAATCTGGCTGCTAAGAGTCAGCTGACTGATCTGATAAAGGGTAGGCTCACTGCTGTAGAGGCATAAAGTGTCATTACTGAGGAGCTCACCTGTGTTTTGAAGTAGGACTGGTCTTTTCATTCTCTGAAACAAAATTATAAGATATGCAGCAGTTGACAGTGTAAATCAAATCAGTGAGTCCAGGAAATGCCAGTGTCTAATAAAATCAAGAAATGTTAATAGAGTCCTCTTGCCTAATGCTAATCTGCTGGCACAGAAGGAAGCAGTCTCAATAGGACCAATGTATTAGGGCAATGCAATGCAGTCCAGCCAGCAAATCAGTCTAGATGTGGAGAGCTGTTGCAGTGAGCTTTACGCATATTTGTGCTGCTGACTGTGGTTATGTTTAAGCTGCTTCTAGATCTAGAAGCTTTCTCAGTGCAATATAATAAAACTTATGCTCCCAAGATCTTTTTTCATAGCCAGAATTTATGCCTGGATATTTGTGACACTTTTCCCTGCCCTCCCTTCACATTCTACATCAAACTCCAAGGTCCCTGGAACCTGGGCTTTTTTTGTGGGGTGAGTACTATTATTGATTTTCAGCCAGGCTAGTGGTAGTTCTTCTCCAGGGAATTGCTGTTTGCTTTGGAGTACCTTTGAAGTTTTTACAATTTTTTATTTTTATAGCCTCCTCCCTCCTCTTGTTCTTCCTTCCTTTCTCTCTCCCTCGCTCCCTCCCTCGCTCCCTCCCTCCTTCTCTCCAACCCTCCATTCATCACTCTGGTTTTTTTTGTGGTGCCTCCCACCTTGTGCTTTTGGAATTTTGGAATGCCTGCTCTTCCAAGCATTGACCCAATGCAGAATTTTTTTCATTTGAAATTCAGAATAGTGTTCTTTCTACCACTATTTTGATGACTGTAGTGATGCATTTTAGGATAGATATGTATCTGCACGGAGGGGCTCCAGTAGCTGCCAGATATCACTGGATACATTCCCAATACAAGCTGTACTTTTGTAAAGAATACTGACTCCTTAATAACTATTAAAAAAAACCATATCAAAATGCTATTAATTGACTATTATTTTTACTTACTTCTTAATAACCAATTTTTTTAACTCTAATAAAATGCTAATAATTGATTATTGTTTTTACTCACGTCTTGGCCAGCTAAAATCTGCTGCTTCTTACCACCCTTCACTTATATTTCTGATTAATTCAGCTATAGGTGGAGTAAATGAAGAACAAAAGGCTGTGACCTAGTGGCCAGAATAATACAGAAGGATGCATCCTCTGTTTGAGTTGCTCTTTTACTACTGAGAGAAGAAGAATGCTTTTGTGGCCAGGGGCTCAGGATATTAGAATCAGGTCTGATGTCATCATTTGCGGAAATGAATAAAACGAAGGACACTATTCTGGTGGGTAATGAGTGTCCTTTCTACAATAGTGTTGTTAGGGGTGTGGTGGATTTGATCCCTGGTTCTCCGCTGATTGAGGGGAGACTTTGTTGTTAATATAAGGAATATATTCCACTGCTTCTTTCTAGTGTCAGGTTGCTTAGATGTAAGAAGTATTCAGATATTTAGACAAGTCTGGTTTACTAACTACAAATTAGTTTGAGTACGATAATCCGTTAGGACCATCTAAGCTGTCATGACTTTTACTGTAGCTATTCTAACGTGGTTTTCCCTTCCTGTCTTCAAATGGCAAGCTTCAAGTGAAAGCCCCAGGCCCCAGCGCAGCAGAGCTCTCTGATGAAACCAGTTCAGTGAGTGAGAATTAAGTAGCTTGTCTGCAAATCTGTGAGCCAAATAAGATGGCACTTATTTTAGGAATTAAATTGAATTTAAGTGGGAGCTGCTGTCGTGTCCTGGGGAAATGCTGCTTTGTGTCTTAGAAACAATGTGCAATTTGAGTGTTGGAATGGAAAAGTCAGATGAGTTCAACAGGAAAGAGTTTATCTTTTCAACAGGAAAGAGTTTATCTTTTGAGGTCACTGCATTACCTCAATGCAGGTTTATCTTTAACACAAACTTGTTTTAATCACTTTGGTTAAGTGGAAGTATTTTTTTTGCCATCCTGAGAGCTCTGGCTGGCTGACAGTTGAGATTAAAATGTGCATGATGACCAACCTCCTGAGATACCTACGCAAACAACTGGTCATTAATGTGTTGGGTCGGGGTCTTTTCTGGAGCAGAGGTGAGCATTCCCTTGTGTTAATGTGAGTCTCCTTGTATTTCCAGCTGGCCCGTGCCGATTTGGTGGCGCTCAGCGGCACATGCAGAGTGTTCTCAGAGACTCTGTGGAGAGCTCCGATGATGAATTCTTTGATGCGCGGGGTGAGTACACATTTTTGTCCTCCCCTCCCCATCTTTTTCCCCCAATTTTGCAACAACTAACTGAACTCCTTCATGGGTAAACTGACAGCATTGTCCTCATCAGACAAAACCTCCATCAGTTCTTCTATCCAGGATTTGTGAATGGACCTAAATTTACAGGAGTTTGGTGAGGTGCTGGGGTGGATGAGTAAGCTGCCCTGAGCTGAGTCTGGCATCAGAAGCAGCAAGACGCCACCAGTGCAGACCTCATGGGGTCTGACCCTGGTCCTTCCCAGCTCAGACAGTGTATGAGGTTACAATGGGAGTGTTCTTGTTCACAGTTCCTGATGAAGGCCATCAGTGTCCATGTTACTGATGGCCAACTTTAAAGACCAATGTCTTAGGTTTTCCACTCTATCAAAACTTTCTCTGGAGGGACTGGGGTCGCTGCTTGTTCAAGGAGCAGTATTTGAATGCTTGTGGATTTCATCACAGGGTATTCTGACTTGGAAGGGACCCACAAGGATCATTGAGTCCGGCTCCTAAGTGAATAGCCCATATGGGGATCAAGCCTGTGACTATAGCACTGTGCTCTAACCAGCTGAGGTAACTGCAGTACTCCCTACATCATCTGGGAGGCCCTGAATCTTGACGTGGTTGGTAGCATGCCAAGTTTTGTTCTGAAGTGGGAGAAGAATCTGTAGGTTGTGTGCATACACAAACTCCCACCTCCAGTGGGAAGCTGGGGCTCTGGTTTTGGTTCTGTTTGCAGGGACCAAAATTTATGCTTTTCTGGCACATTTAACTTGCTTTTTCTGAAAGAGCTTTCCTTAAATACTTAAGTTTTCATGTCAGAAGTAGTCTATGTAGTCTGAAGTGCTTGTAATGACAATCGCTATAATTTTTATAATGGTTACTTGAAATAAAAAAGTCACTGCTATGTAAAGATAATGAACAACATCTGTTGCTGTGTTGTTAATCCCCTAATAACAGACTTTTAGTAAGAGATAATAATACGTGATAAATTGCTTCTGTGGATCAAAATTAAATGTGCATGGGAGACATCTAAGCATGAAGAGAGTGAGAGATGGTGATCTTTTCCCACTGGGTATTCAATGAGAATAGGATACCCAAATTGTTTAAGCTGCATTTAAATCTTAAGCTTTAGTGAATGGAAGAGTTGGAAATAGAAAATAAATATACCCTATGCTGATCTTCCTCCACACTGCCTTTGTGCTTTGCAATGTTCTACCATGTGCTTAAAATAGCTGTCTTGATGATTTCAGCAATGTTTCCAAATTCCTTGTGAAGCTGTAGTTGTAACTTTGAGCACCAAATCATACTTCAGTTTTTTTCTCCATAAAGAGAACTGAAATGATGATGTTTCAGACATTCTAGATGGTATAGTTTTCACTCGTGCATGTTAAATTTCATATGGCTGGTGATTGCCCAGCTCTGTGGTCTATTCATACCTCTCTGCAATGCCTCACTGCCCTTGAGACAGTCCATAGGTCCTCCTAATTTAGTATCATCTCTGCTTTCTCCTGACCAGCCTTTCAGAAATAAAGTGTTTAAATGTCAGGAAAGAAATGTACACAGAACCATAAATACTAGCAAAAGAGGCAGAAAGCGTTTCTTCACTCAGAAGTCTCTTGGTGATAAGGGAGCTTGTGTCTTTGGTAGAGGGAAGCATATCTGTGGGCTGAAGTAATTGGCATTATCAGTAGATTAAATTTAGCACCAAAGAAACAAGAGGAGTTTGTTTGTGCTGGTGTGAGGGAGACCTGTCCGTGACAGAGACTGTGGCTTTCACCACCTAAAAATTAGGTAGCTTGATAACCTTTTTCTGTCTCCAGCAGAAAATTTTCTGCAGTGTTTCTTACCTATATTCCTCCCCCATTCTCTGTAACTTATACAGAATGCTTTATCAATGTTTGATATTCTTGCAGCTGCAAAGTGCAGCTGGAGTTGAGTACTATGGGGTTTCTTCATGGGAGAATTTGGAAGCTATCCCACATCTACCCATGTGTAATTTGTGCTTCATAGACAGGCTGAAGTAGGAAACGGTGGGCACAGCAGTCTGCACATTAAAACGTAACATTAGTGAGCTGCTTTTGTATTCTGAAAAACAGCTGGGGTCAAATCTCAGTTTCTCAAACAAAGAAGTTTCTGGCTGGCAGCCTTGTAAACAGAGAATCAAGCACCTGTGTTTGAGATGAAGCAGCTGTACATGTTTTGACTGTTGATTCATCTGTCATGGCTAACTACTTAATTCAGTGAAATCCATATGGAAAGGAAGAAGTAATATTTTACTGTTTTATATTGCCTGGCTTTCCTTTGTTTCTTGCTTCCTATGTGACATGCTATAAGTTAGGCAGGAATTTTACAGTGTCAACATGTAAAATTATATTTGATGCAGGAAACTACCTTATAATTTAACTGCGACATACCTCTGATCACAGAAGATGAAAATTACAGCTGAATACATCATCACAAAATTGTCAGAATATGAAATTCCATGGTTGACTAACATTTTTTCTCAGATTTGAAAAGCTGCTCAGAGAAGCCTGCACATTCCCATTTGGCTTTTTATCAGACTTCAACAACAGACAGGCAAACACCCCCATACCGGTCTCCCCACACGGCTGCCCCACAGCCTTTAAGCTGAAAAAAAAAAATCTTCCATAACACAGCCTTGGAGGCACATGTCTCTCATTTGTTTTCAGTTCTTTTCCCTGGTCTTCGTGCCTGCTGCACACACCTGCCAGTATTAAGGGCCATCGGCTGTGCTGCTGCTGCTTGGTCTTCCAATGCCAATGCTGGACTTTGCTCAAGAAGAATAAAGCAGGAAAACAAAATCTACAGTAGAGAACCATTATCTCTCATCTTTATCTGTGGATAAAATGTTATACTTGTCAGCCAGACACTCACCACTGTTAGGCCCTAAGGAGGTCTTGAGAGCTGTGTTTGTTCTGCACTGCTGCTAACTTGAACACTTTTCCATCTGTATTTGTGCAGTTGTGCTGAGGGGCTGGCGTGAGGCTCAGGGAGGAAAGACACTTCTTGTTACTTCAAAAAGTTGGCAGGAGGAACAGCAGCAGTATGGACTAAGGACAAAATATCACTGAAAATACCCATCATACTCAGATGGATTTTTAAACCACTTGTTGCAGTGGGGGGGTAAGGGGAGAGACCAAAACCACCATGCCTCCTTCCCTTCCTCCTTAGAGAACTTCAAGTAAATCAGCCTCTAAGAGAAAGTGACAAAAACCTGAGCAAAATGCTGTGCTAAGAGGTTGATTCTCTCTGCCTCAGGGAGCAGCTGAGATTGTATCAACTCTCAGGGGGCTTTGCTGGATCCTGCTTATCTGATAAATCTAATAAATGACCTTTATCATTGTTTGTTTATAAAAGGTACAACTTAGGAAGAGATAAGATATGGTGGTGGCTGTGAAGTGATTTATACAGTCCTTTATACCTACCCATTTTTCTCCTTCTCCAGTACCAAGATCTCTCTAAATGAGACAGGTACATATGACAGAACATGAAAGAAAATAAATTTTTAAATCATTGAGAGGCCTCCTGCAAGGTAGGTATTTGAAAATTATTATTTTAGCCAGAAATGTCCTTGCTAAATTATTCTGGTTTTACTCCCATATTAGAGCCATTTTCTCTACAAAAGGCAGTAAGAGAGGACAGAATTTCACCCATTGTCTGAATCTGCCTTAACAAGTAAAGATCTGTTATTACTTATTTGACTTACCTTTTTTCTGTGTGCTTGCCCTAGGTACAAAGACCATTCTGGGTTGTATCCAGCCAGGCTGAAGTGCTTTGAGTAAATTTATTCAGAAAGGATTAATGCACCCTTCTTGCCAAATAGCTGTTAAATTGAGGGAAAATATTTTCCTACAGCTTCTAGGCCTGTTTGGTTTTGGGTTTGTTTTTTACGAAAGAGTTAATATCTATCTACAGGTTGTGTTTTGTGCTTTCAGTTTTTCCTACCCCGCTTCCTGGATGGGATCTCAATAGAAGAGATGGTTCTCTGTCCTGTGGGTTTGGTTCCATTCCGTTATGTCCCTAGATGAAAATGTAAAGCTTTACATTGCACAGGTGTCTTTGATAAAAGGGGAAAACTCTCGAACTGGTCTGTGTGCCCATGCTTCCCTCTGCTCTGCCTTTTGAATGCTCTTCAAGTAAAAAAAGTTTAAAAAAAACCTCCAAAACCAACCAACCACTCTAACACTCAAAGTGATTATTATAATAGACTTTGTTTTGCAGTGGCTGCTCAAGAGAGAAAAGATTCAGACAGTCTTCCCTTTTCCATGTTTTTCCTGCACATAATCCATGAAGCATATAGGATTGCTGTAAAGCATATGAGTAGGCAAGAATCTTTCCTGGATAGTCCTGCATAACCTGTTATATGTTCCCATTAGGGGGGTCTAATGAGTGTTTATTTCTCTCTTGATTACTAGTTCTCACCCTGTCTTTTTTCTCTTCTTTGTCACAGCAATTTATTCTGTTCTTTTTCCTCTTACAGAAGAGATGGTGGAAGGAAAAAATGCTATTCTCATAGGCATGAGCCAGTGGAACTCAAATGACCTTGTTGAGCAGATAGAAACGATTGGGAAGCTTGAAGAAAACCAAGGTAATGTTTAGCTTGCATTATATAATGCTTAAGAGTTAACAAAAACATCTGACTACTGAACCAGTTCACAGTAAAATGTCAGTTCTTCATTCCTGCAGCTGTGTTCATAAGCACATTGTCACTAAGCGCTAACCCCTTCCCTTTTGGAAGTCATACTTTTCCCACCTAGCCCGGTCTTTTAACTGGAACTGTGGAACATTTTGAGTTGAGACCTGCAGCTAAATCCTGTCTGTGTGTTTCTTCTTCTTCTGTGCTCTGTAGTAGTCATTTATGAGATCTGGTGGTATGTGTATGTAAGACTCATTGAATGAAGAAACTGTGGAACTTAACACAGGAACTATCTCATGCTGTGATTTTGAGAGCAGGATTGGACTCAGTGATGCGTGCCATTATTTTCCTATAAACAGTGCAGTCTGCAAAACTGCATCTGCAGCATATTTACAGTATTCTTTCTCATTTGTTAATAGAAAGCATATGTCACAGCCTTCATGTGAACATATTTCTTATGACAGATTTGCCATTATGAAGGACTAGCAGTAGTGAAGCAGATGGCAAGAAACAGCATAATTTCTCATGAGAGCGTGATAATGGAAATAGCAGTTTTCTTTTGGGACTATCACCCCTTTATGCTTTTTAGCCAACACAGGTTCTCTTTTTTTCTTTCCCCTCTAAATCTCTCCCTAATTAGCATGGCAAAATATTAGGGATATTTGAAATGGTCTATGTAATAAAAAAAAAAAAGAAAAAAAAAAGAGGACCTTTCTTGATTCTTAGTATGGGTTCAAACTTTACCTCATGATCTCAGAAGTTTAGGAGTGGTCATAGGAATTGTCTTCTCCTAGATTCAGGGTACAAACTTATTTTTTTGGTCATGTATCAAACTGATGCCTTTCATGCCTGCTTTAGGGCATTGCATCACTGAGTGTTTTTCCTTTCACCTGGCTTTCTTCTTGTGGTGATCTTGAGATCTGATGTACTCCACCTGAAGAGGCAGGGCAACAAGTTACTTCAGGCAAAGATAGAGATGCAGAACTTGCTTAGTGTCTCTGAATCACTGGTGTATTGTTCTGTTTGTGTAAAGGATTTCCTGTGAACAAAACATTCTGTCTTGAAATCAGAAATGTGCCTTACCTCCACGGATGTCTGTGAAAGATGTAACAGACAAATATTTCTATGACTAATATGTCTCTTTTCCTTTCAGGTGAATTATATAGAACCTCTTTAAGAAAACAAAGGTTCCCTGCACAAGGCAGTATTGAAATACATGAGGACAATGAGGTGAGATTGTTTCCTAAAACAAGCTGTGTTGATTTTCAAGTAGACATGTGGAAATACTCTCATATTGTGTTATGTAACTGTAAACTCATCTGATGCCTTGGTGTGTTTTTCCCTTGTTTAGTAGGTGCACGTGCGCTCACTGAAAATCATCACCAGATTTTTAGACATTGCATGCTTACATGGAAATAGGACTCAGTTTTCTGAAGAGAAATTGTTATGTCTGCTTAGTACTTGACTGGAAATGCAGGTTTTGTGAAGCAGATTGAGCAGCAGTCATGAATTTGATAATAACAGAATTGCCTTTTTTTAGAAGCAGGAAAGAATCTCAACACGTGGTCCTTCCAGAAAACTGATTATGGTCCTCTGTCCACATATAGGAGAGGTGATGGAAATGTCCACTTTACCATTTTTGAAGAACTCAGTCCTACAGCCCCCTTAAAATGATGACAGTCATTGATTGACTGCAGTCAATTAGTCCTTGAGCACCTTGTCTAAGTCATGGCTGAGCTACTGCTGAGAGACAAATTAATTTTACTCCCTTTGAGTCTTCCTGTGAAAGATACCAGTTAAATTCAGCTGAGAGACTTTTCATACCAGTGACTTCAGCAATATTGACCCGCTTGATTTTTTTCTTTTTGAAGCTTTCAGTTCCACCAACTCCTCAGCAGTGGTGCTTATTTACAAGCAGACATTGTCCATGGAAGGACATTGAGCTTTTAAAGGGAATTAAATTTCTCTTCTGAAAACTGGAATGAAACGTTATGGAGAAGGAAATTGTAAATCAGAGCATGGAAAAGTGGAACCTGAAAAATGCTCACATGATTCTCCTGTATTTAAGCAGATAAAGTCAGGTCAGCAAAATGCCTTCAGAATGAATACTTCTACTGGATACTAAAATTCATGGGCTGAACAGGGATAGTGGAATAACCCACAATTCTCTCATTTTCAGCCATTTCTCTGTCACCATAATACAAGTGCTAGAGTTACCCATTTCCTTTCGTTCCAGAACTTAAGAATAGACTGTCCAGAACATTGCCTGATTCTGAGTAAACCACCCAATCTAGCATTTGATGATCCTTAGACAAAAAGCATTAGTGTTGTTTTTGCAGTGTGTTCATATTTGGTCAGGAACTAGAAATCTTCAGGAATCCTGTCATGCAAAGTGAACAAGAAAATAGCAGTCAAGATTTAACAACAAAAAATTGAACCTTTTAATGTATTACTGAGTGTACCAAGGGGTAGAGAGGAAAAAAAAAGTGAAAATGTGACATTCAAAATGCTTTTCTGGTTTCAAGTAGGAAACATCTTGGTTATTCTACAAAACATGCTGATTATTGTCTGTGTATGTGCCTATTCACATATTCACAAATTTGTTTGTGAGTTTTATGGATATCACCAATGATGAATTGTTTTTACTTTTTCAGTAAGTGTCTTTCCTTTTTATAAGAAGCTACCAGTCTCAAAAGTCTGAGATAACTGCATCATCCGGTTTTGCTGAATGTTTTTATTGGCAGAGGGATTTGTCTTTTTTGGACTTGTGATGATTTGAATGAGAGCCTTGCCAGTAAATTAAGCAATCACTAGGATACCTAGACAGATAATTGCTTATGCTGCCTGTGGAGTTTGGAATTTTTCTCCAGTCTCAGAGTATTTAAAGTAACTTCTGATGTACACAAAGCTGTCTTAATCTTTGTTGATCTGAAACCTACATCTGTGCTGCACAGGGTTTCTGTCAGAGCATAGTGGGCTCTACATGATTCAGACATACTTGAATTGAATGGAACACAGGACATGCGCACATGCACACACATGCCCCCACCCACTCCAGTGAAAGAAAATATCAAAAAATTATTACGGTGGGGGTGGCAGAAAAAAAAAAATCACTGCTAATGTTGACACCAAGTAAACTAACAAAGTCCGTAAAAATGCCTCCTCCTTTCCTATTTCGTGTTTTTCTCACAGGAGGGAGTTCAACACCAGAACTGCAAAACTCATGTGTTAATTTTGATCCTACATGGGGGGAACATATTAGACACTGGAAGTGGAGACCACAGCAGCAAACTGGCAGACATCAACACCTTCAGTTCTGTGTTTGAGAAAGTGACCCGAGCCCATTTCCCTGCCTCTTTGGGCCACATCTTAATGAGACTTGTTCCCTGCCCAGCAATTTGTTCAGCAGCTTTCTCTCTTGTTTCCAGGTAAGTTGATTTGCATTCTCAGGTGTTTGGTTATGCATTGTGGTTTTGAATGGTTTTCTGTGACCTATATATTTCATAATGAAGTTTTGTGATTCGTTCTTAATCTTCTGCTGACTGGAAGACTTGCAACAATCTTTCATCCTTTTCTGAGTGGATTAATTTGTTCCATTTCAGGCAACTTGCTTTTAAATACTGTGATAGTCCACCAAGTTCCCAAAAAAAAAGGAATAAAAAATACTGCTCAAGTTCTCTGTCTGGGGCTTTTGGATGGACTTTAGATGTGCTGCATTATCCAAAATACTTCTGACTTTTCTTTGATCTCTAAAGGACAGTCAACTTACTCTAAGAGAAGCTGGCACACACTCATTTGCCTTCCATCTTTAGCTCTCTGTGATTAGTTTTCCCACTCATCAGTAAAAATCAGGCAAGACATGATCAACAGACTTACTGAGAAACTTGCAGGGTGCACATCCACTAAAATAAAGCTGACATTCTATCAAATTTAAGGTTGCATTTTCAATTAAGTCATCTCCTTTTTGCCAGATGTTACTATGCAAACATTTACTGTGATTTCAGAATGTGTGCAGCTTTGTTTCATCTTTTTGAAAAGATTGGACACTGGGAAAAATGTCTTAATATGCTTTTGAACAATACACCTGTCACACTTGTGTTCTAGCAAACTATTCCATTGTGATGGTTGGATTCTGCTCTCTGGCATAGTGATTTAATATAGGGGGGGGGGGAAACGAAAGCTGAAATGTAATCATGTCATTGCCATTTAAAATTATGTCTGGTTGTATGTAGAACAATTGCACCAAGTGTGTTTAACTACAGAAATGCCTTCTAGTGTGATCCCATTCACCTGAAGCAGTATTGCTTTGGTTTTTTTAAGGAGTTGAATTCTCTGAGAAAATGATCCTTCCTGTGTTTGCTCATTGTGAACTGCAGTGGCCCAACCCATTTATGTTAGTAATTGCTCGTTCTCTAATGCTGTGTGCTGCCTCTTGCAGTTTTCCTGATGATAACATATCCTTTTCTAGCCTAAATCCGTACAGCTATGATGAGAGCTGTCTCAGCAGCAGTGAAGACCACATCCCACTGGCTGCCTTGCCTTTGCTGGCTGTTTCATCTCCTCAGTACCAGGATGCAGTTGCCATGGTGATCAGTAGAGCAAATCAAGTTTATAATGAGTTTCTCAAATCTACTGATGGGGCTGGTTTTAATGGACAGGTAGGACTATTTTCTCTTACATCAAAGTAAAAAGTAGCTGCAATATAAACCAAAGTGTAAAACAGTAACAAGAGGATGAAGTAAGACAGAAACTCCTCTGCAGTACTGTGATGCTTTTTGTCTCTTTTGGAAACACTTGCTACATCTCCCAAAAAAATATTTTTTTCAGGTGTGTCTTATAGGTGACTGCATTGGAGGAATTCTGGGCTTTGATGCCATCTGCTATAATTCTAATACAGCTTACGAGAGTCGGAACAGTAGCAGGAGAGGAAGCGCCAGCAGCATCCAGGTGAAGAGAAAAAAATACACATAGCTGAAACCCTACAGATGCATTCCTTGGAGGAAATCAGCTTCATAAAAACCAGAGGAAATTTAAGGATTTGGTAAATTACCATGATAGTACGGGATTCTACCCATGTATCAAAAATTTGCTGTTAAAAATTAAGTTGTCAGCTTCAGTTTTATGATACACAGAAATCAGTAGTGAAGGCTTTATCTGTTAGCCTTTTAAAGTAGTGTTCCTTCCCTTTCCCTTTCCCTTTCCCTTTCCCTTTCCCTTTCCCTTTTCTTTCCTTTCTTTTTCTCCCTTCCTTCTCTCTTTCGTGTGGAATTCCTTACACTACTGCCTGGGGGTCTAACATTAAGACATATTATGAATAATACAAGTGCTGCGTTTGCACAGAAGAGAGGATTGATTCTACCTGTGGTCTAGGAAAGATTTTATGGTAGTAATAGTACAGGTTTTGTTGGATTAAGTAGATCATATGTATAAATGCAGGCATTTCATATAAGCTCTTTTGTATTTTGTTATTTGCCTAAATCTTCTTGCTCTGTTAATTTTCTGAAGGATAATCCACTCTTAGCAGAGGACTCCAGTCTGGGTGACAGCAAACACCTGAGCAAAAGCAATATTGACATCTCGGGAATCATGGAGGATGAGAAGCAAAGGCCACCGCTGCCTCGGAAACAGAGTGATTCATCCACTTATGAGTGTGATACCATAACCCAGCATCATGCCTTCCTGTCTAGGTAACCAGTGCCCAATGACTGAGAAAATGAAATGGGCTTGCCATTGAAAGGAACCTGTTAGCACCAGAGCACAGAGGCATTGTTGTTGTTTGTGGTGTATTTCTGGAGCTTTGCTTAAAGTTCTTGTCTCTCCCTCAAAGAAAACTATGGATTTAGTGGGTCTAGTATGAACATACTCACATCTGGAGAGTTTTTTATTTGATCTTTATTCAGTTGTGAGGGTTTTGAACTTGCAAAAATGAATGCACAAAGTTCTATTTCTTCAGTACAGCCGACTCAAAACAAGATGGATGAATACTTGATAATTGTAAATTGTTGTTACCTATTTCTTTCTAACGATCCCTCTGACTTCACTTTCAGGACTTTTATTATTCTCTAGTGAGATAATTGCTTTAGGTGCTCACATTGGTCTATAAGCTATTCAGATCAGCTTTAAAACAACCACAAAAAAAAAAAAAAAGTCCTGCATAAATATTTGGCAGCATAAACATAAAATGAGGAGGGGACTGGGGGGAGAAGTTAACTTAGTTTTCCTTTATCCTAAAAAGCCTTTGAAATACATGGGATGGGAACATAAGCGTTCCCTTTGTCTCATTGTTCCTTCTGGTTCTAAGTTACTTGGTTTTTTACTTACCTGAGCTATTCAGGCTTTTGTTTCCTCTATCCATGGTCCTATTTCCTTTATTTAATTGTGAGTGATGCAGAGGAGGAAGACTTACCGTATGTTGAAGTTTCAGTTCTGCTCGAGTTGAGTAGAGTGCAGACTTACTACTGTGCTTTACATCAAGTCTGGCATTTTTCTTAGTAGCAGATTAAGGTAATTCTATAGTCTTGCTTTGATGGAATGTCCTTTGCTTTGTTTTCTTTGACTCTTCTGCATTTATTTTGAAACCATTGCATTTTCTGGATATCAGTGTGTTGTAGATTGTTTTTCTTCTGAGACAGAATGGTTGTTTTTCTCTTGTCTGCAGCTGAAAACATGAAGATTTGTTTGGTCAGTCACTTTTAGGTTCTTTTATAGGAGAAATACTGTGTTATATTTAAAACAGTAAACTTGAATATTCATGGTCCTTGCAAAACTTTACCAAGTATTGTGTAGAACAATTGCAGGAAAATCTTGCATGTTGAAGGCAGTAAATTTACTGAATAGCCGCACTGAAAATCATGGCTGCTATACTGCAATATCATTTTTCAATTTTAAGGCCTGGATCTAAATGCCATTGCTAGAACTTTCTAAGCATCCTGTTTTGGGAATGCTCTTTTTTTTCTGAATTCCCTGTATTATTTTTGATTCAATATTTTCTTTGTTCAGCATCCACTCAAGCGTGTTGAAAGATGGTGCAGACCTTCCTCCTGTGGATTCCAGTCTCTCAGAAGTAAATCTGGGCCGATTTGAATTTGAGGTGTCTGATTTCTTCCTTTTTGGATCACCACTTGGTTTGGTGCTGGCCATGAGGAGCACTGTTCTGCCTGGTCTGGATGGTAAGTTCTTCTTGTAAAATACAGGGTGCATACCGACCTTTGTAAACAAAGAGGCTCACACAAAAAGGAGGTAAATAAAGGAGCCTAGTTAAAGTCAGGGAATGAGGTAAGTTTCTTCCTTTAAGAGATGGGAGTATTAATGTAGGTAGGTACTGAGGTGATGAGGATTGCTCCAGGGATGTCACTGCTCACTTACAAAAGTGTGTCTAAGTTCTGCTGTTAATTATATACTCCATGTCATACATCATGAAGCTCACACTTGACCAAGCATGAGTCCTTGAAAACAATACCAAATATAACATCTCTGCTTGGTTCAGCATTACCTCTTGTTCACGTCTGGCTTTGCGGGTGGGTTTGGCCCTTGGGTGTGTTGCTTGTGAGCCATTCTTCCTCTCTAGTTACAGAGGTTAGTGATCAGACAGAGAGGATTTTTTCAATTCTATTTCTAAAGCATTTGGATTTTTAAAGTTTTTCAGTTAAAAGATTACTTTTCATTATTCAGCACATGCTTTGTCTCTTTGCATGGTATGAGCTTTGGATAGCACAGCATCTTTATAGGAAATGATGCATTCATTTATCAGGTGAGGGAGAAAATCTGTTGCAATAATGAGAAGAGTCAACAATTCAGAGCTCCAGGGTTTTTTTTTTCCTAGCCAGTTCTTTCCCCAGTCTCTGCTCTGCTACCCTTCAGGCACTTTGAAAGGAAAATTTCATGTTAATTACTAGTATTTTAAACTATTTTCTTCAAATTAGCTCTCACTTCTATCCTTCCTCGAGTATCCTGCAAAGGAGTATGCTTTGAAAGCAGCTCAACTGATGGGCATTTCAAACACATTCTGAGGTGAGCAGTGTCTACTTGAAGCATAATTAGTCTTTAGCGGTGCATATGATAAAAGAATCCCATTTTAAAGTGATAATTGTGACACAGTTGAGAGGAAAACAGACAAATTTAAATCTTATCATGCAGACAGTTGGAAATTAGTTGAGAAGAGTCAGGTGCCCTCTTTACTGAAATGAAAGGTAGAAAGCTACCTGAAAATGTGACAAGTAAAATTCAGATGTATTTACTTGTTTTGTTTGAATTAGTTTTTATAATATAAGGGAAGGTTCTGCTGTCCCCTAGGTATAAGTCCTCAGGATGACACAGGCCCATCAGACTGTTTTGCTGGTATATATTTGAAGTGCTGAGCATCACAGCTATAATGTTCAATAATGTATTTACAAGATTTTAAAATTCTTTTTCATTTCTTGCTTCCTTCTGTTTCTCTTCTGTTGCTCTTCACATTCCATATGTGTCTGCATTTCAGATTGTGATGTCTCTTTAAACTCCTGTGCAGTGAAATGTTCTTTACCTATGAAATAGGAAACAATTCAATTTGGCCAGCTGTGTGCTAATCTGGAGTTTACAGAAGACCATATTAACTGTGTTTCTGTACAGACTCCTTGAAAATTGTAAAGCAGCAATACTGGCCTCTTTTTCTCTGTCTCGTTCTTATCCAAGTGTGCCAGGTCCGACCAGCCTGCAGCCAAGTTTACAGCTTCTTTCACTCTGCTGACCCCTCTGCCTGCAGACTTGAACCATTGTTGGAGAAAAGATTCCATCTTCTTCCTCCATTCAGTGTCCCACGGTACCAGAGATACCCACTGGGGGATGGAAGATCTCACCAGCTAGGTATAGTGCCTGTTTTCATAGCTCTCATTGCCTGTTGTACTCTTAAGTGTTCTGTTCTTATACAGCTCAAGAGAATTTGAAATAGCAATGTGCCAGCATGCTAAAAAACTCTGGCACTGAGTAGCACAGACATACTTAGCAAGTGTGGAACCAAAGAAGATTACTAAGAAAAAATTTTTCTTATGCATGAGGTTTGTGACACTAGTTCTGTTAAAGAGGAGTTTGAAGGCGATACCACTCTTCTAGTTGAGTGTCACTTGGAAAAGTCCATGTCTTTGACTATCATTTTAAGCAATTTATTTTTACAATTAGTTGTCCTTTGCCTAGATCTTCACATGTTGTTTCTTTTGGACACTTGTGGTTGGTTTGTTGTAGATATCTACTAGGACAAATCTGACCACTGAGCAGTCTTAATTGCACTTCTCCTAGGTGGGTTACTAAGCAATAGTTATGTTGGTAATAAAGACTTGAATCCAGGAAAAAAAAACAAACAAAGAGAAATAGATTGAGTTCTGGGGAAGAAAGAGGAAGGGGTGGATGAGCAAGGTGCTAGTAGAAGGAATCGTGCTTTTTTGACTTAGTAGAAAATAATGTAAAATCATATAGGCATGAAGTATCTTTGATTTGTCATGTTATGCAAAAAAGGACATTTTGCTTATATCAGAAAGGGGACCAGAGAAGTATCATAGACTCCCAGGACTATGTAGTTCTTCTCAGAAAATTACTTTCAAATGAATAGGGTTGAGTGTGAAGTAAAATAGCATCCCAGCATCCCTAACCAGTTTGGAAGATCCTGGCCAAAAGCACCCAGCTGTCATTGCACGTTCATGGCAGTAGGGTGTGTGCTTTCTCCATACTGTCTTGCTGTGTCATGCTCTTCTCACTCTGAAGGAGGAAGTTTCATCCATGGGCATTAAATGAGATATTATTCAGGAAAACGCTCATTAGCCCTGCATTTAAAAATAAATGAATAAATAAAGAAATCAGATATACACAGAAACACTACTTTCAAAACCACAGTGTGCATCCTTTTTTTTTTTAAATTGTTATTTTCACTTTTGTAATCTGCAGGTGATGCTCTCCACAATCACAGTGGTCTCTTCCTTGAGAACAGCTCTTTGAACATACCTTTCTCTCAGGAGAGTCCTGGATCTCCAAATACGTCTGATCAACCACAAGGGAAAACAAGAAAGTTGAGCTTGGCCAGCACAAACAGTGAAAACTCCGGGTCAACTGAAAGCTTGCCATCAGCATGCCTCACCAACAGTGAGTGAAGCTTGGTGCCATGTTATATTGGATAAGGCAGCAGCCTTTCCCTTTGCATTGTTTCTGTGAAAAAGTTGATTATGAAAAGAAAAGATATCTGCTTGGAATTTGGGGAGAATGAGAATAGCCCAAGTTTCTGCAATTTTACGTAACAAAAGTTATCTTTCTTTTCTGTTTGTAATTAGATAGATAAAGTAATAGAAAAGAATACAGTTTTATATTATGGTGTTACTCATAAATAGCCACGTTCCAGTCATGAAGCAGTATAGGTAGATAAAATTTGTTACTCATAATTAGAAGTGCTATAAATCATTATATTGTCTTGCTACGGACTATAGTCATATGTGTGTGTGTGTGTGTGTATATATGTATGTAAGTATGTATGTATCTCTCTGTCTCTCTCTCACTCTCTTAATATTTGCTTCACTGTTCGGGAGACATTTGCAATTCTCACCCTATAACATGATCATAAAAGTAATAGTCTTTCACTGTACATTTTCCATGGACCAGAAAGGAGTAGGGATCATGCTGAGGTAATTTCTGCTTCCCAAAACTTGGACCCAGAAGAACTCTTTAGATGTTAGGCAGTTAAGTGATGATGCAGTCACTAAAAACTGTACTTTTATGAATGATAGATAGCTTTAACAGACTTAAAATGTCAAGATTAAGAAAGCAGAAGACCTAATTCCATTATATAGCTTAAAATGAAGACAGCAAGAAATTTATTGATATAGAAATGTTATGCTATTTTGTTTCCTTTTTTGTAGTTACTGCAAAGTGGTGGGGAACAAAACGAATAGATTATGCCTTGTATTGTCCAGATGTGCTGACAGCCTTTCCAACAGTGGCCCTGCCACATCTCTTTCATGCCAGCTATTGGGAATCAACAGATGTTGTGGCCTTCATCTTAAGACAGGTAACTGATCTTTTTTTTTTTCCTCTCTGCAACAGATAACCTTGTGATTGTTAATTGCATTTTCCAAGGGTCAGTATTTAAATCTTCTGGTCAGTTAGATGGCCGAGTGTGGATGCATCACATACAAGTGCATTTAGGAGTGACAGATCTGGATTTATTGGAGAGGTAAAGGGGACAGTGAGCCCACCATTAGCACTCCGGACTTTGTGACCAGTAATATTGCACCTTTATGCATATCTCACCCCTCCCGTGCCCCAGATCAGTCTAACCCTGTATTATATATTAATTTTGTCCTGTTTTTGAAGGAATAGACTATCTCCAGCCTTACATAATTATATATCTTCCTATTAAGTATCAAATTATCAGCATACATCTGATAGTAAACCATCCATAAGAAAGTCGAGTCTCTCCTTTACAGAACACTTTCCTAGCCTTGTAAGTGCATTACAGCTTTTAGAATTTAATAAGCCTTTCAAGCATTTAGAACATATCTCTAAAAGCAGTATGTAAGCTTACAGCTCTACATAGAGGACTAGTTAGTTCCAGTACAGTCTGGACCTTCTGCCCTTTTTGGGGGTTAAGAATAAGACTAGTGACTCCTGAATGCCCTCTGGCTGAATATATTGCCTGCACATTATCTCTAGTGAATAGAATTTATGCCAATTTGTTGAAAACCATGCTTACTTCTCAACACTACTGTAATTTGTTGCAAGCCAGCTGCTTTGCTGACTCTGACTGCAGCATGATTTTACTCGAAGGACTTCATATAAGACATCTTTTAAAAGGGTTCTAGACCACTCTCTTAGCAAGGGTGCCGAGATTGTAAAACTTCAGCAGAGAAAACTAGCTGTTCAACTTGAAAAATTTGCTTATCTGTTTCTCATTCAAAATAGCTATTGGTGATTGCAGGTACAACCCACAGATTTCAGTGAGACAGGGCTTCTGGTTTCAGTTGGAATGTGGCATAACCCACACCCGCATTCTGAATTCTGTGGGTTGTGTCCTGAAATCTGAGTTGGACATGAAAGTTTCTTGGTAAATGATATTTAGGTTGTTAGAATGTGTAGGACATAATAAGGTTCTGCAAGTTCAGTTGGACTTCAGTCGATCCTTGTGGGTCCCTACCTATCACCTACTGAAGTAGTAATACCCAAAAGGGATAAGAAACATTCTCTCTGAGTAGATGTGTAGAAAATCAATACAGATGAAGTCAGAAGTCTGATGTCTGCCACATAAAGGACATTAAAAAATGCTTCTGTGGTTTCATGCTGCTTTACTGACTTTGCAGACCATAATCAAGACAATGTGACCTGTCACTTGATACCATCCTAATGTTCTCACTGTTTTCTCTGGAGGAATGTGCAGGCTCTGCTGTGAATAAAAAAGCTGTTCAATAAGTATTTGAAATTAGGTGTTGGCCAACACAGTGAAAGCAGTTTCTTTGTCTGTGCAGTTTTTGTGAACATACGGCTTTAGCACTCTACTTCCATTGTGCTTTTGGCTCTGCAGTGTCACTCAACTGGGGCAGCAGTGTAATTTCTCTTTGTTTGCCAAGTACCAGGACTCCCCAGGCCACAAGCTATTTATTAAAATATTAATATAATTTCAGGTGATGAGGTATGAAAATGTAAATTTCAAGGAAAATGACAACTTGGATCCAGAAACACTAAGTCCATCCAATCCACGAGAAAAATGGCTACGCAAAAGGACACATGTCAAATTGAGGGTAAGTTTAACACTGAATATATATGGCAGCTATGGAACATGGGTTTGGCAGAAATTTAAATGGAGTTTGATCTCCCCAAGTAAGAGTTTACATAACTGAATATCACTAAAGAGCTGAAAACTGACAACTTAATCCAGAGGCAGGCAGATTAATGGTTAGGGAATATGAGCAATTTCATGCTTGTTTATCACTTCATGTTGGGAGAAAGTATATTTCTTTCTTTAAAGAACAGTCAGGCCTTAAGTTTTCAATATGCAAAGAGGTTTCTTTTATGCTACACAAATCCATAAGCCAAGCAAAAATATGCCCTACTTTCTTCAGGTGCTAAGTCAATTAATAATGTCAGTTAAAATGCATGTGCCCTGCACATAATGATGTGGCTCTGTGGCACCACTTGAAGTGAAAAAGAAAGGCTTTCCCTCAAATGTTCTCTCTTCTTTGGTCATCTTGAGTACTCTCTCTCGAAAGTCTATCTACGAACCTTGTGACAAAAATGAACAGTACCCTTCTCATCTTCTACTCATATTTCAGAATGTGACTGCTAATCACCGAGCTAACGATGTCATTGCAGCAGAAGATGGTCCTCAGGTACTAGTTGGGCGCTTTATGTATGGACCTCTGGACATGGTGGCTTTAACAGGTGAAAAGGTGAAGTCTGAGTAATCCATTTTCATAGTTTTACTTGAAACAGTTTTTGAATGTAGCACACATGTACAGTGTCAGAGAAAGCCTTACAGTGAGGGGAAATGTCACTAGTCCTCTACTACTTAAGCAGAAATATGCTATAAAGTGGGCTTTCCTGATGGCTGACCTGTTTCTGAGCTCTCATTTCTCTTACCTGATGATGGGTATCTCCCTTGGGTGAGTGTGCTGTGCAGTGGTTTCTGAACCTGCCATCCAGCTGTACCACCTACTGGAGACAGCTAACTTTTCGAGGAAGAAGGAAAAAGAATTTTATAGTAGTTGACAAAGCAGTAAAAGAAAACCATGTATCATCCTATCCAGGTAAAACAACTAGATAAAAGAATAGGCATTCTAGAAGCTCGGTGGCTGCTGTATCTTACACATAGGCAAGCAAAGATTAGTTTTAGAAATTAGTAGTAATGTGGTACAATTGAAATAGTCATTCCTAAAGCTACCTGCAGAAGCCAGGCTTACAGCTAATAAAGCCAAGCATCAAGTGAGCACATTTTTTCATATTCACTGAGATTGTAGGAGTTTCTGAGCAAATTAAGAGAGCAATGCTGCTGAGCTGAGGGCAAAACTGAAGCATGTAGGCTTCACTTGGCTTGTTTCAGGTCTAGCAAAGTATTTAATATCATTTATGTTAATTTTGATTAAATATTTCAGTTGAAGAAAACCATATTGATGAAATATTTTGATAATTTGAACTGTTTTGGTTGTAGGCAAGGTTACGATTTGAGAAAGATTTAGTCTCAATAACCAGATGCACGAGGTTTTTTTGTAGGTTTGGTGTGCGAAAAGATAATATAGCCATGCAAGATAAAATTGTCTTTTTCCTGGTTTAGGGCTCTTCCCAAATTTCTGACCTCTGTGTTTGACGCATGCAGTGCTAAGATCAGGGCTTTAAATTATGAAGACAATAAATAATGAAGACAATAAACTCTTGTATGTTAGAAAGCATTTGCTGATTGAGAGGACTCTCTTTGAAGTTCTTACTGATTAATGAAGTTCCTTCAAACTTCCTTGTAAGCTTTTACTACCAGACCTGTTTGGAGGTACTAATATTATCTAGGCTTGGCAGGCCTTGCACATAGGGGTGTTTTGTTGACTATCACACTAGATTACTGTTTCATTGGTTTTGCAGGTGGATATCTTCATAATGACTGAGCCATCTTCGGGTAGGTGGGTGTATTTTGACACAGAGATATCCAACAGCAGTGGACGAATATCCTACAATATACCTGAACAGAAGAGACTGAGAGTTGGTGTGTATCCCATCAAAATGGTGGTCAGGTAATAACTCCAAGCTGGAGCTAAAGCTGTGATGGGTTGTGGTGATCAGGAAGAAACTTCAAAACTGAGTAAAAACTTCATTTGAATCCCTGCTTGGGAGATTAAGTCAATGAGGAGAATTTAGCTGAAATAGAATGTGTTGTTATCCACCAGTTAATACAGCTTACAATCCTATGTAGTGCAGCTTGAGAAGGAGAAAATGTTTTACCTCAGTTTAATAAAAAAGGCAATCAATTAAAGAAAATAGTTACTGAAATGCAAATAAAATTATATTCAAAAATGAAGATTTGGAGTGCAGGAAGTTTCAAAGAGGAACAAAATAAATTGTCCTGTCTTTGTTCATTTTGCTGTGAGCACATATTATAGGAATCTTCATCACCAGACATGAACGTGGTCTTTAGATTACAGGTTTTAGGGAACATGAGGTGGTGGGATGGGAAGAGCTTTGGATTTCCTTGTCATTTATCCATTTTTTAACATCCAGTTCTCTTGGAGAAAATGCATCATAAAGGAATAATTTTCACATGTTCTTTCATGACAAGAATGATGTATGACTGCATTGGTTTTTGTTTGTTTGATTTTGTTTGTTTGCTGCTTTTGTTTTTTGTTTTTTACTTTTCTCAACTGGCATTCCCATTGCAAGGGGGGATATTTGCAAGAATAGAGGGTGGCTAATGTCCATATTATCAACTTAAAGCTTATGGAGAAAGTTTGAGTAGTAATTAGAGTATTTCAAGGTGGTTTGCCAGGTTTTTTTCTAATTCTTTTGGTTATTTGTACAGATGTGATTTCTTATTAAGACAGCTTCAAATTTCTCTTTGAAAAACTATTTCCTAAAAGTGTAAGTTTTGATTGTCCCACATAAGACTGAAATCAGAGGCTATATTAGACAGTGATTTTTAAAGCTGTAAGTCTAGAAAGATCTAATTTCAAATCTTAACTAGCACATGCACAAAATACATTCTGACATTTTGCTTTTTAAATTAATTTATTGCTTTGACTCTGCAGAGGGGACCAGAGCAGTGCAGCAAGTTACCTGACTGTACTACCCCGAGGAATGGAATGTGTTGTGTTCAGCATTGATGGTTCCTTTGCTGCAAGTGTTTCAATTATGGGAAGTGACCCCAAAGTCCGAGCGGGGGCCGTTGACGTTGTCAGGTAAATGAGGTTTGAACACTTCAAATCTCTGACTTTCTGCTTGAACACAGTAGGAAGGAAAGGGGTTGTTATACTAAACAGACAGCAGTTTTCTAAGGGCCAAGATTCTCTGCAGATACATTTCTGTATTTTCTTGCACAGCACATCTGCCTGAATTTCAGAGCAATATTAGAATGCTGTGGATTACATTGAAATTTGTAGTTTAAATTGCCTAAAGATAAAAAGTTGCTTCTTGGGAATATAATCTTGAAGTGTGTGAAGTGAGTTAATAAGGATGCCATGTGTATTTTGTGTTTCACTAATTTCAAATAAGGACATATTTGTAATTAAGAAGTATCAGTTGCCAGGATTGCAAGAACATTTTTTGGAGGAAAAATTAAAAGGCCTTTTAATTCATTCTTGCAGGTCTGTTAATGTTGTACTGGGTGGGAAAAGGCAATTCTAATTTTGGGACTTTCATGAGAATATAGAAATGTCAATTTTCAAGGGTTTCCATTCCTTATAGCTGAAATGGCAGGAAATCTCATTAAAGATTTCAAAAGTAGCAGTACCTGATGTGTTGCAAGGTTTATTCTAAGTATATTTTTGAATGGCTTTCATATTTTAGATAATTTTTTGTATGAGAATGTCTCTTCCTTTCCTCCATCTCCCCCGAGGTGTAGACATTATTATTTATTTTCTTAATTGGAGCAGAGACTTACGCATGCTGCTTTCCACTTGTTGAAGGGTATCATAGGACTTCTAGCTGGTCTAAGAAAAGATGCTGACCTGACTTGTGAGTATTGTTTCTCTTTCTGCACATATGTAATTTAACTACTTCTTCTGACAGGCATTGGCAGGACCTGGGATATCTGATTATCTATATCACCGGCCGTCCAGATATGCAGAAACAACGTGTAGTTTCATGGTTGTCTCAACACAATTTCCCACAAGGGATGATCTTCTTCTCAGATGGACTTGTTCATGACCCACTGCGACAAAAGACCATTTTTCTCCGGAATCTCATGCAAGAGGTACCAGAAACCTATTTATGGCCTTAAAACCTCTTTTCAGGGAATGCAATTCAGTAGAGATCTCCCTTCTTTCTGAACATCACAAAGTCTTTTTGCCATTCCTCACTTATTTTCTCCCTTTTTAAAGAGCAAGGAAAGCTGATAAAACATCTAAAGGGACCTCCAGTCATGACAAATCAGTAAATGAACTGCTTGTTCTTTCCTGAGCGCATAGCTGAGTTCTTGCTCACGTGCAGGCAGATCAGTGTAGCTTTCTGTGGTTTACAGATTGAAATTGTTAACAGGGAACTCATATGCTGCTTTACTGTAAATCAAGTGCCAGCCTTGTAGTTGCATGGTGTTCAATAGTGCGTTCACTTTGGAAGTAATGTTTGTTTCAGTGCCACATCAAAATCTGTGCCGCATACGGTTCCATGAAGGATATTTCTGTGTACAGTGTCTTGGCTCTGTCGCCATCCCAGATCTACATAGTTGGACGATCCACAAAGAAATACCAGGCACAGTGCCAAGTAAGTAATTCTTGCTATTCAGTCAGGAAGTCCTAGGGAAGACAAGGCAATGCATGCAAGTAAATGCATGTGCAAACTCACAAATACACAAAGCAGCAACAGTATTTCAAAGAAAGGCAGTTGGGGTTACAAATGAGGCATTTTCTGGAAGGGTAAATAGTAAAGAGGAATCAAGTGTTTGCAGGTTGTATCTCCAAGTGCATGCATTGAATATTTCTGAATGATAAAATGAAATGGGTCACTTGAAAAAAAAAAATTGAGGGGAGAGGGGTATTAGTATTTTGTAGGTTTGTAACTGGGATGCCAGTGATCAAACCTTAATACTTCATAGCCCTCATAGGTTAAGGCAGCAGTAATTTGTCACTCCCTTCTTTTCTTCCTATTTCAGTTCCTCAGTGAAGGTTATGCAGCCCACTTGGCCTCGCTGGAGTTCAGTCTCCATTCACGACCCAAAAAGAACAACTCTCGGATGATCTTGAGAAAAGGCAGCTTTGGCCTTCACTCGCAGCCTGAGTTCTTGCGCAAGAGAAACCACCTCCGCAGGACTCTGTCTGTGCAGCAACCTGACCCACCTTCTTTAAACCCCAAGCCAGAGCGTGCTCAGAGCCAGCCTGAATCAGACAAAGATCATGACAGGCATTTGCCTTCCATTGCTTGGGTTCGAGGTGGAGTTCACAAATTTGAATCTATTCCCTAGGAGGATTTGGACTGTAGATCTTGGATGCACCCCATAAAACTTGTAGGCATGCCTGAAAGGTAGTATATAGGCAGCTCCAAATTAAGAGAAGTGGACAGGAATTTGTACCTTGGAGTCTTCCCTGTTCTGAAATCTGCCTTCTTACACAAACTGGGGCACTTCCAGTCTCTTCCTCTTTACGTTTATTGGGGAAGTTTAAAACAATCTAAAACTATCACAAGTTTATCATCATAGCAGCAGGTTATTTTTGGGAACAGATAAAATATGTGCAATAAGAGGAAAAGATACTGATTTTACTGAGAAGGATTGTGGTATCAGCTAATTAGCTGCACCCAAAACAGCATCAAGGGTAGGTCCTGTAGGTTACAGAGGAGGTTTAAACTTCAAACAATAAGTAGTCATGTCTGTTTCCACTTCACTTTTCAATGAAAGTGATAAAGGGAAGCAGCAGTGGGAGCTACAATAACAGGTGGTTAGGACTTCTACAACAAGATGTTTTCTGGGTGCCTTAAACCCAAGGTTTCCTTTCAGCCTACAGTGTCTGTCAGCAGACTCCAACATGGGCACTCATGTTTGTATGAGGCGCTGGACACATAAATGCGAGAACTTCACTTGTGAACCAAACATAAAAACTTCATATTAAAAATAAATGTGTCAGCCACAGTTTGAACACAGTTAGTGTTGTTGTAACCAAAGTAGTGTGAAACTGTACAAAGATCACATTGTTTGTGGAACTTGATGACTGTGCAAAAATGTGTGGACTACTCCAAAGAAGACGGCTCTGATGATCTCAGTCCGAGAGTCATATCCTAAGAGGGCAAGCTAAAAGGAACAGTTTTACTAAGGGATCTGTAAACTTCAGAGCAATTGCTTTTTTAATTAATCGATCTAGAATATTTACACTGGAGGGAAAAAAAAAGTAATTAAGTAAATTGATAAATTGTCTACCTTCTCATGCTTCACAGCAACTGCTGCATTAAGACAATCTGTAGCATTCAGAATTATAGTATTTGAGCTTCAAAGAGTGGACATGCAAAAATACAGGTGCCACATAGACATTTCTCTACTGATTTCAATTTCTCTCTGATCTCTCAATGGACTTAGTAGAAGTAATATGTGTGATGTTTTCCCTAAGTAGTAATATTTCTAGAGTGTTGTAGTTACTTTAACATAGTAGCAGTTTGCAGATTCTTCATGCAGATACTTCCATGGAAATTCATCAAGAGAATTTTAATGACTGAACTGACGCATGTTTTAAAACCTGCAATGAAGTTACAAGTGCACATAAAACTCCATTTTTTTAGAGTTAAAAACATGCTATTGACACTGAGAAAGCTTGAAATCAAAAGAACATTCCTTTTCCAGGTTTGTTGTTTGTTTTTTTATTTCAGGGAATTGGGGTGGAGAGGGTGTTATACCTCTCCATCCCCCTTTCAGGTTTTGCTAGACCAGACAGAGTCTCTCACCAAGTTGGTTAATGATTTTGAGAGTTAACATGTAAAACAGGAAATGCAATGGAAAACTATTAAGACAGTGCAGAAGTAAAGTAAGTCTGTACTTTCTGTTAACCACGAAGTTTCAGTGGGCTTTTGGAAGGGCGTAGGAGTGTAGCTTTTGCCTTAGGAGGCAGCAAAATAGCTTGTAAGTGGAGATGTTTGATTTATATTTTCAGACATTACTTGGCAAGATTATCAGTTACCTATTTCAAACTTCTTTAAATATCTCTGGCACATCACTAGTAGGTTGTTTTGGGTTTTTTTTTCCTAAGGCTTCCTTTAAGGGAAGGGGTAATCTCTGCTGAAGATTAAGGAAAGATGTAAAACATTTGGTAGCAAACACTCATTGGGAGCAGGTAAATACGTTACAAGGGACTAGGGTTTTGTGCTGTGTTGCTACAAAAGCTAAATGAAAGATAGCTTGCAAACTACATTGAAACATTCTTAACATTTACAAATCCTTTCCCAGTAGTATCATAAGTTCCTGAATCCATGGAGTTGGAGGAATTATTCCGTGTTCTGTCTCAGCCCACTGCATGTATTAATTCTAGTCACGTAGTCCATTTCTTCTGTGCTTTGCACCATGATGAGGTTGCACAGGTACACCAGCCTCCATCTCCTTCAAGTGAATTTACTGTTAGCACACTCCTGCTTGTTAGTTTTAATAGGCATGGGAATCCAAGGCTTGTGAGAGAGGAACTTACTAGGAAAATTTTAAGTTTGATGAGGGGTCTAAAATATTGACTGATCAAAAAGTTCTTTTGAATCATTGGATGTTGTTTAGCATGTCTCCTGACTGTAATCACTATTCCTGTTCAAAGCTACTGTTGTTTTAGCCATCTACCTCTGTCACCCAAGAGACTTGAAAACCTATTTTTTGTTTTCAATTGCTGTAGTAGAAAGGTCTACTTCCTTTCAAAAGAGGGATCTGTGTGTAAGTCTGTGACTGTATTGAAGGAAATAGTGTCTGAGTACAAGGTTAGAAAAATCTCCTAGGTTATAAAGGGCTGTCTTTTACTCTTGGAGACATAGTCATTTTACAGGGTTCCATGTTATCAAGACTCCAATTTTGTGTATTTCTATTAATAGCTGGGTCACCTTTACAGTAGTCACTGTGCTGGCTTCCCTTAAGAATATTAGGAGCTAATAGCAGTAAAACAAGTGTGTGTGCGTGGGTATGATTTAGTGTGGTAACAATTTCAAAGTTTCTACACATAATATTAAAATCAAGCTGAAAATATTCTCCCTAACTTTGTTTCCATACAACGTATGAGAGCTTATATGGCATTTGCATAATGCCAGCACTGCTGATTGCTCATGGCTAGAATGGTTTATCTTGTGATCCCACACTCCAGCTGTGCACTTTGGCAAAATAGTGACACAGGCTTTTTAGTTACACACTTTGTCCACATGAAACTGCATCCAGTCATTCATGAGCGTTCAGCTTACAACTGGATTTCAGTTCTCCTTGTGTTTTCATGAAAGATCAGTCCCCTTGGTTTGTAGTTTGATCCTACAGTCTTCTTATTCTTGATTGCAAGTCCTCATTGCTGCAGTTTCTGTGCAGTCAGCACTTAAACTATATTGGACTATGAAAGTGTTTAAGCATACACAGAAGGGAAAGGGACAGAGAAGTCAGGTGGGTGTGCCCACAGAACATACATTAGACTCCTCAGTTGTTCCAGCACCATCAGTTGTTTAGTGCCTCCAGTGTGTAATGGAAAAGCACATTCTTTTAACATGCTGAATGGAGGAATCATAAATGAAATTGTAAAATGCAAAATTGTTAGTCCAGTGGGTGCTAAGGGTACAGTACAAGTATGCCACAGTTGGAAGCATTTACTTATTTGTCCTGTTGATATGGATCCATTTTAAATTACTGTAAAAAATGGCTGTGATTAATAGCAGTGGTAGAGTTATTTGAGATATTGTGAAAACACACCTTCACAACTGTGGTGTTTTGGTTTTGTCTGTGTGTATGTGTGTATAGCTACTGACTGGAAGACACTTAAGTTTTGGTTCTGCTTTCACAGCAGATTTGTAACCAATACACATTAAAAGAACAAAACCAACTCAAACACAGCAACAGTGGCTGTCTGTTCAGTTTTGTTGTCTAGCTAGGTAGGTTTGGAACAAGATATCATTGTATAGATTACAGAATTGAATAGTGATGTTAATCCAAACCTGCTTATTTTGAATAACATTTTTGTTTGCATACACTAATGCTCTTGGTATAGATTTTTGCTTGACCAAAGTACTCCTGTTTAGTTTTGTGGCATGGTTTGTATCTATTCAGCATAAAATTCTGTTAGGTGTAAAAATGACAAAGTACTGGTAATTCTTATTCATTGGGGTTCATGAGAGCTGTCATTTTTATTTGTTTACATTAAACTAGTCTTAATTTATTTAGATTACTTCACTTTTTCCTCTAGTACCTAGGGAACTCACTTCCAAACAGCTAAAAATTTCACTGGTTATGTAGAAGTGGAACTATCAGTAAACTAGAGGGGAAAAAAATTACGCACCTTGGTCTATGCAGGACAATGACATTTTTTTTCCAGAAGCCCCAGTATTCTGCAAAATAGCCTTTGTTTGCCATTACTAGTGAACAAATTGTCCTGTTCATACATTGCAGTCTTTCTTTAGCCAGGACACTACTAATGCATGTTATTTAACAAATCCTCAATACTTAGATCTATAGTATCATCATGTCCTTCACGGAATAAATTTAGAAAGGGAAAAAATATTTTTCCCTTCTTTCTATACCATTTCTGTTTTAAATTTGCTAAAAGTTTTTTAATAAGCATTTAAAACAATACCTGAAATCAGTAGGTATTTTACGTTTTAAAATTTGTAGGTCTAACAGTTGTTACTGAACAAGTAGGATTTTCCCCAGTTTATTTTTCCTTGCCATCTAGGCTGCAGAAAGGTGAGTACATTGTCACAGGACTAGATGAGTGGAGCATGGGTATCTTTTTAGTAAACTCATTGCCCCGATAATGGAGAGACGAGGATTATGCACCACAATTTCATGATTTTTCTGATTAGAGATTGACGTGTGGCATCTGAACTCAAGATCTCTGCATTGAATTGTTCACGTCAGGCATGCAGGGGAGAAAGTGGCACTTTCTTCCTCTTTTGGAGCTGGTACAGGATAGAATTCCTATACATACAAAACCTTCCAGCCTACCTTCTCAGCTTCTCTAAGAGCAGTGATTCCTTGTGGTCTGTGTTCAAAGCTTAAGCAGAAATTGTGGGTTGTCAAGGTAAGACTTCCATTATGTTTAGTCACTCAACATAACTATATGTTCCTACAGATGAGCCTGAATTCAGAACCCCCATAAAAAATGGAAGTAATAACACATTTTTCTGCATGAAAAGATCTGTTTTTCAGAAATAAGGCCTGGAACATCTAGAATCCTGTGCATGGACACTGGAATTGAAGTCATGTGTTGGCTCTTTCACTCATTTTAGGTCAAGCCCAGAGAGGGATTATTACAGTTTACCCAGTACTTGTATTAATCTCAATAAGCTATCCTTGAAACTGAATGGAATTTTGGGGGGATGGGGAAGATAAATTTCACAGTTCATTTGTATGGATGCATAGAACACAGGAGGGGGAAAAGAGATGCAGGTTAACTGTGACGTGGTGGGAGATGGTATACTACAGATTGCAACACAGAAACATGATTTACAGATAGCAAGTTTGAAAGGTGGTGTTATTCCTGGCTGACTGGTATACAGCCCAGAATGGCAATCCTCTCACAGAACCCCAAGTCTTATGCATAACTTGTTTTTCTATTTGTGGGGGGGGTGAAAAGGGGCAGTCCCCTTACAACTGAATTCACACAAGGAAACTTGAAAATGTAGGTGTTCTTTCAGTCTATAGTTTTATTAAGTGCATACTTTTAAATATTGTCAGTGAGAAGGTTCTATCTGGTGACAAATGTTTATATTTCTTATGGCTGCCTTGTAAAGATTCAAAAATGTACAATAATTAATTTCTTAATATGAAATAAGGAGTAAGATTTCTACAACTGCTATAGATTTTGATGTGAGCTGGTTTTTAAAATCTTAAAACAGATTAGCCACTTAAATAAAACCTTCCTTGCCTTTAAACAAACAGTGTCACTGATTTTTCTTACCAGTAATTTGATAAGCACTGGATCATGACTGTATATGTCCAAGTAGCTAGTGGAACATTATAAATAGAGGCAGTTTGATCTGTCTGAAATAATAGATTGGAGGTCAACTTTTCTATTCTTGTGGCATGAGTGACACCACAGAATCCTGTTGCTTTGGAATGGCAATTTTGCTTAGAACTCAAAGAAGCCACTACTGTTTTAACTTCCAGCTAACATGATGAATAATGAGTTTGCTAGTAATAAAAAAACCCCAACAAGTTAGGCTTTCAAAATAATAGACCAATGTTTTTCACATGGAAAGTATTTGTGCTAAATCTCATGGCTGCTGGATACCAATTTAAGCACTACTCTTACCTAGGATTACTCTTCATAAGTCTGTCATCAGCCCTTGCTTGGCCATTCTTACTGGCCAGTTCAGCATCATTTTCTAAGTACCTACTGCCTCATGAAAGTCACTTCCAAGATGGTTCCCTCATCTCTGCGGGGATATTACACTGTGGTCAGTACTACTTTGATTCTCTCTTTACTTGAAAAGAGAAAGCAAGGGAAGTCCTGAGCTGTTTCATAAAAAGAAAAAAAAAAAGTGTAATGCCTCATTCAAGTGTATAGAGTGCAGCCTTTCAGGTGCTATTCAGACCTCTCTCTTGTATGTGCTCATAAACTTGGAAACATGAAAAAATAGTTACAGCCATCTCTGTCTAGGTACCAAGTGCTTGATGGAGTTTCTTAGCTTGCCTTCTGATAGCTTGAGATGGTTTCAGGGATTGAAGTACAGACTTTGAGTTTTGTGCCATTATATAGTAGTAGTTTGATATTGCTTGTTGCCTGCAGAAAAACAACAGGATTACCATGAGCAGCATGAAGTCAGTAGAGTTAATCAACTGCTTGTCACACAAATTGCTGGAAAACAGAAAACAGATGGGAGAAAGGAAGAGGTCTAGTACACTTTCACTGTGTAACTGTTCTAAACACTAGCAAGAAAATATTTTATCTTCAGTGAATGTAAATGGCAAGTACACAAATTAAGTACTGCAAAAATTTAACTAGCAACAGGAGCATTTCTTGTGATATAATCTAATTCATTAAAATGCAAAACATTAGAACAATACTGAGTTGGAAACAATCATTTGAGATCAAGGTTTGCTTCATCATAAAAAAAATGAAAAGGAAGCACTAACATTAAAACTCATGGCAATTGGATACAAGAACAGAAAGTCTCATGCAAGACTAAAGGCACCTCCAAAAAAAGTTCATTTCACAATTATTCTAATAGGGAACTAGGCAATAACAGAGCACATTGTATGCATCTACACATGCAGGAGTACTGGACCAAATTGTGGAAGCAGTACAGATCAGTGCTGAAACCATCAGTCCAGCATTTGAAACTGCTCTCATTTTTTTTGGAAAAGTTACAACAAAGTGTCTTGCACCTATCTTCGCTGCTAAAATAGGACATAGTATTCAGGATGTACCTTTCCCTCTAACAAAAAGAACACTTCCAACATAATGGGTGAAGATATTTATGTCACATCCACTTGGGTACAACTGCTGTGTTTAAAAATGCCACCAATACAGTTATGAGCTGCTGTTAATTGTGATAGCATAGACTCAACTACTATGAAAATTTGAGGGATGGAAAAGAAAGGCTGTAAAATCAGACAGCTCAGGATAATGGTTGGTTCTCTCATGCTTTGTGATCATTAGTAACCAGTGAGAACTGAGCCTGAGTGACAAAAAGATTAGTACCAGTCATTTTTTGGTCTGGAGTGAGAAAAGCTGATGTTTGCATAGGAGGTTCATTGTGAACCCATAAGGACTCACTAATTCACAATTTAGAGGTGAAGTTTTACAACTGCACAATGATCTGCTGTAGCAGAGATGGCCACAATGAATATGAAGGAAGAACCCTGTGGTTCTACATAATGGTGCCTTAAAGCAGCATGAGATAATAAGCCTTTTCTCTATAAACAGCAGGTTTTCTCCCCACAGATGCATGCAGGCATAGCCAAGGTAAGTGAACAACTACTTTACCTGGTTGCTACTATCTTCAGTTACGAATGAGAGAAACTGTCATATCACTAGCAGATGGGAGAATATTAGGAGTGAGATTTAGTGAACTTTCACTGCATATGATAAAATTAACTTGATACAAGTTTTAATCTATAATTATCTAGACGTGGTCCCGTTGGGACAAATTTTTGCAATTATCTGGGATGTTAAGTCCTTACCTCTTTGTAGGTAAAGTACTTGATGCTAAACTCTCCCCAGAGAATTTGAGGTGCTTGACATTTAGTTATTGAATACTTTACATGTTCTAAGAGAGGAAGAAGTTTAGGGAATCACCCTGTGACAAGATTTCTGACCTTTAATTTTTACTTTCTTAATATGTCTAATTCAGAATGACATAACCTTCACAAATACCGCAGCCTACCACCTTGTGAATTAACCAAGGTGTTTTATAAGAGGCTTCTTCATCTGGGTACCATGGACTGTTTGTTAACATAACGCTACCTAATAAAAGGGTTTTTTTAATAGATGTGCAGTCACATCAGTGACTGTGGCAGTACACTGGAATTTTCCCACCTCCTCCCCCAGCCTAGATTTGCACCTCTTTTAGACAAGACTCAGGGAGGTACTGCTCTCACACAAGGTCAAAGGTAGGCTCCTTCTGATAAAAATCTGACTTCCACAACAAGGAAACTGAAGACAAGTAGAGCATTTGGCAGGTTTTAGAAGCTGCAAATCCAACAGCAGATTCAATCTTCCCAGGTATCTTTAAGCAAAAATGGATATACTACATTACACTTGAAAAAGTTCTACAACTATTCCTAATCCTGAGTTACAGGGACTACTTGGCCTGCAATTGGCTATGTTCAGGTGGCAGGTAAAGTTGAGGGACACTTAGCAGTATTTACCTCTCCTCTTTCACCATGGCATCATCGAATGCTTGAGAGATGCGGTTCAATTGGCAAATCCCTGAGGAGACCAGTTCCAACTCGTGGTCAAACTCTCTGCAAACAGAATGGTCATTGCTACAGATCAAACAGGACAGGCTGACTAGGTGACACTACTCACACCTCCATCCCTGCAGTACCACTCTCGTACCTCTAGACTTTACCCAGAGAAGTTTAGGGCGGTGGCCATTATGGTCTTAATTCCACTGGCCAACTGATTCACATCTCCATTCACCCCCCAAAGAGCTATCTTCCAACTGAGACACAGGATTCAGATTCACAAGGCTTGTACTCAGCTTCTAGCTTTAACCTTTCTTGTGACTTCAACCAAAAGAAAAACCTGTGTGCACAATATTAAGTATTTCCCTAGCTCACAACCCTTGATCTAATTTGTGTTTGTTCTTTGAGGCAGGAATCTCTCTACGTTCTATAAAGAACTCAGCGTAAGCAGAGCTATTCCTGGTATCTCTGCAATACAAATAGCAGCTTTGGAAAAGTTACAATTAAATCAGAGTGAGATACAGAGCAATTTCCTTTACCCAAATGGCACCAGCAAAGAACTCAGGTACATCTCTAAGAAAAAATTACTTTTTTATGTTTTAGCTTTACACATAGCTCAGTCCCTGTCTATACAGGAAGCTGGAACTACTTTCTTAACTATTCAAGCAGCACACACCTTCAGGGGAATAGGACAGAAAACTTCATACCTTGCCTTTCACTTTACCAGATACTCTAATCAGGGTAATAAATTTAAATTTTAAAAAAAATTAAAAAATAAAAAGGAAAAAAGTTTACAAAAGAATGCGACTTACATCTTTCTGCTGGAAGGAGCAGGAGATGAATAAGGGCTTTTCAGTGCTGCTGCTCTTCTGGATCTCCGAAGAGAGACAACATTTTTACCAAGCAAGGATGAGAACCCCCTCAATTCTCTATGTTCTGACACCCTTGTTGGCCCAAGCAAGGCCCTTTTGCTGGACCTTGGAGTGCCTTTGGAACTGGCTGCTGGAGTAATGTTCTTATAGCTAGGTGTTCGAGGTGTAGCAGTTCTTTTTTTGGTAGAACTCGTCACACAGCTTCTGCTGATGGATTCAGCTGGAAAGGTCACCATGGAGCGTACTGGGCTTTGGCAAGACTTCCGTATTTTCTGAAAGAAGCATTAGACATGTTAGGCTAAATGAACTCAATTAGCTGTGAGTTTGGAATCAGGAAGACAAGGAATATTTGGACTGAATGACTAGCTTCCATTCTCATATCAGGTTTCAACTAACATGAATATATCTCAACCTCTGTACTCATTTGCATAGGGAGTCTCTTGCTTCCCTAACCCTTGGCACTCATCAAGGACTTCAGAGCAGGCACTGGAACAAAGCTCTTGCTGCTCTTATGCTGGAAAAATTCAGGCTCCCCAATAAAGAACTCATGCATTTAAAAATCCAAGGTCTCTAAGAAAGGGAAGCGCAAGCTTGAATCTGCTACCCTGCTACCTTGTTGCAGGTTTTGTCAGTCTAAATTTAGATTAACTATAATGGAGAACATGCTAGTAAATAGTATGTATCTTAATAAGAAATCACAGGAGAATAAATAAAAGAAAAAAAAAATTCCAAAGCTACACACTTCTCAGTAACAATTCTTTGCAAATGATGGCAACCTCTACCCAATTTCCTCTGTGTAAAGGCTGCTCTGCCATATATGATTAAATACAGTAGGGGAAAAGCTCTTATTTCAAAACAAAATAAACTGTTTTCACCTTCCTCCATGTTCTGCCAGATCCATAATTTGCCTGTCTATATTTTAGGAAAAGATATTAAAGATTTTAAAAGTTAGTAGCTATGAGACAAGTACTAAGGTGTACAAGTGTGTGGGAATGGACTCTCTGGAATACAGCACTCAGTACAGAATTCAGAAACCTTAGTAGTGGAGTTGAAGTGAAAACTAAACTCTATCTATGTTCTACTGAAAAGACAAAATACCTGGGACACTGTTCCAAAAGCATATTTTGCTCTTTTTTTAATAGTCTGAAGAGTTTGGCACCTCTGCCTTGGTTCCAGACTTTCCCTAGTTGGGGTTGTATGAAAATTCAGCTCGACTTGCTTTAATGGTACCCGTTTCCTTAAAGACATACGAATGGTATTGAGAGAACTCAGAGAGGCCCTTCTCTTGAATTTGTCAGGCACGGGGCTTTCATTCTCATTGAGGTCAGCTAGGAGCCGGTGTTTCCTCCAAGCCACTGTTGCTCTGACATTTTGGAGCACAGATGCCATCTTGTTCCAGTTCTTGGTCAAGAACGTCTTTATTTCTGAAACAAGGAAAATGAGAGCAAAGTTCAGGCAGAACAAGGTACAAAGCAGGGCAAAAAAAGAGAAATGGAAATTGTTACAGAATATATTTGGTTACACTTGCCTGAAACGAGAAAAGCAGACCTGAGCAGACTTTTAGTTGGAGTCTTGAAAGAGAACAGGGTTGATTTTTACAGCTATTTAGGTTTGCGCAAGTCCACAAAGAAGTCTTGTATTGCAATTCCACTGCAAAACTCTAGTTTGAAGGTAGAATGCTCTATGAGTGCATTGTTTTGGTCTCAGATCAAGATCTGATATCCCAAATTTTTGCCTTCTTTAATCAAAACAACCTTCCACTGCGAGACAAGTTTACACAGCTGCTATTGTCTCCTGCCAGTTATGATTGCGGATACGTATGTCCTGAAACAGACAGGATTTTTACTGGCATAAGACTTTGGTGGGAAGGGCTAAAATGCTTGCTGTCTATACAACATGACAATTTATATATATATACTTTCCATTCTTGAATTTCACTTGCTGATAAATACGATTGAAATGACCCGAGAGAGCGCTGCTGTCCTACGGTTACAATGATCTCCTTATTAAACGGGTATTGCACAGGACAGAGCGGCGCCCTCTTTCTTCTGGAGGCCACGGGGGTCTGGGGCAGCCCCCGGCCCGGCCCGCGGACACACCCGGGCCCAGGCCCCGGCCCACGCCCCGTCCGAGCCGCTCTCGCCGCAGGAACCCCGCTCTGCTAGCACTGGCCGTGCTCCCCGCCGACAGCCCCGGCAGATCCGCCGTGCCGCCACATCGGGCTAACGGGACAGGGGGAGCTGGGCGGGCCCAGCCGGTGCCCTTATTGCGCCCACCGGGACAGCAGCAACAAGCGTCAAAAGTGCCGCCAAGGCCGGAGGAGACGGGCTCGGGCAAAGGGAACCGCGACCGGGCCACTCTGGCAGCTGCTCGGGACAGTACTCACGCAGTGCGAGGACGAAACCGGGGCCCGGATCGGTACCGAGCCGCCACCTCCCCGCAGCCGTTCCCTTGTGCGCGCCCCCGCGTTTGAATGCCGCGCCGCCCCCCGCGCCCCCGATTGGCGCCGCTGCCGCCGCCGCGGCCGCCGCAATTGGCTGGGCCCCGCGCGCGCGGCCGCCGTTACGGGCTGGCGCGCGGCGCGGCCGGCGGTGCGGCGGCGCGCGGCTGAGGGGAATGCCCCGGGCCCAGCTGCGCCCCGCCCGCGGCCCCGCCGCCTCCGCGGAGCTCGGCCCGGAGAGCCGCGTCTGCTGCGCTAGTAAAAGAACTCAGGCTGGGCTGCCCGCTTGGGTATCCAAGCCACAGCTCGTGTTACTTCTGGTAATTATCGGTCAAAGTCTTAGAAGGTTTTTGTTTGCTTTTACTCCACGGGCTTCTGCAGCTCTTGCTGGAGGAGACAGCTCGTGTAACTGTCCGTATGGGACCGTAAACCATCCGGGATGCCCTCTGAAGCAAATCGAGCAGCAAAGAGGGCCAAGGGCAAAGGATGTATGTGTTCAGCGCTGGGGGATTTTGTTTCGATTTGGTTTTGTTTCTTGCCCAAGTGGCAAACAAGACATGCAAAGCAATCATTTATCTTTAAATGACTTCTGCCTGAAAAAGTTGCTCTAGAAAGAACTGTAGCAGCATCTGTTTTTTTTCCCCAAAGATTTGTTTTCCCCCCACCAAGTTAAACTCAGAGCTGACACCTAAAACACCTCCTTAGCTAAGATTTGGCTTACAGTGATGGGGAAGCCAACCCAACACTGCAGGATACCTCTTGAATCTCACCACTGGCTTATAAACAAACGTACTTTTTACAAATTCCTAAGAACTCTGTTTTTAAAAAAGTTCCACATGATGGTGTTTGTGCCGCTTTGTATTCTCACACTAATATTGACGAGTGCAGTGTAATAAACATCCTTTATTAACAGATGTGTTTCTATATATTACAGCCCTATATTCTGTTCTGCTTTCCTCTGTCCGTTGACTTCAGGGCTTCCAGGTAGCTGAAGTGTTAGACCTCTTCCCCTGTGTTCTCCCCACTCTCTATAGCAAAGGTTTCAGGTTCGTCTCACTAGCAAACTGGAGCTTCAGCCACCATATTTTAAGACTTGGTTTGGATTTTTTGACATTGATCTAGAGACCTCCTAGACTAATAGTTCTGCAAAACAAAGAGCTCTTCTTGGGGGTACTAAATACAAGAGAGAGAGAGAGTCAGGTAGTAATCAGATCCATATGCTCGGTTTCTAAGGGTTGTCTTGATAGCTGGGCATGTAGGTTGGTGCTTTGAATGGCAAGAGTGGGCAGAGGAATCCCTAAGAATAAAAACGGTGCTAATTGAAAAGAGTATGTGTACAGGCAGAGAGATTCTGTGTGACATAAGAATTGTAGGCAGAAAGATAAACAGCAGACTGTAGCTTAATTGTGCTATCAACCTGTTCTTTCATGCCTGTTTATAAGATTAAAGTAGAAATATCTGAGCCTTTTTATTGTAAACAGTCTCTCAGGTATCTGCATGTTTTCTTCTTCTGGATCCACTTCTTGTTTCCATCCATTTCAACTTTTTTATCCAGACTTAATCTAAGGCAGGGTACTAATTGTCATGGAATGGTACCCCAGAAGACTATGAAAAGTCATTAGTGCTAATTTTGCACTGATGGTCCTGTTCAAATGTATACAGCCCAAAGAACTGAGTAATTTTAAATGCTAGGCATCACACCACAGACCATGGTCAATTAATTGCAGCTGATGCTAACCAAAGGTTTTGTAGACAATGTGGCTGCTGTATCAGCAGTTGATACCATTTCACTGTTTAGCTAGACTGAAGGTGAAGGCCAAAATGTTAAAAGATGTGTCCTGTGCTTGTACGGGGAGTGTTCTTCACCCTTTGTTTTTTTCTTTTGATTTAGGTCAGACTATATATTTGATTGTGAAGAAACAAATTTTCATCCACTTGTTTAGAAGCCTATTATGTTGGGATTGGCAAGAAATCTACCCACAGCTTTCTGCATGTTGGTTTGATTTAAGACCCAGAAAAGAAGTCCTCTCAATGGAAGATGACAGCGAACCCGAGCAAAGCTCCTGGGCCTATCTACCTGATGTCTGTCTGAGGCATGTCTTCCACTGGTTAGATGACAGGGACAGATCTCGGGCTGTGTTGGTCTGTAAAAAATGGAGTTGTGCCATGCACTCTGGATCTCTCTGGAGATGCAGAACCATCACCTTCTATGGCCAACCATCAAGGGCACGCACACTGGAGTTTCAAAGTGCACTGTGGTATACCAAGAAATTTGGCAAGTATTTGAAGCACCTTGAGATCAAGTTATCAAATCCTTACAATACTCCCTTTATCAAAAAATTTCAAGTGATTATGAGAGGTCTTCTTTCACACCTGGGTAAGTGTAATAGTCACCTAGTATCCCTGAGCATCAAGTACCTAGAATTAGACTGCTTGATCTGGAAAAATGTGGTTAGGGCTCAGTTTATCAAGAGTTTAGCTGCCTTCCTGAAAAGAATGAGCAATCAACTTGATTATCTTAACTTAAAAGGAGCAAGAATAACTTTGGAAGAAGGCTGTCAGCTTCTGAATTCTCTAAGCAGTTTGACAAATAGAAGCTTCATATCTGAAATCAATATTGAGGATTTCTTCAGTCTCCACCTTTCAGTCTACAGCAGTGCCTTGTTCCACCAAACTATGTCTAAGTTCCACAGGCTGACCATCCTGACATTCAATTATAACTGCATCTCTGATGAACTGCTGGACATCCTGCGGGAGCGCAGCTCTCATTCCCTGTGCACCTTGAATATCAAGTGTCACATCCATGACCCTCATGGGCAAGTGGTCTCAGGAATGTCATGGGCAAACTTGGCCAAGAGAGCCCCAAAACTGAATGTGAACTTCTTCTTTGAAAGAGTCATGAAGCATGATCACCTAGCTAGGATTCTGCTAGAGGAGATCCCTGTTAGGAGCATCAGCCTACGGAGCTGTTATTTTAGTGACCCAGACTGGACAATGAGACCTACCCTCACCAACCTTCTCCCAGCTTACTGGCATGGTCTGCAGGTAAGGGAAACAACAGAGAAGCCCTAGTGCAGTATCACAAAGCTATACAAAGTAATCATGTAGGCCTTCTGCCTAACAGCAGCCAGCAACACAAGTTCCTGACTGCTTTAAGTTTTACAATCAGAGGGCAGTTTTCATAAGTGAGTAATTTCAGTGTTTCACCCATAATGTCGTTAATGAAATTATCCTTGACCAGTAATAACCCTCCATAATGCTATCAGGCTGCTCTATTTTGGCAATGCACAAATGTCCTACAGCACATCTAAATTAACTAGTGCCCATGTCAAAGCACTTCAGTGTCACAAGGGATGTGTCATCAAAGGTTTGCAACAGCTGACCCACATAAGTGAGCTGCAGGTCTTTGCATGCCAGAGGGAAACATGTGGCCTTACACCTGATGGTTGCTGACAGCTTTTTGTAAGTCCTGTTCCACTGCGGAGTTGCCAATAAACACCATAGATATATAAAGCTTTCTAGAAACCCACTGGCTCTACTCTTGTTGCTGGGATAATTTTCATTATGTCAGGTAAGACCGTGGTATGACTGCAGGTGCAGCATTTTCTAATAAATGCACAAGGGGTCACCCCATCTTAACAGGAGAGCGATTTACTGTAGAACATACGCTGTTGTCATAATGCAAAACAGATCCTCAGCTAATACAAGGTACAAAACTGATCTGCTGACATTTTTTTTGTTAACTTGGAAAACTATTTGTTGAATTCTAGTTATTGCATGCAACATCTGTTTAGTAGTACTAACAGTGTTCATTTTTTTTCAAGAAATTAACACTTGAATTAAACAATGACCATGAGTTGCTGGACAATGAGCTGCTACAGCTTATCTTATCATGCAAGAGGTTGTTATTTCTGAAAGTCTGGGCATTTCTAAGTGTCAACTTTATGGAGAGACTGCTACAAAACCGTGCAGAAAGGAAATGCATTTTGACTACCATAAAGGTAAGACTTTGTGCTTCAAAATTCCCATTCCCATTCTTGCTCCTATACCCAAAGGTCCCCATGCCCAGGCAAAGTTAACTTCCAAAAATGTTAATGTGACTGTCTTCCCTATGTTATGCCTTAGTACCAAAGAGCTTGGGAGCCACTCACAGGAAGGAGGTTTTCCAACCTTACTTAGCCACATACAGATACTATAGAAGTTTATTATGAAGTCCTGAAAATTCCAGAAGCCCTTCCTAGACTGGCACTCCCTCTGTCACCTCTAGTTCAAGCCCTCTCCCACTTCCAGGGTTTCTCAGTTATCTCTCAGGCTCAGTGCTTATGTCTATGCTTAAACCCAGGAAGGTGGACTGAATCCCACTAAACTGCAAAAAGATATAAACACATCACACCCTTCAGGGGTCCTGTGTTGGACTGGGGCCAGGCCACCACTGTAGCTGGTGTACACCATGCTGACATGCTACTCTCTGTGCTACAATCTGAATTCGGTAGGTCCTCATAGATCTGTGCAGATCCCAGGGATGCATCAGTTATGGGGGTAAAAAGAACCTTGTTCTTCCTGTCTGAGTCAGCACAGGCAGACAGCCGGGACAACCACAAAACCACAGCTAAAAGACAAAGAGTAAATTTACTTCCCTTCATTTGCTCACTGAGGCATCCTCAAAGCAACCCCCAGGCAGACACACACAAGTGGAGATAGAGGCACAGTTAAACTAGCTCCGTGCCAGAGGATCACTGGCTCGCGTTCATACTGGGTTATCAAGGCCTATTCCCATCTGCAAGGTCACCTGAGAGATTTACAATCCTTCTTGCTAGTCTTCCACTATTTAACCCATTCCTCCCAACACCTCCCAAAAATTCTTTGGCAGGAGATTATGTTTTTAGTCAGTTGGGAGTGGGAAGAGAGTAAAGCCTCAAGATTCTGTTCCAATTCAAGGAATTTTGCTTCTCTAGATTCCTTATTAGTCACAGATGCTTCTTGTTGCCATGAGCTGTAATGGGTTGAGCTCCCTGTATCTGAGAGACATGACTGCTGTTTGTGCACACAGGTCAGGATTTATACAGCCCAAGATGACAGCACTGAGGAGGAACGGCTGCTGGCTGATATTTACAGGAAATTCAAGTACCTGATTGACTCAGAACTTAATTATTTTGTCATCACCTACCCAATGGTGTAAACTACAGGAAGAGAACACCCAGTAACATCTGCATTAATGGATACTTTGGAGTGCTTTAGTAAGGGATTTGAATTCTGACAGCAGTGCCTCCGAAAGGGAGTTATCATTCCAGTAAGAGAGATCCAAGGGACAATTTCAAACTCCGTGCATTAAAATGTTGGACTTGGGAACTGAACTCCTTTGTCTCCAGCATTATTTATTCTTGCCTTTGCTTTGGTTTTCCTTACCAGAACCAAAGGAAGCAGTGATCCCTTTTCCACCCTTACAGGCATCTCTGATAAAAAGAAGACCCTCCTCTTTTTTCAGCACTTCTCATTGTAGAGCTTCAAACACTTTACCACTGAAGCCCATCTCATTGTTTAATTTTTATGACTAGGGAAACTGAGGCATGGGGTGAACAAGTGATTTTCCCGAAGTCAGCCTTGACTTGATCTCAATTCAGATGCAGACAGATGCACTATCTAGTGTATCAGTTAGATACGTTAGGTCCTGTTAAGTTGGCCATACTGTCTAGTTCTTACCAGCAGATGCTAAGATAAAAACAAAACGTTGCATGGCCAGTCCTGAGAGACATCCCTCCCACTTGCCCAGCTTTCCAGTAAGTGATTTATGAGGACACTCCTGCTCTGGCTTCCACACAGCTGCCTTTTGACACCTTTCAATGCCAAAAGGTATCATTGGTTACACATGAGAGAAACACATAAGAAGGGGCATTTCTCATTATTCTGGAATTTTATTGCCAAATGGAAGATTTCATCAAACATTTTAGAGCATAGATAGTTCTGAAACAGATAGCTGTAACTACTAGGTCTGTTTTAATTACCTTGTGCAACCAGACAGCATTGAGCCAAGCCAATAAATTTGGAAGTTTGCAAATAAAATTTCAGCAGGATCTGGTTCTTTGGAGCACACTCTCCCAGTATAATGACTTCAGTAATTGTTTATGCAAACAGACTCTCTCATTTGCATGCACAGCACTTCATCAATGTACAGTGTGTTCTCCTTGACCTTGATCTCTTCCTCCAAGGAAAGCTGTCGGCGGCTCAGGCCTTTCAGCTCTGTCTGAGCCTGTGCCAATGCATCCTTTAATCTAACAGAGAAAACAGAGGCAGGCATTAGTTGAGAACACATGGATAGGGCTTTTTCTCATAAGGGTTAGGAATTCTGAGCAAGAAAAAGAAAGATGGAAAGGGATTCACAGAGACAATATCCACTGTCTTCCCTTAAAGTCTATCCATTAACTTCCCTTAAAGTGTCCTGCCCTTAAGAGAAAAGAAATTCCCAGCTTTTCAGGGAGAATAGTTGGGACCCATTGTTATGCTGACACACTAAATTAACTAATACCACAGATTTTCCTCTTGCATCATTTCCACTTGCCTTTGAATATTTTTTTTAATCTCTTGAACTTCACTCATCAGGCTGCTGTGCACTGTGTCATAGCACAGTTCCACGTTAGGGCGATGGTTCCTCGCTTCCAAGCGGGTTTGAGCCACTTTTACAGGTGCTTCCTTATCAGCGATTGCTTTCTTTAAGGCTGCAATGTTCTTCTCCTGTGAGGCAGTCTCATCCATCACCTTAACAAATCCAACAATGAAATTCTGCACACTGCCTCTTGCAATGTGTGAAACCATCATCGTCATCTTTAACACTTGTAACAATCACAGTAAAACTCACAATGTTGTTATTTCATGTAACGGTATTTTGCAAAACTTAGCCAGGAATATGATTCCTTCATTGGAGAGCAGATGACACTGTTCTGATTGAACCCAAAAATTTATGCTCAGCAATTAATTGTTAATGTTTATACTCAGTTTTCATGTGTCAAATTTTGAGCATATTGACCCTGCTGTTACCAATTACCAGGCTCTTATATCACAATCCTGAGAAAGCTATAGGAGCCTCATGCAACTAAAAATCTCAAGGAAAATCCTGACTTTACTGATGGCTACAGCAACATTTAGATTGAAGGAGCAACTCCAGAAATTTGTCTCTTTGGTCGTGCACACAGAGCTAAGAAAAAAAAATCTAAACTTACTTTTATGAAGAAGGGAACAAAAAGGAAAAAGTGGCAGATAAGTGCAACCCACTGGATTGGGAAAACTAGTAGATAATCCAAGCCCTGTATTTCCACTTTTTCACAGACTGTCCCCTGTGACTTACCATTGCAAGAAGTGTCTCTAGCTTGTCCTTGGCATCCTTGACTTCCTTCACCCTATTTCTAAAAGCAGCATTCACCATCTCACATTGCTTGCGCATGTCATTTGCCGTCTGTGAGAGGACGCCATCGATAAGTGCCTTCAGTGCCAAAGAATTGTTTCGCTGCTTGTCAGCCTTTTCAACATTTATGTTTGAGAAATCTATCCAGTCCTCAGGGCTAACAAAACTGAAAGAGAATCAAAATAAGATGTCACCAACAGACAGCAGCAGGCCCTCTATGACTTCATAAATCTGTAACTGTGCCACAAAATCAAGAACAAAGCAGCACTTTTAACTGCATGTCCCAGTAAGTGTCATATGTCCAGGGAGTGCTACAGATACAAAAGAAAGACTCTGTCACAATCATTTTGTAATGAAGTACATGAGAGTCAGATGAAAACAAATTTGCTAGAGTCATAGAGCCGCCTTCTGTTACTTTCCCCCGGCGAAAGGGAACTTATGAGTTATCATGGCAGGAAACACACATAATAACCAGTATTTCTTTGAACATCTTTCATTAATAAAGCTGTTATTATTAATAGTAGGTAGCTATTTACACAACACAGTCACTTATTTTCTCAGAGTTCACCTATACGACACTTACAGTACCTGCCTGGAACAACAGTTGAGAGGTGCAGCCACAACAGTATCCCCAGATATAGAGGGTTATGCTTGTGCAGCTTTGGCTTGCAGGCGGGTGTTTGAAAAGTTCCCCAAAGGGTTAGTTCCTTGTTTCATTGGGTGAATATATAAAGTTGTAATTGTCATTTGCACGTAGCAGGCAACACCATCCTGGGTGTGGTCTGAGTTACATAACCTGTTGTAGGTGCTGGCAGCAAGGGCTGTCAGTCTCTTGTGTTGCAAGCTTGCCAGCTGTTACATAGCAACAGTGACTTTCTGAAGCTCTTGCACACACTGCTTTCTCAGTATAGCTCCTCTTTTCAGCCCATTTTTCTGTGGTAGCTATTTTTCCATTTAAAGATTTCACACTAACCAACCCATGCAGAATGGGCACATTTGACAGCTCAATGTCTGAGTCAGAAACTGACTCAACACCTCATGGGTCCCAGTCCAGCGCTCTCCCCACTGGGACACCCTGGGAGAGGAAAGATCAGTAAATCTATTCTGTATTTAAGCAATGCGTGAAATTCTTCCTTAGCTAACTGTGAGCTTCCAAAACTTTAAAAAACCTGCAGTTCACTGGGAGCACAATTATTGTGGCTTATTTCACAGACATATTACACAGATACAAAAGTGATGGACAGAAGTATAAGAAACAATTAGATGGTAAAAAGATAAAGCCTGTTTTACACAAAACTAATCTTGCTGTTACTGGGACAGCCCGTATTATCTGTATAATTATCAGAAGTTTGTTGAACTAAAGAACCACTTACTTTCCTTCTAGTTTCATTGCATTATCAGCATATATAATATGAGGAGTGTCGTTTGTCAAGCTGGCACAGTAATCATCAATCGTCAAAGCTGTGAATTTGTCCTTCAGATCCATTTCCAGGTCATATTTTGCTGAACGGTTTCGTCTAGGAGAAAAAACAACCAAACTCTTAAGACCAAGTGTAGGCATTCACAGGTGTCCTTAATATGCATCCATACATGCATTAGGTAATTCAAATTCTGTTACAGAAATCTTTGTGTAAGAACTCTTAGTTGTCAAGTCACAAAATGTACAGTATGAAGCTGCCTTTCTATAAATCGATGGTACAATTCTCATTGAAATTAAAGGCACAGGACTGGATCATGAGAAGACCAAGGATGAAGATCAAGTGCAAGTACTTTGTATTCTGCAGAACCTCTCACCACTACTGACTGAGTGGTATGAATTAGGACTGACCTCCTGCTAGTGTTTAGCATTGAAGATAACTTAGGACCTGTGCTCAGCCTGACAACTTCTCAGTATTATGGCTGTCTTAATTTTTATCTAATTAGTGCTCTGTTATGCTCTCTGCCTCTGCACCTGATTTGCTCATTTGTTTGTTCCAATGTACGTCCAAGTAAAGCAATAATCCCCTCGAGAACTTCAGCTTCCTTCAGCAGTTCCTGTTCCACTTCATCATGCACCAAGTCAATGCCAACTCGCCTCTGCCTACACGAAAAAAGAAAAAACCATCAGCCACATTGCTCAAATGCCTGCATTGAACAGAAGATGATGAAGTTCCACTTTCCCCAGTGGTGTAACACCCAAATCAGACTGTGACTTCACTGTAAAGAGAGGTGGGCCTTTAGTTTGCAGCCTTTTTTCTTATTTGTTAAAGGTTCATTACCTAGACTTTTTTTTTCTTCTTGAATGCTCACCTGTACACGAGACACTTTTGGGCAATGACAAGGGGCTCTTTGCAGCCCTCCAAAGCTCTCTCCAGCCTATTCTTGAAAGTCAACAAAATCTCTGTCTCATGAACAATTTGTTCTAGCTTGTTATCTAATTCTTGCTTCCAGAATTTTATCTCTTCCCGTCTCTGTTCTATAGAATCAAAATAACAAACATGTATTAATATGGGCCCATTTTACGAGCAAGGGGACTGCAGCTCAGATCTTAGGTACGGCTAAAAATAGACTTATTCTATAGTGGAGTGCCTGTAGTGCTGTGGGCTGTGTGGAAACAGTTTAGCAACCCTGTGTCAGGAGGTTTGGTTGAGAGCTTTTTGTGTATTTTGTTATAAAAATAGTCTGCTTCAAAATATTTTATAAAATATTTTTGATTTTTTTCATGACATCAATAAGCATGGCATTGACATATACTCCTGTTCATTATCAGCTAAGTCCTTCTTGAACACACAGCTCAAATAACACATCTCGACCCTGGCAGAAGACACGGGATTACCTAATTTCTTGTTGACATCACTTTGGGTTTTTTGAGTTGTCTTTTCTATTTCATCCACCAGCCTCCAACTCTCAGCTATCATGCATTCTGACCTGGATTTCTGGGACTCTGTACTGGCACGCTGCATCCTGTTTGCAGTGTACCATTCTGAGGGATGAAGTTTAGATGGATCTTGCAACAGTCTGGCCATTGCTATTTGCAAAGTTTCTGGATATAATGCAGGTCAGTTCTTGGAATATTGAACCTGAAAACAGAAATAGCATTATATTTGGCTGCCAAAGCAAGAAGGGGAGAAGATAGGTCTATAGGGTTGAGAAATATTTTGTTCTTTTTACCTGCCAAAATGACACTGCTATGAAAAGAAGATTTTTTGCTCAAAGTTCCCCAAAACTTTGCTGATGTGTAGGGAAGAAAGTACTGATGTGTTTGAAGTGGGAGAATGAAGAAACAGAAGAATTTGTGAGTGGAATTTAGGAGGAGAGAAGTGGATCTGACAGGGAAAGATGGACTATGCAATAGGAAGGAGAAGGGAAAGGAGACCCCTTCCTCATCGTCATCATCATCATCGTTATCGTTATCATTATTATCATTATTATTATCATTATCATTATTATATGTTCGCTTTTATTATTTATTATTTTTTGATAGTTCCCAGAGCTGTGGACAGTAATTCTGAATTGATTTGTTGTAGAAATGCATAAAGATTGTGAAACAAATGAGAGGCGTGTTAAGTATCCAGCTATCTAAAATGTCAGTCATAAAATTATCCTTAGTAGTATGCTCTATCTTTATGTCAGCAATATTCTTTCCTGGGAGAAAAGATTCTGGGAGCCAGACAGAGGAGATGAAGGAGATAAAGAGCTTGACATCAGACGGTACAACTGTGTCCCCTCCGTATAGCTCTGCTATAGTTTCGATCAGAGCAGTTTCTCCGAGTGAAACCCGGCAATGTTCCAAAAGATCACAAAATTATAAAGAAGTAACGTTACTCAAAAAGAAGCAGAGCAGAGAGAATGTCATGTTTCTGAAAACGTGGTCAGTCACCTTGAAAGCTGAGGAAACACCCAGTGGTGGTTCTCCACGACGTTATTGTGGGACCAGCGGGACTTCATGCCGTTTTGTTGTGAAAACCCCGTATCTCATGCTGTCCTGCCCCAGATTGTAGCGACACTGACACAAATTAGAACTACAAACCACATATCCATTCATCAATGTCAGCTACCGTAAAACACAATCTCCTTTCAAACCGTTAATATGAAATTTACAACCGATCCTGCAATATGAACTTTACGACAAAAGAAAGCTTTAGTTTTACCTCAGATGGTTTTCTCTACCGACTCACAGGGGTAGGAAACGGCTCCAGGGCCGCCGGGGCTGCGCGCACCGCACGGCCCCACACGCGCCGGCCCCGCGCCCCCGCGGGCCCAGCCCCGCGCCAGCCAACAGCCGCGGGCGGGGCGGCCCCGGGCAGCGGGCGGAGGCAGCGCCGGCTGCGCCCGCACCGCGTCGCCTTTCCACGCCACGCGTAAGCGCCCAGTCGCGGCCGGATGAAAAAGCAAGTCCTCTGCTGCACAGCAATAGGGGTAAGCTAACACCAGCTTGCTCACAACGTTCCATTGTAATGCCTTTAAAAAGGATTTTTCAAAGGAGTGGTTCCTCACATTGTGGATTTTGTCTGGATGTAGAAAATAGGGTCACTATTTGTGAAACGGCCAAGTCCTCACTCTGGAAACGTCTCACGTTTTCTGTGGAGGAGTCTAACCAACCAGCATTAATGAGACTAGATCTAAATTAAGTATGTTGCCATATTTCTTGTTGGGTGCATAGAAAATACCATGAATAGTCTTATTCATCAGAGAATCAATCAGCAGAACTGCTGCCACTGTTGAAGTAGGAGAGTTCTCTACATTGAGCTCACCCTGCAGCATCATTAACTGCTTTCTTTCAATGTTGCTGAAATCACAAAGCAGACTAACGTAATAGGTCTGAACAGTGGTGTTCCACTAGAGTCCAAAATAATCCACGAAGAAAGGCTGAGAGGGCTGGGGCTGTTCAGCCTCCAGAAGGCTCATCAGAGAGCTTCTGGCAGCCTTTCAGTACTTAGAGGAGGCTTCTAAGAAAAATGGGGACAAACTTTTCAGTAGGGCCTGTAGCGATAGGACAAGATTTAACAGTTTAAAACTTAAAAGGTTGATTTAGACTAGATATAAGGTGAAGTGGCTGCTGGAACCCAGGGCTAGCTCTCAGAGCTCCGGTGCCACGCCAGAAGTGAGGAACTGACTCTATATGAGGATTTACCAGAGGCAGAACCTTTAGAGCCACTTGCTCTCAGGTGCCAGACGCAAGCCACGACAGGGACCAGGCAGAGGAGAAAGGAGGAGGCTCTCTGTCTTGAGGTTCCACAAGGGAGAGTTTACTCCAGATGAAGGGAGCAGGACAAAAAGCCCCTAGCTCTCTCGTGTAAGGGGTGTTGTACAGATACAAGTCAGGCAGTGGACACAAACAGCAAACTAACAGGGAATCCTCAGGGGAGGAGTGAGGGGATTACATCCAGTGTCTGAGGCCAACTAGGGTAGTAGGGTGGACAGGATGGGACACATGGGCCAGTGGCGCTTGGAGAAGTAGGGGAATTCCAAAGGGGTGTTGCAGACAGGGATTGGCCTGAGGTTTAAGTGGCAGGGAAGGTTTGGGAATCAAGGGCTGGGTTGCCTTTGCAGGCAGGGAAAGGGCTGGACCAATAGATGGGGAATGGCATGAGGGACAGCTTCGAGGGAGGGTAAAACCCAGGGGTAAACCACCTCAGGGACAACCTGGGGGTACAACAGAAGGAACCACTTAAAAAGGAATCAATAAAATAAATTCGAACTGCAATAATAGGGAAAACATTTTTTACAGTAAGGGTGGCAAAATATGGCACAGGTGGCCCGGAGAGATCCCCATCCCTGGAAAAACCTCAGGTCAGTTCAGAGCTTGGGCCTGAGCAATCTGATAAAGCTGAAGTCATAGAATCCTTGAATGGTTTGGGTTGGACATCCTTGCTTATTGCAGGAGGGAATTGGACTAGATCACTGCCACAGTGATCAATCCCTTCCAGCCCAAACTATTAGCTCAGTATGTTTGAGCATGGTGCTATAGCTGCACCAAGGTTGTGAGTTTGTTCCCTATATGGGCCATTCACTTAAGAGTTGGACTGGATGATCCTTGTGGGTCCCTTCCAGCTCAAAATATTCTGCGGTTCTATGTTAACTCCTCTGAGGCTTTATATAGACATAGATGCATTTTAGCATAACCAAAAATGGCTTTTAAATAAATGCATCTTACACAAAGTAATCCCATCTTTTATTTTGGACACTTTAAAACCACCTCTGTAAGCCAGGCCAGGTTTAAATTAATGATACAAGGTTGAACCTTTGGGATAGTTTTATACGTAATTACATATATTTAAAATACATGTACAAGAGTTTGCATGGGTTTGAGCGTAGCTTTAGATTAAACACTTTAGTGGAAATATCACACAAAGGGAGAAGTGATGAAAGACATTCATCCAGTTATTACACATGAAAAGAGAAAGACTTTGCTGCTATGGGAAGCATAGTCTTAAAAAGTAGATGATGTCTCTGCTGACATTATCTTGGAAATATTGCACAGAACAAATTGATTTAGGCTTTAAAAGTAGGATCAAGTTGTCAATAAACAACCATAGATATACTTTTAGATATAATACAGAAACATTAGAAAAGAAACAGTCCATTTGTGTAAAATATATACTATGCCAACTTAATAGATTGTTCTTTTATCATTCATGCTAAACACACTGTCATATATACACACATGCTCTGCATTTTTTAAAAAAATAAAAATACTGAAAAATCAATTTGGGGCATACATTATATACTTTAATTTCAATTTAATCATACAATCAAATAGTTGAGGTTATCCATATAGAGCAGACCTCTTAATGCACAAAGCTGTAAGTTTTTCTAAAAGTACGTCATAGCACTATCTCCCTAACCCTTACGCACAAACCGTCAATAGATCAACTCAGCTTACAGTCTTCAACTTTCCTGCAAACAGGTGGCTGGTTAAGTCCCAGATATTTTTACGATCACCTCTCTGAAGTGGGAAGACTTTAGAAAACCAGTACAAATACCTTGTGGATAGTTGCAAAACCAGGCTAAATTACAGAAAGTATGTAGATTCACCCTGTTGAATTAGCAATAATTTTACAGTCTAAAAGTTCCTTTATATAATTATATGCTATTAGGCCTAAATTGGCCAAGCGCTTACCTGCGTCTTCAGCACTCACATCACACAGTAAAATCATCTATGACCTCGGGCTGTGAAGGAATGCGATGCATTAAGCCAGTATTGCCCCTCTTGTGGTAGTTATGGTGGACCTTGGCTCTGCTACTCAATAAAAAGTATTCTACTCTAAGAATGTAAACAGGTGTATTGTGTGTGCCACTTTTGGACAGATTTCTCCTCATGCTTATCCAAAACTCCTACAAAACATAAGTACAACGTGTTTATCCTCACAGTGGTAGGGCTATAGGCTCACACTTACTCCTCAGGATTATAATCATTTAAGAGAAAGTAAAAAACTGAAGGCAATGGCACTTATATGCTAACAAAACAGTTGCTTCATTCATGGTTTTTAAGTAAACTAGACTAGAAAGGGAGACTGAAGTAATATCATATTTCAAATGCAGTTGAACTTATGTACTTTTTAACTGAAATTCAGAGCACACAGAATCATGACTGGAACAAAAATCTTTTAAGTAAAAGCTCTGTGTGGTTTTCTCCGATTTTACTTTGTTATCTGTCACATCATTCTAAAAAATGCAATAAATCTGAAGAATGCTTGACATATTTTATTATAAATGGTCATCAATACAGAACCAAATTAATCTTTCTAAATAGCTACAAAAGGAACAAGGGCAGGTGAAAAAACATCCTCTAGAACTAGCATGAGCAGATGATTTGTGGCTTTCAATTTTTTTCCTTCTATGAGCCTGTTCTTAGGGAAGAAATCATTTTAGAAGGCTTTTTTTAGTCCAGTAAATCTGGAATAATCTAACTGTACTGTGGTTTTAATACTAATGTAACTGAAAACTGAAACTAGCGCAAAGCTTTTGAAACTATTTCAAAACTCCCACATCTTTCATATATATTTTTTGCGTATTGTTCATTTGCCTCAGAATCAGCATCTGTACTGAACGAGTTGTAAAGAGTTCACTCTTGTCCACACTGAAGAGCTGCTCTCCCCCTGAGTCTAGGTAAAAGGACATTACAGGCTTGTTTCTATTACAACTGTTCAAAGGATTTTGTACCTTGCTAGCTCCTACCTTTTCTGCAATCCTAAACACAATCTCAGACAAAGAACAGTCCCAGCTGTTGCTAGTCTTACCAAGAAATTAATTCAGGACTGCCAGTAGAGGCATTAGCAACCCTCTCATCAAATACCATTTCAGATTTGACCATTACAGACAAATGCCATTATGTAACGTAGTAATCTGTCACTACACTCATCAGACAAGAGGTTATCCTCTCTTTATGCTTTAAGAGAACAAAACAATGCCTGTTTGATCTTTGTGTGTGTATGCTAGAGTGGAGGGGTAGGGTTGGAGGAGAGGCATTATTGCTCTAGTGGTTGAATACTCTAGGTCATTATTTGCTTAACAGAATTTTCCTTGTCCATCTGCTATTTCTTTTATACTATGTTCAACAGAGAAGTGAAACTGAAGGTGCTATCTTCTGTAGTTACCTGCATTTTAAGATGGAACACCTTCATAGCAGAATCACTGCATAAAATTACCCCTAGCCTTACAGACAGGAGAAGTACATTTGCTTCCTGTGATCTTTAAAGAATAAAAATCCTACAAATCCAATCTACTACTAGCACCAAAATGACAATATTTGCCTTTGCCAATGTCTTTTTGTCTTTTTCAAACCTATTTCCATATTACTGACATGGTGATGTGATCAACACTTCAGGGCACTGCTCAGCAATACTTCAGTCAGCCAGCGACACAGCTGCATGTAAGCAAAGGGACCGTACAGAGCAAGAAATAATACTGTGTTCCATTTGCAAAATGACCCGTCTTCCCATTAGCATGCTGTAGTTAACCCTTCTGGCTGGAGAGGTGTCAATGGTTTTATTCAAAACATCGTAGATGACTGTACAGAGACTGGACATAGGTGAAGACGCACATGGGATCTGGCTTGTGACCCATCACCATCATGTCTTCCACTTCTATCAGACGGTCACAGTGAGCCATTTTCCTGTATTAACAATAAAACAGATACACCAAATCAAGAGTTACATAACTGCTTCCAGGATTCATTTGATGCTCTGATTTGAGCATCATTGAAACATTTAAGAAATCCTGAGGTTTACTGGCAGCATTTCATTTCACAATGAATTGAGCAGGGTCAGGCCGGACATTGTTATTTTTATGACCACGGAATATTCCTGTTCTTTCTGTCTCTTGCTTTATACTGGGATCTGATCTAAAGCCCTGGAGGGATGGTGCTTTTTTTCACTATCATTCACATTCCTTATTATCTGTAGCATGTAGCCCAATCTCACACTACTCTGCCCATGTCTCAGTTCTTGGTTAATGTATAGGGAGTTCCAAAAGAATGGAAAAACTCAGGAGGAGATGAGATGTGCTGATGAAGGCCCATGTGGCTGTGAATTGTTTGTTCTCCACCACCCCCGTATCTTCAAGATGTGAGTGATCTGGACCAGCAGATAGGAACAGATCTGCAGAGGCTTAAGATGAAAAATCAAAAGGGCAGGGATCAATTTTATCAGCATATCTAGTACTGGGGTGAACAGCAATAGCTGAGAAAATAGCCTTTACTGACACTCAAATGAATCAGTAAAAAGGCAATCATAGCCATGATAGTAATTTCTGTAATTTTCTCTCACCTAATGTTTCTTAGGGTTGTGTTTATGGTGTCTTTTGTTCACCCCTAAACCTACTGTTTATATAAACTGAGCTAGAAGAACACTGCAGCTTTCCTTTGAGAGTTTTAGATAGTTTTTTTAGAGATCAATCACCTAAAAGTATCACAGAATCTCCTTCAACTCACTGACAAGCAACAAAAATTTTTATATATACATATGTGTGCACTTCTAAAAATACTTGTATCTCCCAAGTTGGTTCCTTTGCTAGAGGCTGTAATAAGGAGAAACAAAATTATGTCAAGAAATGTGAAAGGTTTTTTCTGAATGGCCAATGGCAAATCCAGTTCTTTAAGTTACCTCATTAGCCATGTGTTCCTACCTCCTCTTATCATTTGGAAAAAGTGTACCAAACCCAGCTGCTACCACATGGAGAGGTCTTACCCTAAGAACCATATTGATATCAGCTCAAAAATGTTGTTACTATCTCTGACTGGCACGTTCAGATTCATAATGAATTTAACAAATAAGTTAGCATTTAATTACCTGCTATACAGCATAAAAAAATAATCTGGATAATATGACTGAGTGTATTAGCTCTGCTAATACCTGTTTTCAGAAATGCAGTTACCTGGTTGAGATACTGAGAAGCTCTCAGCCTTAATCTGTACTTACAATGAATTCAACTTTTGTTCTTTTTCAAGCAAAACAAGGTACAGTCAGAGATGAAGCTTCCCACATGTTCTGTGTGTTCTCTCTGCAGAGCTTTATTATCTTTTTTGACATGATACATGCAAGCTAGTAATACTGATGCCTTAAGTTTTAGCTTTCATTTTATCCAGATTCTGTACTGCATTAGTATATAAGTCTGAACTTCATATAAAGTGTTAGCAAGTTGTCCTCACAGTTTAGTCAGACAAAACAATCCTCTCCCAGCCGAAGAACCAAGGACACCGTTGCAGCTTCAGGCCCAAAAAGTATAAACAGCAGCAAATTGAGGAGAGCAGTCTGGGAGGATGGGGCTTCATAATCTGAAGCTGTAATTGGACAATTAACCCCAATATGCAAATGGAGCAAAACTTACGAAAGTGTGAAAACATGTGATCCATCGTCCATCTCGGGTGTAGCCTCGGCCAGGTTCTTACTGCCCAAGGTGTATCCTTTGAAGGCCTTTTTACTAAATACCTACTTAATTCCTTTAACACTGTCTAGCCTCTGTTCTAGGTAGCCTCCCAAGGCATCAATACAGAGTCAAAAAGAATAATAATTAAACTCTTCACTGCTGCCCAGGTGCATTAGACTTGAACTGGAAGCACTTCACAGAGCGCCAATGTACTCACTCAGCCGTTGTGAAGGCCAGCTCAAAGTTCTGCTTGCGGTTAGCTGGGTCAAGCTTATTATAATCAAAAGCTTCAGGAAAGAAAGAATGCACAAGAGCACAGAATGCCATCCCATCATTCCAGCTCGACGAGAAGTTCTGGAGATCAATGTGCTGTCGTGATGAAAAAAATACACAGGTTAATGCAGCACAAGGGAACAAATAAGAGCTGCTTTTGTTCAATGCAGTTTTCTATCATTCTTTCCCACCAGCAAGGGCACAGGCTTTATTTTTTTTCTTCCCATCTTTGTATGTCCGTTTCATTGTTGACATTCTGGGAAAAAAATGGCACACTCAGCAATTAAAGCTCTTTGTCTGAAATACCCAGATGCAAAGCAGACACATAGTCAAGGTCCCTGATCCAAAGCCCACTGAAAATCCTGTGAAGAATCTCAACAACATCAGTGAGCACTGGAGCAGGCCCGATGCACCAGCTCAGTATTTGTGGAAACTTAAAGACACTGCTTATATAGAACCGTAATCACCCTATGGAGGATTTAAAATTGAAGAACAGTTCATTTTGTGAATAACACTAGATAAAGACTATGCTTGCTTGCTTTGGCCAATTCAGTATCTGTTTACACACAGATAGGTAGAAATATAAGAAAAATCATACCTACTGCACCACCTGATTCTCAAAACAAATTCTAATTGTTACTTTTAAATGCCACAGTGAAAAAAAACATATTTGTGCTCTTGTCTCATGTTGCTTTCCCATCATATAAAATTCAAGCCCCAGCTTTTCTGGTAAGCAATATATTGTAATTTTAATTAGTTCTGCTTATTTGTACTATAATGTACAGTTTAGCAATATTATGCACATTTAGTAATGTTGAAAAACATGCTGAACACATGCAAAAAAATCCCTAGAAGAAAAAACTCTGTATTTCTTTGACAGTTGCAGTTTAAGGCCAGGTAAAACGAGTAAAATCTCAACTGCTGTATTCTTACAGAGACAGTGATGCTACCTCATAAAAAAGTTACTCACAGTATGATTCAAACTCAACCATTTATTACAAATTCATTTGTCGAATACTAACAGAGTACTTGGGTCTGCATGTAGCAAAATGGCCATAGACTCCATGTATTCAGAACTTGTCATGTATAATGTGAATAAAAAATTACAGCCTGCAACTAAGAAAAAAAAGTCTGAGTGTATACTGAAATTTTTATCCATAAGCACAAAAAGGTTGGCTTTTAGAAAAACAGTAATGCATTACTTTAATAGACATACAGAATCTCATTCATGCAGTCACTGACAGTCTTGAATTGCTGCTTATGCAAACCATATTCATGTCACCCACACAAAAAATTGATGACCTTGAGGAAGTCAGCTCATTCTCTAGCATATTTTACATTCACCCTTTGAGCATGGAATCTGGCAAATTCTCTTGAAACAAAAACGAGAGAAATGAAAATACTAGCATATCTTTACCTTGTATCCTACGGTTTTTGAGCGACACCAGTCTAACAGAATTTGTTTAATGCTGCTAGCGCTGGCAACCCCAAAACTGAGCGACCTCTTCAGCTTAGCTCTGGATTCTCCTTTTCCTCTGTAAAATTAACAGAGACCAGATTAAATTATATTCTAGAAAAACTTATATTTATTTGTCAGGAACATCTATACAACTTTGCCCAGGTCAGCCCCTGTCCAAGTGATACTTGAGAAACATGTTGCTGAAACCTTGAGTTGTTGGTCCTGCAAGAAAAACTTAGTTTTTATTAAACGAAAGCCAGAATTCCAATTCCAAGCCCTCTTTTCTTTAAATCATACCCCCATCAAGAAGTGTCCATATTTTGATCCTGAATGTATGGCAACAGGCAGTCACTATATTTGCAGTCTCCTATAATGATGGAGAAGGCAGCTTTCACAGAACTCTTCCCTGATAAAAGGGAACCCGCTGCTTCAGCTGAACAACTCCAAAGTCAGAGGAATCTGTAGCTGTGAATTTCCAAGGCTTGGTCTGTAAGTCAGTGAAACTTTAGGGGCCTCATATTGTCCCTTAGCTCGGAGAGAGTTCTCCCACCCAGCTGTACTCTGCTAATAACTGACAAATACTCAGGTAATAACTGACAAATTAGCTTCCCATTACCAAACCGTTCTGGAGACGAGAACTCAGACGTACTTTCCATCATCGCATTCGAGTTTCTCAAAAAGCGCTTTCCTGGCCTGCGTTCCCATAGTCCGCGGGAGCGTCTGAGACCGCACCAATTCTCGCCTCCTTTCAACTTGGCGATGCACAGTAGGAGGAGGTGAGTGAGTACTGGGGGTCACCTCACAGTAACTGTCAGTGGCACTGGAGTGAAAAGTATGTGGTAAACAAAAGAGTAACTCTCTGCAGTGACAAGAGCCAGCATAAAGGTTCAATTGTTGTCTCTAAACCTTCCAAAAGATCCATTTCAAGAGGACCTGCATGAGTCAAAAGCAATGTTAATAAAAGCAAAATTATTATTGACACACAACAGCACTTAAGTATTGAAGCCCCTAAGGTACTGTTACAAATAAGACACAGCTGGACAAGCCATAAGCACTTTGTAGCGCTGAGCAGAACAACAAGTAAAAACCTTCAAGAAAAAAAAGAAAACAAAAAAAAAAAAGTTGTGGCCACACAAGAGCACTAAATCCCATCAATTTCCAACTTCAGGGTTCTTGGAGGCTGTGACATTTTTAAAATGAAACTTGAAGAATAAATCAGGAAGTACTTTTGGAAGTTTTACTTCTAGCACACAGAATTCTGACCTTCTGACAGTGTTGCTTTACTGACTGCAAGCTGTATATGTGATTGAGAAATATGGGATTATATTCTAATTTGTGTTTGTTTGAGCCATATACTGCTTCACTGGCATTAATGAAGCAAGCCAAACATTGCATTTGGAATTATTCCATATCAGAGAGATGGGGAAACAGGCAAAGAACAATGACATCAGCGTCACGTGTTGATTTCTGGTACAGATGGAGGTTGGGTATGACAACAAGTTCTTTAGGGTGCTCAGCGTATCGTGACTCAAATACTGAAGTGCTGATGTTGGAACTACCTCAGAGGAAATGCAATGCCTAATTTGGGATTGTCTTCAAGGCAGATACAAGCCTAATTTAAGAAATTTAAACTTTCTTCTCTCCAGTTTTTTTCTTGATGGATATTTTGCGTGCTAAGCATGTCTGGATATGCCAGGAATCATTGTGATACCATGTAATCCTCTAAGCAACTGCAACTCTTGAGTTAATAATGAATGTGTAGTAGTCCTCAGCAAGGCATTTATCTACAAATCAAACTCTAGGCTAGCCAAACTAAGGATATTTGCTGGTAATTGTATGTTCGTTTCCAAAAATAAACCCAAAGTACTAATTTCAACACAGAATAGTATATTTAAAACTGTTTTCAAAGGATCTGACAACTTCCTCCTCCTAACAAAAATCCACCACTATCAAGCACTGATACTGATTAAGACTAAAACAATGTAGAAATCCATAGTTAGGTCTACTTGAAAGTGCTCTGTAAAATTCTGTCCTTTCTCAACTCTGTTCCACTTGGCCCAGAGGAAAGCTTACAGCCTTTAACAGGCTCAAAATGTAGCACCAGTGACTCATTTGTTCTTTGGTGCAGTGGTGGGGCAGCCTGAAGAAGCATCCCTCACGAAAAAAGGAGCCAAATGCTAAGTGCTAAGGCTATCCAAAGCTGTAATCACAGGTGTGACATTGATGTACAGCCTACTAGATGCCTCGTGAAAAGAAAGGATTAACCAGGATATGGTGTGAGGATTAACCAGGATATGGCCCTGATATAGGAATCAGAGGTACAAAAGAGCAAGTCATGCAGGGGTTTTAGGGGGAGTAAGTGATCCTCAAACTAGACATATAGCATGATATATACAGCAGGTTGCTGATTTCCCCTGAGAAGTACAATCAATAAATAACCTGGTACGTTTCACCTGAGAACATTCAGGGTATGTATATAAGCACTGCTGTGTTGATTGAAAATAACTACGTACAGTACATCACTAGGATGGTTTTAGTACAGGTCATTGATTGGTTATTCCCTGAAAGTAGAAGTGTGGTTAAGAGGAATATGCTCATTTACATGTTGATGTACATAGCACATGCATTACATACATTAATGTAATTTAATGTATGTACATACATACATTAAACGAACTACCTATGTTAATGTAAGAGATTATGGGGCAAGTAGATTAATGTACAATTATACATCGAATGCTTAAAACAGCATCTGGGACTCACCTGTTTTCCAAGTCAGCAGAACACCTGTCCCTTGAGACTACATTGACCAAAATGGCCTAACAAAAAGTCATGAAAAATGCATACCTTTCACCAGTTTGGGCTCCACTACGCAGCCCGTAGTTCACAGTTGAGACAGGCTTGGTGACAGAAGTAGCATTCTCTATAGAAAAACAGGTAAGATGCATTAGTGCAGAAACTTTCCTCATGTGCTTTCCTGATGGACAGACATGCATTGATTTTTACTCACCACACTGTAAAGCTGCAGGTCTCTGCCTTCCATATGAGCTAACAAGCTGGGGAAGGATTTTCCCCAGCAGTTCAATTCTTCTCTAAAATTGTTGCACTGCAGCGAGGATAGTGTAAGCATACCAGAAAGGACTCTGAGAGGATGTCTTTGATAAAACTGCAGTTGGAAGGTCAGATCACTTCAGGCCCTCAGAGAAGGGCACGCTGCCACTGACATTTCAGTTAAAGGAAAAAGTGGTGCTTGCAAAAGTCATTCTAGCAGACAAGCCCTGGGGAGTTTAATGTAATTGAGTGCATAATTTAAATTGATCTAATTTCTACCAGGAAGACATTTTAGTTTGTAAAGTAGAACAGACTCAAAGTTGCAAATGTGGCTTAAAATCAACTTTGCATCTTCCTCCCTGCACCTCTGAGGTTCTGCCTTATGTACTTTGCCTCTTAGGGCTCAGCTCCGGACTCTAGCTATGCTCTGTAATTGCAAAACAGTGGAGCGTCTTGCCCAGTTTTAATGTACCAAAGCCAAAACTTGTTGCATAAACCAGCAACTGATTTCTGGAAAGCTCCTTCTATACATGGACTGCCATCTTAGAAGCAATCCAACCTGCTCACTGTCTTACTCTCTGAAAATGCAGAATTCTCCCCTCTTCTTACAGATGTGATCCAGATCAACTACCCTTCTCATGTAAAACACACTGGTAGATGCCAGCATACAGGTGTGACAAATTTGTGACCATTAACAATTGCCAGATGTTTATGCCAATCTCAGATGTTTCCAGATGAGGAGGAATGTAATCCTTATTCCAGAAGGGCTACATATTTTGCTAAATAAACTGACACTTGAGACCACTGTGAAATGCCAGTACATTGTGCAGACAGTAACAACTTGATGACAGCAATCAGAGGTACTTTTGGAGAGAGCTCAACTCATCTATTTCAACTGAAATCAGAAATCCGTAAAGCATTTTGTCCTTTGCCACATTATATTACAAAGGAGACTCCTTACTTTTATCTTGCTCAAAGTAATTTGCTTCAGTATATGTGGGTGGGCACAGCACTTTCCAACTGCCTTGTGTGCAGTCACAGTTTTCACTTGATCAGCTGAAATCATCACTGCTCAAGCTGTCTGCCTGCCTCACTTTTCTGGCACCTGTGGTTTCCACTGCAGAGATTGCCTAACGGTACACACGTACATCACTGTGAAAATAAGGGTAAGTACCCCTCACTTTGAACTGATTGAGAATCTGATGGAGTAGAACAAGTGTTCGTGACTCTACGAGTCTGCATACAGACTTGTTACCAAAATTAGTATTACCGTGTACCTACAAGTCAAAACAACATGCTCAGATCTGAATCCCCCGAAGAACCCAGAATCACTCTCAATTTTTGTTGCACAAGGGCACGCAGATAGGAACACTCACCTCCAGTGGCAGATGAGTCCACTGTTCTCATTGTAATTGAATTCCAGTCCTTCACTGTATGAGCACAAAGACAAAGGAAGTGTTTGCTACATTTTTAGTTTTAGTAAGATAAAAATTGAAAGAATAACCGGCAAATAATCCCTATCTCTTGCTAGCAATCCCATCCCAGTCTCCTTCTGTAGTTTCTGACCCATATATATACTCCAGTTCGTAAGTGTCACAGTCAAGGATGAATGGCTTCCATATGAATTTTTTTTTAACCCAGTTCCAATATAACTAAGATTATGAAATCACTGACATGTGTATTTGTGTCAGACTGCTGTCAGTCATTCCTTCTTCCAAATGACTATTGGAACCTGCTGGCCAAATATCTGCCTAACTTCTCGCAGGGCCTCCAGTCCCAAAGCACTAAAAATGTCCACAAATTTCATGAAAAGAGCTGGGCATGTTTAAGAGATTCAGTAACTTATTGAATTCAGTAACTGTGCTGTAAGATATGCTTCACTAAAAACTCAACTACGTTAGGCACAAAAATTATCTGCAGATGTGACATTACAGCCGAAAGCTCCAGCTAGGACCCACAGTATTCCAAAATGGAGTGTCCCACAATGGGATATATAGCCGTAGAAGCAAGGTTTCGTAATTACCACTAGGTCACAGGAGAATACTCATAGCGCCAGTTGAAGAAAGGAAAGGGGATGCAGCTTCAGCAAGTTCGTTTTCTCTTTTACCTGGCTGGTTGGAAGATTTTACTCCCGTTGTATTTGCGCTCTTGCCCTGTCCCAGCAGGCAAGAGGATGTATTAGTTGTTCCTGTTGGACAGATGTTCTCTCCTGAAAACCTCTCAGATGTCCTGGTTACTGCAGTAACGGGAAGGTGGGGCATCTGTAAGGTGACTGCAGGGGCATGGGCTTCGGGGGACGAAGATCCTGACATCTGAAAACAGGTCAGTTCACGGGCGACTTTTGCCTGACCTGAATAAAAAAATGGGAGAGAGGAAGTAAATTTGCAGTTTGTAACAAAGCTACAAACCAATGTTCATGCAACAACTGTATTTTACAGGTCATTGGACTTACTCATCTGTGAAACATTGTACCATTTATTTAGCAGAAACAACCCTAGCCCAAGTGACCCTTGCAGCGATCACACTTACTCTACGTGAATCTCAGCAGGAACAATGTCTTCAGATCGTTAATATACTAGCATTTGCATTTGGTAAGCTTCTCTTCCTCTGTGCAGCCCTCACTTGCAATCTCCTGCCCCGGTTAAGGAAGCAGCATTTTTGTTCATGGTTTTATGAAACACTGTATGACCTTCTCTAAAGCGGAGATGGTAAGTCTTTCCTCCACTGAAAGATGACAGAAGCAGACGGGTGACTTGCAAGATGTTTTGGGATGCAAGACTCCAACGGCACCCACCATGGTCTTATCGCTCGTGTCTCCAGTTACTGCAGGAGTAATGGCCTCCAAATTATGAAACACCGTAGTACATGCTTAACGGTAAAGCCAGAGTTTAAAAGTTAAACTCCTAGTTTTGAAATAAAGTACTGGTGCCACCAGGACAATATCCATCCTGAAACTATAGTAGATTCTAACCCTTCCAAAATGTGAGTCCTGCTCTATGACTGCCAAGATCAGGTATTTTACGAACAGTGCGGCTTCATTTCCTGCCCTGTTCCTACCTGATGATGAAGATCGATGCCCATTTTCAATGATGGAAGAACTAAAAACTCTTCTAAACTCAGGCTTCTGGTGGTCATCCAGGTCTACACTCTGTCAGAACAGACAACAGACATGACAGTTAAATTTTAAACAGCAGCAAAAGTGAGAAGAATATCCTGAAACACCTGCCAAGAACAGGTCATCCTCGTGCAAGTGACCACAAAATAAGAAAGGAACAATTACCTAACCCCAGGAGCCGAGCCTGCAAATGAAGCATTGGAAATGCATTAACACAACTTAAATCAATCTTCACACACATGTCCTTACTGGACCCCAAGCACCTAAGAGGTGTTATCTTTTGTTAGATAAAGGTATCACCATCCACTGCAATGGTGATAAACAGAAGACGTGATGTAACAGTGGTGAAATTGATTGAAATTGCAGGGAATAATGCTGTGCATTCTTTTTTCTATTATCTGCAGAAAGAAAATACAGTATAAAAACACATTGTACAGGCATTACAAAGTAAATTCAATTCTAAGACACTACAGCTATTTTATGATCTGTAACTTCTGTGAGTATAGCTTTTTTTCTGGCAAAAGCAGAAATTGTCCTCATAATGGCTGTCAATACAATTACAGAAAAATCAGCCAGGATTTTTTTTTTTTTTTTTTTGGTGGGTTTAGTAGGAGGTTGTGGGGGTTTTGGGGGTGGGTTGTTTGTTTGTTTGATTGGGTGGTTGGGCTGGGGTTTTTTGGGAGGTGAAGTGGCATGTTAAACCGTGAGGAACTATGTGATTTTTGGCTGCATAACTAAAGGAAGAAGAAACTGCTTTGCAGATACATGATTACTGCAGTTAAGTTTCCAAAAAGAAGCAGCAGCTACAAGTAGCAGAGAGAAATTCCCCAACACGCAGTCCACAAAAATGTTCATTGATTATGTAGTTATATCCAGATGTTTTACTTTCTGGGAAAAACCCCCTATTTTGAAACTTTTGAAAAAGGTACTGTGCATGAATAAACTCGGTTAGCACTAGCTGCCAGGACTAAGAAAATTACAAATTAAACAAATACTTATTATAGAAACCATGCAGAATCAAGGGTTCAGAACTTTTATTGCTGCATTTAGTGCAATTGAGATCCCAGTCAACAATTACTGCCCAAATCCAGAACTGAAATGTAAAGCATAGCTAATGCATCTCCCTAGAATGTACCCATGATACACAGTTAGAACTGTTTAGCCATTCATGTCAGCCATTATGACCAGAATGTGAAGAATGCCTGTGTAGGCTGTAAACATGAATCTGCTTTTATAAACTGGGGAGGTGTGGGTGAGTAAAATCGTCAAATGACATGATTGTTGCAAAGGTCACTTAGCATTCTACGCACTGAACTGGCTTTCTAATGCAATGTCAAGTGCTGCATTACCTTATTTCATGCAAACCTGACTGCTACAGTTTGGCTAACAGTGCCAAAGAAGAAACTGATACCAGGCTGGAGGATGGGGAAGAAGGCCCATGTGCTGACAGAACAGTGGGAGGATCTGAGATCAGATTCTGATGTGCATTTAGTAGTGTCACGCTGAAGTACTTTCAAAATCCACTTTGGAGATGCCAAGCTTCTGACAAACCCATGTGTTTAGCAATACTACTTCTGTCAGTGCTGGTTACATAGATGATAAGTAGCAGAGGGGTAACTACACATATCTGTTCTTAAGAAGTACACATTTGTACAACTCATGAGACAACAACACGATGAAGAACTGATGAAGTTGAAGAAAAGAAAGTTAACACTAATATTTTGGATGCCTTATCCAAGCTGGCTTGTAGAACTAATCTCTGTGTAGCTCAGAGGTCTCCGTGTAATGGAGTGTGATAATACTTTCCATAGTTATAGGGCTGCTGGAATTCCTCCTTTGCTGCAAAGAAGTTACACTTTGGAGATCCTTAACTGGAAGCTGCAATTATCACAAGCCTGTAGTAAAAATTCAATGCATTCAGAAAAAATAAGCACCAATTCGCAAGATTAGAAAAAAAAATACAATTGTAATTTCCTCGCTGAACCTCTAAGGTGCATGTCTGTTACGTCTTCAAGATTTTGTCTGCAACAAGGTCAAATTCTAGAAGAATGACAGACACAAATTATATTACTCTCACTCAAATGACAGATTTCAGTCATTCACTGTCATTCATAAAACCACCAACTACCACAAGGGTCACAATAAAAATCACTGGTTCTAGAAATGCTGTTTATCTAGGAGAAGTACATCCCCTTCTTAAGTATGATAGGTGAAATTGCTGCTTCACTTTGATGAACAGTAATATTGCCACTGACTGCCACAAAGGGAAAGTTCCACACTCTGTTCCTTGCAGATATAGAGATCACTGATATATCAGATACTGGGAACAATGAAATTTTGAGGAAATGCAAACAAGCCAGCTAGACACCAGCAAGAAGTGTACCACATTTAACCCTTAATTCTACTACCAGAAAGCCATTGTCCACCAGACAATACAAGTATTCTGTCTGTAACTGACCCTGCTACGTGAAGAAAAAGCCTTGAACACCACGAACACATTAGAAAAGCTATTGCACTGAAGAAAAACAATAGGAGTACTTTGCATAGAACCTTTTTTGAACTAAGCCTGGATATATACAGATAGGAGGGAACAATTCTCTCTTAGCAGCTTCAGCAGGTGCCTGTGGCTATGCCACAGTGAATTAAAACAAAATAAACAACAACAAAAACAATCTAGATAAGGATCAAGGCGACCTTGAAATGTCACCATTCCAAAAGGACACTTGCAGGAAGAGAATAATAAAGACGTTAAACCAACAGACTTCCTTTATCAAACACGGGAGTTAAGATAGTTTGGAAATAGGGTATGTAATGCTCTATTAATCATGTAATCTCCCTGTCATTATAGAACTATAGAACAGTTTGCGTCGGAAGGGATCATAAAGATTATCTTGTTTCAACACCCTGACATGCGCAGGGATTCCACGCATTAGATCAGGTTGCTCAGGAGCCCATCCAACCTGGCCTCAAAGACCGAGAGGGATGGGGCATCCACAACTTCCTCGGGCAACCTGTGCTTCACCACAAGGCCACAGTGAGGTTTCCCTGAAGTCTTCTCTTCTCCAGGCTGAATAATCCCAGCTCTCTCAGCCCATCTTTGCTGGAAATACATAGGTCATTATATATAGGCAAGTCGTCTCTTATGCAGTTACTCACAGGCTGACTAAGAGCTGGGTGCCATCAGGTCATCAGGGAGAGATCCCAGTGGGGAGTAATACTTGTTTAGACCTTCATAGGTGGTCATAGCCAGCTACCTATCTCTCTGTGGCTTTGACCACTGCAGGCAGATTCTCTGCAGCTGTCTGTCCAAGTTGTACAGAAACTCTTCTGACAGTTTTAAAACAGGACACCCTTAAAGTACTTTTAGTCCTCCCTCTTAACAATGGCATCATGCTTAATCACAAAAACTATGGACATATTGTAAGTTATTGCCAAAACGTAAAATCAGACTAACAAAAGAAAGATCAAAACTCTTCCTTTGTAGATCCTCAGTAGCTCAGGTATGGCTCCAGGATCCAGATCTTTGAAACTACCTCTTCAAATATCCGCTATTTTGCACCTTTGTGAAAGCAGCTCTCAAGACTCTGGCACGGTTAAGAGAGCTGAGTTGAAGTCTGGTATCAAAACAACAGAAAGACTCAACTCCAAATCAGAGCGGCTAACGGCCATTTAAAATTCGACTTAAACTAGCATTTAGTCTGCTCTATATCAGCTTTCAAGGACATCATAGCAGAAATTGCCCAGATTAGAATTAAAAGGAGATTTGTGTTCTTGCTTCTGAGCTGCGCTTGGAATTCCCTGGATTCATTTTTTTTCCCAATGAAATTACCATGAAAAATAATCTAGCAATATTAGAAAATAATGGCTCAGATACCAAGGATGCTCAGAATCTCTGGTATCCAATTAATGCTGCATTGACCGCACAGTAAAAACGAACTCGACCAATAAATCTTTTCAGGAGCAAAAGAGCACATCTTGATTTGCAACTATTTCCAGGTCAGTATTATTTGCTTCTCATGTCTTGCATTATAGAAGTACTTACTAAGACTAGAAGCGTCACCAGTTTTATTATAGGTGCTCATGTATCTGAAAACATACACTGTCCCATTTATGGTATTCTGTTTTAAATGCTTCGGTCATATAACAAGAAATTGGAATCAACTGAAGGTACAGTGTTCATTACAGAGAATCTGAGCAACCATCCCAGCAACCAAGGCTTGGTCTTTCACCATTTGCATGCAGCCACATCAGAACCTGACCCACAAACTCATGTTTTCACTGCACAAATTTGGTGTGTGCAGCTGTAGCTGCACCTCTCATACTTCTAAGTACTGAAATTCCCTTTCGGTCAGCTCTGCTAACTTGGGAACTTCTCCAACCTAAATTGTTGGGAGGGCACTGAAGAACGATCAGCACTTAAGTGATCTTCCTTGAACCCCCAAAGCAAAGCAGGAAGGTTCCCATCCAAAGAAAAGCTCATACTGTGCTTTAACACAGACTAATACCTAAAGCTGGATATTGGACGTAACATTGATGCAAGACTTTCACAGACTGTGAAGTGCACACCACAGCGTAGACAGTGGCGATGGAGCGAGTGAAATGGAGTGAGGGACCACAGTCCCTTGTCCCTTCTGTATCACTCATCTTACTTCAATTTCTTGCAATACAAGCAAGTGTAGATAGCTCCGCAGAACAAAAAGGAAGCAGTCTGGAAGTTGTATGGATGCTGCTTACCTTTGTCACATGGGGAAAAGGCAGCAGTTGCTAGAATGTATTAAACAGCAGTTTTACCTTGCCATTTGCCCAGAGGTAGGAAGCCCAATGACCCCATTCACAGGTCAGTAGGAATGAAGAGGGCTGGAATGGAATACAGACTCTGCTCATTCCCACCAATTCTAGTAAATTTAACTTCCAAAATTTTCTTCTTTAACCCTAAGCCTAATAGACCACAGACCAGTTTTTTAAAGCTCCAACAGTCTTAAAACCCCCTTGAGACATGCTTAACCAAGAGAACGTGAAACAGGCTTTCATCTGTGAAAGCCAAGTCTCTAGTACTTTAGTTTTATGTGACTGAATCACAGTGCACTGACTGGTTGCACTCTCTTGGCATCAAGGGTGGCACAGGAGCTCTCAATTCTTATCGCAGAGACAGACGCAGAAAAAGAATTACACAAAACATCTCAGTACCAGATGAACTTTCCACTATTGGGATTTCTGTGCACCAAGTTACAGTGCTCCATTACACTGCAGAAAGTTTTATCACTGGGAGGGATGACTACGTTTGTGCAAGTTTAGGTCACAGAGACCACAAAAGCTTGTGTCAACCCCTCAGGGATGAGCTGCAGCAGTGAGGGACAGTGGCTGAACAGCAAAACTGACTCACTGCGGGATGTTATCTAATGGAAACCACTGCCTGCTGTATGCTAAGCTATTCACCTTTGCAAGCTTGCCAACTGGCAAACAGCATTGCTGGCACACAGATCCCCCAGAATCGAGTCCAAAAAGGATACAAAAATATTCACGTACACACATACATCGATAGCCTAGACTGCCCCATCTTCTCTTATTTCTAACCACAGAGAACTGACAGGTTGCTACCACTCTAACCAAGATCCCAGTCTGACCAAAGAGGGCCATTATTAGGTAGCTCTCCAGATGGTATCACAGCCAAGACCATTTCTCAGAGCACCTCCCAAAATACCACTGACCCCGCGCCGCAAAAGAGGAACCCCGTGTACCTAAACATTATCCCGTGCCAACGCAATCTGGCAACACCCGTGAAGCATCCCTGCATGCATACCCTTGGCCCTCCCTCCTGTCGTCCCTCTGGCCGCTTACTTGGCTCCGGCCAGCAACCGTTAGCTTGGTATGACCGGAGAATGCGCCGTCGGCCGAACCCTGCGCCGGCGAGCCGGGCCCCACGACTTGAGAGCTCTCTGCCGCCTCGTTCACCCACTCCTGCGGCAGCCCCGCCGACCTGCCCAGGGCCTCCACCTGCCGAGACAGGCGCTCCAGCTGTACCCGCAGGCGCCGGTTCTCCTGCTGCAGCTCAGAGACGGCGTGTGCCAGGGGGCTGGCGAGGCGCAGCACCTCCTCCACCTGCCGGCCTACTCCCTGCTTGAACAGCTGGATGTCCACATGGATCTCCCGGACGGCGCCCCGCAGCGTGTCCTCGTAGCGTTCCAGGCCGTCGCAGACAGTCTGCGCCTCCCGACTGTTCAGATCCTCGATCTCGCCGGCCATGGTGTCCGCGCACCGCAGGCTGCGCGGGCAGGGACGCAGGAGGGTCGGGAGCTGCTATCAGCAGACGCGGGACCGTCTCGCCCCCCTCGCCGCCGCCTCTCCTCCTCTTTGAGACCTCCCCGTGCCTCCCGGCGGCCCCTAGCCCGTTCACTAAGCCCGGCTCCCGGCGCCGCTCCTTCTGCTGGGATGCAGGGGCTCGGCGGGGCGCACGCCGCGCCCGGGGCAGCCGCCGCACAGAAGCGGCGCGGGTGGTGCGGGTCGTGCGGCTGCCCGGTCTGCCCCGCTCAGCGTACACTCCTTCAAAGGGGGAGATGGAATTTCGGGAGGCAATGGTGGAACAAGCAGGGGGAAGGGGCGGGGCCACGGGCTCGTTCACAACTGCTCGGGGACTTCGGGGCCCGAGAGGGCCGGGCGCGCTGGGCCGCGGGCGGGGCCGCGGGAGCGAGGCGGCTCGAATCGGGCGGCAGCGCCGGTGTGGAGGAAGGAAAACGTGGGAGATGTGGGTCGGGAAGGAAACGGAGAAAGACAGAATGAGGGAAGGAGGGGTTAGTACCAGATCTTCCTCGGGTTGCTTGGACGATGACGATGTGAAAGTATGCACAGATTGTCTCTTTAGCGGGGAACACGGAGGCAAAGGGAGGAGAGAACGGTCTTTGAGGGCATAGAGACGGAAATGCACGCGCATGCACCCGTAGACACACTGCCAAATTTCTGTGCGTTCATGGGCAGAAACTTGTAACCAGCATGTTCACACTTACACGTTTCCCACAGTGGACTGCAATTCCATGAGCATTCGTAGAGCTGCCAAGTCATCCAGCAGATCCAATCTGTGTGCATGGTGGATGCGACACATTTCTGTCAAGGTAGCCAGAGCCACAATGCACAACCCTTTCAGGTGTATTCTTTGCTGCAGCACGACACAAAAAAAGCCTCACAGAAAAAGGGAACCTGAGAAATATTTTGAGCAAATTTGCATCATCAGGTAGCCTATATATTGCTGATGATGTCAGCAATTTATGTCAGGAAGCTACAGCTTCTTTGGTACCATTTAACAGTTGTCAATAGTAGCCTACTTGCAGCAGCAAGTAGCTAAGCCTGTAAATCTGGAACATGCAGGGAAAGTTGGCATTCTACCAAGTCAGTATGTGTAAAACTCTAAAACAATAATAACAGAATTCAATTACCATTAGCTCACAGGCAATTTCTTAACATAGGCAATCTTATCTAAAAACAATATATATATATATATATGTGTGTGTGTGTGTGTGTGGCTGCTGCTGTTGACAGCTCATAGCTAATGGTACCAATAGCGTAATTCTTTGGAAAATACTCTTCTCTAGTAAATATTTCCATTTTTACCATTTTTTAATTGCCAAAGAAAACTTCTACTTTTTCACAGAACAATTATCTAACAGACATTTTACTTTTCTCACAAAGGGTGTTTTGAAATAGAATTTCCAACCTATTCTCACCTAGGTCTATCAGAACCAAGCAAATAAAATTGTTTGGCTGTTTACAGACTCAGCAACCGTAGGGTAATTGCAAACTGCCAGCGCTCTTAAAACTGCCTCTCATTCATGCATTTAGAGCAATTTACAGTACAGGTGAGGATACCAACGGTGTTTTTCAGTGTTGTTCTCGCTTGTACCAGGAATTATGGCAACATTGAAATCACGGTAGCGGACGGTAACAGAGCATACACAGGAGCACGTGTCCGCAGATGTACATGCAATCGCACGCACCCAAAGGCAGCAATAGGAGCAGCCATTCCCTGACTTGTGCAAGGTACGCAGCTCCTTGGGCTGTGTTCACTCACCACAAGAAGGACTATTAGTCTCCGTTACACCTAAGCATGCCAAGCCCTGTAAAGGGTAACATTTAAGAGACAACAGTCGCTGCCATGGCTGCAAACTTTGTTTTCTCAATACTGATCTCGGGTATCTGAGACATGGTCATCCTCTCCTTAGCAATCACTATGCGATCATGTGTCTGACAGCGTTCCACAGGCAGTTCCAATTCTTTCCAGATCAGAGTTCTAGCTTTTCATGGCATAAAGCAACCTGATACTCTGGGCTAGTTCCAGCTTACACAAGACTGCCACCCAAGGGGAAGGCCTCAGCAATAGGACATTTTTTGCCAGCACCTGTCTCAAAGCGCTCTATTACAGAAGAAGTGGAAAAACTCTACAGTCACTTCACACAAACCAGTTCCTTATTCACATCTCCTCCTTAGCACCTGCTTCAGTAAGCACAGCATCTTACAATGTGGCTTATTATTTATTTTACACAGCACTCAGCTCACCCCATCTGATAAGAGGCGACAGCACCTGAAATTCTGAGACCAGGGCAGAGGCGGGTAAAAAGGAGAAGCGACCGCGAGACTTACGGATATCTGGTGCGCTGCGGGAGCGATTCGGGCTGAGCGTCTCACAAGCACGTCTTTTATTAGGAGAATGAAAACCTGCTATTGTATTAATTCACCGTTGGGTTTTGTATTTGAAAGGAGTAGGATTGCCCGATACTATGGGAAGGCAACAGCACCCTAGCATTGTCCAGCTGGGGCGTTGCCAAAAGACATACAAAACTCCAGCTAAAATGTCCCCGAATCAGCTAATTACAGTCTTCATTCTAAGAAATATCTTTACTGAGCATCTGGAGATTTTCAGGAATATCAAAAGATCAGTAGCAGGCTGTTTTTGCTCATTCCTCCTGTGTAATCTTCTGCTAGGTGCCCCACCATCTCACTTTGTGTTATGTTATGGAATTCACCAGTGATATTTGACCATTTATCAGGCCAGGGCTTGGTAATGGCTTTCCTGTCTGATAATGCTGGTTCATGAGCTCCTCAAGCACCCTTCCTAAATCCTCCAACACATTCCTGTGTACCATGTAAAATTCCCACAGTTTGGTTAGAGGCCTGACTGTTACGTCTGTTTGTCTCTTTTCCTGTCTGGGATTCACTTTTTCCCAAATGCTCTGGTTTTCCAACTTGTTATTCTTCTTGGCTCGCTACAAGCTGTCCCTCTCTTTCTTGTTCTTCAGCAAACCGATTCCATTATGCCCTTTTTAGAAGGGAGATCCCAAGTGTTAAAACATGCTTACGGTCTGTCATAAATCTGTACAAAATTGATATTGCGCCAGAGAGCAGTCAGCTTCCTTCCTTCAACAGGAGAGCTTTAACCCTTGGAAGCTGCTGTGGCATTTTGGCCTGTATAACACAGGTAAGGCAGTTAATGTTCATTGTATTGCTGACTGTACTTATCAGTTGACAATAGAGTCAGACATTTGCCATACAGCCACGTAATGATCACAGTATGGTTTCTAAAGGGCTGAGAAAGACTTCTACTGCAGATAGAACCCAGACCTTGCATTAAGCTCAATGGTTAGGATGATCTGAAGCTCCTAATTGAGGTAAATATGCACATGCTATGCTGGTAATTTAAAAGTTAACAGGGCAACTTCCAGTCTCAGTTATATTATCACTAAGGTGAAATTATTCTTTGAATTCCTGAAGTTACCTGATATTTACCGTTATCTCTCTAAAATCAGAACGCAGGCTTTGGTCTTGATTTTGAGGGTTGCCCATACCAAGTACGGGATTTTTTTCCTCCCTTACATGCCAGAAAATGAGCAACAAAGGAAGGCAATCTATATCTAGGCTTACAAGAGCATTCACAAAAAGAAGCAGAGGAAAACATTTGTGTTTTGCTTCATCAAAAGTATTTTATCCCAACTATTATTCATTATCAGAGCAATGAACACAGAGATGTGAAGAGGGGCAGTAGTGTGTTCAACAATGACCTTGCTTCAATTCTCTTAATATAGAGCCAAACTCATAACCGATTTCTTAGATGCATATGCTTCTTATTGCAAGCAGAAGGCATCATTAAGTTCCTTAAGAAAGCTAAGACTTTTTTCCTCTCTTTACAGATAGGACAATACCAGAGGCATTTTCTGAGGTGATCTGTCCATAGCACCAGCGGTTAAACCACTGAATGAGAACTCAGCTTTGTAGAGTTCCCAACTGCCTTTCTAGCACCAGGCCTGAGCTTTGCTTCTCTGCTGCTTCAGCGACTGTCCCAACAGCCATGCAAGGAGGATTCCAGGGCAGCACACCTAGCCAACTGCATCTCTTGGCACCCTAAGCTATGTCCATTAGCAAAGGAATATTTAGGACTTCCCCAATAGAAGTAAACCTGTACAACTTCCTCATATTTCACCCTAAAATCAGAGAAAGTATGGGCACCTTTCTAAGCTTCTGGTTTAAAACTTTCCCATGAACATCCACATCAAATCCTTCCAGAATCCCCCTGCCTCCGTTCCTCACAACAGGTTTAGAAAGGTGGTGTTTTCTTCCATAATTTACACAGTTGGGGCAGTTCCTTTACCAGTACCCTGTGCTGCTTGGTACATGTTGGAAATTTTGTTGCAAAATAACTTTGCAAGCAATACCCAGAAGTGTCGAGATGCACAGCAGAATAGCAGGCATTTGACAAAGTATTATCCTGAAACCTGTGGAATATACAATGCCTAGGTTCCCACTCTGCTACTGCATTCCTAAATGAGCTTCTTTACAGCATAGAGCAGCACTAGGCTGCCCACACCAACAGTGGGCAGTCTGTGTCATGGGCAACAGCAGCAGTATGCCTCTTTCTACCCGGGAGCTTGCTTTCCTGCTGTGTGCAAACCAGAAGCTCTGTCAATGGGATTAACCAGTAGCACTTAGTACCGGTAGTCAGGACCTGAAGCTTACCTTTCTTTAGAGTACATGCAGAGTAAACTAGGCTCTCCTTTGAGAGATCTTTGAAGATTTGCTAAGATTCAGAAGGCTCACAGGCAATTAAAGAGCCTGGCTCACACAACTAAGGAACACACAACTTTTCTCTGAAGGTTTTTAGCAGCCAACAGAAATAGTGCTCGGTAAAGGTCAGCAACTCATCTTTCTAGACCTAATAACAATAACAGGGCCAGCACGGTTGTTCCGTGATGACACCCACAGTGATTTATGACCTACAAGGGGCCGCCTTACGGCAGGAGCACATAAAATGCGGTAATACTAGTTGCAGCTCAGAGGGGTTAACAAAACCTATGGCTGAGGGTAGGAAAGGCTATTCTGCCCTTGTTTGCTAGTGTGTCTGTGTGGCTTTTAATAGGCTCCTTCTCCCATGGAGAACTGGGATCCAGTTAAGCCAAAGAGTTTAGCAAGAAAGTTGTGAAAAGACCAGGAAGATTAGTTTTTGATCATTACTTGCAGCTACACTTTTATGGCCTGCAGGCAGTTATTTTTTCACATGTATTTTATTGACCGGGAAGAAGAGAAGATGCCCAAATTGACAACTTATGTACTGAATAGCTTGGCTGGGGGAAATGCAGGGCAGGGTTGCATGCTGGAAGGACCTCTTTCTAATTTTGTGCCACAGATGGACAGATGGGAAACTATTCCTGACAGCTGAATGCAATGTGCATTCATCACTTGCAGCTTTCCCTAGTAAGCACGACACTGTAGCATCAGGAGTGAAGACTGAGTTGAAGAATTACCTCTTATCAATCAAATTACAAAAGGGTGGGGGGAGGGGGAGGCAAGAAGAAAAGACAAGAAAACCCCAACTGAACTCTCCTCTTGTCTACACCAGGTAGACCCATTAATGAGACTAGAATCTATAAGAGACTGAAATAATAACTGAGTGAATTCCTCCTCAGCACTTCATCAGCACAGCTGCAGAACTGACATGCATAGAAACAGAACTGAAGGAAGAACAGCAGCATTGACAGCCTTGATGATAAAAGGATAAAGTTGCCAGCTGTCACCAGCTGTCTTCCTACAACCCAAGTAACTGTCACTGAATCCTCTCTGGAGAGGGCACATGCTCCACAGATAGCCTTGTCAGTCATGCTGTGCTTCTAAGGGTAAGCTCAGTCTTTGACCATGTCACAATTTTTCTAAGAAAGGCAATAACTGTCTCCGAGTGAAGGTTCCCTGCAGAGTGGAGACACCAACTAAACGTGCAAGGCAGAAAAGCCTCTGTAGGAAGGATCCTTTGCTCATGCAACAAACTCAAGCAGGTGTCTCTTGTGGAAATGTGGAAGTCGAGACAGATACACTGAAGATACACTGAAAAAGCTCTTGGAAAAACTGGATTTAACAGCCCCATACCAAAATAGGCCACTGCCAGCTAAAGGGACAGCAAGCAAGAGCCTGCAAAACCCTTTCCGTGTCCAAGACACGGCGCAAGCTAAATGCTATTGAACCTAGATTGCGTGGACTCTGTCTGAAGCCAAGGTACAGCACAAGGTGAAGACAAGAAGGGAGCGTCAGAGATCAGAATAAGCAGTACTTCCCTCTGCAGCAGCTCCTAAGGCCTCTTCCTCACTGGCATCCGCTTTTGCTCCCAGCAAAGGTTACCATAGCTACAGCAGCTGTGTGGAAATGACAGTTATTTGGTTTTAAAAGAAAAATCTCCTCTACAAGTATTTTTACATTTACATTTTACTACTCAATTGCTTTATATAACCCCACGGAGCTATGGGCATTAAGACATCCCAAGGTGGGTCAGAGCCTCTTAATTCAGACCTACAACCTATAAAATAACTGTAATCGTTACGTGCAATGCAATACAAGACAAAGAAAGCAGCTGCAGGACACAGCTAAACCCACTGTGTGACCCAGCCCCACTCACCCTGTGCAGCTACTGCAGCTCAAGCACCACCCCCAGAGCCTGTCCCATGGCCCCAGGGGATACTGTCCCAAACAGAGAGTAGTCCTCTTTCTTCCTTCCACAGGACTGTCCCCAGTGAGGAGCCTCTAAGCACTGGGGAAGCGAGCCATCTCCTCAATGGGGAAGCCGGTCTCTTCGGGCAGGGAATTAAATCTGTGCCACATGCCTTTAATGAGAAAACATTTGAGAGTTCAAGGACACTACTGATACTCCACATCAAAACCAGAGAAAAGGCAAATTTGTTGCCAGTATGGAAAAGCTGATGAAGAATTTCTTTTAGTGGAGCATGCCTTGTTTCTGAATTGCTTCCTAAGTAGTTACAAATGTGGCTTTCTCAGGTAAGGCGATGATGAACTGGCACAGAAATAGAAAACATGGACCTGAGGAGCTCATGACAGAATGCAAAACATATTGAACACTGTTTCTAAAAGGTATCCATGTTATTATCATCCAGTTGCAATTCCGTATTGATCAAGGTGCCGCCCAGGGACAAGCTGCCACCCGTGCCAACTCGGGCTGCTTTGACAGTGCCCATGGACCTCTGCAAGCTGAGACCAGGAGTGTGAGGTCGTGGGTTTTGTTTCCCAGGAAAATAGCCTGTAGAATTTCCCAGGGCCCTGAGGCTTGGGGCAGCTGGCTGCCTGCTGGGAGTGCACATTGATCAAGATGCCGCCCAGGGGCAAGCTGCCAGCAGTGCCAACAGCTCCTGTAAAATGATATCAGGAATGTGGGCTGTTGATATTGGTGGGTGGGGACTTTTAAGGAACTTTGAAGAGAAACATAGACCTGAGAACGGGGATGTGGGTTTTAAGGGGAAAATGCTTTGGGGCTAGCATTTTACTGAGGTTTTTTGGGTGGGAGCTGAAATATCTTCCGGGCTGTTATATTGATGCTATGGCGTACCCAGTGACCCTCAGGTGGCAGCGGATATGTCGCAGAGCTGGAGCCAAGATGCTAACCCTTTGAATCTTGAGAATCACACCGCTGGAGTTAAAATAACGGAGCTGGCAGTGAAATAAAGCTTGTGGGTGAAGAGCTGAAGTCACTGGGTCCTGGAGCGCGACTGCATACAGAATAGCAACCTTAGGGTTGACACGGGGACTGTAGGGTTCATGCACTGTAATCACATGTCAGGTCGGCAGAGGTTACAAATTACAGGAATACTCGGAAATTCGGAAGCAACGTGAAGAACCTACTATGTCTGTTAGCAAAAAAAAAAAAAAAAAAAAAAAAAAAAAAAAAAAAAAAAAAAAAAAAAAAGGCTACGCGTGTGGGATAGCTCCCTCAGAGGACACACACATCCCCGAAAATTCCCAAGTCTATTTTATTATCTACCGTGCTGCATACGCATAGAAGACGTACGCATATGTATTACTCTGTCTTACCAATTTTATGAGCCTGTGCAGTTCCTCAGTCACGTAGTTGTAACCCAGATTCGGTTTTTCGGTCTGCTTCAGCTCCAAGGTCGGTGGGGGGCCCCTCTACTTATCTCTCTTCATCTTGGATGCTTGCATTCCTTTCTAAGGAGCCTTGAATTCCCCTTGTTCTCTCTGCAGGCCTTTTTGCAAGCACACAAGTTAGCAGACTTAAAGAGCAGACTTCAGCTAAATCCAAAATTGGTTTCTACTCCAAGTTAAATTTCCAACCCCCTGTCTCACCTGCGCTGTTTGGAATTTTAGGAGGTGGCAGGGCGCAGGTTTGGCCTGCAGACACACAGAGGGAAAAGACTGTTAATGTCCTTGGAAAGGAAAGTCTAGCACCCCATTGTTTAAGGGGCAGACGAAGGGCTGTGTAGGGGAGGGAACTCCCCACGGGACCTTTGTTCACCTCACCCCCCCCAGTCCAAGGTCTAGCAGCACCCGGTGTGACCAGCTGCTTTCAGAGGGTTACCCGGGCACACCCGCACAGGGAGCTGCTAGTCCAGAGGGGCTAACGGGGGTATCCTGAGCATCCCTCCAGACGCTTGGGATGTGTTTGGACGCTTGAGCTATGGTCGGAGCATCCAGCAGGGAGCAGCCGGACCCACTCGGGCACGGAGCATCGCTTCAAGAAAATGCCAAGGGAAGAACCCTCTCGCCAAGGGGCAGCACCTGAGCGGGCCGGGCAGTATGTGCTGTTCCAGGGGAGAGCTTTCAACTTTCCCCTTTTACTGTGTCAGTCCCTCCCCAGAGCCTCCAGACCCTCCACAGCACTCCCAGAAAAGAGAGGGGTTATTAGGAGAAAAGGGGTTTAAATGGAGGGAAAAAGCTTCCCTTTCCCTTATTTTTTATGTTCAAATTGTGAGGGAATCTGCTTCCCCTGCAATTGTAATGGTCTCAGTTAAAAGCATCCTGCCTTTTCTGTGCTGTTAGGGGTGCTAATTGACAGGGAGTCCCCATTTTCCATTATTTTCCAGTTTAAATAGAAGGGGAAAACCTTAACGATGTTTTTTATGGGTTTGAATTAAGGGTAACCGCCCTCTTTTTTGTTGTCCTAAGGCTTAAACTGAGGGGAACGCCCAGCTATCTCGCCTTCTTAAGGGTTTGGATTGAGGGAAAAATCCCTATTTTTTTCATCACTGGAGAGATTTACAGTAAGAAACCCCCCTCTTTTCCCAATATTTTAGGGGATTAAATTAAAGGGCAGAAGGCATTTATTTGCCATTGTATCAGTTTCAGTGGAGGTAACTGCCCCATTTTCTCATTTGAAGGGGTTCACTTGAAGGAAGCTCTACCTTTTTTCAGCATTTTAAGGGTTTAAATGTGCATTTCAGGGCACTTCTTTCTGTACCCTAGGACCAGATATCTCAGAGAAGGGTGAGCCTGGCACGTACCTAACCCTTACACTGCTCAGGAGGCTATTGTTTTTCTTATTTTTGTTTATAATGTAGATAGCCCTAATTAGAGGTCCCAAGCAGACTTAGACTATTCGTATCATTAGTATTCTTCTCCACCCTACTTAGTCACACGTAAAGTACTACTTAGTAGCCACTAAAGAATAATTACGTAAGTTAACAGCAAATTACCCAATTTGTCTAGCTGTGCTACCCGAACACAAAGTTTTATTTCTTACCAGTTTTCTGCCCTCCTGGTCCAATTAGTTGTAGCAAAAAAGAAAGCATTGTCTTTCCTCTGAAGAGTTTTCTCCTATATCAAGCCCTTTATTCCCCTCGAATTCAAGGTAGAGGAGCCAAACAGCTGCAGCTGCTCTGAGGGCTTTTATACCTGGTGGGATTTGCCCCCTCCCTTTTCCTGGGTGCCATGGGAACGAGAGGTGGGCACCATCAGGGGTATATTAACCCCAGCTTTTGCAGAGGGGCTTCATTCCCTCTCTGGGATCTGCTGGGATAAGAGCTCTCCTCTCATTTCAGTAAAGATGCTCTTTCAGCTTATCCTAGCTCGTTTCCAGCAGGTACTCTTGGGCATCTAAAGTCATAGAGGCTTTGAAGATGCTGTGACAAATACAGCACTGAACACAGGGAGTATTTAAGCTCATGATTTTGGGTTGTCTGTTTAGGGGTGGAAAAGTGCTTTTGTAGCTTCTGGTTTTGTTCTTGGTTGTTTTTAGGTTGGAGGAGGAGTGCTTCCAGAAATTCCAGATTGTGTTAACTCCAACGCTTTCTTTGGCAGATTCATCACATCACAAAAGGGATCTGCCTAGTGTCAAAGATGATGCTTGAGATTGAAGCTACAAGTAAGTTGAGGATTGTGACTAGGAGCAGGAGGGTGAGCAGGTATTCGGTTAGGAGTTATTGTGGGGGATGGTGGGGGTTTTGAAGGCAGCAAGGTGAGAAATGGTGTGTATTTAAGGGCTCCCCAAGGCTTTTCACAAGCGTAGCAGAGGCCTTCACGTGTCTTACAGCGCACAAGCTCATCTACTGCGCCATGTAACTTTGCCTTTCTCTAACCCAGGTGCCACAGCCTTGGACTCAGAATGAAGCCGGAGACTCGAGGACCCAGGCACACTCAGAAGAGGGCAAGTAGCTGATTTTCTGGGATTTGGCCCACATAACACTGAACTCATACGTTGTTTTTGGTTTTCTTTATTGTAGCTGACTGAGAGGCTGACAGGGATCACAGGGCCCTCTGAGGCAGACTCATTTCGGGTCCAACGTGGATTCACATCACCGGTCATCCAAAAGATAAGTTGGGGGCCACAGCCTGGAGATGGGATGATAGGAGAGTAGTGGCTTGGAAATTCCTAGACAGATTTAAAAATTAGCAGAGGGTGAAGAGATGCCCTCTAAGGGGCCCCATGGGACAGCTAAAGGGAGAGGCTGTGCTTTCGATTGCAGCTATAGGGTGTGCGGTGCAGAACAGTTCCGGTCTGTGTTGTGTTGTTCGGTGTCCTGTGTTACCTAGTGTGTCTTTGGGGTCCCTTGGATCAAATATCTCTGCCTTTTCCCCTCGAGGCCCTTAGCACAAGCATCAGCTGTCATCTCTAGGTTCTCGAACGCTGGCACTTCTCGGCAGGATGCCAACATCATTTGTTCTTTTACCGGCGGGCTGAGCCCCATCTCGAGTCACATCTCAGAAGCATCGAGTCAGACGTCTTTTGAGGCCTTGTTCCCGGCTGTATCAGCATCCATCCTTTCCAGCTGTGAGCTGTAAAGTCCTGGGGCACGTAAGATTGTATGATATGGAGAACATTCTAAACGTAGCATTGTCTCACAGCCGCCTTGATCATTGTGACCAACAGGTCTTGTAACAGGTCACTCTGTTCCAGTCTTTTCTTCCGCTCCGTAGAGGAGCTGCCTCCATCCACTGTCCCCTGAGCATCGGTCATCTCTTTTGGCATCCTCGTGGTCCTTGCCACTACTTATTCTTGCCAGGAACTCTTTTCTCCTCATTGTGTCACACTTTGTAGTATAAAGTGATGTTTGTGTTTAGAGACCCCATTGTTTGTCACGTCCCGTCCTGTGTCACGGGTGTCTGCACATATTTGTGCTGGAGCCGCTCTGCCCCGCTGCGTAGCCTGGTGCGATAGGACCAGTCCCGGGACTTGAGATTTGTAATGTGGGGTGTAGTTGGACTCTAGATGGTATTCCTAGATTGACACAAGCTGTTTGGAGCTGTGAAGTTATCCTGCAGCCCTTTGACTTTTGTTCTAACTCTCTTTCAGATGCAGCAGGATAAAATCCATGGCGGAGCGCCCCATCCCGGGTGCGGGAGTTCCGCCGAGCAGGTCAGTCACGGTTTGTGTTTGCAGGGGAAGCGTAAATGGTGACTCTGTTACAGCACTGTTCCTTGTCTTTATTTTTAGGAAGTCAAGCCGAATAGTAGCAATCAAGTTGAAGAGGGCAAGGTGAGTAGTGTCCAGTGGACAGAAGCAGTTGTTATTGCTGAGGCCTCAATTTCTGTTGCAACTCTAAGCATCCATTCTCGTTTGTGTGCTTTAGGCAGTCCACTCGGAGTATGCCAGGCCCCCGTCACCAGCCAGCTGATGGACAGGGTTTGCTGCTTTCGTGAGCCCTGTGGACGTCCGACAGGACTCGGTGATGAAGCCTTTGCTTTTTCTGTTTAAAGGTGGCACCCGGGTAGACTTTGGCAATGGCGGAGGAGTTGCGGTGAGTCGGGGAAGCGGGGAGGAGGAACGAGGGTCCGCTCAGGTTTCAGCAACGCCACATCACCTCGTCTGCTCTTAACCCAGGCGGACCCTGCGACGACAGCGTGGCCTCCGAGCACGGCGCAATCGTGCCGCCCGAGGACCCGGGCATTCTTAGGAGAGCGGTGACTAGCAGAATTGTTGGGTTTGGCCGACGTGCTGCCAAGAGCACACAGTGATGCTTGGTTTTCTTGACTGTAGCTGACTACGAGACAACAGCCCGGCAACAGCGGGAACTTCCCAAATGGCGAGGTGGCCTTCCTTCGCACCTGACATGGACCGGGTTCCCCAGATGTTTGAGATAAGTCGAGGGCCGTGACCCACAGAGGGGATGAAAGTGGGATACTGGGTTGGGACTCACCGGGAGGAGTTTTTGAGTCTGCTTTGGAGACGGGGATGTGGAAGAAGTGGCCCTTAGGCCACTGAAAGGGAAAGTGTCACTTGTGATCACAGTGCTGAGGTGCTCAGGGCAGAGCAGTCCCGGTGTGTCTCGTGTCACTTGTTCATCGTGCGTTATGTGTTGTTTGGGTGTCTCAGGTCTTTTTCCTTAGCCCTTTGAGGGGCCTATCAGAAACCCAGGCACCATTCTTAGCATGTGTCATCCGAGTTCCTTGGCCTGGCACCGATGCCATAGACCTTTTGACTCGGGAGCTCAGGCATCAGAATTGCATCTGTCTTTAGAAGCATCCGGTCAGATGTCTTTTCAGGTCTTGTTCTGAGCTGTATGGACATCTGCGCCTCGCAAGGATCCATTGCGGCGGATTAGGAGTTGTAAGAATGTGAGGACTGGTAGAGGATTCTGACCGTAGGATTCACAGGCATCCATCTTTGCAGTTCTTGGAATAAATCATTCAGTTAGCATCTTCTTCCTTCAGGGTTCTCTGAGCCTCATCAGCTCGCCATCGCTCTCGCCTCGGTCATCTCATATTGCATTCTTTTGGTACTTGCAGTCATTCTTGCCAAGAGATTTCTGTCCCTGTTGTGTCCCCCATTGTTTGTCACGTCCCGTCCTGTGTCACGGGTGTGTGCACATATTTGTGCCGGAGCTGCTCTGCCTCGCTGCGTAGCCTGGTGCGATAGGACCAGTCCCGGGGACTTGAAATTTGTAGCGTGGGGTGGAGTCGGACTCTAGATGGTATTCCTAGATTGACAAAAGGTGTTTCCACCTGTTGAGCTATCCTGCAGCCCTTTGACGTATATCCTAACTTACTTTCAGGTGCTGATGCATTATATCCTTGTCAGAGCGCCCCATCCCGGGCTCGTGGGTTCCCCTGAGCAGGTCAGTCACTGTTTGTATCTGCAGAGGAAGCATAAATGGTGACTATGTTACAGCACTGTTCTCTGTTTTTATTCTTAGGAAGTCAAGGCAGATAGCAGCAGTCAAGGCCGAGTGGGCAAGGTGAGCATTGAGTTGTGTACAGAAGTAGTTGTTATTGCTCAAGTCTCACTTTCTGGTGCAACTCTAAGCCTCCATTCTCGTTTGTTTTCTTTAGGCAATTGACTCGGCGTATGTCCAGCCTCCGTCACACACCGGCCAATGCACCGGGTTTCCTGCACATGTGGGCCTTGTGGAAGTATTACAGGACTCTGCGATGAAGCCTTTAAATTTTCTATTTCACTGTCCTATCTGGGTAGCCATCAGGACTGCCCAAGGAGTTGTGGCGAGTCGGGGAGGTAGGGAGCAGCAGCGAGGGTCCGTTCAGGTTTCAGCAATGCCAAATCAAGTTCTCTGCTTAATCTAGGCAGACCCTGCGACAATGGCGTCAGCCTCTGAGCACGGCCAAGGCGTGCGGCCTGATGACCTGGGCCTTCTTCATAATGTGGTGAGTAGCAGACTTGTTTGGTTTTGGCCGATGTGCTGCTAAGCTTGTGCACTGATGTTTGGTTTTCTTTCTCTTGGCAGAGTAAGATACAACAGCCCGATGCCAGCAGGGACTGCTCAGATGGCGAGGCTGCTTTCTTTAGCACCTGACACAGATTGGCATGCCCACCTGTCTGAGAGATGAGTAGAGGGCTGCGACCCGCAGAGGGGATGAAAGTGGAGTGCTGGGTTGGGACTCCCCGGGTGGGGTTTTTGATTCTGCTTTGGAGACGGGGATGTGGAAGAAGTGGCCCTTAGGCCACTGAAAGGGAAAGTGTCACTTGTGATCACAGTGCTGAGGTGCTCAGGGCAGAGCAGTCCCGGTGTGTCTCGTGTCACTTGTCTGTTGTGCGTTATGTGTTGTTTGGGTATCCCATGTCACAGGTCTTTTTCCTTAGCCCTTTGAGGGGCCTGTCAGAAACCTTGGCAGCATTCTTAGCATCTGTGATTTCTCTGTTCTTTGGCCTGGCACCGATGCCATAGAACTTTGACTCGGGAGCTCAGACAGGCATCAGAACTGCCACTCTTTTTGGAAGCATCCGGTCAGATGTCTTTTCAGGTCTTGTTCTGAGCTGTATGGACAGCTGTGCCACACGAGGATACATTACGGCAGATTAGGACTTGTAAGAATGTGAGGATTGGTAGAGGATTCTGACCGTAGGATTCACAGGCATCCATCTTGCAGTTTCTTGGAATAAATCATTCAGTTAGCATCTTCTTCCTTCAGGGTTCTCTGAGCCTCATCAGCTCGCCGTCGCCCTCTCCTCAGTCATCTCATTTTGCGTTCTTTTGGTCCTTGCAGTCATTCTGCTTGCCAAGAGATTTCTGTCCCTGTTGTGTCCCCCATTGTTTGTCACGTCCCGTCCTGTGTCACGGGTGTGTGCACGTATTTGTGTCGGAGCTGCTCTGCCCCGCTGCGTAGCCTGGTGCGATAGGACCAGTCCCGGGGACTTGAAATTTGTAGCGTGGGGTGGAGTCGGACTCTAGATGGTATTCCTAGATTGACACAGGATGTTTGGAGCTGTGAAGTTCTCCTGCAGCCCTTTGACTTGTCTTAACTTTCTTTCAGATGCAGCAGGATAAAATCCATGGCAGAGCATCCCATCCTGGATTAGGGGGCTCCCCATAGCAGGTCAGTCACGGTTTGTATCTGCAGGGGAAGTGTAAATGGTGACCCTGTTACAGCACTGTTCTTTGTTTTTATTTTTAGGAAGTAAAGCCAGATATCAGCAGTCAGGTTAAAGAGGGCAAGGTGAGCAGTGTCCAGTGGAATGAAGCCTTTGTTAGTGCTCAAGTCTCACTTTCTGGTGCAGCTCTAAGCCTCCATTCTCATTTGTGTCCTTTAGGCAATTCACTCGGAGTATGCAAAGCTCCCGTCACGCACCGGCCAATGGACCGGGTTTGCAGCTCTTGTGAGCCCTCTGGGAGTCTTACAGGACTCGGTCATGAAGCCTTTGCCTTTTTTACTTAAAGGTGTCATCTGGGTCGCCTTTGGCAACAGCCATGGAGTTGCGGTGAGTCAGGGAAGCAGGGAGGAGAAGGGAGGGTCCGCTCAGGTTTCAGCAATGCCACATCACCTCGTCTCCTCTTAACCCAGGCATACCCTGCAACGACGGTGTGACCTCTGAGCGCAGCAAAAGCATATGGCCCGAGGAGCTGGGCATTCTCTGGAGAACGGTGAGCGGCAGAATTGTTAGGTTTTGGCCGACGTGCTGCCCAGATCACGCATTGATGCTCGGTTTTCTTTAATGTAGCTGTCTAAGAGACAACGGGCCAGTGACAGCAGGAACTTCCCAGCCAGGGAGGCTGCCTTCATTCACACCAGACATGGATCGGCATCCCCAGATGTCTGAGATAAGTAGAGGGCTGTGACCCAGAGAGGGGATGAAAGCAGGGTGCTGGGTCGGGACTCACCGGGAGGAGTTTTTGAGTCTGCTTTGGAGACGGGGATGTGGAAGAAATGGCCCCTTAGGCCACTGAATGGGAAAGTGTCACTTGTGATTACATTGCTGAGGTGCTCAGGGCAGAGCAGTCCCGGTGTGTCTCGTGTCACTTGTCTATTGTGCGTTCTGTGTGTTTGGGTATCTCATGCATTTTTCCTTAGCCCTTTGAGGGGCCTGTCAGAAACCCATGCATCATTCTTAGCGTCTGTGATTTCTGCGTTCCTTGGCCTGGCACCGATGCCATAGAACTTTTGACTCGGGAGCTCAGGCATCAGAATTGCATCTGTCTTTAGAAGCATCCGGTCAGATGTCTTTTCAGGTCTTGTACTGAGCTGTATGGACAGCTGCGCCCCGCAAGGATCCATTGTGGCGGATTAGGAGTTGTAAGAATGTGAGGACTGGTAGAGGATTCTGACCGTAGGATTCACAGGCATCCATCTTTGCAGTTCTTGGAATAAATCATTCAGTTAGCATCTTCTTCCTTCAGGGTTCTCTGAGCCTCATCAGCTCGCCATCGCTCTCGCCTCGGTCATCTCATATTGCGTTCTTTTGGTCCTTGCAGTCATTCTGCTTGCCAAGAGATTTCTGTCCCTGTTGTGTCCCCCATTGTTTGTCACGTCCCGTCCTGTGTCACGGGTGTGTGCACATATTTGTGCCGGAGCTGCTCTGCCCTGCTGCGTAGCCTGGTGCGATAGGACAAGTCCCGGGGACTTGAGATTTGTAGCGTGGGCTGTAGTTGGACTCTAGATGGTATTCCTAGATTGACACAAGCTGTTTGGAGCTGTAAAGTTATCCTGCAGCCCTTTGACTTTTGCCTTAACTTTCCTTCAGGTGCAGAAGGATTCCCCTGAGCAGGTCAGTCATCGTTTGTGTCTGCTGGGGAAGTGTAAATGGTGTCTCTGTTGCAGCACTGTTCATTGCCTTTTTTTTGTTTCTTTTTTAGGAAGTTATGCCAGAGAGCAGCAGTCAAGTTGAGGAGGGCAAGGTGAGCAGTGATCAAAAGATGCCAGCATTTGTTATTGCTGAGGCCTCAATTTCTGGTGCAACTCTAAGCATCCACTGTTTTTTTGTTAGGTGGTCCACTTGCAACTTCTCCCGGCCAAGGATGCCCGATGCCAGGTGGGTGCAAGCTTTAGGTATAGGTGTGGCATACTTGTCAGATCAGGGAGGTTGTGTTTTCCCAGTATCTTAGCATCCTTTTTTGCTTTGTTTCCTTACAGGTGCTGTCACTGCCCTAGGTGTGCCAAGGAACAGAGGCAAGCGGGTGAGTCGGTGTTTAGGCAGGATGACTCACAGGTGAGTGTTCCGTAGCAGCACGCTAAGCGTGTACCTTTTCTTTTTGCAGGTATCTTTGGGCCAGCCTCTGGAGTCAAATCAAGATTTGAGGTGAGCTGGGACAGTGGTGTGGAGGAGTCCCGGGGATTACTCATTTTGAGGGCAATAGTCACCTTTTCTGTTTTCTCTTAGGTACCGTGAGGAGGTTTGTAGGCAAAGTTTGGAAACGGCTGCACCAAAGCACACGTCTCGATGTCCCCATCCAGCCGACGATGGATTTTGTTCGCTCATCTTCCAAAAGCTAAGTGTTGGGGCGAGTAGTTGGGAGAAGGGGAAAAACCTTTGCTATCACAGGAGGCAGTTTAACGTTAGCTTAGCGGAGAGGTCTGTAGGGGGATGGGGCTCTTTGGAAGTAAAGGGATAGGGCTTGTCCTCAGCCTCAGCAGCGCCTTTGGTGGGCAGGGTAGTTCCGATCCATCTCTGCATTCTCTTTAAACGTTTCTCTGTGAACTTTGCGTCGTCAGCCTTCTTCGACTCTCAGCATCGTTGTGGATCTTTCCCCCGAGGAGCTCGCCTTCAGGCTCGGAGCTATAGCCACGGTCACCCGGCAGTCTTCACTTCCTTCTCTAGGCGTACTGAGCCTTTTGAGCATCCTCCTAACTGCTTTGACACTAACTTCTTTTAAGGAGTTACGTTTCATCATCATGTGTTGTCATAGGGCTTTCTTTCCTTTGGCATCATTGGCCTGTGGCTCATCTTGCGCTAGGAATCTTGGGTCCATAAGGTGAAACTGCCAGGCAGTTTCCACTCGTGTCCGTGTTATGTTGTCCGTGTCCGTGTTATGTTGTCCGTGTCCGTGTTATGTTGTCCGTGTCCGTGTTATGTTGTCCGTGTCCGTGTTATGTTGTCCGTGTCCATTGTCTTCTGTGCTGTAGGCCTTTGTTACATCTCGATGCTTTATTGGCATCATTCTGCATCATATCGGCCGCATTTTACTCACGTTCCTCCCCGGATATTGCTTATTCTGGCATCTTTACATTTTTACTCTCTGAGCCAGGAAGAAGTACACAAGATATTTTCATTCATCTTCCTTCTCAACTTTGGTA